>NC_090932.1:434503426-435128426 GCF_040938575.1 Ambystoma mexicanum | reverse complement strand
GTGTTAGATACTACAAACATAACTGAAACAAGCACCACGCCGCAAACTTATGGTGTCAATATACAGGACCTGGTTTTAGCGCAAGCAGTATGGCACACACAATAGGGAAGTACCCTTCCATGAAAAAACAAAGACGCATGGCCCACTGGGAAAGCAAAAGCAAAAAAAAAAACATTGCAACACATTACATTTAACTGTGCTCCACTCAATAGGTCTGGAGAAATCACTCCTATATAGCATGTAATGTTCAAACAATAATGTTACATAATATCCTTTTGACAGCACGTATTGCATGCTCTTAAACCCCAAAGGCATATGCGCTGTTAAGTAGAGAAGCGTGGCTCTAACCCGTCTCACTTTGTTTCCTTATGGAATATCAAAAGTGTGCGTTTGACACGCGCATACTTCTCCCCTTAAGTAAGAGAGAGTGAGCACAATATTCCCCAAGGATTAAGACCAAGACACTTAACTGTGTGTCTGGGTGCCTCACAAAGACACCCGGACCCTGAAGAATGATGCGGGATACCGCCAGGGCCGCATTTGTTCACCGCCATGGCCCGGGCTCCAGGATACGCATGTCACCGCAGCCGCTCATATTCAGAATAGCAGCCTGATTTCCTGCAGCGTACTTCCGGCGTGCCACTAGCCTCCAGATCCCCTCACCAACACGAAACACTGCAGCCACCCGTGCTGTTCATCATTAATTATCCGCACCAGAGAATGGGCGGTTGATGGTTTATGAAGCCACCTGATTGCATAAGCTAGTCTGCCGCACGAACGCTCTGAACTACACAATGTCCCACAGCCTGCTGGGAATTGTAGTTCAGAGCTGCGTCTTACAAGTTCACGCACCTCCTTCTGCCCCAATCCCTATTACTGATAGTACCTCCTCTCCCAGGGCTCTTCCCAGGACCTGCTTTATCTTGTCTTACCAAACGGGGTGCATTAACCGAACTGGCCAGTTCCCAAGAACACTCTCTAAGACCATACCCAGCCCACTGAATCAGATACCACAATCCTTGTGTCTTCGCCTTGAATCCAGTATTCTTTTCACCTCGTATTCCATCTGACCCTCCTTGTAAATTGCTGGTAGCCTCTGCACACGCGTCCCAGGAACTGCGGGTTTAAGCAAAGACACATGGAATACTGGATGTATCTTTAAAGTTTGAGGCAATCATAATTGGACACCTCAGACACACATTTCACAATCTCATATGGTCCAATAAACATGGGTGCAAATTTACGAGGTTCTACCAAATGCAAATTGTGTGTGGACAACCATACTTTGTCTCCCATCTTATACCGGGGAGCATCTCCTCTTTTCTTGTCTGCATATCTCTTGTAATGTTCTTTAGCCTGCTCTAAATTGGCTTGATTGAAAAAAAAAAAAAACAATAGAAAAACCAACAGAAAGGGATCCTAGCTGCACTAATGAGTCCTTGCACAGGCTGACCTAAATATGGTCTCTTCTCTGCAGGACCTCGTTTCTATTGCCAAAATAGACCGTGCATACCGGCAAGACAGATCCACATCACCTTCTGCCAGGTGGCACACTGATGGGGGGACCTACAATTTTTGACCGCCCACCCAGAAGGTGCACAGCTTACTACCTACCAGAACTTTGCCTACTAATACGGCTACTATCTATTCCCCTCTACCTATATATAAATGTCACAGAACTCAATAATAAACATATTAGAGTGCCCTAATTCTCTGCTCTACACACTACCCCACAGCACTGGACCAGCAGAGCAAGTCCCTACTGTATCCAGCCATTAAGAAAATAGAAAAAATGTCACACTGAGAGACCCGAGTCTCAGCACACTGAAGGTTAGTGCCCTGCCCCTTCTAATCCGCCTTAGTGTCAGTAGTTGCCACTGCATTTTAAATGTCACATAGATACTAAACCAGTCTAGCAAAATACATCCTTACTAATGGGAGCGTTTTTATATGTTCCTCCTCCATGGAGACCTTCCTCAGTCCACAGAAGAAGGCTCATCAAGTGAAACCTGCCGAAATGTAAGGGGGCCTATTACTGTCTTTATATTGGCTGCCCCCCTTTTTATATGTGATTTACGGATTAAATTCCTGACGTTGACCTACCATTAGGTTACCCTTATTTGTCCAGCATTGCAACTATGTACCCATATAGGTTGCTATAATGTGACTAATATTTGAATTAGTATAATTTGGCAAATTTTTCACAAGTCACTGGAGGTGAAGGCACACCACCACATGTTGTTTGGGGTAAAAGGATCCAAATTGGATATGGACTTCACCATCAAGACCTTTGCTTTTTTTGAAATATGAAAATAATAAAAATAAGATCACAATGAAGCAAACTAATAAATGCTATCCCTCTTTTTGAATGAACATGTGATTCTTTGCTCTTTGTTTGTTATTCGTTTGTTTTGGTTTTGCCTAAATATTGATGGAAATGATATACCTGGTAAACTGAAATTTGGAAGTGTTTACCTTACATGACAAAGACATTAGTCTGTTTGCCTAAATAAAAGACAAACAGCAAACTTCCAAGGGAAAGACGCCCCCCGTGTTGATGCCTAAATTGGCTCGGGCCTTCTGTCTGATGGTCAGAAGCAATTGTTTTCTTTCTTGAAGCACTGGAATGTTTTCCACCTCAGGTAAATGCTCAGGCAACATATTTTGCACCTGTCCATATAAACATTCATTAGGCACCATACCCAGTGAGGCATGCTTTGTATTATTGTACGTGAATTCTGCTAACCACAATGCTTGAACCCATGAATCCATGCCATCATTCAAATAACAGCGCAAATATTGTTCAAGAGTCTGGTTGACCCTCTCCGTTTGTCCATCTGTCTGTGGATGGTACCTTGTGGACAACGCACAATTGATTCTTAATATCTGACAGAAGGCGCGGCAACATTTAGTAAATTGGGGAGTTTTATCCGATACAATACTTTGAGGCAACCCATGTAATCTGACAACATGTTGCAAAAATAATTCTGCAAATGTACCAGCTCCTGGAATTCCTTTACAGGACACAAAATTAGCATGTTTAAACAAATAGTCTACCACCACACAAATAGTATCATACTGCTCATCCGGAGGCAAATCAGTAATAAAGTCCATAGATATATAGGGCCAGACTTTCTCAGGAGTGGGCAGTGGCTTAAGCAAACCTGCTTTCTTAGTATGGTCTGTTTTACTGTGTACACAGGTTTCAAATCTCTGAACATACTTCATAGAGTCCTGTCTCAAACCTGGCCACCAAAAATATCTTTCTAGCACGTCTTGTGTCTGTTTACTTCCAGAATGACCCACCAAAGGTTAACTATGACACCAATGCGTAACTTTTTTTTGTAAATCAGGAGTAGGTAAATATAATCTTCCAAAATAATAAGGAAGACCATCAAGAAAGGTTTCTAAGGGATCTTCCACCACCCATTGCAACCTCTTCTGTTTTCTCATTTCCTGCTTTACTTTTCTCAACAATGTGGTCACGACAGCTCCTACCACCTTCTCTGCTGGAATGATTGTCTTTACCTCCATCACAATATTCTCTAAATTTTGCTGCCTGGCAATGCATCTGCTTTCCCATTTCTTTTTCCCGGTCTGTTTTCACCTGGAAGTCAAACTCATTAAAGTACTGCGACCAATGTAGTTGCCTGGGGCTCGAAGTGTGCGCTGTTTTAAAGTACTGCAGATTTTTATGATCAGTAACTACCACCACCTGATGCTCGGCCCCCAACAAATCGTGCCGTCATTCAAAGAAGGCTGCTCGAATGGCTAGCAGCTCCTTATCTGTAATAGAATAGTTCTGTTAACAACTAGTGAGTTTACGAGAATAGAAAGCCACTGGGTGCCAAACCCCCTCCTCGTCCTTTTGAGACAACACAGCCCCCACTGCCACATTTGACGCATCTGTTTCTACTTGGAACGGTTTCTCAGGGTCCGGGTGTCTCAATACTGGTGCTGAGGTGAAGGCCTTTTTCAATTCTTGAAAAACCCTTTCCGCTTCCTGATTCCAGCAGAATCTAGATGCTTTCCTTAACATCTTAGTTATGGGTGCAACAGTTTGTGAAAAGTTGGAAATAAACCTTTTATAAAAGTTAGCAAAACCCAAAAAAGACTGAATTTCCTTGACACATTGGGGTGCTAGCCAGTCAGTGACTGCCTGAACCTTCTTTTTGTCTATAACTATTCCTGTAGGAGTCAAAATGAATCCAAGAAACTCCACCTGAGTGGTATGAAAGGGACATTTTTCAATTTTTACATACAACTGATAGTCTTGTAATTTCATTTCTGCAAAACCGCCCTAACATCTCCAACATGTTGATCTTCTGAAGAGGAGTAAATCAAAATGTCATCAATATACCAATAACAAAAATGTCCAGGAATCCACTGAACACTTCCTGCATAAAATACTGGAATGCTGCAGGAGCATTACACAGTCCAAAAGGCATCACCAAGTATTCAAGCAATCCAAACTTAGTCCTAAAGGCAGTCTTCCACTCATCCCCCTCTTTCACTCGAATCAAATGATATACCCCTCTTAAATTGAGTTTGGTATACACCACTGCTGTCTTTACCTAATCCAACAACACTGAAATTAGAGGCAATAGATACCATTTTTCACTGTCAGCTTGTTTAAAGTGCAGTAGTTAATACAAGTTCTGAGCGTTCCTTCCTTCTTTGGATCAAAGAACAAAGGGGATGAGACTGGAGAAGTAGAATGTCTAATGAAACCCTTTTTCAATATATCATCCAAATATTCCTGTAAATGCTGATTTTCTGTTTCCGTCAAAGCATATATCCTGCTACAAGGCAATTTGGCCCCAGGCTCTAATTCAGTCACACAATCATACGATCTGTGGGGCGGCAACCTCTCTGCTCCCCCTTCGTCAAAGACACTAGAAAAATCTTGATACTGGTCTGGAACGCTTAGTCCCACAGCTTCCACCAAATTTGCGGTGCCGTAATTAGCACCAAGGTCCCTTAGCGGGTTGGATTTTAACGCCTGCTAAAAGCAGGCGTTAAAGTACCAAACCTCTAAGGGACCTCGTAGTAAGGCGGTAAGGGTTAACGGTCACCGGTACCATTACCGGTGACCGTTAACCCTTACCGCCTTCCGTGTAATGAGGCCCTAAGTGTGAATTACAATTTTGTTTTTCCAAAACTTTCTTTTTTTCCTAGAGTATTCCCCTTCCTCTATCATGCTCTGAGCTCGGATTTGGTATTGCCTTTCCTTCATTTGTCATGGTTTTGAGCTTGCGTGTCATTTCCAGCTCCAGCAAAATTAAGTGAGATCTGCAATTTCATTTTTCTAAATCTTTCTTTTCACCTTTGAAAAATAATTTTCACCTTTGAAAAATTGTTTTTCCTACTCTATCATTCTTCCTCTATCATACCCTGATCACAGATTCGAATTGTATTCCCTTTTATTTTGACTTTTATTTCTCATGTGCTGCCTTTGTTGAAATTAGATTTCCTATGTGTGCTAACTAGCCCTATTTGTTGTCTAGTGTAAGCAGCCTGAAGTACCCTTGTGAGCTGTCCATAGCAGTAGAATCAGATAATTGAAAACCACTTTTTTCCATTATCACAGGGGGGAGCATTTAACCTTTCTGCAGTCATCTGAGGGGAATTAATTGTTTTTTCTTTTCACAACACAAAACTGGTGTGGTATTGAAGTATCTTTTAACGTGGTTATGTTCTAGAAGCCTGTTCATTTCGTTGCCACAACATCATTGGCTGCTGTCTTATTTTTGCTCAGATTGAATAATAAAATAATAAATTAATAAATTATTCATTGACAAGACACCGGCCTGGTTCCTGGTCTATTGGGAAAAGGGGTGCTGGTGGAGGTGGGGTGTGAGACAGGGTGGAGGCGTCCTCAAAAGAATTTGGTGTAATAATAAAAAGTCATTATTGTGTGCCACCATCATTGTATGGGTGGAAGGTCCCTGACTTGCTTGAGCTGCATAATTTCTTGTGACAACTCTTTCCCTAGGGAATAGCTGTATGGGCTGGGTCGCCTCTCTGCTGCATGAGTTTGCTGGGGCCCTTTGATGTACCTTGGTTGTTACCTGATGAGACAAACCTTTTTTTACATGTTGACAGATTCTCAAGCTATGTATTAAACTCTGGCCCATGGATATCCATGCTCTTGTGTGTGTCAGTGATCGTATTGCAGCAACCAGCATGTGCATCCAGATACCTGTCGCCACCTCATACGGTGACAAGTGTTGGTCCATGCTTGGCTGGTTTCGTAAACTGAACAGTGCCAAATGCAGACAATAGAGTGAGCTCTTCTTTAGTGTTGCACATAGTTTAGTTAGTTTGTTTTTCAATAAACAATTCAATCCCTCCACGATTCCACTGGCTTGTAGGTGGTACTCTGTGCAGAGTTTGTGGTTGATTCCCAGTAGTTTTGTAATCTCATTAAACAATTTGTTTTCAAAATGAGGGAAGTTGTCAGACCTCAGCATACTACATATTCCCCATCTTGGAAATACCTCTGTGTTCAGAAATGTAGCTGTATATTATGTATCAACGAGTACACATGGACCAGTTTCAATCCATCTGGAAAATGGGCATACAATCACAATCATGTAACGATAAGTACTGCACGTGTTCACCATGTTGATGAGATCGGCATAGAGTTCCTTGAAAGGTCCTGATGGGCGGGGCAATGTTGCCATTTGTGTTTTCATTGTGTATCCATGGTGGAGCATATGGCAAGTAGTACAACTGGCCACAAACATATCCACTTGCTCTGCCAGGTTTGGTACAAATCAATCCTCTCTAATATCAGCAGCAATGTGCTGCTTAGGTGCATGTGTTGGGTGGTGGAGTTGCTCTTTTTTTCTTTGATGTGTGCTGTGCACTTCACAATTGCTACATCAAGATTACATTTCAGTGCATCTATTACTATGGATAATTGTGTGGCATGGTCAACCGGTAACCCATCTGATTTCCTGTACCCTCTCCATTTCCATCTTGATAGGCCTGAGTGAACTGTGGATGTTACATAAGATGCATCTGTATATATGTTGATGTCATCATCTGATGACATGACACATCAAGTGCTTCCATAAGTGCAATGAGTTCAGCTGCTTGTGCTGTGAAAATGGTAAGGTAGTCTTTTTTCATTACTGCCTTGTACTCTTCCTATTTTCCTTCCACTTATTTTACCACTGTTGCTGCTCCTCATGTTTCAAGTGCATACTCACCCTACTGTTTTCTTCAGGTTTTCCTTCATACACTTCACAGTCATGTACCTGATCTTCTGTTTCAACAGGTTTGGCTACACATGACACTGGGTTAACAATGTAGCACCTGACTAGATTGATGGCTAGGTTGGACAACATAATTCCATACCCACATGCTCTCTGTGTTGTGAGAGTGGATTTGTTTCTCTCTAACATGGTGAAAAAGGCATGTTTGACATATAATGTTATTGGGTATTCCCTTGTGATGGTGGCAGATTTATGAATTGCAAATGTGGCGGCTTGCATGGGAAATGACCTTGCATAATTGGATCCAAGAGTGTAGTAGGATCGGGGACTCGTATTTCTGGCAGGATCACTGTGTAAGGACTGCTGTCATTGCTTGTCCATTTGCGTGCGGGAACAAATACAATTGCTTATTGTAATCTGATGTCGCAAATACTGGGGCATTACTTATTGCTGATTTTAGATTATCAAAACATTCTGTCTGTCATCTCGTCTGTCCATTGAAAGGTTCCTTTCTTTTTCTGGTCATCTTCAAGTGTTTGTAGCAGGGACCTGACATATTTTGAGTAATCAAAGATCCATGACCTGCAGTAATTGAACAACCCTAAGAACTGCTACATATTTTTTTACTGTTTTGGGCTGTGGTGTGTTTCTTTCTGCTGTGGCTCTGTCTGGTGTCACGCTTCTCCCTGCTGAGGATAGTAGTTGCCCTAAGTACACTACTTATTTTTGTCAATACTGTCATTTCTCTTTGTTCACTTTGTATCCTTTGTCTGCAAGGAGTTGTAGGGTTTTGATTGTGTCTTCTCTGCACTGCTTTTCTGTGGTCCTACATATTAGAAGATCTATGTCCTGCAGCACTATACTTGGCATCTGTATGTTTTCTAGGTCCATTTGGACGACACTATTAAAGATACTAGTGGACTCACAGTTCCCCTGTGGTAAACATGTGCTCGTACCTCTGTCCACAGTGGGAACATGTGGTAATATACTGGGAATCTGGGTGCAATGCACTGACACATTATTCTTGAGGTAAATCACTGTAAAATATACTGCATCTACAGTATTGAAGCTGGGTTGGTTCCTAATGGATACTCTGCTTTTTTCAGAGGCTTATTGTTCAGAGGCCGGAGATCGTGTATGAATCTACATGATGAGCCTTTTGATTTCTTCACAGGGTATATGGCTGTGTTGCATGGTGAAGTGGATGATAATATGATACCTTGCTCAATTAATGCTGTAATAGTGTCATATATACCCTCTTCTGCTTCTCTGGATGGTGGCTATTGCTTCACTCTGGGGATTATTGCACCTAGTTTGAGTTTGATTTTCACTGCTCCTGTGCTGTTCAATAACCCAATATCATGGGGGTTGTCTGTCCATAGTTGACTAAGCACTGTTGCTAAGTCCTCATACAGTTGTGATGGTTGTGCTGTTGCAACTAATATTGTCTGTGGTACCTCTCTGTGTTGTACTACCATGTGACAAGTTATACACATTTCGAACAGTGAATCTCTGTATGTCTGCAAATAAATGCTTGTCAGTTATTTCTCTGAATGGTAGTGTGGGGACTATACATAGTACTGTGTGCCATTATATTCCCTCTTCATCTGTACCTGTTCGAATGATGGCATCTCTTTGGATGATCACTACTTCTATGAGTAACATGAACATCGTTCCTGGTGCTTTCTCTTTTGGGACTGCTGTTCTAACTAGGAATTCCGCTGGCAAGCAAAATATCATGTGTTGTACTCCTGGGAGCCATCCATTCAGGACTGTCACTGCGTACATGAACATCTGTTTGTGCACTGGTAGTGCTCGAAAGGCATTAGTGCTGCATAGTGCGTGTACGACTGTGGCTTCTCTGATATAATGCATTCCTGGTATGGAGCACACTATTCCTTTGTCTGTGAATGAAATTGTCATATTTAGTGTACTTAATAGGTCCCTACTCAATAGATTTACTGGTGTCTCCGTAGTGTACAATAATGGTGCTAATATTTCCTGTGTCCCTATGGTGATGGGTACATCTTCGGTAAACAGAACCTTAGCAATCACCCAAGAGAATCTTTGTGTGTCCACCCATCTATTGGTCAAAGGAAACTACCCTGTATCCTGTCATCTATCTTGACTGACACATTATTTTCCTTTTCATGGTCTGGGTGACTAATAGGGCTGGACATGCCAAGGCTCACTGCAGGCTGTTCTATTTTGAATACATGTTTGTCCCTTGGAACTGGAATACAATGTCTCCCATAACACTTGCTCCCACATAATGGGTGACTGTCCCTGGCGGCATTGCATTCTGCTCCCATGGCAGTGTGATAGTTTGGGAAGGTGCCTGCTCTGTAGAATTCTTTGCAGCATTCCGAGTTGGGTACTGTATGGGCTGTCCCTCTGTGGCGGCTGCTATATGCATTGTACCTGGATTCTGTGGCTGTGCAGACCCTGGAGCATATGCGGGTGCCCTGTACGATGACTTCTAGGCAGGATATTGGTTTGGGAGTGCACCTGGGTGATATTGCATGGGTGGCCCGCTTCGAAATTCTTGTGCTACATGTTCTATTTTTCTGCATGTCCAAAGAGCCCCTCCAAATCTTGGTCTCAACCCTTCAAATCCTCCTTCTCGCCCTCTCTGGGAATTACCTCTGGCTCCTTGTACACCTCCCATGTTTCTGCTGTCCTTTACCCCATTACCTATCCATCCCCGTGGCAGCTCCTGTTCTTGCTGCCCATCCGTGGCATTAGTGACCACTGCACCTCCCATACTTACCTTTGCTAGCCTTTTCTGCAGTAACTTTACTTCTGCTTGCTGTGCTTGTTCTTCCTTTTCTTTTTCCTTTTCATGCTTTTGCTTGCAAAAATGTACTTTTTGTGCTTGTATCTCACCTCATCCTTTTGCTTCGATCTCCACTATTTTGTCTAGTTCTGCTTGCACCGCTGTTGGAAGACCTCTACATAACACTTGGTGGAATATCGGTATTGTTTTATCCCATGTTTCACCTATTTCCTCTCTCCACATTTCCTATATCGAATGAATGTATAATGCTGGGTCTTCATCAGCTTGCATTGTGCGTGCAATGATTGATCCTATATCAGGTTTGTCTGGGTATGCTGTTCTCAGAGCATCCCTTACATGGGCACACCAATTATTAAATGGAGCCCCAATGTTTGCATCATTCTCAGACCAAACCTCTGGGTACCCTGCTTTTTCCCAAATAGTTTTCGTCTGTTCACCTAATATGGCGGTAAGTAAGCTCTTAATGTCTCCCACTGCAAATTCGACCCCTGCAGTCTGTTTCTCAAGTGCATAGATACACTTCCTGTTCCAGCTGTAAGAGTGCCTTTATGTGGTTGTTTTTGTAAGTATGTGGCCAGGGGACATATTGTGATCTCCCTATCCGTTTCTGTATTAATGGAAATTGTGTCCCCTTTTTTCCTTTGTTAACCATCTTTGCCCTTTCTTTACTCTTGCCACTGCTATTGATAAGATGCAAGGTCTGAGCCTCTCCCACCATGTAGCGCTCTCCCTCTGTTTCCCAGTCTTCCTCGTATTCTTCCTGATCTTCATCACTTTCTGTTGCTTCTGGCTCATAGTCAAAGTTTTAATTATTCTGTCCCCTACGCGGCATGATCCCTTCTCTCTGCATGACTTCTTTTATTTTGATTTTCACATCCTTAATCACTGCCCTATTCATTTTCAACAATACTTCCCATGCTGTCCATGTATCAGCATTTTTCACTGGACATGGTCTCTCTCATTCTTTGCTCTTTGTTACCCTTTGAAACTCTTCCTCTGTTTTCTGGATGTAAATCTCTACGTGCTTGGGTTTCTAGCTTTGTTATTATTGGGTCTTGACCTTTATTGTTTTCGGCCATGGCCCATGAAGCTGTCATTTCTGAGTCTGTTCTGGGTTTGTACCAGGGATTTGTATATGCTGTGTTAGGTTTTACAGGATATGTTAAAATTGTGAGCGGGTCTGTAGCCTGTGCAGGTTCTGAAGCCTTTGGCAAATTGGGGCATTCTCTGAGTGGGGGCGGGACTGATGACTGCTCAGACATCACAGCCTGTCTTGTGCTTGTGCTGTCTCTGGATAATGGTGGGGAGGACACTATAACAGGTGTTTTCCCTTCTTTTCCATCCCCTCCTTCTGACTCCCCTTGTACCTCGTATAACCTCTATACTTCTAATATGCTGTTTCTCCTTTTTAGCTTTTTAGCCTTTAAAGTTGCTAACATATACATGCACATGTGCTTGATAATCCCTTTATCGTGCATGCCTTCTACTGGCAACACAGTAAACATTTTCCCCCTGTCCTTGTTGCCCACTCATCATTGTATTCGATGATCTTCTCCCTATTCATTTGGAGCTCCTTGTACATATGTTCAACCAGTGTACACATTTTGAACAGTAACAATGTCACAGTGACAAACTGGCCAACAACTAACTACCACAATGAAACAGAACACCAAATATAACAGGGAAAGACCTCCTGAGGTCACACCTTCTGCCCCCCCCCCTGAGTTACCACACAAAAATACAAAAGCAAAAATGCAACTCACGGTGTGTCTTCCCACAATAACAAACCAACAAAGTGTTCCCTCCCACAATATGTTTATGTTCTTCTTATCCCCAGGCTTTGTTCACTCTCCACAGTCACGCCAAAGTACTTTCACCTCTGATCAAATAACACTTTTTCTATCTACACTTTATACAACATAGTCAAAAAGTCAACACTTATATACACAATGGTTTATTTTTCCTCCTCTTGTTCCCTTACCTGTGGAAAGGAGGGATACAGTCCTCGCTAGGGCAGGACATCCCTCTCTTATTTTAAGCAGCGCTGCCCTCCCTCCTCCTCAAGGGACATTACACTTTAATATCCACAACTACTACTACTGTGACATCACCACTCCTCCCTGCAGGAACCCTCTTCTATTTCTACTCAAATCAAAAACGTAATAATTAAAGTTTATGCCACGTGGTCTACTCCTCACACATTCCATTCTCATTCCAATACTCACTCTCACATCTGTTGTTCTTGTGTCAGGTGTACTTTGCTCTCTATGTTCTTCTGAGGTCCTCCAATCAGCATTCAAGAAGGCCTGCACACCTGGGGGTGGTGCCAAAGGCGTCAGCGATCAGGCAAGCCTCTATACAATCCCAATGCTTTCTGGTCTCCTTGTGGTCTGTACAGTTTCTGCTCACTGCAGGCAGTAGCCACTTATCGACGAAAATGCTGAAATCACATCAATTGGGTCACCAAATGTGAGCTAAGGCTCAAAAATCAGTATTGGAAAATAATCCAATGAGACAATAAAAAGTGCACAGAAGCAAGACAAAAACAAAGGTGTATTACAGGCAACCACAGCTAGGAATAATTCACAAAACATGCAACATTATATCAATAAATGTCAGTTTATATAATGAGAAGTGGAGTGGAGTCTTAAACAATGCTTCAAGATGCATGTAAATTCATATCCGCTGATAAGACAGTCTTGGTTGTGCTATAGGTGATTCTATACAATATCTAGCCCTATTGGCCTATCCTATCCCTCATGACAATTCTAATGACTACCTCTTGACAATTATCTCATGATGGGTTAATTTAGTTTAACACAGTTTTATTGGACAGTTGACAGACTAAAATGTTTCACATACAACTTAATTTGCTGATTGGCTATGTCCCTCTGGATGTCCTGGGGTTGGTCGCTTCCATCATGATTAGCCAATAGAATTGTGAGCAGTGCAAAAAAAAAGAATACTTCACATCCTTTCTCATGAGACCCATAAGGTTGGCACCGATTTACTATTCACTTCCTTGTGACTCTTCAACTGACAATTAATATTGCCACTTCTCGTTAGAAAAATGTTACCTTTCTTCCTTTCTCACGATATGCCTGCATTACTTCAAGCGGGGTGTTTCTTGGCCTCTTGCTCTGGGACCATGTGCTCTTCTAAATAGTGTATTTGTATATGTGTGAATGTGAATGGCCCTATTATTTATGAACACCTATAATACAGGTGTTGTTGGGAAACAATATGTAATCTTTAATATGTTCCCTATTATATACAAGCACCTTTTGGCTTCACTTGGTCCTGAATACCGACATCTTGTTTGGGTTGGGGTGCTCACGTTGTTCTGTATTTGTAATTCCACTTTTAGAGGGATGTTTCAACTTGCTTTGTGCACCCTTCTACTAGCTTTCTTATTTTATACAGCTTTGACCTTTTTCCTGCTAGTTTCTAAAGCAATGGGCAGGCACATTATTTGATACAAGTTGCACTTGTTCCAGTCCTGCAAACCTGCTTCCCTTCTGCGCCTTGCCTATCCCTTGCAAAGCTTTTACACACGTTCTCATGTGCTTTCACAAAGTTGTAACACCTCATTAAGTTACTACGCCTTTTCTGGAACTTAGGAATGAGATTTCGACTCTCTGCTCTGACTAATCATGAATTTACACTGTGTCCGGGGCTGCTGAATTTGTCTGTGTGTGTCTCTAATATGAGCTGAAATTGGATGCATTTTACTGTGTTGAATTATCCATATGTTTCTGAGGCCTACTAAATCTGAATGGCCTATGAAAATACTTTTATTATGAGACCTACTCGATGTGTTAAACACCTAAGGAATGTTACATATAATTGTATATACTGTTTTATATTTGCTACCTTTTAGTGTTTCTAATGAATGCTTATTTGGCTATTTGAAGCACTCCTTATGTCTTTGTCCTGTTTACTGGTGTGTGTGTATGTCTGGTTATGTCTAAGATCTGCCTGCATTCTAGTGATTTTTGTCATCATCCTACATGTACTGAACACTAAGAGTCCGATTCATGGAACTATCTGTGCTGAAAATCGGGTACTTGCGCGTGAAATCACATGCAAGTCCCCATATGTTGATTCATGGAAAACAATGCACAGGGCTTACCCAGGACGTGCAAGGAATCAGCACTGGTCCTCCACGTCACTGAAACTCAACAAATAGCTTGAGCGAGACTCCAAGAGACGGAGCCGGCCGTGCCTTCGCAGCCACCTAAAAAGGGGCGGAACACGTATAATGAGGAACAACAATCGAAAATGTCAGCGTTAGGAGGGAACAATCGCCCCACTCATATGCATGCAAAACAAACGTATTCATGGAATTGAACAGGGAATGTTGGTACGCGAAAAAGCACACACAATTCCAGAAACACCTACGCCATGAGATAGCAGGCGTAAACGTCAATGCGCACACAAACAAATGCATAAAAAGCATGTGCTATCAACAAATGCATGCATATAGGCATGATGAATGCACCATGTGTTGCAGCAATCAACCAGAGACACTACAGGAGGAGGAGGATGGCCAGGGCCGGATATTCCACCCAAGGACCAGCCTTTTTGGGATGCGTTGGTATAGGTCCCTTCCCCATATCTTCCTAGACCTGGTCATGTAGTGGGAAGATAACCTCACATCACCCACCATGTGCTCCCAAGCACTGAGCCCCTTGCAAAAAATGCTCACAGCCATGCATTTTATGCCCAGTGGGTCATTCCAGAAGGCCACCATCATAGTCGGTGGCATCTCCCAGGCCACGCAAACTTGCTGCTTACACCAGGTGTTGACAATAATAACTGCACATCCTTCTGTCCGTCGGCATATCTACAGGCCCAGAACACCAACAGAAAGGCAGCAGCGGTCCAGGATTTTCCCAAAGCTTCCAGGTGCCATTGATTGCATCCATGTTGCTCTACGTCCACCTCGAGCAACAGAGCACATCTACTGCAACCGGAAACATTGGCACTCCATGATTGTTCAGGTTGTGTGTGATGCCAAAGGTATCATTACTGAAGTGTATGCCAACTATCCTGGTAGCACACATGATAGTTACATCTTCAGGATGTACCCAATTCACCGGGCCCTGGAAGCTAGGAAGCATCTCAACACTTGGCTCATTGGTGAGTATGAATGGCAATGCACATGATGTTGCACACAGACCAATAGACGATGCCAACAAATGACAATGACAACCATTCTACCTCTTCAGGGGACAGTGCCTACCATCTGAGCACATACATGATGATGCCCAAATGCAACCCCAACACACCTCCCAAGGTAAGGTACAACACTGGCCATATTGCAACTTGGGGCATAGTGGAGTGCATATTCGTAGTGCTGAAGTCACATTTCCGCTCCCTTGACCACTGTGGTGGTGTGTTGCTATATGCACCACCAGTAGTCTGCAGGATCATTGTGGCAGCATGTGTCCTGCACAATGTTTCAACACAGAGTGGCATCTCTGTGGACATGGTGGTGGCACACCATCCACACCCATAGGCACACCGCTTTCATATGGCTGGGCAAAGGTCACATTGAGAGGCTGCACATACCCAGCTTGTGCAATATTTTTTCATCTAAAATCCTTCTCCTGTGGAGTGCACACGATCCTGCAAAATACTAGGTGCCATTCAATAATGACAATGGGCCAATGCACTGTGCCCACAAAACCACCCTGAGAAATAGCCCTTGGAAGTGAACAATTGTGTGCATCCCTTAGAAATAAGGAGACCATTCATTTTGTGTTTCCCAAAGAAACAGATTGAAGAGAGAGGACACCACTACCACCATACCAACCATTAAATGAAATCAGCCCTTTGGTACCAAAAACATCCCATAAGACTAAGCAGTGATAAATCCTGAAACAAGTCTGAGCTGCAAGCCATCCATGGCTTCAAAAATTATCATTGACACAAAATACAACAAGCACAATGGCATATAGCTGCACATACATGTCCCTATTGTGGGGTGTAGAAAAGTAGTGCAGTATCGATGCACATGTTACTCAATCTGGCAACATGACCACAATAAACCCTATCTCAAAAACAACAATTAACAAGAGGTAATAGACAATTGTGATGAAGAGGGCAATCCACCAGAATTGCCAAATCCAGACAGGCAGGAACGTAGCCATTCCATAACGATAAAGATAAATGCACATCGTACCTGTCCGCTTGGGATGCAGTCGACACTCATATTTCATCCCATGAAATAGCCATTTTTCCCTGATGGAAGGATCGGTAGACAATGAACAAAATGAAACAGAGTGCAGCTAACACATCCATGAAACCAAAAACTCAAGACCCACAAGCAGGGGAGTTGCTAAGTCTGGAAAAGACCCGGGGCTAAGATGATGTTGGAACTGTTGGGACTGGGGGCTAGCTAGTCTTTTGGCTGTAGCTCCTGAGATTCTATCAGGGGCTACAACCAAAAGATCAGGGGCTATAGCCCCCTTAGCCCCCCCTACCAACGCCCCTGCCCACAAGCCCTCCTCAGTAACATACAACACATGCAAACAACAACTCACAAGAAAAACATCAACATGTGTCCCAGCACACATGCAGCAACACCTGCACACTGCAAGCAAATAAAACACACAAAATACACACACTGACAAACAATAAAAAAACACAATGAAATGCAGCAAAGGTGCATATCGCATATCTCCATTCACAAGACGATGCGACTTACACAAAACACGCATCAGTCAACATGCTGCATGAAAATGAGAATACATCACATATGAAGATAATAGAGCCCCCAAAAAAGTAGGGGCACCCCTGGAAGACTACCATTGACATGACGAGGCATGCCATCACCTGCATAGTATTGGGACAGTGCGCTGAACACAGTAATGGCATCCCATGATGCAAAACACAAGAATGCAAGTACGCAAATACTCACCTCTTAAACTCCAGGCAGGATCATGATTGATGCAGCAATTCACAGAGGCCGATGTCAGACTGGAAAGCTGGCCACTGAGGCAACTGCCATGGAAGACATAAGCCGATAGAACAAAACAATTTGATACTGCAAGCAAGGATACAGGCATGCTAATGGTAGGATGCAAAGTAAAAGGGCAAGGTCAATACAGACTTCATTGTGAGAGCATACCATTCGTACAATATTGCATTTAATTCAATGTAGCAGTACCATGCACCCAGCTGCAGTCAACTTGAAGCTGCAAACACTATGGTGCAGCATACATCGGACATGCATGTGAAAACACCAACACTGCAAAACATACTGTGCTGGTACACAACACAGCATCCCAAAAAAGTGCATCAATGGTTGCAGGGTTGTGGATTGTAACTGGTGCTGCACACCATAATTGGGGAACCCTAAGGAAGAGTGGCCAAATGGGCAGTCAAACCATTACCCGACAAACATTGCAAGGGATGTGAAGTGTCACTCAGTACACATGGTCAAAGTACAATGATACACAAACCAGCACAACCATCAACACCTGTCACAGGCCACAAAACAGCCAGCCCTGCCACCCTCTCTGAAACACCCAAGATAGGCCCACACAGTTGGAACTCCCACAATTGTGAATAAAAAACCAGTGGCCCCACCAATACATAGAAATAACACCATGCCCAGGCTTGTCATCAGAACCACACCATGTGAAACATGCACCCATGAAGTAGTACTGGTGCCCCACAAGACAAGTAAAGTGATCACACACAGTGCAAGACTCCCAGCCAAACACCACACAAGTGTCTGCAAATGCCCTTCACTTACCAGCACAGTGCACCCACCTGCCTTGCATACGATGCAACCCATCAGTAGACACATTCCCTAAATGCAATGACATGCGTAGTAACAACAGAAAGAACATACACATCCATGACAACACATGAATGGATACTGAACATATGCAGAGAGCACCCAGTGCAGAAGCAACACAGGGTGCAAGAGGGTGACAGGACATAGATTCTGATCTGCCCATGAGTGCAGCGTACCACAACAGAGAGAGGGAGAGAGAGTGACATTGAGAGGGAAGGCCAAGTGAAACACACATGAAGGGGTACACTGCCTGTATTGGAGATGGCCAATGACATGCACTACACCACAGTAGGTTGGGCATGGATGAGTTTAATGAGGGAGGTAACACAGTGAAATAAGTACCACTTAATAAAACATCCTGATATGGTAGCATGCAAAGCTCATATAAGCAAAGTTACACATGCAGGAAACATGGGGAACAAAGATGCATGCTCAACATGCAAGACAGTGCTCAGGCTCTCCTGCTAACTGCTGCAGCATCGTGTGAACACCGCCTCACCTTCACCAGGAACTTTGTCTCCAAATTAGTGAGAGGAGGGCCAGTACATGGTGAAGGGCATGGGGGGCATGGATGTCAAAGGGTGCAGGGTGTCTCCCCAGGACAGCAGTGACCGCCAGATCAAGGATTACTGAAAAAAACATGGTAGAAGAAATTACTACAGGCATAGTGAAGTACCATCCACAGAGCACATATGTGCGAGGATACACTGAACCCATAGTTACCTGCACATGCCATCCTGTGCACCACCATGCAAACATGCAAGTTGATCTCACTATGCATGCCTGCTTGTCCACCACTGCAAACGTCATGACCTTGAGAGGTCAAATGCACAACTTAAGGTAAAAACAAATAAAAACAAAACCTTGAAAGGGCAACTCAAAATAAAATGCCAACATCAGGGCCTGGGGGTGAACAAAAGAATAAAAAAAACACAAAAATAAAAAATGTCCACCATGGACTCAGGCAGAGGGGAGGGCAGGGTGGACGTCCAAAACAATAACAAAATAAAAACAATCCCCTACATGGGCTCACGGACCACACGGCGGGAATCAGTTTCTCTACTGACACCACCACCGTGCGCTTATTCAACAGGTGGAAGTGGTGCTGGAGGCTCACCACATAGTGCCCTGGCCTGGTCCTTAGTGACGGCCACCATGCATGACACTGATGAATGCACCAGCAGACAGGGCTTGGAGGTCACTATGCACAACCTCACGGTTACACAGAGTTCATCTGTGATTGTCTGCCTCAATGATAACATCCCCTGGCGGAACAGTCTTCTGCTGGCTGCCTCTTTCTCACAGATTGCGGCTCTGTCGGCCAACAACTCATGCCTCAGGGTTTTCCTGTGCGCCTGACTCTCTGCAAGCAGGTGTACCTGTAGACACTGCAGATCTGCCCGTTGGCCCCTGATGTTCGCCACCACCTGTTTAGCTAGGGGGATCATGGAAGCGGCCACCCTATCCATGCCCTCAGCCAAGTCAGTGTGCGGAATGCAACATCTGCTGCTCCCATGCTATCTGCCCAGCCTGCAGGTGTATGGGCCTATGGCTGCCTGACCCAAAGGAGCATGGCCCTTGCTGTGATGCCCCTGTCCTTTGCTGCAGGACTGCAACACTCCATTGGATATCTGTCCCAGGACCAGAAACCAATACACGGGAGCATGACCTTGCAGCCATAACCACCAGAGACATGCATGCCACTACTGACTGGCCTTGTGAAGGCACCTGACCCCCTACAGACTCACGGGCTCCAACTGTTCCACCCATTGGTGCACTCACCTCAGCCAGCATTGAGGACTGTGCATCAGTGCTACTTGAGTCCAAAGATTCAGAGGTGTCTGCAGTACGGCTCAGGATGGTCTGTAGCACTGTGGGCTTTCACAGCCTGTCACACAACATCCTCCACTGGTGGTCTGAAGCACCACAGACTCTTCTTCATCCTCTTCCTCTGCATCTGTTGACTCCTCACCTGGACATGGACAGAAAAAGACATGTGTAACATGTCTACAGTAAACATGTGTATCACATTGATGTCATGCAACAAAATGCAGGACATGTCACCATAAGAAATACAGCATCCAAACACTATGGACAGCAAGCTATCTGAGCATGGCATATACAGACTGTCAACACAATTCCCTTCTCAGGGCCATGCTGCCAGGGGCAAATTGCCAACCAGCAGGGTCGTTAAGAAGCACATTTTGGCCCATGGCACCGCACACCGTTGACTAATACCAGTTAAATGGGCATGGAAATGTGGCTCTCTGATATGCAATTACATCACATGGCAACAGGAAGACACCCATATCCACATCCAAGTCTGCATCCATCACATGCCACGCCAGGGTTGTCCTGGAACAGTGACTGTACACAATGGGAACATGCCGTAAGTCTGGGGAAAAGGAATCAGTCCCAGTGGATGTATGGCTGTAAGAGTACCACCTATGCAAGGTCTGTGAAGTGGAGAGAGTAAGTCAATGGAGTTGTAGATAGGAAGAAGGTACAGTGAGCCACAAGAGGGAGAGGGCCATGGACCCTTGGAGTGTGGGCTGAGTGTAGGAGGGTAACAGGGATCAGGCATCACAACAATTTGACCCAGGAGCCATTGCCATTGGGTCAGCGGGGATGTGCACAGTCTAGACATATGCAAACTCACTCAGAGCAAGCCATAGGGTGCGTTGGTTGTCAATTTAGATGATCTATGTAGCATGGAAGCACCTACGTACATGTGTGAAAAGAGATTATATGCCCTGCAAGGCATGAAGTGTAACTCCTATTTCGGACACAAGCGTATGTCTAGCAGAGCAAAGTCATTGACATCAAGGATGCAGCTAACAAGAGTGCATGTTGTGGTATCATGTTGCAGATGTTGTGGGGGTTATATTAGTGGGGGATGAGTACTGTCACAAGGACATGTTCAGCTGATGTACAGCACATGGTTTGTATCCACTCTTGTGTACACTGGACAGGAGTCAGTACACCACATGACATTGTTCACCCGGGGCAGTCATCCATATGCAGCCAGATGTGCACCACAATTATATCTTGGAGATGCTTCACTTCATGTACTCTGGGGGCACAATGTTGGTCACGCACCTGCGTGTCCTTGTAATTTTTCAGGCCTCCCACACCTTGCACCTGCTTCAGTAGAATGAAATGGTGCATAACCTCTTTATGCTTGGTCAGCTCCGCCTCCTCTGGTGACCCCCCTCCATTTGCCAGAGCAGAGGTGAGGTTAGCACCCATCTTGGACTTGGTGCGACGGGTGACATCATTCCAGCGTTTCACTACCTGTGCAGCAGTGCGCTTCTCAAACCCTAAGGTGTTGATCTCATCTGTGACATGCTGCCAATGCACCATATGCTGAGCAGGTGTATGTGTGCTTCCTGGTTCCTGGCCACGTAGTTTATCATGGAAGTTCTTCTTCCTTAACGTGCCAGTGTCCTGTGCCGTGTCATGGGGTTGAGCCTGTTTCTGTTGTGCATACGGTTTTGTTGCCACCCCTGTGTGGTTGGGACCACTCTGGGGTCCAGATGTCGGACCACAAGTGGCCTGAGGCATGTCATTACCCCCTTGGGCTGGTGCAGCTGCCTCCACATCATGTCCCTTACCCTTTTGGGCTGGGGCAGCTGCTACCGCAGCACGTTCCTGAACCCTTGGGTCTAGGGCCGCTGCTTCCACAGCATGTCCCTGAACCTTTGGGGCTAGGGCAGCTTCTTCTGCAGCACATCCCTGACCCCAGACACATATGCCCCCCTTGCCTCTACAGGCCTTTCCACTCATGTTGCAGGTGTAACCGAAAAACAAAAGGCACACCAAGCTATTGTCCTGGGCAATGTGAGTGAGTGGGCAGTCTATGGATAGAAAAAATAGTTCTGTGGTCCATCAAGACTCAATTGTACCCAAGGTGTGAAAAATATGGTATGTGTAATGCATAGGAACCCCAAAATAAAAATAAATGCATACGCGATACCAGGATAGCTTCCAAAAAAAGAATAAAGTGGTACGCGATATGCAGTGGCACCCAGCTGCACATTAAATGTGTATGCGAACCATGGAAAGCTGCCAGAAAGATAATAATAGTGGTACGCGATACACAGGGGCACCCAGAGTAAAAAAACAAATGTTGCCTCATAAAAATCAAAAGTAGAAGCGTGTATGCGCAGAGGCAAATCTCCCACCAAAATATGAAGATTGTACGGTCCGTGAAGTGAATGGATTGCGTGGGAACCCAAAATACAAAGTAGTCCACTAGTCTGTCTCCTTCCTTTTGCACGCATATTTGGAGTTGCTTTTACACGTACTAATGTATCCCCGAATATGGCATGCTCAACTCCTGCGCGCCGCGCGTGTCACGTAAGTTACAGCCTGAGGGCCTTTCCGCGGATTTCACATCTCCACATTTTTCTAATTTTTTACGCGAAAAGTCCCTTCACTCTGTTTCCGGCTGCCTACATTGCAAGACACAGAAGGCCCACACTCCTGCCTCTGTGCCATTTTACATGTCTCCTACTGCCCTGTGCTGCCTCCAATTTAGGCAGCTGCTCCTGCAGCGCAGTGTGTGTGACTGCTGCCCACCTGCACTGCATTTGGAGTGCTTACTGTCCAGCCATTGGCTATGCTCCCTTGTTTGGCCCTGTGACCACCTCAGCTGCTTCATTGTACTCCCACCCTGCCATTCCACCACCACCACTCCACATCCCAGCTCCAGGACCACCTTGCCCACCCACACCTGCCTCTGGGGTTGCCATGTCAGCACCATCATCCTCTGACCAGATTGGCAATCCCATGGCAGCGAGGCAGAGTCTGTCAACTTCACCGCCAGGGAAGTTGTCATCCTGGTGAAAAAGGTCCTTGAGAATTATGATTCCCTCTTCCACCCTGTGATGCAACGCAGCAAGGAAGGATGTCGGCAGATCTGGGACAGGATAACGGATACCATCAACACGGAGGGGTGGCACCCTGAACCTTCAAGACCATGCATAAGCGCTGGGAGGACTTGAAATCCAGAACCCATGACAAGGCCCTGTGCTACATCCAGGCTTGTGTCACCACTGAGGTGCACTGGTGGAGCAGGTACCAGATGTTGGCTAACAACATGCTGGTCCTGGAGAAGTTCTACCTGGCACTGCACAACAAGGTGTGTGAGTTACGTGAACGTCTGGAGTCGACTGGTGAGTAGTCATGTTGTGCAATGCTCTACGGTGCATATGCTCTGTGCATGTACCACTATGCTGGCAGTGACCCCCTTAGGCTTGCAGCAAGTATGTTTCTGAAATGGATGTCTGCGTGCATGCCCCAGGCATTGCTCTCCATGTGTGCATTCAGACCTATATCTATTTTAAATGTGCTATCACTTGCATTGTGTGTTGTAGTGCTGGCTTGCAGACCTTGCACATGCAATGTTACTTGTGTCTGAGACATGCCATGGTGACAAGTGTGACAGTTGAGGTAGTGTTGATCACGTCATGTGCATGCATGATGTTCATGTGTATGTGCCAAGAATGGGAATGTGTGACTGGGCATCACATGCATTTGGATGTCTGGCTTAGTCACATAGAGGTATTGCAGTTCACGGGACTCTGATGTGATTGTCATCGCACTGCTTGGGGCCTCTCAGTTGATGTGTGTGCATGACATGTGGATGTGCTTGTTGCTGTGGCATGCTCACATGTGCATGTGCAAGTGATGCATTGTGTAAAGCATACACAATTGATTGTTTGTGACAAAGGCAAGTAGCCTGATGTGATTGTGTGGAGTGATGGCCAGCAGGTGTCTGAATGGATGTGGATTGCATGTCCATGTGTGTGGGTGTGGAGGTTGATGGTTATTTCCTTTATAAGTCATGTTCATGTGAATGTTGGTGATACCACACCCGATTTGGTGCAGTACACTGATGTTTATCTTCTGTATCTCCTTTTCCACAGTTGCATCTGATGAAGAGGGCGGAACCAGTGCTGTGGAGCATGGCTGCAGGGATGCCTACACCGGGCAGAGGTGCAGGCCACAACCATGCCCTCGTGACAGCTCACCTTCGGGCAGCGATGTGGCTGTGGCAGTGCCAGTGACATTGGGCATGGCTGCTGGGGGTGAGTCCAAGAAGGTGAAGGTGGGAGGGTACTCCTCAGCAGCGGTGGGGACAGGTGATGCCACACAGCGGCCATCCATGTCAGAAGATTCCCCAGAGTCATCCAGGTCAATGGAGGGGCAGAGGGAGGAGGTGGCCATTGCAGCCCAGCCCATGGGGTCACGTGGGGGTGTTGAGGTGGGCATGCCTACTGCAGGCCTGTCCCAGGGGTATGAGGCTGTGCATACCACCATGGAGGTGCCTCCACAAAATCTAGTCCCTGGGCCATGGGATGCAGCAGTATGAGCCTGCTGGGATGCCTCCACCCATCCACCCAGACCCACCTCCTGGTGTCGGCTGATGTGTCCAACCAGACCAACACCCCTATGTTGCCATCTGGGATTATGTGCTACCCCTGCTGGCTGGGTTGAAGAGGCGGACAGGTGTCATTCATGATGATGTGCAGGCAACTTGTAGTCTGCTTGCACATCATCACAGTGAGCTACATCACCTCATTGTCTGGCTTGCAGCATGCCTGTTCTGTGGTGTCCTCCATGGGATGTTCACTGCTGCGACCACCTCCCTATCTTCCTCCAATGTGCACCAGTCATCCTCCAGGGAGCCTTCCAGCCCAGATACCACCAGGGCCCCCTGTGCATTAGTCCCAACCACAATGCCACATCTGGTGGAGACCACATCCCTGCCTGAGTTGGGAGTGCAAGGCACATCTGCGGAGGTGGTCACCGTGCCGACCCAGGCACTGACAGAGGCACTGGCAATGGAGGGACAGCAGGCACCCATGAGCAGTGCAGGTGCAGTATGCCCCTGGGTATCGTCATCTGCCCGGAGGGCGTACCCACAAAGCAGGCACTGGGCACTGTGGCAGCAGCTGGTAATGAGGAGAAGGCTAATTTGTTTCAGGGCAGACCACCAAAAGGAGGCAGGTGCGAAGTGTGAAGCAGGAGGCACACATGGACATGGGGGACAGCATGTCTTCCGTTTTCTGAGGATATGAAGAGCAGATCAGGGTAGAGAGGCAGCGGGCATGGGAAGCGAGGGTAGTGGTGGTCAGGGTGGAGATTGCGCTGTGTTGGTCCAGGAGGCAGCTGCCATCCTAGATGCCACTTGCAGGGACACCCAAGTGATAGAGACACAAATGCTGAAGAACCTGCAAGCCCTCCAGTCAACAACGAAGGCTCGCCTGAGGGGTGAGGACGTGGTCCTGGTGGAAAGGCTCAGTGAGATGGGAGAGGAGGACTAGCCCGCTACCTTTGTACATAGTATTTAGGTGTAGGTTTCCCTTTTTATTTATTATTTTCCCCAGACTTTGAAGACTTTCCTTCCCAGTTTGTATTGTATATAGTTTTTTAGGCATAGGATATTTATTTTTTTCATATTTATCCTCGACTTCTTTGAGCTTGATTACCGGTTTATTTTTGTACATATTTATGTCCAATACATCTTTCTGTTTGTTACATTCCATGCTTCATGCAGCTCATTTGTGTGTCAGCCTCTTTGATAGTTCTATTTTAAGCCAGTGCATCTCACCATTGCAAGTCATGTGTCTTGTGACGCGCCTGCTTGCGTGCTGTCCCTGGGATGGTTGCGGATGGTAGGATGCACATACGCCTGACCTGTGGGGTGGGTCCATCAGACGACTGGGCCTGCACTGTATGTTTTAATTTACATTTACATGTGCAGCATCACTGTGTATTTGGCAGCAGTGTGGATGGGGTGGGGGGAGGTGGGCTCACTGTGGAGGAGTTCCATGCTCACGTTAATAGCACATGTGTTTGTCATTACTGTGTAAAACCCATGTTGTGTAGACACGCCCACAAGCATGTGCAGACACACTACTTACTCTCATGGGTCACTCAACCTCTACCACTGGAATGCAGTAGTGGGCCATGTTTGCTCTTCCTGAGTGGCAGCACAAGTCTCCAGTCTCTATGATTCATGCCCTCTCTGACTGCCCTAAGATCACCCATGCATGGCCCTTTCATGTGATTGTTCCATGACATGTATTTTGCCATCCATTCCACCCAGGTCACTGATGCTCAGGCTGTGACACGCCTGGCCATTGTTTGTGTATCTTGAAACATCTTTTGGTAGGGTTGATTCTGTCGTGGACACCAATTCAGTTACTGTGCTCTGATGCCTTGGTGATGTGCCATGGACAACATGCACATTGATTTGCATTCACTTGTCACATGTGTATGAGGATGGCTGATTAAGGTGTTGAAGGGTGTGTGAGCAGATGCTCCACTCATGGATGACATCTGGTGCTTCCAGTTGGTCGTATTTGCGGTTTACATGTTGCTGTTGCACTTCATGGTGCTGTCAGACCACAGAAGTTCAGGTGAGCTGCAGACATGCATTGCATTGGTATTGTGGGAGACTGTCAGGTGGCTGCCTGTGGGGGGGTCACAGGTGAGGGGGGCTGGTGGGTGGTGTCCAGTCTGGAGGGGGCTGCCTGTGAGGGGGTATCCAGTCTGGGGGGGCTCTACCTATGGGGGGTGTCCAGTCTGGAGTGGGCTGTCTGGGGAGGTGTCAAAGGTGAGGGGGGTGGGGTGGTGCCCAGTCTGGAGTGGGCTGCCTGTGCGGGATGTCCAGTCTGGAGGAGGCTGCCTGTGGGGGATGTCCAGTCTGGAGTGAACTGCCTGTGGGGGGGGTGTCACAGGTGAGGGGTGCTGTGCGGTGGGGCCCAGTCTGGAGGGAGCTGCCTGTGGGGGGTGTTCAGTCTGAAGGGGCTACCTGGGGTGATGTCACAGGTGAGGACAGCTGGGGGTAGTGCCCAGCCTGGAGGGGGTTGCCTGTGGGGGGGTGTCCAGTCTGAAGTGGGCTGCCTGTGGGGGGTGTCCAGTCTGTAAGGGGCTACCTGCGGGGGGTGTCTAGTCTGGAGTGTACTGCCTGGGGTGTTTCACAGGTAAGGGGGTGGGGGTGGGCCCAATCTGGAGGGGGCTGCTTGTGGGGGTTGTTCAGTCTGGAGGGGGCTGCCTGGGGGGGTGTCACAGGTGAAACTGGGGTGGGGGGCAGGGGCCAGTCTGGAGGGGGCTGCTGTGGAGGGTTGTCAAAGGTGAAGGGGCTTAGGGTGGTTTCCAGTCCGGAGGGTGCAGCCTTTGCTTGCTAGGTGAGATCGGCAATTTCGTTGGGGTGCAGTCTGGGCTTGCGAGTGAGGACCTGCTTTTTCGCTGGGGTGCAGCCTAGATTTGAGAGGTGAGGTGCGTGATTTTGCTGGGGTGCAGTCTGGGCTTGCGAGGGAGGACCTGCTTTTTCGCTGGGGTGCAGTCTGGGCTTGCGAGGGAGGACCCGTGTTTTCACAGGGGTGCAGCCTGGGCTTGCGAGGCACCCGATTTCGTTGGCGTGCAGCCTGTGCTTGTGAAGGAGGACCCGTGTTTGCGCTGCGGTGCCGCCTGGGATTGTGCTATGAGGTGCGTAATTTCGCTGAGATGCAGCTTGGGCTTGCGAGGTGAGGTGCATGATTCTGCTGGGGTGCAGTCTGGGCTTGTGAGGTGAGGCGAGCCTTCTCAGAGGGGTACTGGTTTTTGGGCCAGGGGTGGCTTCCGAGGCTTTTGCCGTGTTTGTCCTTTTGCTTGCTTTTTGGAGTGCTTGGCAGCATGTTGTGGGTGTTCCTCGCGCTGCTTGTTTTTACTTGCGTGATAGCTAGTAATGCGTCTTTAAATCCATGAAAACACATGACGGGCAAAATATTTTCTGCGCCACAGCTCGTGCAATGTCCTTCTTGGTGCGCGGACATTGCACCATTTCTGTGCCCCATTCCATTAATTTGCGCGCTAAGTGTGTGTGTGTGTGTGTGTGAGTGTGTGTGTGTGTGTGCGCACGCGCATTGCTGGCTAGGAGGGCTCTCATAGATGGGTTTGTGCATATTGTCTGGGCCTCCGGGCTTTCTTAGTTTTTATTTTTTTGGGTGTTTGGGATGTTGGATTTTCATCAAAACAGGGTTGTTCAGAATGTTGAATCAGAACTTTCCAGTAAGGCTGTACGCCTGGGGTCACTCGCCTCTATGAAGGCCACCCCACCTTTGTGAACAGTAAGATGCTGGTGAGCCCGTAATGAGTGTACTTGTCAATGCCCTATCGCCTACTCTTCGAGGCAAGGTATCTTTCCGCAAAGACATGAAAACAGCGCTTTTCGCCTGATGTACGCCACACTCATCACCCGTGATTGCTGAATGCATCTCCTGGTAAACTACAAAATGTACTTATAATCTGTACCCTTAATGTATTAAGGTACAACATCTAAATGCATTACCCACCTGTATTGATTTGACGAATTTCTTGATTTTTTTGTGTTTATAAGAAAGCAACTTGATTATTATATTTGTGCGTATGAACATGTGTAGCTTTTTCATGCTTATCCCTTGATTGGAGCATAGCATCCAGATGGAATTGGATTCTAATGGAGTTAAGATTGTCCAGAAGGATAAGAGAAGCGCTAGATGGTAATAAAGACAAGAGAATATTAGAATCACATTCCAAAGTCTGGATAAAAGTTGCATACACTTTAGTATTCCATCTCACTGTAAGGCAATGCCGATCAAATTCTACCAAGGAAAGAGAAGAGTTATCATTAAATCGAGCCAAAGGGATATTCATCTGCATGGAGATAATCATATGATCTCCTAAGGATGGATTTATGATTTTGAGAGCATCAATTGTCGAGTATAAACTCGAGGAAATGAAAAAGTAATCAATAAAGGATTTGTAGTTTGCTCTTGTCCATGTATATGTGAGGTCGTCCAAAGCAAAGCAGGGGGTTTGTATATCCCATTCGAGGAAGAAGGAATTCCATATAGTCCCAAACTTTTTGGAAGTTATTGAGTGCTTATCCCTAATTGCATTATTGTGAACACCTGTTTCATAGCAATAGCAATTAAAGTCACCTCCTACGATAATTCTTGCCGAAGGGTGTAAGATCATGCCCTTTTCTAGTACATCGTTCATTTCCTCGATGATGGTCTCAATAGGAATGGACAATTTGTTCCAATAAATACAAACCAACAGGAGTATCATGGAAGGATCAAAATCATCTTTTATAATAATAGCAAGTATGGAGTCAGAGCTACTAATCCTCTCAATAGAACACTGAAAGGCAGAGTTGACAAGTATGGCCAAGCCGCCTGAAGGGCGACCCTCGGTACCTCGCCTTGTAACCTGAATATATGCTGAGTATCCGTCTATCGAAAAGGAGGATTGATTCATGGTTTCTTGAATAAAGATCAAGTCAGGTCGATTAAGGCGATACCATTTTTTAAAGTTGTTTATACCACAAGAGTTCCACGAGATAATGTGGAGTCGGAATAGGCTAAGAGTCTTTCATCGCCTTTTGTTGGTTTGGTTGCGAAACATTAATTGGATCCCTCCATGACATCTTCTTTAAATCAGACATGAATGACATAAACTGTTTCATTGTGTTGGCATCAATGCTTGCAGAGGTACTCTGGTTCGCACTATCTGTAATGCTTTCAGCTATCAGAGGAGTAGTTTCTAGGTAGCTTTTTGCCTCCTCAAATGATGAAAAGAATGATACAGTTAAGCCAATAGATGCTAAGTCATCAGAGTGATCCCATAGCATCTTCATAATAAAAGGAGACATGAATTTACAAATCATTCTTTTGTTATTATTAGCAGCCAATTTCACCCAGTCTATGTCGTCAGATCTAACAATTCGCAAGGCGGGAATGTCCTGAAAAACAGTCATCATGAAGGTGCGATTCAAGCGGCCCTACCAAAGCGAGCTTCATCACTTTCCCAAGCCATAATTATAGCAGATTTTAGATCATTGTAATTATGATTGGTTAGTGATTCATGATTATCCATTGTGGATTTAAGATTAGTCATATTAGGACACTCGTTGGCTTGTGAGCATTGTGGGCTCAGAGTTGGTAGCTTAGGGCTAGTTTTTTTTTCGCTCTGAGTTCGTTGTTTCACAAATAGTTAATTGATCGCTGATTTCATCAACTTTATCTAAAGTTTTTTCTTCAGACTCGCTTGAGCACATTCCCTCCAGGTTTTTAGGTTGAGTTTCAATTAGATAATTAGGACAGATGGTTGATTTGTTTTCCCTTTGTCCATTGGCTTTGCCCAAAATCACTTTCGCAGTTTTATTAATTTTCAACATTGGATAGTAATTGGAGAGGGCAGCTTGGACTAGGTGTGGAGCCTCTACAATTAAGTTGGGTACCATCTCAAGATCAATTGTACCCCCTTCCTCTTTGTCCATTACCTTTTTTACCTTAGATCGTGATTTTTTAGATCCTTGACTGGATGGTTCTGTTAGCAAATCCTCTTTTTCATTAGTTTTTTTGTTTTTTGATGAAGGGTTATGAGGTACTTTGAGGATTGAGGCAGTCGAGTTAGACTCCGAAAGATTCAACAAGGCCTTAGATTCCTCACTCAACTGATTCAGATCAATGATGTTGTCTCCCCCTGAGAGATTACAAATATCCTTAATATGTGAATTGTGATTATCATTTTTATCACGTAGTTGATTCTTAGTTTTCTTTTCCTGTTTCCCTTTTTGAAGTTTAATTAATAGATTTCTCTTTTGGGCACGAGCCAAGGCCCTTCTTTGTTTTTTAGTAAGGGCAATTGGAGGAGCTTTATTAGACAACTCTTTGGTATCAAATATTTCTTTTATTTCCTGAGGAATAAGGTCCACTCCGGTTAAGTCAATAAGATCAGTTAGGACTGAAGGACTATCAGGGGAAGCCCTTTCCTTTACACAAGGAGTCGACAGAGATTCTTTGTTGACTGAATTGGAGAGTGTGGCAAGATTATCTGCCATTTCCCTTACAAGATTTGTCAGAACAGTGAGGTTGGACTCATTGGAGTTTTCCAAGTTCACTGCTTCTGGGTTCACAGCCTTTCTGAGTTCTGGTTTGGGAAATGGTCCTTCTGACACTACCTCGGAGAACAATTTAGTTTGAGTACCTATGTTTTGAGCATGAGGCGTTGAATCTTTTTTATTTATGATGGAAGAAAACATATGACAGGCAAATAACGTGCCCTCCATTTTGCTAAGAGTACTCATGAGGGCAGACATTTGCAACTGTAAAATTTTTATTTCCTCATGAGTCTGCTCATGACCTTTGTCAAGTAGATGAAGAATTCGGGTCATGACCGGAAAAGATTCGAAAGGGTGTTGCATTTCGACATTCCATTTTTCTTGTTCAGTGGAAGGGCAGTTTGGCTGTGGATGAGTTTCACAATGGATAGACTCGTTAGGATCATAGCTAGGTGCTTTATTTCCTTCACAACTAGAAGGAAGTTGACGAGTATAGATCAGTGGTTTTTCCAGTATAGGGGAACTATTTGTCATCAAAGAGGGTCCTCCTGTATTATTAGTTCTCTGAGTATTGGCCCCCCCTAAAGTACGGGCTTCTTTCTGTGCACTAAAATATGAAGGTACAGAATATGTATACGGTTGGGGATTGTTAAATAAAAACACATTTTTGATCCCGTACTTGCTTTTGTTCACTGGGGTTGAGGGTTCATTAGATAGACAAATCCGTTTACCTAGTTCTGTCTCAATTGCCGGGGCAAGTATGGAGAAATCGGCAGTACGGGGATCAAATTGCTCAATTCCCATTATTTTTTTTATTTTTTCTCTGTCTAGACTCTGATCTGAGTCAGAGTTGACATTTTCCCAATCCTTTGAGGAGATTTTATTGACTTCTTTTACTGACAAAAATACTGAAGCAGTTTTGGAAGCTATAATTTTTCCTACCAGGTTGGTTAGAGGGGGCTCGCAATCAGTGTGCACCGACCCTTTTTTATACAAGATTTGTTCTTCAGAGTCCTCAAGGGTTGTAACGGCAGGGACATCTTCATTAGATTTCTGTAAATCATCACAATGAGCGTCAATTTTAAAAACAGAGAGGCTGATTTCTTAGGTCCCTGTACATTTTTCGATTCCTGTTTTTTGTTATACTCAAAAGAAGCGGGTGCGAGAATAACTTTATTTTCGACATTGCTCTCTAAACTTAGAGCCACTTTAATATTTTCATAGAGCGAGGAGCTGCTATGAGTGGAGTCAAGAGGGAGTTAAGATTCTATGTTCTTCGCTTGATCAGACCGAGTTAAGGGCTTTTCAAAAGATGGTTTAGCCTCAATAGAATCCACCTCTATTTTTTTATGATTTATTAGGGTTTCTTTCTTTTTTACACTACGGAGCCCCTCTGCCATGATCGAAGCAAATCTAGATGCAATAGGAAACTTATGGGGCAAAAGGCAGTGCAAACAAACTAGAGTAGCTCCTAAGTCACTCTTCAAACAAGATTTATCACACTGTAATGCAAAGGCACAATAAGTCTCCCTGCCACCAAGCCACCTTACCGCCTAACAGCCCAACAGCCACACTTCGCAGGCACTTCCAGATGCGCGCGCCGGATGCGCGGGTCCGAGTGCTAATAAGGAAGTAGCTTGTGGGCTTGTGGGCGGACAGGGAGGCGGGTTCGGGGGGGCGTGGCTCGAAGGGAGAAGAGAAGAAAGCAACGTCAGTAAGTGGCACGAAGCACAGAAACCCGCGGGGAAACCCGCGGTCACTTCAGTAATAGGGCAGAGAGTTCAACAGTAAATACCCTCTGTGCAAGTCCAATGAAGTCCAATAGCAAGCACGTTGCACGCAAAACTTGAAGCAAATGCTTCCTCTTGCCGACGGCGACAGCACCGAAGGCAACAATTCCAGCAGGGCAGAGCAGCGTAGACAGCCCAACAGCCACACTTCGCAGGCACTTCTGGATGCGCGCGCCGGATGCGCGGGTCCGAGTGCTAATGAGGAAGTGGCTTGTGGGCTTGTGGGCGGACAGGGAGGCCGGTTCGGGGGGGCGTGGCCTCTGTGCAAGTCCAATGAAGTCCAATAACAAGCGCGTTGCACGCAAAACTTGAAGCAAATGCTTCCTCTTGCCGACGGCGACAGCACCGAAGGCAACAATTCCAGCAGGGCAGAGCAGCGTAGACAGCCCAACAGCCACACTTCGCAGGCACTTCCGGATCTTAACTCCATTAGAATCCAATTCCATCTGGATGCTATGCTCCAATCAAGGGATAAGCATGAAAAAGCTACACATGTTCATACGCACAAATATAATAATCAAGTTGCTTTCTTAAAAACACAAAAAAATCAAGAAATTCGTCAAATCAATAAAACTTTTCTTTCCTACCCGAATCGTGAAAAATTGATCAAAGCAGTGCGTCAAAGATATCGCAATAAACTTAAATGGTTAAAAAGAAATCTTCTAAATGCAGATAATCAAAAATTATTTTACCATCTACTCAAGCATGATTCTAGGAAAATCTGGAATACTCTTCGTTCAATTACTTCTGAAACTATAAATATTACTGATTCTGTGATTCCTGCTGAAAATTGGGTATCTTACGTAAAACTCAAATACACACTGCCCGAGCGTTTCTAATCTCTAAAGGGTAGTGAGCCACGTTTGGACCTAGATTTTCCATCACTTTGGTCCATAGAAGACATCATTGATGCCATCAGCAGATTAAAGCCCTCGAAAGTGCCTGGCCCCGATGGTATTCCATCATGTGTGTACAAATCGAATCCAGAATTCTGGGCCCATATTCTTAAAATCAAATTTGATTTGATTTTACAAACGGGCAAAACTCCTTTGTCGTGGTCCTCTGCGTTAGTTATTCCGATTTATAAAAAGGGCTCTCCGGACTGTCCCTCTAACTATCGCCCTATTGCTCTTACAGATTCTTCATCCAAAATATTTTCCATTCTTCTTCTTTGCCAATTACAGACTCAGATGAACCACAAAGATATGCTGTCTATCTATCAGGTAGGATTTAGAAAATTCATTGGTTGTCAGTTAAATGCTACTATCCTCTCTCATCTCCAAGCCCACTCTTCAGTCAGTCACTCAGGGCCAATTTATATGGCTAGCTTGGATCTGACCGCAGCCTTTGATTGCGTTATTCGTGAAATCTTATGGAAAAAAATTATCCATCTTGGCATTCCAACCAAATTGGTTGCCTTGATTGCCTTACTCCATAAAAATACAAACTATCGTATGAGACTTAATAAGGAAGGAGCCCTAACTGATCCCATTCCGACCGAAACCGGGGTGAAACAGGGCTGCAACATGGCAGCGGTGCTCTTTAACTTATACTTGTTAGGATTGGATGATAACTGGATTGCTGGGGAATGTTATTCAGTGAAGTTTGGCTCACTAATGTTAGACTGGCTAGGATTTGCTGATGATTTGTTATTTTTTGATAGAACCCCTTTTGGTCTTCAACGAAAGCTGGATTTATTTTCTGAATTCACTTTTAATCATAATCTCACTCCCAATCCTACGAAAACTTTTATTTTGATTTATTCTAATCGAAAATTAGATTGTCATCGATACTCATGGTATATGAATGATATTAAAATCGAATACTCCCCTATGCTTCGTTATTTGGGCTACCCACTGACTGATCATTATTCAATTACTATGTGGAAAAACTACCTTAATCAAAAGATCAGGGGGTTGACATCTCAAATGAAAATTATCCATGTGAAATACTGTATGTTTTCTCTATTACCCTTAATTCAAATTTATTTGCTGAAGGTGGAACCCATTATCCTATATTCCCTGGACATCTGTACATATGATTTAGATGCCTATCTAAATATCTTACAGGGGAAATTATGGAAAACGGTTTTGGGGTTAGCACTTTCGATTCCCAACGTTATGATTTGCCACGAATTAAGCCTACTACAACTGTCAGTAAAACATACATGGCAAAGTATTACTAATCTAATTAAGATTCATAATCCACCGAAAAACACGCTTTATGTGAAACTGAAACAATTATTGAGTGAATCACATATTAAATCGCTCATTACCTACTCGCTCAAATTAACCAAAATTCTATTGCTTATTAATGAAACTCCTTCATCTATGAGCATGTGGTTACCAAGCCAAAAACTTAAATTTCAAAGATTTTTCTGGTGTATAATGTTGGACGAAATGGGCAAATATTCCTCCTTTAAAGAATATAATGGAGTTCGCGGCAGATGGGGATTTCGACTAAAATATCTTTTACAGTTCCCTTCTGCTTGCTCAAGGAAAACCTATATGCGATTTCGTCTCAATCAATTTCACACTCGTGAACGATCTAAATACTGGACTGGATTACCCACCTGTACTTCCCCTGTAACTAAGCTTCCCGCAAGTCACAGCGCCTCGATGCCCAAGGGCTGTTTGTGCACTATACAAATGTAAAAAATATATAAATTAATAAAGTAATGCATGCTGGGTTCCCCCATTGTTGATGGCCTAGTAAGACAGCCTTTCTGTTTTTTTAAACTTCCCTGGACTGTATTAAATTTTAAAGTCAAGTTCCTGCAACTTTGCAGCAAGTGATGCCTGTCAAAAAAAGAAATTACACTCCCAAGTGGACCATGGACATGCAAGAATGTCCCTCTCTATGACGGAATAATGTTTCCCAGGGTCTATGAGATAATTGGAATCAAGGGCCCATTATGTTTCTCAGACTTGTACATTTTCATCATCTCCCCTCACCAGGCCATACACACTGGTGTCCATGTCTATGAAGGTGAGCACATGGGGCTGAAAGGGAAGAAGGCATGTGGCATTTATGATTTCTGATTTCATCCCTTCCTCATTGGCACTGTTGTGAATCAATTAGGCACATGAGGATGTTAGAAATTACTTTTAGTGTGAAACATATTTTAGATCTACATATCGGGGGTGATTCATGGAATTATTTGTGTGGCACTTTTTTGTAACTTGCAGGGACTTTATGTAGGCTTGGCACGTCTCTGCGAGTAGTCGAGTGCCTTGCGTGAGCCACCACACAGAGCATGGGTGAGGCCTGCGAAGAGGGCGAAGTAGGGGAGGAACTCAGAAAATGCAGAGGAACAAGGGAAAAAGTGGGCGTTACGAGGGAAGGGCCTCAGGCAGTCCATAGCATGCTCATAAATGTGCACGACAAAGCGTATTCATGAATGTGACCACGCAAACTCTTGCCTGCAAAATGCCTGTGCAAATCTCTCCATCTCTCTGCCACCCGAAGGCAGGCGTAAGTACACTTGCACATAGGAATCGCAGTGCAGAGCTGGGTTTACAAGCCGTATTCATGGGTGCGTGTATGCAGCCGGGGATCCGATCAGACTTAGGGGCATGCATATGCAGTGTAATGTGGAGCAGGAGCGGTTTACAGGGATGCGCGCACAGATTTTCTGAGTTCTACCTGAGTTATGCTCCATCATACGCATGTTGTCAGGGTGCCGGTTACATTTACGGGGGACCCAGCGCAGGGTCACCGCAATGCAGGCCTGCTTGTGGGGGACCGCATGCACTGTTTGAAGGATGCATGCATCCGTAACAGAGGTTAACACGCAAAGGTTGCTGTTCCGGCTGTTTTTGTTTTGTCTGGGAGTGTTGGGGGAATTGAAGGGCGACTATAGTATACGGTTACTTTTCGCAGAAAATTCCATGACTACGCAGGGCATGCATTTTTTATTCTGCGCGTAGGCTGCACAGTGTTGTTTTCGGTGCGCGATCCTTGCGGGATTAATGCGCTCTCTTCCATGAATTGGCCCCATTGTGTCACTTAGTGAAAGTGCTCCATTCTCCTCTGCTCATGCTGCTGTTTACATCACTCAATCAATGGATCAGGATAACGGCAGTGGAGATATTGCTCTTGATACAGGGAACTCTTCAGCGATGTGTTAGGTTAATCATTAATAATATTCCTTTTGTTATTGGTTCAGTTATCCACATGGACCAGTGACATTGACCATGAACAATTTGCCTGGACTATCATCCTTTTAAAAGTGCACTTCAACAAACTTCAGACAGCTATACTTCGAGAAACAAAATGTTTATGGAAACTACTAAAAGACAAAACGTTAAGAAACAACTTCGACATTATCATTTCTATAATTTACTCCCACGCCTTCACAGCAATATAGAGAAAAGCAGGCAAACATTGCTCTAGAGCAAAACATATGTTTTCAATGCATTATTGCAGCAGGGGAAATGACAGGACTGTGGCAAACATTTCACTTATGCAAAAAGCATTGAAAGAACATGTTTTTGCACTGCAGGAATGTTTGACCCAGTGCTAATTATCTTTGCGCAGATGCAAAGATTATTTGAAACTGCTGACTAAGTACATTCTCAAACAAATGTAATGGCAATTTAAAAAAAAAAAAGCGCAATCTCTCTCTAGACAATCTCCCACACAGTCTGCAAGTACAAAGCGGACCACCCCCACCCTTGGAAAAAAAAATACCAGGGCTGGAAAGTGGTGCAAGTCATGCGCAGTGTGGGCTGTGGATTCCAGCTTCAGCCGGGTGACAGTAATTGCATGCGCACACTGGTGCTCCTGTTTGCAGAGCAGCTTTTCAAAATATACTTAAATTGTATTTGGGATTAGGAGGACTGATTGATTGATTAATTGTGTTTTTCAGCAAGTGTCTGAGTCAAAGTACCTGTGACGGTAGACCTACAGCAGCAAGTGGGATTACAATTGAAAAGCAGCTATTTTCCAGCTCTCACGGATGAAAGGTATCCTGCGCGCTTTGCAGAGGTGGGCTGACTGGAAGAGAGGAAAGCCCTCCACAAAAGCAGAAGACGTAAAATGGTATGCAAACCGCAATGATTTTTCACAGTGTGTTCATATCACAACCTCGATGTAAAGAACCAATAAAAGCAGTTTCCTTTTCATTTTATTTGATGGTTTCACATGGCAGGTATTTGTGGTTAATTGACAACTTTAGATAATGCAGGCAATAGTATGTTTTAAAATGTTTAGGTGTACTGAAACTTGTTCATTAATCTTGTATGTGTTTTAAAGACATCTGTTTTTCCTTCTCTTATGATTATTGTCAGGGGTTTATAGAACACTTTAATATTTCTTGGAGTAATGGCTAATTTAGGCTTGAAATGAGTATTGTTGGGGTGATTATATAATTCATACTTGTGTATTGTTTTGAACGAATGTATTATGTGTATGTATATAAATGTGTTATTTTTTTCCTTTTAAACTGCTTGAAAGGTTTTAATAAACCAAACAAACAAACAATAACAATAAAAACAAATATTACAGTGAGTGTATTTAGCAAAACAGATAGAAATCCTCGCTCCCCAACAAACATGTAGAGCATGAGGCACAATCTTAGCTTAACAACATGGCTTCATTACATCCCTGCAGTTCACTTTCCCTAATGTACTACATTATGCGTGCAGACTACACATACTACAGCTAAATTACATTGCAGCTCTTTATCTTCCATAAACAACGGAGGAAAGGTGGCACCATTTCTCAGATGATGCACAAGGCTAGTTAGTTAAAGGAACGTCGAATGTCGAATTACATTGGTCTGAGTTTATTTGCGTTTTTTTAATTGTGCCAATCTGACGTACAAACATTGTTTTGTTTCTTTGTTAATTAAGCATCAGATGATTTCATGATACAAACTAGCTATTGCCTGCGGCTTCGCTCGCGTGGATTTTGGGATTTGGTACAATCATGGTTCTCCCTTCAGATGCAGTATTACCAGAGAGTAAGGTGAGCTCACTCTGGAACAGGGCACATAAAACAGCCAATGAGAAAAACAGTCTTCACTTAGGTCAATCCCTGCTATGTTTAAAGTCTGTACCCTGAGATTTGTTGATGGTCATGGTGAAACAAGCCTTTAAGGGGAGCGGAAGTCTTTTGAAATCAAATGCATATTCTGAAGGTATAAGAGGTATTCGTGGTATGAACATGTCCTCCCCCTGGCCAGAACCGATTAGCACCGTTGCCTCAAACACATTTCTGTGGAGAGTTTTCACTCGCAATCTGGTGCGATTACAGAGCTTAGGTGGGTTGAGGTTCTGCAATAATATCACAGGTGCTCCCAGTTTGAGAAGAAGATTGTATTCGGGAAGACCAGGAGGATTTAAAGTGTTCAAGAACTCCACTGGGTTGTGGACCACGCCATAACTTTCTTCCAGTAAGTTTACAGATTTGTACTCTGTTTGGACTCCTCTGAATGAATTAATAAGTAGCTTATTCAATACGGCAGCCATGCTGTTCTTTAGCATTAAAATGGCACGCTCTCATAAGCATTCTGTAGATCTCTCCATTAGGTTTCTTATGTCAGGGTGCATTTTGGATGTGAGGTCTGCTGGGGAAATGCAAATACGGGATACTCTCTATTAACAATTTTAAGAAGCAGTTCAGAACTTACGTTAAAATGAAGATTTAAAATGTGAATTTTTACTTTTCTTTCATCTTTGGTTTGTGAGATATGGGTATGCATCTAAACAAATTCACCCCCCTTTTCAACCTCGCTTAACTGGATTTTCAGAAAATAAGAAAACACGTGTTTCTCTATTTTTTAAGAAGAATCAAATTACCAATTTTGTATTTCTCTATTTTTTAAGAAGAATCGAATAACCAATTTTCACATCGGTAACAACTTTGCTTTTGAGATATAGGTATCCTCATAAAATAATGAATCCCCTTTTTCTGCCCCTTAGGGACAGAGTTTCCACAAATCCTCCCTTAGTGGGTGCCTACATCATGAAAACAATGTATCTTCAGAATTTCCCATTCCTCGGTTAAACGGTTTGAGCTGGGCGCTGACGAGTCAGTCAGTCAGGACTTTTTCTTTTTACCGTGGCCGTGTAGTTATGGTTAAATTGCTGTTTACATAGGAAGAGCACTTCTTGGGCAGCCTATAACTCTGCTCCCCCTGGACTAATCTTCTCCAAACTTTGCAAAAAAAGTATATGGGCCACTCTGATTTCTTTTTGCAAAGTTTGGTGATGTTTGGTCCAGGGGGGAAAAGTTATAGGGGGGGGTTCCAAAACGTCTTTTTTTCCATAGACTGAATGGGGGAAAATGTTGTGCATGGCTACAGGGCAAGCAAACCGCTGGACAGATTTGCACCAAATTTGCACCAGTGGCAAGGGCTTGGGCGTGAACGCGTGCTTTTGTAAATGTTGTGACAATCCATTCAGTGTTTACCTGAAAGACCAACAAAATGTATGACTGTAAAAATTTGTGATATCTATGTCCGCTCCGCGGACACACTTCCCTGATCGCTCCGTGGATAAGATTGCAATTGGTTATTCCGTGGCGTGCTGGCTGCGACCATGTTGCGCTTTCACCGATTGGTTGTGGCACAGCATAAAGTGTGTCGTAATCTTTCCATACGGCCGCCATGTTTACTTCATTTTCTGTTCAACGCAAACATCGGCTCTAACAAACCTAACCGAAGAAGACACCAATGCACTTGTTGCACTTATGGAACACTGTTTGGAAAGGTGAGCATTAAAGAGACGTGGTAGTAGAAAAACAAACATGGAAAAATTATTGATAGCACTGTCATACGGTACGGTGCACCTTACTACTCATTGTACGAAATGAACTTACTGCGTTCATTGTACAACACATACACATCATTACTGTGGTCAGGCTGGCATCCTACTGTGTTTGAAATCTGAGACTGCCACCTGCACTATTTCGTACACACAGCCCTTCTGCACGTTCAGAAGATTAGCCGTTCTCATGAATAGCCGCTGATATGTTGTTGCAAAACTGAAAATGTATTTGCATTCAGAGTGAAGGAAACTGCATTTTCTGTTTTCAATATGCGCTCAGTACGGCTGCATATTTGTTGACACCCATAAGGGTCCCTTGTTTTTTAACCTTGACGTACAGGGAAAGAGTAGAAAGAATGTAGGGAGTAACAGTTTGGAAAAACATATCACTTAATAAGGTTATGCTTCAAAAACATGTGCTCCGACCATGCAAAATTGGTTCCCGAAGAGCCACTGATCTCCATACACTACTTTATGCCTGCAGCGCCCGCAATGGAGGCTGTCCAAATTATGTTAGTGTTTTTCTGCCGACTATATACTACTTTGACGTTATTTCATCACTTTGCCCATATAAAAAGAAAAATGTTCCCTAATGAATTATAAGATTAATGATCAGGTGCCATTTTGTTGCCCATTATGGACATTGTACATTGTCACTGTTTGTACGATACCACTATATTTTCCCAAATTATAATAATATTTAATAAAAAGAATATGTGTTAACATTTTGTTTTGTAAAAAGTTTGGGTGGTGATACACCTTTTGTTTGCCATTCCATCGCGTTGCTACCTCCAAAAAAATATTTTTATTATTAATAAGGACATTCCAGCTTTCAGTGCCGTTCCATTTTCTAACCCACATATGGTGATTGTACATTGTCGCCTTCCATAGGTTCCCACTGCATTTCGTCCTATTGAAATAAATTTTGAATAAAAAGTTATGTGTCACAACATTGGTTTTTCCAAAGGTTGCGTATTCATGCATGTTTTTTCCCATTTTCCCCGTCAGATATTTTCTTCCCTATTGTCATTGTCACGGATTACAGCTACCGAGTAACGGATTTTGTAATCGTCAACTCCAATTGCTTATCTCCGGAATTTTGAGCGTCATAATTCACTGGGATGATCGTGTCGGCCCTCCGTGTCCGTACGCTTATGTCGTCATAAGAAGTAACATTCCATCCTTTCCGCTGGTGTAGATCAGCACGGTTGACGTTGTTTTGCACATCAATGTGGGAGGAAAATGACTACTTTGGCAGCACCGCTTACTTTCTGTGTCTGAAAAAACAACGTGGCCTTTCAAATTTTCATTGTCACCCAAAGAGACAACCTTTCCACTTGTATGGAAATGTGAATAGGGCGATCATTTTGCACAGGTCATTGTGCAACCAAACAACTTTACTAATTGCATAGGGCAATGATTTCGCTCAGTTTATTGTCAAATAAAACGTATGTACTAATTCTTATATGTTTGTGTTTTCTTTACAAATTTACTCTCTGTTTTTACAATGTAGTATGCTACATTGCAGGACGTAATGTGTTGTTTTACAGTTGCTACATCACAACATGTCCATCCACATTGGCGCATTAGTTTAAGCAGCCAAGCAGCATTATTGAGAAAGGTACTGTGCACTAATAGCATTGGGTGCAGGAGGGTCAGGCCCATCTCATATGCTTTAGTGCCGTCCGCCAATTTTCTGTGACCATCAGGCCAATTTCTGTCACGCAGATGCCCCATGGCCAGAAATGTTTGTGAAAAAATACATGGTTACCCCCTTCAAGCACACATATCTGCACACCTTTCGACTTGTTCCACTTACGAAATTATATGTGGAAAGGTGAGTGGTAATGGTGTTGCTGCCAGTATTTCTGACATCATTATGCTTCACATCACAGAGTTTCTTTGGGATTTTATGTTAACTTAAGTACAGTACTCCTTTGCGTTTTTTACACTCCTTTTTATAGAAAAAAATGACTACATGTACAACACATGTCTGTAAAGGTCATTGACAACGACCGAAAAGCTTTGTATTGTGCATGTGATTGTGTTCTCATTCTTAACAAGTGTCATCATGTACATAACAAATCAACAGTACAGCTTCAGTCTCTGAGGGGGAGCCTCTATGTATGCTTAATGGCCACAATGTCGGGGATGTGGCTACTGGTCTTTACTGGAAGGGACAAAACATGGCATTCAGGTCGCCATGTCCACCAGGCACTGTCTTTGTGCTAAAGATCTTGCTCATAACCACAAATTTGTCAAGGTACACAAATGTGGTGCTCCCATTACGGGCACACCGTTTAATTTTTGCTTTCTGCAGCCTGCAATGGAAAGCGAAGAAGGCTTTCCATCCTACACCCCTTTTCCCCTTCTATGGTGGCCATCTTGACAAAGGATTTCTCTTCTTCAGGCGGGAACGCCGGAGGCGTTCCGGTTGAAGAGAAAAAATCCTCTTTTTTGATACCACGCATTACTGCTGCAAAATCTCAATTGCTAATGGCATTCATTCTGCACTCTTTGGAAGGGAATGTGGTTTAATGATCCAGATACGTCGGTATGCACTCGTGCTTGTATTGCGTTCAACACTTGCATTGTGGAATTCTGCGCCGGAAAATTTGGGATTACAAGTTCCAACCACAACACCCAATGTACTTTCCCACTATCAACCAGTTACACTTGTCATTTTGAAGTGTGTATGATTTTTCGAACACGCCCCCATGCGGGGCACCAGCATAGGATAATGTACATTTCTTTACAAGGTGGCCAGTTACTTCAAATATTCCTTTACAGTACTATGCTTATGTGTTACGATTAGAACTCTGATAAGTGTAGTGCAAACTTTTTGTTAAAGTACTATTATGATGCGTTTACACTACTAAAAACGTATGGCATTCAGTTAAAAAAACTTTGCTACAGGAACGTTATGATTACGTTGCCCTCCAAAAACCTGTAAAATTCACTACAAAAAAAACTTTGTTGAGGGGACGTTATGGTTAAGTTGCCATACCAAATACCTGTGCACTTCACTACAAAAATGTTTTCGCCCTACCCTTTATGCTTCACATTAAAAATGAAAAACCCCTGAAATTCGCCAGTTATGGCAGACTGAGTCCCCTTACTTGCCAACACCACTGTGCACTGCTAACTCTAAGACCCAGAAAACGAAAGATGTCATCGCAAATGTCACTCATGACATCACTGACAGCATTACATGTTTAGCCCCTTTGTTTTTGTTCCCTGCCATATATAATTATGTACATCCGGTAAAAAACTTTGTTAAAGGGATGTTATACTTCACAGTGACACCAAACAACACTGCACATTCCCCCATTATGTTAAGCTTAGTAACCATAACTCCTACCATCTACGTGCATTGCTAAGACTAACACCCAGGACATCAAACATGACATCACAAATATCATTGCTGACATCACAGATGCCATCGCATGTCTGCCTCTCTTTTTTATTGGATTGAAAAATGTAGGCCAGTTGGTTTTATTCACTGACAATCACAATATAAAAATTGCAAAGGTGCTGTACATTAAAACGTTACTCTTGTCGTTTGTACTTAAAGTACTATCCTTGGGGTGTGGTTTCAGCTCATGATGCACCTGCATGAGGCAATAGCAGGCCTCACATACACAATTAATTTGTATACAGGAAGATACACTTTCTAATGATGCTGTTTCTTACTCCAATTTTCTTGTATGTGCCTCTCATTTCTATCTATTGGGTCTATATATGTATTGTTTGTACTAGCACACGTGTGTATTAAGTCTTCAATTGTTAGCTAGCTACTACATGTTTAACATTACACAATCACCACTGACATCTTGCTACCAACGTAACAGAAAGAACCCATTGTAGGTAGGGACTTTTCATCAACATTATTTTCACATGTGATGGCATCAGGGATGTCATCAATGATGTTCGTGATGTCATGTTTGATGTCCTGGGTGTTAGTCTTAGCAATGCACGTAGATGGTAGAAGTTATGGTTGCTAAGCTTAACATAATGGGGGAATGTGCAGTGTTGTTTGGTGTCACTGTGAAGTATAACATCCCTTTAATAAAGTTTTTTACCAAATGTACATAATTATATATGGCAGGGAACAAAATCAAAGGGGCTAAACATGTAATGCCGTCAGTGATGTCATGAGTGACATTTGAGATGATATCTTTCATGTTCTGGGTGTTAGAGTTAGCAGTGCACAGTGGTGTTGGCAAGTAAGGGGGCTCAGTCTGCCATAACTGGCGAATTTCAGGGGTATTTCATTTTTAATGTGAAGCATAAAGGGGAGGGCAATTTTTTTTTTTAGTGAAATGCACAGGTATTTGGTAGGCCAACTTAACCATAACGTCCCCTCAACAAAGTTTTTTTTTTGTAGTGTATATATATATTTATGTTAGGCACTTTGTACTTTATGTAAAACATGCACTTGGCACTTTATAGCAAAAAGGCAACTAGCATTTTAGAGACTAGGATTACTTCACTCGGAACAATGTATTCGGGCTGTTGCTGTCTTGTAATTTTGCACAAGGTAGTACACCTAACTCTAATGTTCCATTAAACATAAGCATATGTTTAATTGAGGAATGGAAGCAACATCCTTTGTTTATTTATTTGCTTATAATTAAATATAATAATTGGTTCTGTGCGAATATCATAATTCCGCATAAGATTGAAAAAGGCGGATGTATGATCTAGTAATACACTTGGTCACGGCAGGAAAAGGACATACACACACGGTGTTTTGAATGTGCAAATAACTTTGAGGCTGAAACAAAAAGTCACGGAAGCAAAACGAGAACCAATATATGCATTAAGTGTTTTAACACGCTCAAAATATGTTTACTCTCCTACTTGGAATGAAATGCACTAAGCGCTAATTATCTATGTGGTTATGTCATTTACAATATGTGAGTTGTTTAACTATTTTTATTTCTACTTAACGATTGAGAAAGTGCTAATAATGTATGTAAATACCGCTGAGAAAAGAGATTTATACACTAAGAAGCATCTTCAATGTGCACAAATGTTGCAGTAACTACAAAGCTTTTTATACATTTAAAGATGTCTGCCTTTGAAATATAGTTAAAGCACTGTGTGGGAAATAGATACACTCTATCTGACATAGAGATCAAAGAGACTAAGAACCCTTTTTAAAGTCACCTTGTTTATGTTCGCACTTTTAAACGTGATCAAGCGGTCGTTTCTGGATTCTTTCCTTGCCATGCTGACATTTAATAAAGCATTGTTAGTCTGGTAAAACTTTGGATTGTGTTTTGCCTCTGTGCAGAGAGTCACCATCGACTTTCTCTGCTGTTCTTGGGAGTGCATTCCACTGGTTAGCTCTTCCCGGTTCCATCTTGGTCCTGGGAAATTGGTTTTCCTTTTTTTCGAATATATATATATATAGATATCATCAAATACATCCATCAACCTAAGAACATTCTCATACATAATTCATAATAATTAATTTGCATGTGTCGCAATGACTTTGGTTTCTTTGTGATTACTTTTGTTGCTTTGTATTCCTATTCCTTGCTATGCGATGTTATAATTTGCTATATGTGGTTTCAAAATTGCCAGCTCAAGTTCAAATCATTTTCCTGGACGGCACACAACACTTGTTTGCACCACCACTTGTAACCCTCGACTGTCTGGTTTCCTCTTTCCTCTTCGTCCTTATCAACTCACTGCTAAAATCTCCTTCCATTTTACACCCCACTCACTAAACCCTCTAGATAGCCACCATAGTTATAGCTCCTACAGCATAAATGTTAACCAAGCCATGAGTATGCTTTCCTTTTCAGTTCATAAAATTCCCCCACATTAGTGGATAAATAGACCCAAAGAAAATTAGTCTATCAGATCTTGGGCTCTCCCTTTTGGATAATATATTCCCAAGTGTCGCCGCCAATCCCATGGCAGCAGGATGCCATTTAGGTCGCAGGTATTTCTGATCTGAACCCATCCACACCACAGGTCTCACAACTGCCTATCCCGCTATCCCACTAACAACCCCAACCCTCTTTTCTTGCAGTGAGGCCAGAAAACAAGGCAATACAGTGATAAATAAGATTCCATTACACTGCATAATTTTAATTGAGCATTGCAAATTGCAATTACCTATTGAGCAACATCAGACATGCAATAATAATATAAAAAGTCTAATGTGTGATAAACAGTGATGAATAGACGATACATAAATGGGAATTCAAGACAAACCCCGTCCTCTTGGCATTCTATTCTTAAAATATACCTCACTTTACATCAAACAATTGTTAGCTGCCATTTTGCTTATGAAGGATCATCGTAAGCACAACTGTTCCTATTTTTTATGCCTGACATCCAGATTCCCTTGGTAGGACCTTTCCAATTCTGTGTGAATATTGTTTTTATGCAGCCAATTAGAGTCAGACCTATTTTAAGGTAGATCCACTCTAAGGGATGTCCTTCATAGCTTACAGAAACACGCCTGACTAGAGTTGAACAGGGCTAAATATGTGCTTATATATGAACAATATTCTCATTGTATTAAATATAATCATGCTCTTGCTGTATTAGAACCCTGAAAGATCTACCTTTCACTGAATGTAATCACATATTTTGGTAGCCCAGTGAGGAATGTATGCTCACACTTTGCAAAGTTCCCCCACTCCCCTTCTTTTCCTAGAAAAGAAAGCCATGTTGCTATTGAAGCTCAGCCCGAGGAATAGTGCATAAAGCTCCTAGAGTTATGAATACATCACACTTCTCCTATAAGGCCAGATTCTAAGGCCTATTCCTAAATTAATTCACCTAGTGGCCCATACTTAGGACCTATACCCATGATAAATGTGCTTGATACATATAGTAGTGACCGCTAACTGAATGAATCCTATTGCTCTTAAACCTGGGTATGGGTGAGCAAATTCTTCACCCGTAAAATGAAAAGTGCCGAATCCAGACTGGAATCCGCATCCGCCTGTTCCATGAAATCAGCATTACAGTTCTGCGAGAATTAAATTTCACCAGTTTTCCTGCAGACCTTCATTCTTGTAACAGTGCATCCAATATTTTCCCATTGAAAACCCCAATTGCCAGTGTAGTTCAGACATCTCCCCATAGAAGAATCTCTTGTTTGCCTGTGTATGTTAGCATATCCCAATTGAAAAACCCCTCATTTGACTGTGTAAATCCTTAGTATTTTTGTAAGTAAGTCAATTAATTCCCCATTGAATTTCACAGGCACGGGATTGTTGGCGAAACCACAAATCTTTTTCCCACTGTTTGTGTTAATTGTTATAGTCATTAAAGTGTTGGCCAAAAGAATAAATCCCCTTGTGAGCTGAAAAACGAATTTGTCCCTGTGTTTAAATTATGCCCTGCTAAGCAAATTTGTATTTGCCAGTATCATTCCTCTTTGCATCTGTCAGCCTGAATCAAAACCGATTTTGGTTTTATGAGCTAAAACCCTTTCCCAGATCGTACCTGTCATTATAAGCCTCAGTGTAAATAAATTTCCATTTGCCGCAGGATTTTCCCTTTGCATTTGCTTTCTCCCAAAAAAAACAATTTTCCTACTTTATTTCTATTTTCCCTGGTGTTCTGATTAGTATTTTCTAAAACTGTGCCTGTCTCCTAAATGTAAGCAGTATGAATGTTCTTCTATTCGGTCCCCTAGCAGTTGTGAGAAATAATAATAAAAACATTCTTCCATTTTGCTCCAAACACAGTTTTTCTTTTCTTTGCTGGCTTCCCATAATGGGGTGGTGGGCTTCACCTCAAAACTGATGTTCCCCCTATATTTCTACTCATTGCCGCTGCCTTCCATTCAAAGGAATCAAGTCCAATTGATGTTTGGGGGTGAGTGTTGCAGGGGGGAGTGCTTAACTGTAGGTGCAATCACTTTGTGTGGAGTTGCTATTTTCCTGTTTTGTCATTAAAACAAAAGCGAGTGTAACTGTCTATTTCAACCGGTCACTCTAGATAGGATTGCATTTGTGTTGCCACAATTTTGATGGTTGTATTTTGATTATGCTCATTTAAATTGAAGAATAAATTAATAAAATATATTATTAAGACACACCGTCCTGGTTCCTAGTTCATTGTGACACGGGGTGTGGGAGGAGGTTGGGTGCGAGACGGGTTGGAGGTCTACTCAAAAAGAATCGGTAGTATATTAAAAATCAAAAGCGCCACATTCATTGAAGGTGAAGCAGTTGCCTGGCTGGCGTGTGCCATGTAATAAACCGTAACAATGCCCATATTAAGGTTCATCCTATTAGTAAACACTGACAACATAACATACAACTAATATTAAAACCAATGTTATTGAAACCTCTACTCACCCTCATTTGGCTTGTTGTTAGGTTGTGGCTACTATCCCCACAGATGCAGGGTCATATTGTGCCCAAAACGAACCCCTGGCACATTAACATTCCTTTATTCATTTTATTAAAATATGTGTCCAAAAAGCACTTCTCCCCCAACGTATGCCAGGCGAATTTGTACACAAAAGCACTTCTGTCCCAGCAAATTACAGACAGATAATGTAGTGCATGCTGGAAAATAGCTGCCTAGAATAACCAAGGATACTACGACTCACACCGGGAACTTTAAGGCCACCTCGGCTGGAAAGGCAGTTTATAATAAGAAGCTGAGCATGCCTATGATTCAGGGCCCTAACCTAAGGGAGTGTATTATGGATCACATACATTGTATATTGGCTCTTGTTAATAGCCCTGCACAGTGGGAATCCAGACAATCCTTAAGAAGCAAGGTCCTCCACTGGTTACAAGCAAGAATGGGGTCTGGATGTATTAGAATGCAGGATCTTAGATTACTGCAAAGAATACAAGTCAAGGATTGGACCACAGACACTAATGTTGACTGTGTGGTGGTAGGATGTGGGGAGAATAATCTCTGTGCATTATTGAGCCGCTGCAAAACTCTGCGGAATGGACTTTCACCTCTAATGTTAGAATTATTTTGGATAATATATGCTTTTAGTTGTAATGCAAAATGCTTTGGATCTGATACTGTTTTGGCGTAAGGATTCCTGTCTGTATTTGTGTGACTAGTGCCTTTATGCCCCTGGGCCAGTTCGGTGCTATATAGATTAAATAAAATAATATAAAATAATGGCTAAAATGCATATCTGATCCAGCAGATGTTGGGACTGTTTTGGAATTCTGATCTGGCAGATGTTTGATGTGACAGAATGGGGCCAACGCAGTTCACTGCCCGCAAAAGGTGGACAAGGTTGAATCCAAAAAACACTTCTATCGCTGGCGATGGTTTGCTGTGACTGATTGTGACTGTCATAAAGATTACTGGTATCAAAAATTAGACAAAAAACAAAAGTATCTTCCTTTTATGAATTTTATTAAAATATATGTGCACATGATAGCTTTAAAAAGTGTTTCAAACACATAAAATGGAGATTGCAACATAAACCAGAATCTTTTCTGTGATTGTACACATTACTAAAGGGGTACATAAGGCTTTTCCCAGTACTTCTAGGCCTTTTTTGGGAGATATGGGGAAGTCTGAACAGGTGTGTCATTCTTCGTGATTCCAATACTCCACCACTAATTGGAAATACTAGTTGTGGGCTTTCTTTGATCCTATAGCCCACCATTAACCAAAGAATAACAAAGTCAACACCAGGCCTCTCAAAGTATTACATAGTTGGCTTTCTTGTCCCAAAGGCCACGCCCTACTCTCGCCCAATGAGTAATTGATGACTAAGTTAAGAAGGATGGAGGAGGTGGTGCTAACCACCCTCACAAACCCATTGCCATGTTTCTCTGGGGTCTCTGGCTGGGGTCGTCCTCTCTTCTTTCTACTCCTGTTATGACTTTGCTCACCTTTGTTGTAGCAGCACCATCTCATACCTCTTCTACCTCCTCTGCCTGATTTGGACTGACCTGGGTGGCAGAACATTACTAGAAAGGCTAGCTGCTCTCATACATCCCTTTCCTTCTTATTCTAGTATTCCTGTTTCACTCTTCTGGTTCACCTTCCAATTCCCTCACTAGCTGTACCTCCTGATCTTGGGACTCTTCCAATTTCCAACTGCCGATCTCCAATGTCTCAATCTGCCATCTGCTGCACCCCTTTAAGTACAACTGCTTATGATCTCTTGATCTCTTGCTCTCTGCCTTTTACCATCTTAACCACTTTCGGCACAACAATCACTATATGTAGATCCCTCACTCTATCCCTTTCTTCATCCCTGTTAAACAACTGTCTTTACTCTCCAGATTGTAGAGGGGGTCCCTGCATTCCCTTTTCCAAAACTCTGGCTGGCTCGTGACCCCTACTTCCAGGTGAAATGATGTCATCTTTGATGTCCTGGGTGTTAGGCTTAGCAGTGCACGGTGGTGGCGCGAGTTATGGTTGCTTAGCTTACCATAACTGGCGAATTTCAGGGGTTTTTCGGTTTTACTTGGAACCATAACGTCCCTTTAACAAAGTTTTTTCACTGAACTTCATAGGTTTTTAGTTGCGCAACTTAACCATAACGTCCCGTTAACAAAGTTTTGTTACTGAATTTCATAGGTTTTTAGTAGCGCAACTTAACCATAACGTCCGGTTAACAAAGTTTTTTTTTACTGAATTTCATAGGTTTTTAATAGCGCAAGTTAAGCATAAACTCCCTTTAACAAACTTTTTTCATTAGCACACAGACACTATACAAAGATGGAGTGTAAAAAGCAATTTCTCAGGGATGGCTTTACATAGAATGTTGCAAAGTAAGAATGTATGCTCGTTCACAGTGAAGGTCAGCTGCTTCCATTTTTTGCTCGCGGGCCGGAGTGGCCCACGACTCGCACTATAAGGTTCTATTGTTTTTTGACCTTGACAGACAGGGATCGTGCCAAAAGACTTCTTTTGAAGGAGGGGTGCAAAAACGTAAGAGAAGATAAGGATGACATTTCTGAAACTAAACCGCTTTCATATATTATATCACTATGAGAAAGATTGTTGGCACAGACGGAGTTGAATTTAGGGACTGCATTACGCGTAGACAATGGAAAATGTCAATATAATGTAAGTAACCCTTTAGATTATTTTATACCGGAATATAAGAACAATAGCGTGGCGTTAAAGCCTGGTTAAGTTGTACTTGTTCGTTCAATGTGGCATATTGTTTTGTACCGCGCACTATCACCACCAAAGTGGTCCCCTGGCGCTCAGATAGCTCTGAAAAAGGCAGAGGAGAGAGGGTGGGTTAGTGGGAATAAGTTAACATACTCCGTTGCACTATCCTCACTAGCAAATAGTTTCATGCCCTAATAAATAAAATGAATATTTTTAATGAAGATCGGCTCGTGAGACAAATTTATGTTTTTAAAACAGGTACATCCTTCCATACTGTCAATACCACGATTTTCAGACCCCGGCTGACGGATTTTTTAACTGCCAGGTGCAGCTACTTCTAAACAACTTCATGACCCTCACCGTTTTATGGGACAATCGCCAAGGACCAATATGCCCTTACGCGGTACTAGCGGCTAGATGCAACATACCAACCATTATGGTGGTCTAATGCCTCGTTGTTGGAACAGCCTTCCGATTATCAGTGCGATCATAGCGCTTCTTTTATCATAAACCAACACCCTGTATACCGCAAAGGAACAGCGCGTGACTCAAGATGAACTTTTGCGGATCGACAGCAAAGACAAATGCAAATCGCTGAATATTCTCTAAACATTTGAAGTAAAATAAAAGTACTTTACGAAATGTACAATCTTGCTGTTTGCTTTTAAATCACAGTTTCATGTTCCGAATTGTGGCACTCTGTGTTGTGAGATGATCTGTGTTGTTTTCCGGGTTCTGTGTAAAGTCACCTAGGACTGGAGACGACTGGGCCTTACGCGGTACTAGCGGCTAGAAGCAACATACTAACCATTATGGTGGTCTAATGCCTCATTGTTGGAACAGCCTTCCGATTATCAGTGCGACCATAGTGCTTCTTTTATCATAAACCAACACCCTGTGTTCCTCAAAGGAACAGCGCGTGACTCAAGATGAACTTTTGCGGATCGACAGCAAAGACAAATGCAAATCGCTGAATATTCTCTAAACATTTGATGTCAAATAAAAGTACTTTACGAAATGTACAATCTTGCTGTTTGCTTTTAAATCACAGTTTCATATTCCGAATTGTGGCGCGCTGTGTTGTGAGATAATCTGTGTTGTTTTCCGGGTTCTGTGTAAAGTCGCATAGGACTGGAGACGACTGGGCGCGTTTGGCTACGCACCCTGTAACCTCACAGAGAGAGACGGGGAATATGAATGCTTTGATAATGTCAGGCTTAGGGGCGGGAGATATGATTTAGTGTCGCAAAAGCAGGTCAGCCAGGTCGATGGGGCAAGTGATAGGATTATCACATAATGTCGGCGCACAGCAGCCTGATTTATCATTTGTTTAGTGGACAAAAAGTCGGGTAAGGCCCATAGGAAATTGTAATGTCAACGGACATAAGGAGGGTTCTTAGAACACTTTCAACCTGACAACGAACAATACAAACAGCGTTCTCAGAACACCCCCATTTTGTTTAATTGCAAACATTACCTCCACGTCCACTCTTCCTCATCCCAGTACTTACTTCATGAGGCCCCTGCCTCCGACACAGGACCTTCTTCTATTTCTTTAAATTCCTATAACTCCTCCCCCACATCCACATCACTCAGTTTCATATTACCAAGCCGGAGAATGGGACCTTCCCCGCAGGGAGGGTGAGGAGGGTCGTCAGTACGGTGACAAGGAAGAGTAGGAGTAGGAGTAATGAAGATTACCGGTAAGTAATTAGAGCATTTCAGGACACTGCAAGTGTTCTTAGAACACATTCAACTTGCCAGAGTACAATACGGAAAGCGTCCTCAGGACACCCCCATTTTGTTTATGTACGAACATTTCAGGACACCGCAAGTGTTCTTAGCTCAATTTTAGCTTGCTTGCGAACAAAACGGACACATACTTCTTCCTCAGAACACCCCACCATTTAGTTTAAATAGAAAATTTCAGAACAGCCGTGTTGTCCGCAGACAAATCGAACACAACAAAAGTGTTGAGCACATAAAAAAACAGAAGATTGAACCTATCTCATACTCCCCCACCCTCCCCAAACACTCTTACACACCAACACACTCCACTAAATATAATTTTTACTCCAAGTTTCACTGAGCTGTCCGCGGTCGTCGGCGAATGCAAGATGGCGGGCGCCACAGAAAATCTGATGCGCTTCACGCACCACTCCATCCAATCAGCGAACACGTTGCATGTCCGCGGACATCACGCAAGCCGCTCGGCCAATCAAGGCACTGTCCGCGGAGCGAACCGGGAAGTCCGTCCGCAGAGCGAACAGAGATATCACCCATTTTTTTGCTTTACATTTTGGTAATTTTTAAAAAAAACTACTGGACAGATTTACACAAAATTTGCAAAAGCACGCTTTCGGGACCAAGCCCCCGCTCCTGCCGCAAATTTGGTGTAAATCCGTCCAGCGGTTTGGGCTGTAGGCATGCGCAAAGTTTTTGTCCATTATGTCTATGGGAAAAAACACAAGTTCTGGGACCCCCCCTATAACTTTGCCCCCCCTGGACCAAACCTCTCCAAACTTTGCAAATAAATTCAGAGTGGGCCATATATTGGTGAGGATTCGTCCAGAGGGAGCGAAGTTATAAGCCACCCAAAAAATGCTCTTCCTATGGAAACACCAACTTAACCATAACTACATGGACGCTACCGTGTCCATGTAATATATATATATATATATATATATATATATATATATATATATATATATATATATATATATATATATATATATATATATGTGATTTTTCTTGACTAGGTCGACACAAAGAAATGTGTTTCTAGGTCTCAAAACTATGACTGTGTACAGCCGACTCAATCTGGTTTGCAACGTCAGGTGGACCCGTCTTCAGGATGCTGTGTGTTGACACAGAAAAGTAACAAATGGCACATTGAATGCAGATCTTCTAATCTTGACAATCTAAAAACCAAAATGCAATTGTGTTGGTAACACTATAGATTTTCTTACAAAAACTATGAAATATTCTGTATCTATATCTAGCGTTTGTGGCTATCATTACTAACCTTTCAATTTCTCTGACCACGTGTGAGGTGTTGTCTAGAGTAGGGATGACGATGTTCCTTTATTCGTTGGTGTTTGATAACAACTTAAATCTGGATATAGAAAGGAAACAGTATAAAAAATAAATGTCTACTATTTCTCCTAATTTCTGTTGTATTATTCCAGCTTACTAAATCTTCTCTATTCGAATTTATCAAATTAGAAATTCGTTCAGTTTATACATCTGATTACTAAAACATAATGTTAATAGCTTTCCGTGCTGTGTCCAGGCATGTTTATTTACACTTGCCTTGTAGGCAAGCCTGGCTGACTCGTCCAAGAAAGTTATCCATTTTATATAGAAGAACAGAACAAAAGCCCACTACAATAATTTCTGAGTGATTACCTTTGTGCCGATTCGTGGTTATCTTGATGTTCTTAGATCTGTCTCCGACATGTGCAAAATTAGAAATGCAGGGTATGTTCAAAGGGAGTAGCTCAATTCGTTCCGTGGCAATCTAGCAAAACGGAATCACAAAACAAGTGCAGTATTTAAATATGCACTCAGTATCGTGTATTGTTTTTGTTGGTTCGGGTAGCGACAATGAGTATTACATGTTGAAACACTTACTCAGTAAATCAAGAGCCATTGTGTGAACGCTCATAGTCTGCGTGTTCAGCAACACCTTCGAAACGCTAACGCACAATGGTTCGTTAGTTGCTCATGAGCTCATGCTCATGTTTCAGTGAGCAGCTGAAACGTAGGCGGCCGTAGAAGGCTTAGTCACGCAGCCATCTTGAGGGTACTTTGAAGTCAAGATGTTATAGCTTACTTTACACGCTAGTATAGGTTAATTACAAATGTACCATTGCCGCACAAAATGCATTAAGTCACCACAGGCGTCCATCAGTTTTATGGACCAGGTCGGGTGTCCACAGGGGTGCAAAGCTGTTTTGTAAAAAAAAAATAATATGTGTCTTAGTGACACAAAAAATGTGTCAATGACATATATTTGTATCTATGCGTGTATGAAACAGAAATAAAGATGAATCAATGGCAGACATAATTATCTGTCCATATATCTCACATGTCTTTACTTTCTGGATCTTATCTCACATCCATGCATCATACCGACCAAGCAGCCTCCCTCAAAAGAAGGATGGCATACTGCTGTTCCAAAGAAGTTAGGCTTGTGCCCTCCATGATGTAATATTACATCTGGTTTCACAGGAAAGTTAATAATTCATAAATATTCCCACCTACACATGATCTCATTTGTGAATAAACAGGTTCCATTTGATCGCAACATTTAGTCTGGACTGGATGTATTTAAATCGTAGATCTTTTTGTTCCAGTTGTTTTAATTTTAGGTCTCGATTACCACCTCGAGGATGAGCTGAAATTGTTTGAATTGTGAACCATTCTATATCCTCTTCTGTGTGTTTGGCCTTTACAAAATGTGCTATCAACGGTTTATCGGCAATGGAATTTTGTACACAGGAGCGATGTTCGCAAATTCTCTGTTTGATGGGTCTTTTTGTTTTGCCAATATACAGTAATCCACACGGGTATTTTTGATTCCAGAAATTGCACAAGGTGTATTACAGTTGGTGAACATTTTTAATTGCCATGTGCGTCCCTTAAGGTCAAGTGTACTAAGATTGCTCATGAGGCGGCAAATGGAACAGTTTCCGCATTTAAAATCCCCCATGACTGGGGGTAAATGCTATAGAGTGGTCTGTCTAAGATTGTGCGTCTGGTCTTTAATTTTATAGGTGTGCACCAATTTGTCCCATAGGTTAGGCATCCGCTTGAATGCAAAACGGGGTTTGTTCAGAGTGAAATCTTCAGTTTGTTTTGTACCCCAGTTTTTAAGAATGCATCTACGAAGATCATTGCTAATTGTTGAATAGATGGACACACACGTGACTTTATCCTCTTGTATCCTATGCTGTTTTTCGAGGCATTGCTCTTTGTTAACATTCCTAGCACGCTGCATGGATCTTTTAATTGTATGGGCTGGGTAGCCATGCTCTTTTAATCTTAAAGTGAGGTTTTTGCTATTGCTTTCGAAGTCCTCTTTGGTGTTACAATTACATCTAATACGCAAGAATTGCCCATAGAACCAATTCTCCCGTAAAGATTGGGGATGAAAGCTGTTAAATGATAACAGTGTGTTGTTGTCAGTTGTTTTTTTGTATAGGGTGGTACCGAGTTGATTTAAGGGTGCCCTGTACATTTCCAGATCCAAAGAGGACTTTTTCATTTGGACAATTAGTCCCAGTTCTATTACTAACATCAGAAAACAAAACGGTATCAAGGTGGTTCGGTCCGTATAAAATCTTTGAAAAGAAGAGCCCCTTTGATGACCTAATTTCCCAACCTAACAGGCGGCAAAAGACACAGAACCTCCTTTAAGAGTGGAGAGTAGACCCCAGTAAAGATACCACCATCATGATAGCTACTCTTCTTACTGATGTAGATAAAGAAAAAATGTTAACATCTGCAGACCTCTTATCATCTCAACAGGCCTTCATTGGGGATTTGGTAGCTCATCTACCTGATGCATTCATAGACCAACCAGGCAGATTTAAGAACTTTTGTCACCACATTAGAATACCTCCGGGAAAAATTGTGAATTTAAAGCCATATAGGATTCCCAAGTCCTAAAGAAAAATCATAAAAAAAGATGTGGAAAATATGATAGAAGCAACTATCATTGAACTGTCACAAAGCCTCATGTAATCACCAATTGTGTTAGTTGCCAAGCCTGATCAATCGTGGAGATTTTGCATTGATTTTAAGAAACTCAATTTGTTGTCCATCTTTGATAATTATCCAATGCCTCGGATAGATCGATGATCTAATCAACACATTTGACTTGAAAATGTATCTCCATGATTGGCTTCACAAAAGAGTATTGGCAGGTACCCCTTAAACCTGCAGATTGGCAGAAACAGCTTTCTTGACCTCTCACCGATTATTCCAATTTAAGGTCCTGCCATTCGGCCTTCAAATGGCACCTGCGACTTTTCAATGCCTTATGGATACAGTTTTAAGACCCTCTTCACATTTCTGTGGGGCATATTGTGATGATATAGTAATACACAGTGAGAGCTGGTCAGACCATGTTTCCATCTCTATGAAGTCATCAGAGCCTTAAGAAACTACTGATTAACAGCTAATCCCCATACGTGCCACTTAACTCAGTCAGCAGTAAAATACATGGGTTTCTTTGTGGACAGTGGTCTGGTATACCCTCAGACTGATCATATATTAAGCCTGCCCAACTGACTCCAGTGATCAAAACTAAGAGAGAGATTTGTGCTTTTTTGGGACTAACTGGGTATTACCAGCGATTCATACTTATTTATTCCACCATAGTCGCTAATCTCACTGACAAGTTAACAAATTCACAACCTCAAAATCTCAAATGGAACAATGAAGATCAAGCAATGTTCAATGGGCCAAAGAATATTTGTTCAGTGAACCTGTGTTGAAGGTACCAAACTTCAAATAGGGAATTCATCTTACAAACTGATGCCTCCAAAACATGTCTCGAAGCTGTGTTATCGCAAGAGTACGGCTGTGTAGAACAGCCGGTATTGTATACCAGTCAAAAACTCTTTTCAAGAGAGCAAACTGATGCCAACATTGAATTGAAAGTCTTACAGATCAAGTGGGCTGTAACACACCTCAGATATGATTTGACTGAAAGAAAATTCTGATTAATCACTGATCACTCTCCTCTAACATGGATGAGATTGAGAAAAGATATCTATGCTAAAATCATGAGATGGTTCTTGGACCTGAAACCATTCTGGTTCACAGTAGAACATCAAAAAGGAGAGGAACAGGGAAACGTAGACATCCTTAGCGATTTCCCATCACTGAAGATGGGGACGGCAGCCCAGGAAGGGAAAGGGTATGTGACGAATCATAGGATTCTGTCACTTCTTCAATGTTAGGCTTGGGAAGCGAGCCCACTATGCAATAACCTCCTGAAGCATAGAGGCAAGCATTACCTCACCAGGAGATATTCCCCCTATCGGGACAAGGACTCCTGTTCTAAGAAAGAACTCCCTAAATCACACATCATTAATCTTCCCTTACTGACAACTTCTGAAGAAAAGAATGCAGAATTACTCAGAGTCTGCCATTGTCATTCAAATCCATTAATGATACCTGCAAAGGAAAACTCATGTAGTGCTGGGACGAAAAAGAAATATGAAGCAATATAGAGTCTGAGACCAACAGAGAAGAGTGACTTTGACAGTCTGCAGCGGAAGCTCCACTGTAACATAATAACACTACGAGGTAGAGACTTCACACCAAGAAGCCGGGAAGTTCAAATCAACTGGGAGAGAGTTGTTGAAGAGAGACAGGACATGCAGCGTCTGAGGCGGTGCGGAGCCCAAGGCTTGGCATAGTGGAAAGCCAGTGGAAAGAGAAACCGAGAAGAGCAATCAGCATCCCAAGCCAGAAAGGAGTGGTTGCATGACCACTAATGTAAGGAGGTGGTCCAGGTGGTCCCTTCATGATTCCAATACCATTTTCCCCACCATGGCTTTGAACCCAGGAAATGAGGAAGGAATGGAGAGACCTCCGGAAGGAAGGAACAAGAGAACCGCCTGACCAGAACAGGTTCCAGTTGCATGCAAGGTATTACCAAAACTGACCTTTTACAGTTGACCTTTTGCACAATTGACCTAATTATAGTGGTCCTAATTGACCTTCTGCACAATTGACCTTTATATTATTTTAGTTATTTTATATATGCATTGGGTTGGTTTTGGATTATAAATAATATAAGGGGATTGGGTGGGGTGTTGCAGGGGATTTTGGATTGGGTGGGGGAATTGCGGGGGGTTTCCCCTCGCATATATGTCCTAATTGAACTTCTAAATTAGGTCAGTTCTCCCAAGGTCAATTGTGAAAAGGTCAATTAGTATATAACCGCATGCAAGCCCCAGTGATGTTCTCCCTGAGACATGGAAAATGGGAGACCTGGGAGGGGGACCAAGAATAATTACTGGAACACTCATACTCATCCCAGTTCAAATAAAGGAGTACAAATACTTGAAGAAAAAGATAATAATGAATGGAATGCTCATACTCATCCCAGTTCAGATAAAGGACTGAGAATATGTGAAGGGAGTGATAATAAGTACTGGAACGCTCATACTCATCCCAGTCCAGATAAAGGAGTGAGACTATGTGAAGAAAGTGATACCAATTACTGGAATGACCATACTCGTCCAAGGCCAGATAAAGGAGTGAGAATACTGGAAGAAATTGAGAATCATAATGGGAAAGCTAGAGGAGAGTGTATATAATTACAGCTACATTTCTACTTGTAGCGAAGCCAAAGGGCCTCATTCCGAGATTGGAGGTAGCCATGGCGCTATTAACGCCATGGCTGCCTCCAATACCGGGTCCTGGTCTGGGTCCGGTCTGGTTGGATGGGGACTTACCGGGTCATTCCGACCCTGGAGGACCCGGTAAGTCCCCATTCAACCAGCCATTCCCCATTCCCATTTGAGCCCCCATAGGGCTCAATGGGAATGGCGAAGATGGTAATTACGGGCTTGCTAATAACAGGCCCGTAATTAGCGCCCTGGTCCCTTAGCAGGAACCATAAAGAACATGTGGTCCGATCACACGTCCTTTGCGGTTCCCACTAAGGGACATCAGAATTGGGCGGTAAGGGTTTACCAGCACTGGTCTCCTTACCGGCGCCCGGTATCCCTTACCGCCCAATTCATAATGACCCCCAAAGTATCAGACTAACCAGAGAAAAGTAGGAAGCAATACTGGAACTCTCAGATTTGTTCTAATCAAGATAAAGATTGGACAGTCAATAAAGAGGAAACAATGCGTTTGGGAAAAGAGAAAGAAGTAAACCTTTTCTCTGAACGAATAATAATACATGTGTTTAAAGTTAAACAAGAGGAAGACAAAAGGGAAAGAAGGAATAATAAGTTAAAAGAGAAGGCTGAGGCTTTGAAAAGCCCTATATCAGAACTGAATAGATTGATGAAAACAATAACCAAGAACTGTCGGAAAATAACTTGTTGAACTTAAACTTGATTGAGAACCGCCTAACCACCTTAGTTATTCTAAATAGTGGTAGGGTCAGAGTAGCTTACTTTTCAACATAGTACTCAACTTGTTTTGGACTTTCACTGACAACTGATGAGCACTCTATTTAGTTCTGTTAGGTAGGTAGTACTAGTAGTAGAGAAGTTTATTTCGGAATACAGAACATTCCCACAACAACAGCTACAATGAGCAACATAATTACACATCAAGACATTTAACAAAATGACAATATCATTAAAATCCTAGAACATTCTAAAAAAAATACAAAAATCAACATTTCTGTAAGTTTTCAATAAAACATTTCTCAAAGTTAACACATTCTCTAGAAATAATAATAGACGCAGGTCACACATACTGAATCTGCCCATAACAAATAACACACAGCAGGTTCAAACCGAAGGAATCCCTTTCCCTGCAAAAGTGGTTTAAGCATGCGCTCTCTAATAGGCAAGAATGCTGGGCAAAACAATAAAAGATGGGCCAAGTTTTTCAATCGATTCTCCATTGGACCAGGCCACCACCACTGCTCTTAGATGAATGCAATGAAAAAATGCCCTCATAAAAATAATGCGCTGGAAAGGGTTCTGTGCCCATTGCAAATACTTCTGGAGACCTGGGCTCACACTGATTGCATGCTTCCTATTAGCAGGCCTCAGGATCTCAGATGACTCCCTTTTGTGCAGGATATAGTGGAGTACCCTTACTTTTACAAACTGCAGGACACTGCGAGGCATTACATCTGTCATATGGAAACATTGAGCTACGTCCACTTCTGCCAGCATTGCTTTTACATGCCTAAGCCAGGGGATCTTCATATGGGGGTCCTTAGGAACCAGACATTTAATTATGTCAGGAGTTAGACCAGCTTTGCTGTTCCCCCAAACTCTGAGCCAGTGACTGGTATGCTGAACTGTGATAAGATCGCTAATAAACCTGCAACCCTGTTCCTGGTGCACCGCAAAATTCGATGTTGACTGAGGAAGCCCCGCTACTGTTCTAAAAAAGGTATTCGCCACCACCTGGATGGGCTTGGCATTGCTATATCCCCACAGCTCCATGCCATACTTAGCAACATAAGTAGCTTTCCCATTTTAACTTTAAGCACCAGCTCAGCCGGTTTAGCTTTAAACATGACCATAGCTTTTGCCACCCACCCTATTGCCTGTTTGAATCTTGCAGTCTGCTTGTTAACATGGGCTTCAGTCCTAATGTTTGAAGACAATCCGACTCCCAGGTAGTCAAAACGTTACACTATAGGGATAAGCACACCCTTACTAAACATGGCCTGCAATTTGGTTGGATGCTTCCCCCTACTACAGACCATGACTGCCAATTATTGGGCATTTACCTTCAGATCCAATGAGTCCATGAATGAGGAATAGTCATCAATCAGGTGCTGCAAGGTTCAGGAGTAAGGGCCAGCAAAACAGTGTCCTCTGCTTAAGCCAGAAGTGGCAGGAGCCTTGTTCCCAACCTAGGGACATCCAGGGTGGATTTAAGCAGGTGCTCATAAAGACCATGTATATACAAACAAAGGAGCATGGGGATCTACCAATGCTCCTGGACAATTCATGAATCTGAGCACACACCAGAGCTCATCATGATTGACCTTGTCAATGGCAGGGCTCAGATCCATGAACGCAAGACAAATTGGCTCCTCCTTAATTTACAGTGTGTGGACCACCAGCAAATAGAGGTGCTCAGCTGTTCCAAGACTTGGTCTTCACCCCAACTGGATGGGGGAGAGTGTATTACTCCAGTCTCCCCAGAAGAGCCATCACTATGATTATAAAAAAAAGTCTAAAAGCAAAATAGGTCTGTATGACGCTGGAAGTGCCCTTGCTGCCTTTTTGTAAATTGGCTGAATCACTGCAGGTGACTAAGAAACAGGGTGGATACCCCCAGTGCAAATAGCTTTAAACCCCAAAGTCAAAATGGGGGCCAAGAGGTCTGGTCCCTATAAAGACAAGTCTGCTGGAACATTATCCGGGTCTGGAGCCCAATTTATAGCTTGGCATTTTATGGCTCCTCTACCATGAAAACAATTTTTCCTTACATTGGGGATAGTGACTGCTGCGTATCTACAACTAGTGGTCATCCATTAACCACAACCACATGACCACCACTGTATAGGGAAGAAATATGGGTTACCCATGCCTGATCGGGAACCATAACATCAGCACCACTTGACTTACATTTATAAAATGGCCCATTATTCAGTATGTCCCAGAAAAGTTTGCCATCATTGGTGGCAGATGAATCAACCCAATCCTCACAAGACTCAGCTTCAATTGAATTCTTACTGATGGAAATGACCCTCTTATAAGCAGCCCCGGCACTAACTATGTCCCTTTTTGCAGACAGGGAATTTGTCAGGGTTTCAAGCAGAATGGACTTTGAATGTTTCTGTGTTGACCTAGCCTGGCTGCGGCTTTACCATTCTTTTATTAACCTTCAAGGTAAATGAGGCCAACATATTTGACAGAAGTGATATAAAATCAGACAGACTAGCACTCTGATCTGAACCACCTGAGAAAACATTATCCAACTACCGCCAGTTGTTTATGACAATATCCCTCTGTAAGTTCTCTCCATCGCAAACTGCCATTTCAATCTAAATATTTGGCTGTCAAGGGGCACCTCCGACTGGTTAGACAGTCCTGGTAGTGCTTACTTACCCTGCAATTTGAGCACAAGGCTGGTGGGGAAATGATCACTACAAATGTCATCCAGCACCTTGAACCCGATAACACAGTCCCAGAATTTTACTGGGACACATATGTAGTTGATCGTGGAGTTACCTGAAGCTGGCGAGAAGGTGAAATTGCCTGGGATATCATCTGGGAAATGGCCTTTGGATGATCGCAGCCCAAGGAGCTTCCAACGCCTAAACCCTTCCACAAACTTCTAAAAGCCCTCAGAGTTGGTGTTGATATCCCAGTCACATCATCTTCAAAAGAATCAAACAAGGCATTTCCTGGACCACAGCACAACATTGCATTACAGTCCCCCCACAAGATGAGAAATAGGACTTTCACAGGTTAACTAAACCCTCCATAATGGAGGATAACACCAAGAGACAGCTCCTGGCACTACACATTGGGGACTGTTATAAAGGTTGACAACCAAAACATAATTCACACCCTATGGATTCTCACCGCCTGCAAGAATGGATAAGAGGACTCCGACAGAAGGAATTCATTGATTAGATGTTTTTTTATCAAAATGGACCTACCTCTGTGGCAACATCCCCTGGGTTTCTTCTGTGCCACTACACAATAGGCCACAACCACATCAACAGGGACATCCTCTACTGCCTAAGTGTCCTGTAACAGAACAATATCTCGATTTAATGCCAGCCACATTCCATGAAACAATCACCAAAGATTCAACTGACTGGAGAACATGGGATTGATTGTACATATCTTTTAGCAGACCACCACATGCTTGCCTTCCAGCTAAGCCGTGCCCGTTCTCAATCCCAGCTGTCAGCACACATTCCCTAAAGATGTTTCAAAGGTGGGGCCCTGTGTAGCAAAGGCATACACCTTGTTTTCTGTCTGCTATGAAATCTGGAAGCTCCCCAGGGTAGCCTGCCACACCCTCTACTCCAGTCTTCTAATAGGACGGTTAGAATCAATGGTAAAATCAATGCTACTAGCTGGGCCTAGACACCAGGAAGTGACCTTCGGAGGGTCTAAAAAACTGCCCTCCCCTTCTTCGTGCCAGTAATACCATGAGTCATGAAGATGACATATGTCAGCCTTGGTGTCCTCAAATACCTTGCTACACCTCATTGGTAGGGTGTCTCGACAATTTGGGATACCTAAGCGAAAGTTTACATTGACAAAAGAACAACGAACATTGTACCCCTTGCAAAACATACAGTCTGAGAGAATGTGAATAGTTGGAAACAGCTGAAACGAGATATCATTCACCCAAAGCACCTCTGATTGGCCTTTCCCTAAGGCTCTTTTGTAGACACCTTTATTGACATGCGATAGGCCATTAAAGCAAGAAAATGAGGTCTGCATCTCGCCAGCTGCCATTGTGAATAACTGGAGGGGCATAAATATTTGTCCCAGATATGCTAGGGCGACCCCGCGTTATGAGGGAGCACGCAACACTCAAGGGGGATTCAGGGCTGTTTTTCCCCATGATATATTTTTTAATAAAGGGTGAAAATGGTGCAATTTAGAGCACACTTTTTAGAAAAATTGTGTAAAAAGCAGAACAGTTTGCAGTTGGGTTTTATAGGGTAACTCGTGAAAAAAAACTATTGATTCAAGTGACCAATGGAGCATTTCTCCAACACATTTTCATGATGCCTTTTCCCACAATATGTGCCAGAATAAAACATTTTCAAAATGGCATTCCACACTAAGAAAAATACCACTGATCCTGCTTGCTTAATCAAAGATGCACAATACAAAATGTTGTGCCTCAGTAAGAAATGGCAAGACTGGTTGCATCAGAATGCCAGTACTGCTTCATAATAACGTGTAGCATGCTTGATTTACCAAATATGCCCAAAACAAAATGTCATATCACAGTAAGAAATGGCTAGACTGGCTGGATTGAAATTCCATTCTAGCTACATATTAACATTTATCATGCTTGCTTCATCAAAGATGCCCAATACAAAATGTTATACTACAATAAGAAATGGCCAGACTGGCTGCATTTGCATGCAAGTCTAGCTACATAATAGCACTTATCATGCTTGCTGTATCAATCATGCACAGTATAAAATGCCATGCATGTTCCATGGTATGACAGCGCTGTGTAGTCAGACATATTCACATTAATGATGAATGTTTTTATGTGTGATTGCAAGGTGCTGGGTGGCCTGGGAGCAGATGTGTGTCAGGAGCTGGGGTCCCAGGGTACAGTCATGGCATGTTTTATTTGGCATAGATGCCAAGGAAAAACTGCCATGCCCGCCCCATGAGGCCCTGAGTGCCTCACAAACACACATTAATTGTGTGCATTTAAGGTGCTGGGGGCACCCAGTCATGATATTGTTTACTGGGCATCTATCAGATGCACATTAATAAACAGAATTCCTTTCTTCATTGTCCTCCAACACCTCACATGCACAGATAATTAATTGTGTGTCCATGCAAGGCACGGGAGGCTTTGGAGTCAGGCTTGACGTTGCATGTTAGGCGCTAAGAATCCCAGTGGACTAGGCTGGAATTCTTTACTTTGGACACCCAGTAGAAAATGCCGTGCCTGCCCCTCTGGGCCCCAGTGCCACACATGCACACGTTAAATGTGATTGTGTGTATGTGCAGTGCTTTGCGGCACTGTGGTAAGGCATGTTTTTTTTTTTACTGGACATCTATCATAGTTGCCCAGTAAAACAAATGACACGCCTGTCCCCTAGTTCCCGAGCTCCTCACACACGCACACAATGTTGTTATGTGTGTAGGCCAGGCACTGGAGGTCCAGGGAGTGGAGAAGGGATTTTTACTGGTCATCTATCATAGCTGTCGAGTAAAAAAAATGCCATACCTTCCCCTGGGCCCCACAGTGCCAAACACACACACACAATCAAAGTGACAATGTGTGAATGCAAGGCACTGGGGCTCCAGAGGGGCAGGTATGTAATTTTTTACTAGACATCTATCATAGATGTGCAGTAAAAAAATTCCATCCCGTCTCGTGGGCCCCACAGCACCTCAGACGTAGAGCTGATGTTGGCCGGTGGGGAGGGGTGTTGTGCAACAAAGGCATTTTTAAAATGCCTTTGTACTACAAAACTGCTACCCTCACTCGTAAAAATCATCTTGGACCAGCACAAACACATACACACACAACTTATACAAAATGCACACAACAAGCACTTGCTGTCTCATTCACAGTCACAAGCACCCATCTTGCACTTACTCATAACACAGGCATATATGCACCCATAAACATATTTAAATAATAAATAAATTAGCATACAAACACACACATGTACACAACATACACACAGCAAGCACCCTCTGTCTCATTCACACCAGCACCCATAATCCACTCACTCATAACACATGCATACATAAATCCATACACATATTTAAATAATAAATAAATGACCATGCAAACACACACATTTACTTAAAATGCACACAGCAATCGCACTCTCATGCACACCAGCATCCATCATCATAGATTCATTCACCGGAAAACCACAAGCATGCACGCATCCATACACATCATTTAAATTAAAAAAAAACAGAGCACAAACAAACTTACCTTCTGCCATAGGTCTTTCCTCACCAGCACTCAGTCCCCTGCTAGCATAAACAGGTATCAGGAAGCTTCCTGGTTTCTGCTCATGCATAGAGGGTCCTGAGCGTGGGTGACGAGATGCCCCACTCCAGCCTGCTCTGTCTGTATGTGGAAGGAGGCGCTGGAGTGCCCCCTTGCACATACCTACATGCAGTTCCCCAGCCAGCATTTCCAATGAGCCATGCGAGGCTGGGGAAGCAAACACACCCAGCCTTGCATTGCTCATTTAGCTTGCACGGCCAGGGAACTTTAACTGTTAAAGGGTGTGCTCGTATTTCACTGTCCTGACTCCTCCATAATGGGTGAGAGGGGGCCAAGACCTGTTGGGTCGACACCCCTTCGCCCATTATGGACGAGCCACTGCTGCCAGCCACTCAGAGGATTGTCCGTAAAAATCTCCCTTCTTCACACCACCACAGGGAGAACTCTGGGTGGCATCGGAGCTCTAAGTGTCATTTCCGCAGCCGCCCTGATTGGGTCAGTGTTCGTTACACAACTTTACATTATTAGTCTTGAAAGTAATTTGAGAGCTGGGCAAACTGTTATTAGTCTCATCCAAGATTTCAGGCTGCGTGTGTATAATTGTTTGTCTGCATGTGGTATTCAGCCCCATGTTTGTGGCAACCCCAGCTTGGGGGCCACCTCTGGCCCTGCTGAGGAGATCGCCAAGCTATCCTTGATTACTTTTGGCACTGCGTTGCTGGCGGTATCATGCCCAGACCGAGCATTCATATCCTTGTTCATGTCAGCATCCCTTGCCAGTAGGTTAGCCAGGGACTTTGCCAACAGACTAATCACCCCCAGGCAGGCATCAATTTTCCCTGCATCTTTATCACACCTGTCAGTCAACAGCCTGAGATCATCCATCATTTCCATGAAGGCTGTGGTGAGTCTGTTAAGATGTTAAGCGAAATATAAAATATAGGGGGTCATTACGAGGTTGGAGGTAAAAAACAGTTTTTGCCGACATGGAGCAAATACTGTGTCCGTGTAGGAAAGAGGCCGCTAACAGTGGCCTATTAGGAGTTTGTGTGCATGAGCGTAGCGGCATGTCGGTATCGACAGTACTGGCATGCCGCTAAAGTCCCAAAAATGCCCCTTAGTGGCATCATGGGAAGCACAGACAGCACTACCCCCGCCGTCCACCTCTAAATAACGTGCCCGGCATCAATGGATACGGCATTTGCGGGCACCGCTATTAGTGGGTACCGCTAAAAGCGTGCACCGCTATTAGCGGTCACTGCTAATAAGCGGAACCGGAAGTAACGTCATCGTGCCGTAATGGGAAAGCGCACGGAGGCCATCTTTAAAAACACAATCCATTGTCATCCTCACTACACAGATCCTGGAGACTCATTCCGACAGAAAAAAAACATCTAGTCCACCTGCATTATGCCAAAGGCAGTGAAGAATGGGGCATCCCGGCAGCGTAAGGAGCGGTTTTCGGAGGACGAGCTCACAATGCTAGCAGACACGCTGGCTGAAAATTCTGAGGTGGTCTTTGCGAATAACCTCAAGAGAGCAGCACAGCTCAAGAAAAAAGAGATCTGGGAACAAGTAGCCCGTAAAGTGAGTGCAGTTGGGAACACCCCCCGAAAAGTGAAGGACATGCGTAAACGGTGGGACGACCTGTGCCTCAGAGTGCGTAAAATCATGTCGGCCAACCAGAGCCAGGGCCTGGCTACCGGCGGTGGCCCTAGCTCGCCAATTAAACTCAGCTCCTAGGAGGAAACCTGTACCAGCACTATCAGCATAGAGTCCATCAAAGGTGTGGGCGAGATGGAACATGGTGCCACATCATCCACAGATGGAGGTGAGTGTCCTAAGAAAACACTGTAATGCAAAGTATGATGATAGTCCCCCAATGTGACCGTGCCATGAGGCAATGCATGTGTGACCCTGACGTATGCCTGCATGCTCCCCGCATATGGCAAGCAACCTGAATGTCAAAACTCCAATACCTAATCCCCTCTAATGTGTAGAACAGCAATAATACCAATGTATGCATGATGCATGTAGAACCATCACTGATGCCGTCCCTCTCTCGGTCCCCCACAGGTTCAGATCCTGACAGCGAGGCCCGGGACTCAGCGGCGCAGACAACAACTCCCAGGAAGAATGCCAGGGGCAGGGAAGAAGGCAACATGCCTTATACAGCAAAAGGCTCTGTCAAGCCACAACGGCCACAGAAGGGGAAGGCACCACAGGATGCTACGTCAGTGGAGCAGCTAAGGGCCGCTGCCACAGCAACAGCCCCACAACAGCTATGTGCACTGCACAGGAGCCAGTTGCCGATGGGGCCCTTTCAGCTGCCAACAGCTCTGTCGGGGAGGTGGCAGCCACAACCCCCATAGGGACGAGGATGTACAGAGCCAAGGCCAGGTTGTGTCCCTGTGGAGGATGAGTCATCAGACTTACCTGCCACACCCAGTCCCCCACCATCACCCCAGATCACACCATTCAGCACCACCAATGATAGCACACAGGAGCAGTCTGGAGGGGAGCCAGGGCAAGGAAGCCTGAGCACAACAGAGGAACCACATGATTTGGGACATGTGCCACATGCAGCATCCACCTTCACTGGTGTCCGGGATGAGGTGCAGCAAATGGCACAGACGGAGCAGTGCCAGGAGGAGCTGACAGGCCCAGTCAGACAATTTGTCTCGGGCGATGCCCAGGCAAGGCAGGAGGGCCGGGACAACACTGCCTCCTTGAGACAGGCCATTGAGGCCAGCACAACTCGTATCTGCGAGGAGTTGTCTGCTGTAAGGCAGGTCCTTTGCCGTATAGTTTCCTGCCCCGAGACTGAAGCAAGCGGGCATGGCCTCCTCTTCGAGCTCCACTTAGACCAGGCCCCTTCGCAGGTCTGCGCGCACCTTGCAGCGCTCAGACATGCCGCCACCAGATGCGAGAAGTGGTCAAAAGTAGATGGGGCAGCCTGAACATAGCAATTGATGCAGAAACCTGCAGCATTTGATTGGACACTATGTGTGGGGGAGTTGTGGGGGGAGGGGAAGGGGGAGAGGGTGTGTGTGGGAGTTGTGGGGGGAGAGGGGGAGGGGGGAGAGGGTGTGTGGGGGAGTTGTGGAAGAAGGGGAGGGGGCAGAGGGTATGTGGGGGAGTTGTGGGGGGAGTTGGAGGGGGGAGAGGATGTGTTTGAGGTGGAGGGTGCGAGCACTTTTTACCATTTTACTGTTTAATACACCCGTTGTGAACCTGAAAAAATACTTGCATGGACATTCCTTATTGTATATGTGTCATGTATTGGTCTACAGTGCATAGTGTACATGGACTCCCACACCCAGTGCCCTCAGTCCCACTTTCATGGCACCCTCTGCACCCATGTGTCTCAGAAATATTGGCCAATAACAGACTGGCGCACAGCACGTCCCTCCTGTGCATCTGCACTGCGATGATGTGTGCCCACATCTTCTTCATCCTCTTCAGCATCACCTGGTGGTTGCAGTTCAATGTCAGGGGGCAGGGGCACGCTCCGTCGGATACACATGTTGTGCAGCATGACACATGCCATGATGATCTTGGCCACCTTCTCATGCCTGTAGAGGAGTGCCCCACCTGACCCCCTGAGGCAGCGAAAACGTGCCTTCAACAGGCCAAAGGTCTGCTCGATGACCACACGGGTACGGGTATGGGAATGATTGTAATCCTCTTCGTGCCTGTTCTGCGGGTTCCGGGCAGGGGTGAGGAGCCACGGCTTCAAGGCATAGCCACTATCACCTGCATGGGTGCAAAATAAGGTATGTGTTAGTCAATTCATGATGGACAGCTGTACTTATCACACATGCCTGCAGATATTTGTTGGTCACATGCACATGTACCTGGTTGTATGCACACATTTTACCTTGCCTCAATGTGTGCTGTGTCATGGTGTTATGGTGTGGATTGCGTCTTCAAGATGATACATGGTGTACACTGTCTTGATGTTGCTCATGCATTGTGGATGCATACCGCTGTGTTTGTGTTATATATGTGATGTGTAGCGTTCTGTATGATTTTCTTACTGGCAGCATTGACAGTAGTCTCTGCATTATTTAGCATTCAGCGCTGATTATTCCCATGGTGACATGCTGCACTACTGTGGTTGTGGCCTTGTTACTAGCACTGGATTCCCTTGGTGGTTTTCTTTTGTGCACTCTCATGGATGCTTGTCCTGTGTAGTCATTTGATGCAGACATGTACATTGTGTATACTCCAGGATGTTGCTGGATTGAGTTACGGAGGGTGAGGTCTGATGATGGGTGGTGCATGTGTTGTGGGATGTGGGGTGGTTGAAAGTTTGGCATGTTGTGATTGGTGTGCAGCTTCCTTCATTGCTATGGGAATTGCTTGTTAGGTTCAGTTTGGGATGCTTTGGGGCACAGTGTTTTGGGATGTGGACATTGTGCCGTCACCACAACAATGACACCATGGTGGTGTGTACATCTCTCCCACCATTTCACTGCCATGTGCCAGTCATGCAACTTACCAAGCAGCCAGGCACATCGTCCTGCATGTCGCTCCATGTAGCGTGGTAGCGTGGAGTTACGCAGAACCATTAAGTCATGAGTTGATCCGGGAAATCGGGCACAACAATGTGTGATGATCTTGCTGGAGTCACATACCATCTGTACATTGATTGAGTGATATAGCTTACGATTGCGGTACACCACCTCTGTTGCATGCAGGACCACCAATTCCACATGGGTGCAGTCAAGTGCACCAATTCAATTTGGCATGCCTGCCAGTGCATGGAAGCCAACTTTTGTGTCAAAGATCTCCAGGGCAGTCCGTGGTAGGGATATGTAGTTCCTTGAGTGCTTCAGGAGGGCATCCAGAACTTGGTTCAGCATGCGAGAAAATAAGGGTTGTGATATGCCATGCATGTGCCCCACTGTGTGCTGGTAAGTGCCTGTGGCCAGGAAGTGGAGCACAGATACCACTTTCAGTAGAGGTGGGATGGCAGTGCGTACTTCAATCAGGCTGACAATGTTGTTGTGTATCATGTCCACAATGGTGGTGATGGTGTCCCAGTCCAGATGGTACAGGGTGTGGATCTGCTCAGGGGTTAGGTTGAATGGACTGGCTCTGATGCGAGGGATAGGGGGCTGCCTGTGGGTACCACTGGCTGCACTGGTGGGGCTTACTGGGCCTGTCTCACCCTCCTTCTCTTTCTGCGTCTCCTCTGTGGTGCCTGTTGTCATTGCTGGTGTAGCAATGCAAGCATGTCCTCCAGCCCCAGTATTGCTACTACAAGTGAAATCATTTTGGTGTGGTAAGGGGTGTGGTGTGTGGGTGTGCTCCTTTTGTGCTGGGCCAGACTCCATTGCCACCACCTGTGCTGATTGTGTGCACCTGTGGCAGGTGGGAACACTACACATTGCTGTTTGCGGGCGGTTTACGATGCCAGTATTGCCGACATCCCGGTATCCCTCATTACCGCCTTCATGATGCTGGTATTTGCATGTCTGCCTGACTTGTGTGTCCTCCCGCTATTGCCGGGCCAGTACAGGGGAGCACGCTATCAGCGGTGGCGCTAATACTGGGTTGTTGAGTCAGAATAGCCCAGAGCGGTATGCAGTGCCGGTAATCCCTTACCAGCATCGTTTTGCCATTACCTCCAACCTCATAATGACCCCCATAGTCTGTGTTTGTGCTCGCACTGGGCACAGCAACCACCCGACAGCAGGCTAGAATGCAGAGGATCAGAAGATAGAGAGGCAGAAATCCATGGGCCACCTTATGGGACATTGACTGATTACTACTTGTTTCCTTTATTAGAGATGGAATACACAGGAGTTCTCTATAGTGATTGTCCCCTCACTAAATTCTTGGCTAGTACAGCACACTAGACCACCCTGTGTAATGGACAGCCTCTTGATTTTTGAGTGAAGTTAACATCGGGGTCACTGCCCCGGTTGCCCATGTTGATGGAATCGGCTTCTTCCAAAAATGCACCCTCCACCCTATCTAGAATTGCCCCCTTGTTTCCTGGTAAGCGATTCTCTTCATAATATCAATACATTGAGTGCTCTAGCGCCTCCAGGATTGATCTGGATGAAGGCTTAGCTGCAGCTGTGAGTTCATGAACACCATTAGAGGCTCTGTCATTTGGCACATTTGGCACTTTTGACACAGTCGGTAAGACAGGTATCTCTTCATAAACTGATCCAAACCCTGGGTTAGGCCCTGTATTAAACATCCAAATAGATGAATCAGAGACAAGAACATTCAAAAGCACATCCAGAGGCAGTGAGACATAGCTTGAAGCCATGAACACTGAACCTGCTCCCTGCATCTCGACTCGACATGTACGTCAGCATTTCCAACAGTGGCCACACCACACTACTCAGACTACTGGAGCTGACCACATCAATCACTGAAGCCACATCGGCATCGGTGTCAGCTGATACCATCTCAACCACCTTGGTTTCCACAACCTCCCTGGTTACCTCCTCATTTAACTCCCCAATTGTGGTGGATGCCCCCATGACCCTCTGGCTGTGGGCCACCCAGTTAATCATGGCCTGACTTGGTGGGTTGCAAGCCCCATCAGCTTTTGTGCCTGTGTGATTTTCTGTGGCACCTCCCTTGTTTGAGCCCTGCCATGTCTGAAGTTTCGCCACCATGGCAGTTAAATTCAATTCAGAGCACGGGCAACATCTAGAGTTGAACAACCACCACTCTTCCCTGAACTGGAATGAAGGTGACACGGAGTCAGATTGCAGATATCAGGATAACAGGATATGGGGTACTAACACTAACAGTCCTTTTGGGGTGCAGGGGGGATTCCTGACCTCTTGAGCACCTGGCACCTTAATCTTCATACAACCATGCTGTCATGTGGTCTTGCAGTCTTCCAGAAATTGCAGCGCAACTCAAAAAGAAGGGTAATCCAAAAGTGAGCCACTACTCCACCAGTTTCTACACCAGTGATCGCCTTGAGCTGCTCCACTAACAGTTGAACCAATAGTTAAACAGCAGTTATGCAGCAGACTGCATTATGCTGCATCAAATTGCACAAAATAGCACCAGTGTCACCAACAGTGGGCTTACTGCAGGAGTTTCAAGGAGGTTTGAAAAAAAGAGAGAGAAAGAAAAGGTTGGACCAGCCAGATTTTCTCAGAGCAGGTAGGAGGTAGCAGTCAGTGAGCCATACCACTGCCCGCCCGTTACACCCGGACACCGAGTGCACAGGTAAAGTGGATTGAGCACCGCAGTTCCTGCAACCCTCACACTTACTGTTCCACCTAATCGCAGGCACACATATGTGAGGCGGGGCTCATTGGGCTTACAGGTCCCATCCCATTCCAGTTCTTCATGTCCATAGTACTCCTCTCACCTCCCTTTCAGAGCTCTGTATGCTCCATTCACTGAGCACTGGGCACTGAACACACGCCTCACGCCTCGATCGCTCCGAATGCCAAGAATGCCAAGAACGCTGAAAACAGTGCTGAAATCGATGAAGCTTGATAAGGTTCGACCAAATAACGTGTCAAGTCTCACTGTTTCCAGAATGTTACAGCCACTTTCGACGCAACTTAGATCAAATCCAGAGATTTACTATAGGTAGAGAAGACCTATAGCTTAGGGAAAGCTAGGAGTTTGTACACTTTTCTGTTAATAAAATATCAGTAAAATGGAAAGTCAGAGTCTGCGTCATTCTTCTGACCGGCCACACAGTGGAGAAAAAAATTGAGTTACTGCACTTTTTCTGATGGTAAAGGAATTATCGCCATTTTTAACACACCACCAATCTCCTGATCTTGGTTATGCAGTGGAGGATTTACCTCCAGAAAAGTTGATGGATGTATTTACCTCTTGTAAGTTGCTGGATCCTCCAGAATGTGTGAAATGTACTTTTGATGGAACTACCACCCACAATAATTCCACCTAATCCCCTATGGAGTTGTATGGACTCCATGCATGTGGATTCATACTTCCAAGCCATCACTTTCAATCCTGTGGTAAATTTGCTGGACAGAGTGCTGGTAACAGTAACTGAGTTAGGTGTTATTTCTACTATATTATGTTATAGTGATTCATCATGCATTTGTAAAATTGTCATGCCTTTATCTAACCTTGTTATAGTGGTGTCTAAAGGGGTCTCCTGTTGTCATGGCTTCAATGTTGTGTTACATTCTAAATTGGTTGCCAAATTTCCAATGATCCCACTTAAACCACTTCCATGCATGTGTCAGTGTCAATTCCTGGTGGTAGTGGTGGTGCTCTACTCAGGGTCTGCCAGGGTTCTTGTTATCTGAATGTGCAGACCGGTTGATGTTGCCTCCTCTCGTGCAGTAGAGCAGCAACTCTGTCGGGTGCCTTGTTTGTTATTCTTTGCCACTGATTATGTAATGTACAGTCAATGCATTGTTTGTTAATCAGGCATAGGGATCTATGATGTCTCTGTCACATTTTCTTTCCATCATATATCCATGTAATAGCGGTATCTAAGGACTGTCTTCCATTCTCAAAGTTTCACTTGTGTGTCATGTTCTAAATTGGGTGAAATATTGTCAATGGGCTTACTACCTGCAAAACGCAGCTTGTCTTCCTGTATCAGGGTTCCTGGTAGTAGTGGTGCTCATCTTCCCATTGTCTACTAGTGTTGAGGGTTTCTTATGGTGTAGACCAGTTGTTGGTTGTGTAGTGGAGTTGTGCCATTCCTCTCTGCTGCGGGTGGGCCTACTGGGAAAAAATCCAAAGCCTGTTGTGTTGGATCAGAAGAAGGATACCAACACTCTGAAGACATTTTGATTATAGGTATTCTGAAGAAAAAAAAAGACCTATCTTTACATATTACTATGGGGTGTTCCCTATCTAGATTACTAACTAAGTTGCTCATCACTCTTGAATCAATGTTCAAAAGAATCAGTCTGCTGATTAGTTTTTGCTGTTCAAAACTATTCTAACTGACCATACCACTATTATAATCAACTATGGTCAGGGGAATGACTCCCTTCTCCTGGTGGCTATGCGTTTGCACTCTGGTTCTCTTATGTTAAATTCCGGTCAATATACATAGTTTCTTGTTATCGTCTGTTTTAACTTGTGTAACTCCCTTAGGGAATTAGCAATCTTGCTCTCCTCTTGTGTAGGTCTCCTCTCCTTTTTAGTAGGCTCTAAATGTTCTTCTATAAGATTTATCCTAGGGACTCCTCTGGGCTTTACTACACAAGTGTCTATTTCTGTTATGTTCCACTCTTTGTTTCTTTCACTGTTGGGTGATTTTCCCCTTTTGCCAGGATAGTAATGCTCCAATTCTACTCTTCTGACTCTCTGTGTTTTCTGGACTTCCTTTTATCACATTTACACCATTTGAAGTTAGTAGCTTGCTTTCCAGTCTTTTGTCATCGATACAGCGACACATTTTTCAAAGCCTATCAGGATTCCATTTTGGCTTCCAGGTATTCCTTTTCTCCCTATTAGCATCTGTATTGTAGGGGAATGTCTCTGGTGCCTGGAGTGGGTGGAAATCTGTTTCTTCCTTCCATTTGCTTCTTGAATCGCTTTCCACAATGTCTGCTTCATACGCGTTCTGGTTTCCTTCTTGGCTTTTCGATACTGATACGGTTAATCGATTCAGGAGTTGCTTCCTCCTTAAGGAGGTGTCGCGTTGCTGAGAAGGCACTCCTGCCCACCTCAATTCCACCTTGATCACGCTACCACTGAGCTCTCCACTCCAGCCTTCCTGGCTTTCTGATCTTCAAGCCCACTGGGCTTTCAATATTTCATGCTCCAGCAGAGAGCCGTCCAGAACCGCACAGGCGCCACGGTCTACGTCAGCTTCACCTCCTTCAGGTATTCTATCCACACAGGTATTCCCCTATCTGTCTCTGCCTTTCACTCTCTCTTGCCTTCTCTCTTGCGTGTCAAACCTTTTCAACAAACTCAGCACAGTCCATTGGAGACTTTGGGCCTCATTACGAGGTTGCCAGTAAGCCGCTTGTTGTACAGGTGGCCTAACGGCAACCCCGGCTTACTCTTTCCACCACCAAATATCCTGGTAATGCCGTAGGACTCCATTGGAAGGGAACCACTGAAGCACCAACACCGTTTTTAACAGTACCAGTGCTTCAGTGAATTATCTGCCGGTAGGGGACTGAACTACCGGCAGGTGGGGCCTGCAAGTTGTTCACTGCCTCTACCGGCAGACTTGGAATATGCTGATCTGGAAAATGTGCTGGTGACGTTGTTAGCTGCACCTTTTTCTAGACATGCATACTCGTAATAAGGATCCTTGATTTAAAAGTACAGTTTAATGTTCTCGTTGGTAATGGTATATGTTCACTTTATCCTCATTCCAGTCATGGAACATATACTGATTTGGTGATTAGATATTTACATATAGGCGAAAGCATTGGGGCCATCAGGGAGTTTCTCACAGGAACAGGAGTCCTTGTCCCCAAGAGGGGGAGTCTTTCCCATAGAGGTCTGACTTTCCTTGACCCCTAGGGAGGTTGTTGCAGAAAGGGATCACCTCCCTAGCCTGACAAGGGGGGACTCCCCCCTGGGGAGAAGGGAGGAATTCCCTTGATTTGTCACACTGTCCTACCCCTGAGGTGTCCAGCGGTAGTTGAGAAGGCCGCAATTACCTCCCCTTTTTTTCAGTTTGTTTATAGGCATCCATGTTTGTTTCATGCCGTACCTCCTAGACAAGATGCTTTCCCATCTTTTTTCTTTCTCCAGAGAATGAACACTAGAGCGAGAACCTACAAGAAACATCTAAAAGATAGCCCATGTCTAGAACCCCACTGCAGCATCATTGAACCCAAAACCTGCCAACCAGCAGGCAGTTCCCCAGTCTCCAGCAATACTTTGCTGGCGAAGAACAAAAAACAGAGAGAGGGGAGCACAGCCACAATGCCTGCATGCAGTGACACAAACAGCTGTGTGGTACTGATAATTGATGGCAACAAGGAGACACCACCACCACTGACTGCCCCAGACCACCAGAGACTTACATATGGAACGCAAACCCTCACCAGCATTGGACCTACCATAGGGGCACCCAGAATGGGCTCCCTTAATAATAAGTGCATTGGACTTCCTAGGCCACCATTGTTGTTCCGTGGCTGACCAGAACAACAAAAGTGGGCAGGGCTTAGCCTAAGACTTGTACCTTTGCCTGGCAGCTCACAATCTTGGATGGGGAAGGTAGGAAGAGATTGGTTAGGGACTGAGAGCCAGTCCACAGAAGGGGGTGGAGGATAAGATGAGATCACAGAAAGCACAACGTGTGGGTTATTCAAGTGAGGTCAAGAGAGAAGGTGGTGGAAGAACAAGAGAATAGCAGGAGGGAGGAAGGAGCAGCAGAGAGTGGAGGCAATTTCTGAAGAAGGTGAGTTATTGGCTAGTGAGAAAGCGGTGCTGCAGTGTGAGTATGCGTGTTAAGGTGGCAAGTGCTGTTAGAAAGGTCAGTGTAAGTAGTGATTGTGAAGTGTGTGGTACTGGGTGAAAGGAGGGTGCCTTAGTAGGAGTATTGTGGAAGAGGGTGTAGTAAGAGTGTGAAGGAGGCAGTACTAGTATGGAGGGAGTAGCAGTAGTGTGGAAGACCGAGTAGTAGTGAGTAGGAGGGAGTAATAAAACTGGAGGGCTGGTAGTAATATCAAAGGATGGAGGGGAGAGGAGACCAAGAAGGAGTGAGAGAGATTGTACGGATAGAAGCTTGCAGGGAGAAGAGAGAAAAGGTGAATGGAGGTGAAGGAAGGAAATGGAAGCAAGGAGAAGAGAGAGTGAGCATTTTAGATTAAGGGTTTTCCAATTTGAGCAAGGATTTTCCTCTTTTTTTCAGGGGCTAGGGTGTGTGAGGAAAGGACTATATTAAGAGCACAAGAACACCATTAGCTACCCAACTTCCCCACACAGTGGTAATGGGATGGGTACTCGTATAAGCGGTCATTAATTCCACTTAGCTGTATTGATCACATTCACATTGGTATCAGAAAAACATGTATAATTAATATACACATGTTTAAAATGAACATCTGTAAGCCAGGTATTTGAATGGTCTGACTAAAACACAAATAAGATACAAAAAAGATATCAGCGTTATTTTGGGGTTCTTCAGAGTACAAATCAAGACAACAACATCACATACGTCATAAAACATAGTAGTGATAGCTTTTCAATTTTATGAATAGATAGTTATCTCATTATTTCTATTCCGACAATTGTGATGTCAGTACCAAGGTTACATTTGATTAGCATGACATCATATCTTTTTGTCATGACACGTCAACACCGACTTGTGTTTCTGGAGGTAGAAAAACAACACAACCGAAAGGATCTTGATATTAGGTGTGTAATCTGCCCCCTTCCTCAGGACGCTATCAATCTTTGGATATACAAACAGTTAGGCAGTGAATCATGTACTCTGCATGTTCTGCCTACTACTTTCGTAGCTTCTTTCACGTGTGGGAGTCAAATCGCGTTATTTTGCATCTTATATCTGCCTCTGAGATCATTCCCAACTTTTGTTAGGTTGAAGCGTAGTATGCTTCCTGGTGAAATGTCGCCGTGTAGTATGTTTACAGGGCAAGGTCGGCGCTGTGTTCTCTCAATCCACCTCCTGATCTGTAGTCTGGATGGGTATGTAGTACGTGGGTATGACACCGCCTGTAGATTTGTTCTGGCTGGACAGTCAGGGCTTTAGATTTCTCAATTTCTATGTCCGCTGCAGGTTCACTCTGAAAAATGTATGTCGGTTAATCCTCCCAGTGCCAAAGCATGTCTAGTTTGTTGTGAATCACGGTGGCTATGCGGGCTTGTGTCGTGGCGGTGGCCCATCATTTTAGATAAAGCCTGACTCTTGCAGGGCAATTATGAGGCACAATTCTATGTTCCAGTACACCAAAAATCACTGGCTAGAGATGGGAAAGTTAGGGTGTCCCTGAGAAGGTCTAGCCAGAAAAGGACTACGACATTTACGTTACCATCTCAGTGTGTTTAGCATGTTTCATGCTAAGAGAGAAAAAAATCACTGTGTACTAATAGGGGGCCAAGGACATGTGGGCGGTGGAGGAGGTGCTTGGAGATGATAGACAGCAGGACGGCCGTAGGGTCCAGTGATACTTCAATACACAATATTGATCCATTTCTGAGGTTTGGAGTGATTCTTTTGCAATCTCTGACATAAGGTTACATCATGAAACCGCTAACTTAAGTCACTGCTTTTTCTAGGAAATTCTTGTTTTTCCAAACTGCTTTTGGAGCTTGCTTGAGCAAAATAATGTTTGTTGGCCCCACTAAATGCTGCATCTCATTATTCTCTATTAAAAACATTTACCCTTCTGTCCTTCGAAAACAGCATCATACACACACATTGGATGTCTTCTGAGCCCCCTTGGCAGTGGGAAGAGTAAAGCTACAGTTTGAAGACAAGACCACTGGTTTAGTTAGCAGTCACTCTTCTCCCTTTTTGAAAGAACCCTAACAATTTCTAGTGGATATGTTCTGGTCCTCCATAGAGTGGCAGGCCCAATGTTTGAAGACCACTGGTTTAGTAATACAAAACTTAACATCAGAGTAATAATTTTTTTCAAACCCTCGAGTGATAGGACTTAATGGGAATGGGGACACGGAAGCACCAGCACCACCAGTGTTTCTATGACAACTTTGCCTACCGGGGCTGTCGGGCCCGGCAGGTCAGACTTGCCAGGTGCAATGGCCCAGGAAGGCAGAGTTTGAGTGTGGTGGTCCATAAAGGGTGCCAGTACATTGTGACCAGCACCATTATTTCTGGACAGCCACACTCGGAATGAGGCCCCATCTCATTGTCAGTTGTTTTGGTCCTTTTCTTCTTTGGTCCCTCTGAAATAAAAAAAAATGCATATTTTTCTAGCTTCACGTATTGCTGATTGTTTTAGCATATTTAAAATGAGGCTCTCTTTGGGTTGGTGACAAAATTATTTTTCTAGTGATGTGATAGATGTTATTTCTCCAAGTATTTACTCCAGTACACTCTTCTGTTTGGAGCTGGCAGTCAACAGGGTGGTGGTCGTAGAGTTCATGGACTGCGTAATTCTTCAGGATATTGGCTCAGGAAGATGTATACAGGGGATGCCCTGGAGCACTGCAGTTGCAGCCCTGTGACTTATATGGGTTCTCTCTCTTAGGCATTAGATCCCCATAATCTCTCTGTTGTGCAATGCAAAGTACACGGTCACTAGTCATTATCCCTACAGGAAGCCATCCCTCTGTGACAAGACAAGGACATTGATCTTGTCAAGTGGGGATGAAAACCCTTGCAACTGTGGGTGGAAGAGCTAGCTGATAGAAATCCAAAGCCTTTCCCAACCCCGAGGACAAGGGTACTAGAGAGGGCCCAAATTCCTTACCCCCGCCTTGTGTCAGTCTATTTCTGTAAGCTCAAAGGAACTGTTTCCACCAGGAATGATTGTAAAAATGCTGTTACTTAGATGGCTTCCTATTTGTTTTTTGCTGTGTATTACATTAATTTACTAGCAAAACCCCTATCAACAAGTGAGCCTAAAAATCAAAGGCACAGTTATATTTAGATATGCTTGACACGGTTAGAGAAAACCAAACCAGCCAAGAATATGCAGTAAAGATCAAATCATTACACAGAAACATGACATCACTACACATTTATTGAGAACAGTATAATAAGTCACACCATATTACACAACGAAAGTACATACACAAAAACTGTTTTACAGATACACTTGACACAGGAAGATAAATGCTGATAAGTCTTCAGAATGAAAATGATTCAAAACTGCACATAGCAAAACGAATTAATATGCATGTCAGTGAGGGCTATTTTATAAATAACAGAAGTCTGGTATTCCTAATCTAGGAGAGTCATAAATCACCTAGATGTAGATAACAAGGGATCAACGTCAACAAGGGTATTTCTGAGCACTCTAACTTTGTCTCCTGCTTGCCTCCTCGACAAAATGCTTGCCCGTGCTCTCTTGTTTCTCCTAGTTACATCCCAAATTGGAGAACAACCAGCCAGATGCAACTGACTGAGAACAGTTAGTTATTCAGTGCCATAGGCCAGCTGCCTGCAGCGCCTCATCACGAGTTGCCCGCTAACGGGGCTATTAGCCCTACTGCCAAACCCCCTGATGCTATTAGTGCCGGATCACGGTTTTGGCAAAACGACAAGTCCCTATTCCCCATTGGGCCCATTTGGGAATTTCCCATTCCCCTTTGGGCCCAATGCGGAATGTTTGGTGCTATTACCGTTGGCTGTAATAATAGCGCCAAAAAATTGGCAAAATCAGCGCTGATTTGCCCCCAGCTCAGAGGTGGGGGTAAATCCGCCAAGCCCGTGATTTGGTGGATCCTTAAATGTGGCGGTAATAGCGTTACCGCTGCATTTAAGGGTTACTGCCGAACTCGCAATGAGGCAGATCAGGAACCGACCACCAGTATCCAGCTGTCTGAGATTCAAAAATTAAATTTGCTGGCAGCAGATAGAGAAAGCGAGAGAGAGAGCAGAATCAGTGTGCCACAAAAACTTGGCATACAGGGAAGCTGTGCAGTGCTGCCAGACAGATGCGGCAAGCACACTGAGTTGCTGTTAACACCACTAGACCCCTAAGGATTAGTACATGGGATAAAACTTCCCCCCGCTGACACTTACCTTTGGGGCAAAGGCCCCATACTTGAGTATGAACATTCAGCCTCCTGGGCCATTGCTGTTCGGCGGTGGGTCCGTGCGGAGGAAGTGGGTGGGGCTTAATGACTATTAATAATTTGGGATGCCAACAAGATATCCAGGGTGGGGAAGACTGGGCTAGATCTGCCAGGGACAGAGAGCCAACCCAGAGAGGGGGAGGGGTATATAAAAAGTAATCTTCCTGTCACAGTCCACAAGTCTCTCAACATAGGCACTCCTGGTCTCCAGGAGGAGGAAAACCACTCTACAGGCTGATGTGATCAAAATAAAAGATTTTGATCTAGAAAACCTCAAGCAACACTCACACTCTGGACCCTAAACCAAGAAATCACAATGCCAATGATAGTCATGCCCTGGCTACCAGAGGAGATGTTACTTGGCACCGACTTCCTGCTCTTTGACCAATATCTCTGCGATGCTCAGGGGTCAAAAGAGTCCTTTCCATTATGGGGAGATAAGTAATCTAATGGACAGGAAGAGGAGGATGAAGAAGAGGAATAAGGGGAATGGGTGGATGTGTTGCTAAATAGAAAGCTGGTGGGCGATCATTTTCCTCGGCTGGCTCCCTCCTGTGGAATAGCCTCCCTCTCCCTCTACATCTTGAGCATGACCTCCTTAAGTTCTGAAAAAGCCTCAAGACCTTTCTCTTTACCTCTTTCTTTGCCTCCTCTCTTCCCAGCTAATCATACAGTAGCGTGACTGATGTGCAGGGCCCTTATGTTTCATCGGGCCCCCTAACCCCTCACATCTCTCATCCCAACCGCTGTCTTTCTACTGCACTTACGTAGGCTGACCCGCCCAAGGGCAATGTTCTCTCTAATTATTTTTCCCTAAGTGCAGAACTTGTTACCTTTTGTGTGCACTTTATTTTCCATGTGCGCAACTGACTAACGAGGTAAGCCACTTTGTGAGCATGCGTTGTTAGTGAGCTACCATCTCTGAAGAGAGTTTGGAAAGGAATTGCCCCTTCCAAACCACTGCAATTCTTTACAAATCTGTGTAAAATGTGCATCTTACAACACTTTTTTCAAACATATAGGCTAAAAAATTAAGATTTTATATGTGATTATAAAGTGAACTCACCAGGCAGTTTAAGACCTCAAGATATGCCTCAGTAGCTAACAAAAGTACTCCTGTGCAGAGAAAAATGCGTGCTTTATGCCACTGGAAAAACACTCATGTGTATTACAAAAAAACAAATATTGCTTTTCATAACTGATGTGGCTTTCAAAAATCAGACCGGATACAATAAAGGGCAGATGGAATAAAGGCAACGGAAAGGAATGTGTCGGATAGCATGCCAATAGGAGTTCAGGTGCTACTTTAATGAAGTAATTCAAGGGGTCAGGAGAACATGCCTCTCATAATTTGTTTAAGGATGATAATTGCATCAGAATAACTGCACCATAGAATTTGATGATCAAAATTCCCTGGCTTCCGCTGACTATCCACATTATGTTGTCTTGTGAGTTACTCAAAACCAGTCTTACAGCTAAGCGTAATATACACCATCCACTTTTAATCCCTAAAAACAGAAACATGTGCCAAATAAAAATGGGAAACCATGAACACATAGGAACCGACCCCTGGCTTCTGCCCACAAAGCTCCACTGACTTTTTTTTTCAAATCAGTGACCAGCAGGGAAGAGGCTTCGGAAGGAACTCTACTAATATTTTGGAGTGATCTCAAGCAAAGAACATCTTTTAATAAGCATAATGTATCCCTGTTGGTAAAGCTAATTACATGTTTTACTCCCTGAAAAATCATTTCACTCTAAGTAGGAAGCACATTCTTATCAGAGCCTTGCTTGTAACCCTGATGTAGGAAGTACAATGACAGGGCACATAATAAAGCCTATAGTTTTGGCCACCCTTCTTCACCACAGCCTAGGTAAAATTCAACAAGAGACTTACTGAAGTTTCTTATAGAGCCCTGTTGAAGTAAATCACTTGTTTATGCCTTTTGGGTTCATAGCATCAATGCTCAGAGGTACAACAGCTTGAGAGACTTGTTCTGTAACTAAGGATATCTGTAATTCACTGTTATCAGTTAAACAAGATGCAGGGGGATGCAACAGTCAATAAACACAGAACACATGGTTGTATTGAATTGCCCTAAGCAGCTCAGCATAGAAAGAAACAGAAAGTGCAGTTATCTAGACTGTTACTAAAGTTGCCTTTCCTTCAGCAAACATATTTTCTACACTGTATTTTACTGCTGGAACAACTGACTTGGTTTTTTAAAGTTATTGATTTGTTCTTCACCCTCAAGGAGTTTTCTCCTGTGCCCTTAAACCCGTACCCCTCTCTGGCTCCTATGCTCACCTCCAATACTAGTTGACAGGGAACTGTAAAACATTAGATTGTAGCAGTGAAATACTCCCTGCGATGTTTGCATACCCATAGTACTTTTCAAGCAAAACATAATTAGTGCCTCACCATGATATTATATGCATTTTAAGAAAATGTCATGAATCTGCAGGTACACAATTATTTTGCAGTGCAAACATGATCATTTGCAATTTATTCCACCCTTATATTGTTGGGTCGGATTATACAACTGAAGTTAAATCGTTTTGTACAGCAGTGATTTACAATAAAATGTGCTACGGTATATGCCGAATGCAACTCTGAACACTTACAAATGATGCAGATTGTGTGGAAAGCATTCTAGTGTCTGAATATCCATTGCCTTAATACTATAGACAAGTAATACGTGGCATAGCCCATACCCATTATCCCTTGCAGGCCAAGTAAATTATTTTGCAATGTTTCTCTCCACTCATACAGTAATGTTAGCAATGCTAAAGTAGGAGACTCTGAGCACAACATTTGTCTCCTCAAAATCCTTAAGGAGCAAATTCATATTTTAGTTGTATAATGCATTAACTTGCAAGGGATCCCTTCAATGCACTTGTGTGACATATGTACTAAAAATAGGAAGCATGGGCTGAGGTTAAACATCCAAGTAGCCTGTTTACCTACAGTCTGTATCCGATATTTTAGATGATAATTGGGTTACATAGTGTGGTTGATGCTTTTATTATTAATATTATTAGTCTATTTATTGAGTGTGAACCTGGCTTCAGGAATCAACTGAGTGCTTTACAATCAGAAGAAAACAGTGAGGGAAACAGAAAAAAAGTGAATGGGAGCTAATGGGGGAGGCCAACAGCGGAAAATTTGCATCAAGGGATCTACAAGCAACCAGGTGAGGAGACAGTGGGGGGCAGATCATAGAGTCTCAGGTAAGGTGGGAAGTGGAGGGTTTATGGAACTATGGGCCTCATTACACGTTATGCGGAAACCATGGTGCTATTAGCGCCATGGTTGCTGCCGGTACCATACCGGTACCACCATGGAGAAAAGGGGAATTACCACCCCATTCCAAGGTTGGCGGGGCGGTAATTCCCCCTTTCTCCATGGCCCTTCCCCACTCCCATTTTTGCCCCATAGGGCTCAATGGGAATGGGGAAGGGGCTAATTACAGTACCGCAAATTGCGGTACCGTAATTAGCACCAAGGTCCCTTTGCGGGTCCCAACTTTAACGTCTGGTCTACACCAGCCGTTAAGGTCGGGTCCCGCAAAGGGACCTTGTAGTAAGGCGGTAAGGGTGTACCGGTACCGGTAAACCCTTCCCACCTACCGTGTAATGAGGCCCTATGTGTTTTGTAGGAGCCATTCCTTGACGAGGAAGGTATTGAGCTCTTTCCTGAATTGCAACAGCAATGGGGAAAATCTGCTGTTGACGGGAGGAGGTTCCACAGTCTTGGAGCATAGACAGAGAAGGCTGTTCTCGTTCTTTCCTTCTTGCGCTGTCTGAGTTCAAGCCTTCACATTTCCTTACTTGTGGATTGGAGGACTCTGGAGATGCTGAGTTTCTCAGTGAGGTAGCTTAGGGACTTCAGGGTGACAGTTTTGTAAATGATGCAACAGGATTTCAAAATGATATGGCCTTCCAGCGGGAGCCAATGCAGTTAGAGGTGGGTCAGGGTTGAGTCCTTTAATGAGTTGTACTGCAGCATGCAGGACACATCTCAGGAGTGCCAGGGTAGTCACTGGAAGGCATTCCAAAGAGGAACTTTTTATAAGCCACCATGAATAAGAGAAGTTCTTGTGCTTGAACGTTATTCAAATTACAACAAACATAACATCCGTGGATGTATGTGCATGTCTGGTCATCTTACGCAAAGCTAAGAGAGGAAGAGTCAAGGTTGTCTGGTAATATCTAAATATGTTTTTGTGTAGAGGTTAGAGTACGTGCATGGTAGAGAAAAAGCATAGGAGTCATGGGTGGGGAGGGTAACAGTAGTTGGTTAATGTGTGCTAGCATATCTTAGTTCAGATTTTTCTGTTCATGGGGCCCTTTTTCATATTAGTTTTTTCCTCTTGTGGCTGTAGTCTGCTTTTATGTTTTTAGGTTTTTAACTAAGCTTGCATAGTAGGGTAAGGTAAATGAGTTACACCAGAATATCATGACTAGTTAGTTTAATTTAAGAGAATGCAAATGTCAGGTAATTGCTGTGGCTTGTGCCTTATTTAATTTTTTTGCATAGGCGAGAATTGCCTGTGTGCGCTTCTAAAAATCTTCCGAGCAGCACCCAGAAGGAAGCTGGGCAAGCGCACATGTGCACAGCTTAGACGGAACATGGTTTGCAAGTGAATGAAAGCTAGCATCAAGTTAGATACCATGCTTACTTCATCTATTAACAAGGTATTTAATTTTCTAAGAACAATTTCTACTTCTTGTGCTGCACTTGATACAAGTTTTCGATACTCTAGTTTGTTGTCACGCTGCACTGGTAGCATCAACAGTCGATGTAAAGTAACACCTCCTTCATTGAATGCTGCTAAACCTGTTGGAACAGTTACAATACATGACCAAGAGCAACCAGTTAAATTTTGGATCATAGCTCTTAGTGCATGAATTAAAAAAGATGTACCTGTTCCTGCGTGTCCATTAACATACAACAATACAGGTTTGTAGTGGATACAAGAACATTCACGCTTGTCATGCGCAAACCATCTGAGAACCTAACTTTACATTTATAATACATTTCTTTTTGCTCTATATTAAGGTTACTAACTGTTTTACCATAATTCGCATATTCAACTTTAGTTTGCTGCATTGCACTTTCTACCTCTTCCATGGCAGTCTCAACATCAGTTTGAATAAATGGCTCAGCAAGCACATTTTGAATTCCTGCTGCAGAATCTTGATTTCCCTCAGGAGTCTATTTTGCCAATCCAACTGCCAAAAGTTTCTTCTTGATGTAGTTCTTTCTCCAGTAACTCCAAGTACTGCTCAAATTCTGGATATGTAATAGAGCATTTTCTAGCAAAAAAACTATTCTTCAAAAGTTTCAAAACTTCCAAGCAAATCAGTCTCTGCACATCATGGGAAGAACAACTGCAAAACACAAAAATGAAATAATTCCTTCTTCTCTGCAGTTTTGCAAGACAGTTTCATGTGGTTGATGAGACTTTCCTTCTCTTGTTTCACTAGACATCCAGTGCATCCATGTTCTTTAAACCGTCCTCTGCCACTGTTTGCTTCAATATTTCGATATGAGTAGCGTTCTGCTACTTCATATAAACAAAGATGCTCCAACTCTACAGTTTGATGTGGATAATATGTATCAATCAAGTTGTTTTTCAGATTCTCTGTACTGTCAGGTACTGCTTCAGCTAACTGCTGAATTTCAATCAAAGGCTTAAGTACCCGATTTCTAGTACTAGCTGGGCCAAGATTTAACCAAACTACATTAATGCTACGTCCATACCGAGACAAACTAGTTAGCCAATCTACAGTTTTGTAGCTACCACACTCTCTATTTGAGTGCATATTTAGACCAAAGCTTAGAGGGTTCTGACTAAGGGCCTCATTATGCATATGCCGGTCTGGTAACATTTGTGCCCGTAAGCTACCAGCACTGTTGTTACCGGACCGGTATACTCCGAGTTATGTGAGCGGGTGCCATCGCTCCTGCCAGGTCTGACCTGGTGGACGGAAAGGCACCCGCTAGCATATTTTGATGGAAACACCGGCACCATTCTGAATGGTGCCGGTGATACTGTCCTCCCCATTCCCATTGAGTCCTATGGGACTAGAATGAAATGGGAGTCATTTTTTTCTGGCTTCTGGCTATGGCAAATTACCGGGACTGCCAGGGCTGTAATGCCCCAGTAATTCCCCATTGCCAGGTGCCGGAAAAAAAATGACTCCAGCGGCAGCCGTGCCATTTTTAACAGCACGGCTACCGCCAGGGTCGAAATGAGGCCCTAAGACTTTTATCTGCGGATAAATCTGCCCATACCTCAGCTGCGTTGCTCCTTTCAGCTTTTGACATGTATGTTGTAACATAATGAGCAACAGCTGTTGTATCATCAGCAGTATGCTGTACATCAGTATTTGCAATCCAAAGTTGAGCAATGACAGGATTGTAATCATTAATTCATTGGCTTTCCTTATCTCTTTTTTTAAATGATAGGTATTTCTTGGTGACTTACCAGTAACAGATGACATCAAACAGATGACATCCAACCATTCACTCGACCAACTGGTGGCACAGGCCTTTGAAAGCCAAATCTGCACTGAGTGTAGTACTTGTCTTTACTTTTGTATTTTCTCTGACAGTACTTTCCACATGAGTGCTTTTGAAATCTTGCTATCTTGTTCTGTAGATCAGCATTCACATGCAGAGCAGGAATGGAACCAGATAAATATTTTTCTCTGAACGCCATAACACAGCCATCACTTTCTTTCCCAAACTGAGGAGCATCTTTAATGCACAACAGCATAGGTATATGCGGAGACCCACGTGCCTTGTACTCTTTCCTCCAAAATAAATGTGCCACGGTGCCTAATGGACCATTTTCTTTATTACATATGAAGTGTAACATGGCTAAACATCTGTGATGAAAGAACCACAATATGGTTACTGGGTGCATGGAACACAATTCTCCCGCTTTATTGTGTTCTATGTTTTCTTTCTGTAAATAAGTTTCATGAATATACTCAACAAGATCATCCCAACCATACGCAGCGCAACTCAAAGTCACAAACCAAGTTGGAGAGCCCAAGTGTCTGATCATGCATCTAATCTCGGAGTGTCTCCTATAGCAATATTCCTTAGTTCCTCTCATTGTAGCAAGAATATTGGTAAGTTTACTATCTAAAACATGATTTTATTCTTTCACCTGTTGCAGCATCTCACATGCAGAAAGATTTTGAAATCTAGTTCTGGTCTGAAGTGTATGAGCAACAGCATAACATAATGTTGAAATTTCACTTTCATACAATAAATGAAAAATATATTCAACATTGGTGCGAAATTGGGAATCTTCAGAATACATTCTTGTACAAGAAGAGATTGGAACCTTCTGACCATCCAATCTGCATCCTGTTCCGTTAAGAAAAAGCACATGGAAAGAATGAGCTTCTAACGTCTTTTCCCAGAAACCAATTAGTGCACCTTTCATCACTTTCATTTGATACAATTCTAAACTGCTGCCCATGACTTCACTTGAGTGTAGAGGATGAATAGTGTAATGTTCATACAAACTATTTGCTTCTGTAACAGATAGACATTGGAACTGAACTTAACTGCTTTTGTTTGTTGACTCAACATAAGCACAAACAAGTTGGGTACAGTCAGACTGACTTTGTATTTTTTTCCGGCGCCTGGCAATGGGGAATTACTGGGGCATTACAGCACTGGCAGTTCCGGTAATTCCCCATAGCCAGGAGCCAGAAGAAATTACTCCCCATTCCCATTCTAGTATCATTATGTTCCAATAGAAACATCAATGCTTTTTACACCTTTCCAAAATCTGTAAGCTGTTGCAAAATGTTCTTAACTTTAGTGGCAACACCATTTACTAAAACAAACAAAGAATCTGCAATGTCACGCTTCACTCCTAGAGTGTTGATATCTTTGTTTGAAATCTAACAATAACTTGGAAAGTATTAACAGTTTGCAATGCAATCACTTCAAACATGTTAATTGTTTTGAAGCCAGCAGGTATATCAGGCACTACCATGTTGTTCAAGACACTTCTGAGAGGAATAATTTTGTGATTATAAAACCCAACACAGTCTCTACAAACATAAAGTGTCTCACTACAGTTCCAGTCAGAAGTGTTTGATTTTAAATGTGCAAGAGACATATTTGGTGTTTTGCACTCATACAGTTTAACTAGAAGGTATATCATTTTAGTATGATGTGCAGCCAGCATCGGTATGTTATGATACAGACTCTTACATCTACTTTTACCAAGACAAGCTAGAGAGTGAATCAGAAGTCCTGTTTTTTCATGAACGTCACAGTTATCTATTCTTTGTAGCATCTTGATCTGTCTTTGGACATTATTGTTTCTATTCAAAACTTGCAAAAATCGAATTAAGACTTTACATGCAAACTTACCAATATTGCATAATAAATTGCAGGTCCATACGGCACGTTGCTTTTTAGGTTTTATTCTAGGCTGACCTAAACTTTCCATTGCTGTACTATCAGACTTTAGGATTTCTTCTTTTTGTAGAAATCACACAATTTTGGACTTCATAGCTATGTCCACTCACATCAATAGCAAGGGGCAGATTAGCTTAAAATCAAATTTAGGTGTGTTTTACATTCTGCATTGCATTGGTATGACTGGTTAGTTTAAAATTGAATGTAGGTGTGATTTCATCTTTCATTTCATTGTTTGTGGCAGATTAGCTTAAAGTAAAATGTAGGTGTGTTTTCATCTTGCATTTCATTGTTTGTGACTGATTAGCTTAAAATCGAATTTAGGTTGCACCCACACCCTGCTTCTCTTGTGACTGCGCTGACTCGTAACTCCATTTGCCCTCTGTTGTCTGTTTTCTGCTCCATTATCCTTTTCAGTTCACATTGTTTTTTCCCAGTCCTGTTTGTATTTCCTTTGTTCGCCCCCTACTTCCCCCGCGTACATCAGCTAGCTGCTCTGCCTGGTTAAGTGCACCACACTCCATGCCCTTCTCTATGGAACTTTCTATCTCTCCTATCTTCTCTTACTGCTTCTCTATCTCCTATCCTTCACCTTTCACTAGGTCTGGCAGGAGGGAACTCAAGAAGAACACACTGGGCTCCAACCCAGGCCCGCTTATCGCTGACACCAGCATCAGTGCTTCCGCTAGAGAGACTCTCACTGACATCCTCTTTGTTGTTCCTTCACCCGACCAATGGACTTTTCATATGGTTGCTCTGCTCTCTCCCTACTCTTCCTCAAACATTAACGGTGGCAACCGCTGGGAGGTCCTTCTTGCCTTCTTCTCTACATCCAGGGTCCTCATAAATGTCTATCAGAACGGTACCAACCTGGTACAAGGGCCCCAATCGAACCTCCTATTTTTTGATAGGCTCCTCCCTTGCCTTATCAACTTTCCACCTTCCTCCTCATGGGCTACCTTGCCATCTGTTTCCACAGCATCCCTGGCTCCCTCACCTCCACCTGACCATAGGACCATGGCTCCCTTGTCGCCTTCAACCTGCATGGCTCCCTTGCCTGCACTCTCCACACTGACATCCTTGTCATCTTCTGGTCCTCTGCTCCTCCCACCTCTATCTCTTATCTCTTATGCACTTGCACCGCTTATAGAGGGACAAATGTCCTCTGTACCCCACCATAAGGCTCTCAAAAATGGTAACCTGCTCCATGTTGAAATGCTTAACTCTCACTCTGCTGTCAAGCACTCCTCTGACATCTGCCACCTCCTTGAACTCCTGAATCTTGATGTATTTGCTCTCACTGAGACATGGTTTAAGGACAGGTCTGTCATGAGTTTTGACGCATTTCTCCCTGAAGGTTACAAGATGCTCTCTGAGCCCAGGCCCAACAGGCCAGGAGGTGGAGTAGCCCTAGTCTTTCCTGAGTGGATCCATGTTTTCGTTATTCCCATTCAGGCCTACTCCTCCTTTGAATGCCTGGTCTGCAGGCTCTCTCTCTCTCTCTCTCTCTCTCTCTCTCTCTCGCTCTCTCTCTCTCTCTCTCTCTCTCTCTCTCTTTCTCTCTCTCTCTCTCTCTCTCTCATGGTCTCCTCTCTTACTCTGGCCACCTTCTATCGACCGCCAGGACCGTCTACCCTCTTCCTCTCAGAATGGGTGATCTGCCCTACCCTGGATGCTCGCATCTCCACAGACATCCCTCTCTCTATCCCTCTCACTACCTAACTCTCCTGGACCGATCACTCTCTTCTCTCTTCATGCTTGAAGCTCTCTTATCCTTTAGCAGCGGCACACCCTAAACCGCCGACCGCCTTCAAGGTCTTCGGACTCATGAAAAGAGTGTCGATGGCTGCCTTTACCTCCACCTACTCTACTCCTTCGACTCCTGTGGCTGACTCCCACCTTGACACAGCTCTCTCAAGCTTTCACCTGTCCATCTCCAACACTCTCGACATTCTTGCCCCGGTCATGATGGTGCTACTGAAGCCTGCCAAAAAGTGCAACTTGGTACCATTCTGATCTGGCTGCCCTTAAACGCAAGTGCAGAGCAACCGAACAGAAATTGGGATCCTCAGGTACACCCTCTGACAAGCTGGCCTGCCGCCTTCTTCAGAGGCAATACAGACTCTACATTCGGTCCAAGAAGAGAGACCATATTCAAGCCTGCATCTCCGCGGCATCAGACAACACGGCCAAACTTTACAAAGTCTGCAAGGAACTGGCTAATCCTACTGCAGTGTCATCCTTTATTGCACCCACCCAGGCCCTTTGCTCGGCCCTGTCTGCACACTTCACAACCAAAACACAGGACTTCTTGTCCGCTCTCACCTCTGCACCCACTCATGCACCAACATCTCTTGGGCCCCCCTTGCCCGCCCTCACCCCCCACCCTCTTCTGTCCTCCCTCTACCTTGTGACACCCCAGGAAGTCTCTAGACAAGTCTGGTCTATGAAAGCCTCTTCCAAACAGGTGGTCCCATGCACTTCCAAAACCATTAAGGACAACATTGGAACTCTTGTTCCAGCCTTGGAAAATGTCTGTAACCTCTCTTACACCACTGGTGCTTTCCCACTTCTCGCAAGCACTGTCTTGTTCACCCTCTGCTCAAACAACCTTCTGCCGACCCTTCTATTCTGGCAAACTACTGCCCAATCTCTATCACTCCTTTCCTGGGAAAACTCCTGGAAAAACTGGCTATCTCTCAGCTTACCCTCCACACAGAATCTGTTGGTTGTCTCAATGACCATTAATCTGGCTTTAGAGCATCAAGAGGCATGGAAACTGCTCTTCAGAACACCTGTGAAGACCTGCTCTCAAATCTTGATCTAACTCTTCCTCTGTCCTCATTCTTCTTGACCTCTATTCTACTTTTGATATGATAAACCACAACATCCTGATCTCCTGTCTTGATACCTTGGGCATCACAGATCAGGCCCTGGCATGGCGTGCCTCCGTTCTCTCTGACCATCCTTCTCAGGTGTAACTTGGGTCTTTTCTCGCTGCTTTCACTCTCTCTACTTGTGCTGTCCCCCAGGGATCTAAACTATCCCCCGGTTCTTCAATGTATACATGGCCCCTCTGGCCTGCAGGATCTCTGCCTTCATCTCCAAATTTTAGTGTTATGCGGATCACACACAGCTCTCTATTAGGCTACCCTCTGCCTCCTCTTCTTCCTCGCTCATTCCTGACTGGCTGTCTGCAATTCATTATTGGCGTGCTGCAAATTATTTCTGTGTTAATGCCAGCAAGACAGCGATTGTCCTTATTGGGACCCCTACTCCCGCTTTCCCACTCTCACTCTGGCCGACCTCCCGTGGCCTTGCACCCTCACTCACTAATGAGGCAAAAAATCTGGGGGTCATTTTTGACTTCACTCTCTCCTTCTCCTCTCACATCTCAACCATCTCTAAAAAGTCCCACTACCAGCTGCACCTATTCAGATTTATTCTACCTTTTCTCACTTTCCCCCAGAGACTTACCATCTCGAGAGCCCTGGTCCTCTCTAGACTGGACTACTGCAGCAGTCTCGTTCTCAATCTGCCTACTTCTACTCTTAACCTCCACAACTCATCCAGAACAGAAGCGCAAGACTTATCCTTGACCTCAAGCCCAGGGACCACATCTCTCTGGTGTTGACATCCCCCCACTGGCTCCCTGTGGCTGCAAGGATCAAGTTCAAGACACTCTGCATAGTCCACAAGGCTTTCTGGGGCCGGGCCAGCACTACCTACAACTCTCCCTCCGTAAATACTCTCCTTCTAGAGCCCTCCGCTCATCCTCTTCCAACTCTCTGCGGGTGATTCTGAAAACAGAAATTTGGGGATAGATCGTTATCCTCTGCAGGTGCTTCCCTCTGGAACATCCTTCCTGCTCCTCTCCGTCGTGAGTCTGATCTCCTTAAATTCCGGAAACTCTGCAAGACCTTCCTTTTCTCTTCCTCTTTCTCTCTTCCTTGCTAACCTCCTCTCTATTCTCGCCTATTTCCCTCCTCCTTCTCTTCCCTAACTAGACTCTGTTTTGCTGACTGGTTGCCTGGTGCTCCTCCAGAGCCTCACAGATCCCAGGCTCCCCGCCAGTCTGTGCACTTGCCTCCGGGCCTCTACACTCTGCTCACCACTACTGCACTTCTAGAATTCATTCCATTAGAAGGGGAACCTCTCTGCACTTAACCCAGGGCACTGCCATACAGTGGGCACTCGTTCCCCTCCCCTTCCTATCACTTCCTGTCTGCACACTTACATTACCTAGAATGTACTAGTCCTAGTTTGCCAGGCCTAGTACGATCGTTTTTTTGTTTCTGTCTGTTCTTCTCCTTCTCCCCCCATCACCTCACTCTTTGTCATGCACTTGCACTGTCTGAAACATCACTGGCCTAGTACGGTAGTTTAAGGATTGTATGCTCTTCATCCTCTCCTCCCCCTTTCGCCTTCCTTCTTGTCCTGCACTTCACTAGTCGTATTGCTGCCAGGACTAGTATGCTAGTCATTTTTTTTTAGATCATTGGGATACTGCAAGGCCTAAGAATGACTCTATGTTCCCTTCTTCCCTTCCCACCTTGAAGCGCTTTGAAGCACTTCACTTGTGTATAAGTGCTTTACAAAAAACAATTACAGTTACAATTACAATTACCTATATATGTAATGGATAATTTTTAGAAAGGACTCTTTCAGGGACACACAGCTTACTATTTTGCACACTGAGGCATATTTTTAGATATTTGTTGTGCATTTGTAAGGTGCTTATACATCAAGAAATTGTGTTTCAAAGCACCCATAGCCGCAGGTATGATCCAACGAACCCAGAGCTATGACCCTCCCCAGTCGTTACTGCGATTAACCGCATGCTGATATTCAACAACCCATTGGGCTATATCCCGTAGCCGCAGTTATTTTAAAAAAATCCTTCTATTTGTAAAAATAGAAAACACAATTAGTTAAAGAACACACACACTTCAAGAAACCTAATGTAATACACATGTTTGTATAACACTCATACCTTGTATGCAGTGCATCATATGCACTACATAAGATAAAACATTTTAGCATACAACACTATTTTTCTCTTTGCACATAGTAATCATTGGGTCATTGGGAAAAATATCCAACTTGGATTAAAAAAAAAACATAAAATAATATAAAAAATATAAAAACTACCACTACAATAAACAAACAGGGATATACAAACTGGGTAAGAATAAACAAAGGACGTTATACTGGGTGGTTGCAGAACAGAGGATGAGGAAGGTTAAGTAAACTTGGAGAACAAGAGAGAACAGGATTGGATAAATAAACTTGGACAACATGAGATAGAAAACAATCAAACCGGTAGAAACAGTAGTACTGATAAAAAATAGTGTCTTTCATATTTGGTGACAAAAAAGAAATGGAGGAAGTCCAATGCACCATGTGCAAAAATACCTTAAGACGTGGGCCTTGAAATGTTTCTAGGTGGTCTGCCCCATCCAAGGTTGCAGCCTTTTTTGACTTATATGTAGTCTTTCGTCTTCACTGGAGCTGTGATCGGTGGTTGTGTAAAATCAACCTCCACACATTAAATGTGATGCTACCAATAGCCAGAGTTTTGAAACACCTGCAGCACTGGAGTACTCCATTTTGAAGAATCATCAGAAATGCTAAAAAGGTTCACAAAGGAGACTTTTCATGAACTGTCTACAGATGTGCTGCTCCCATCTCCAGCAGTACCACTATGTTTTGAATGTGGGTTGGCTTTTCACAGGAGTTAACTGCACACCATCTAGTTCAAGTTCACTGGGATGATGAGAACGAAGCAGCTATAACAAAATACAAAAATTTTAAAAATTACTGAAATGAACTTGCAAAACACCATCACTACTACCTCACAGAAAACTCAAAACAGCTAAGAGTACTGAATAGCTGAAAATGCATTAATATTACAACAAATACTGTCATGTTGCACGCACGACCTGCAGCCCTCCCTCATCATTAGAGGGGATGCCCCACATCGGGCCAAAAGACTTGGGGAAGTGATGCTGGGGTTAGCGAAGGGGGTGGGGGACCGGGGCAGGTAAGATCTGACATGTAATAAAGCAGGTTGTGCTTTAAGCCTCCCATGTCTGCGTTGTTACTTGTGCTGAAGGCGTGGCTGGTGTTTGTTGACTAAACTCGGAAGCCCCGAGCTTACACCGGTGATGAGGAGCCAGTCAGATGCTGAGTGGGTTTGTGGTCTTTTGCCCTATGCATGCCACAGGCCATAGACGGCTCAAATGCCAATGCACACACGTGGCTTAGGACAGCCACGACCAGACACCGCCAGCTGTGTACGTGCCTCTGGAGGAGGCTGTCGGGCATTATAAAGGCGTGTCAGTGTGCCTCCTGTTATTAGGCCTGCCTCCCAACCTCTCAAGCTTGCATTGAGAAGGTGCTGTCCCCAGCCGCCGACAGCCTACGCAACATGCAGCCACAATCACAGTGGAGGTGCAGCCCCACCCCCACTCAGCACAAGCACAACACTGCCAGCAGCAGCACCCAGCACCCGGGAGCTGCCAGGAAGCAACAATGGTGACCACCTACACCACAGGCAGCCCCTGCAAAGGAAGGCCCCACCTCCAAGACACCAGCAAGGTACAGGGAAAGGGAAAAAGGCCTAAGCAGACAATAGGCCTGGGGAAACAGAACTTTTACAAACCCAGAGCCCAGGGCTTCCATCAACCACATTGGCACAAGGAGAGGAGACCACCCAATTTATAAACGGCAAAGGTTCGCCCACAACCCCAGCAGACACCCACTATGTCGGATCAGGATGTTTCATCTACATCCGCAGAGGGCACGTAGGGGCTGCTGCAGGCCATGCAAACCCATCTGGGGGTGCCTCACAAGTTTTACACCTGTCCCATGCTTTTGACCTTTGTTTCACCAGCCATCTACGGCCCCGATGGGCAGCCTGGTTAAGGGACGTTAAATTCTATGTCAAAGCCATCAGGCTCACGGACGATGCACAACTAAAAACACCCTATCAATGGCAGTAGGACCTGCTGTAAGAGAAATAGCAGGTGAACTGCTTAATTTGGAAACAGCTTCATATCGAAATCTACATGAAAAGCTTTTGGAATACTTCTCACCCCACACCAACATTGGCTATGAGAGACATATCTTTCATACGACGCATCAGGACAAAGTGGAATCGCTTGACAAGTTTGTTGTAAGGCTCCGAATAAAACTGAAGTACTGCGAATTCCACCAGTATTCAAACAAAGAGGCCCTTAAATCGCAGGTCATAGCCGGTTGTGAATTGCAAACGTTTTGAAAGAAACTCCTCCAAAAATATATCGGTCGCTGGAAGGCATCTTGTCCCTAGCTCGCATGGAGGCGGCGGTTGAATCTCAACTTGACAATTTAGGCAAGATCTCCATAGAGCAAAAACCAGTTAAAGCAGATGCCGTTAACCAACTGTTTACCACACCTAATCTGCCAGGCAGACGTCAAGAGGCCACCTGCTTCCGATGTGGATATGAGTATCCCGACAAAGGGCGACTGCCCAGTTTTGGGATAACAATGCGCTGCATGCGGCAGCGACGACCACTTCCGGGCCATCTGCAAAAATGCACCGGTCACCACTCCCAGCAAGGAGAGCCCTCAGAGAATGATGGAGAACCACACGGACAAGCCCCGCAGGAAACAAACGAGACAGCAAACCCAGAAGTCAGAGACAGGAATAACAGTAATACAGAATTTCCTATGCTCCAGACGATTGTCGGCCCCCGGCAGCCCAAGACGCAGCAGCAGGAGAAGATTTGTTCGGTACATTGAAATGAGGTCGCCTTTGAGCAGCGACTCTCCCTAATCTGGAGAGGACCAACGGTAGAAGGGCTACATGTGAGCTCTATACAACAGCACAGCCCCCCAACACAGCCCAATCCTCACGCTACACGTAAACGACACCACACTAGAGTTCCTCATTGACACTGGGGCAACAGTCAGTATAATTAGTGAAGAGGCCTACAACATGCTCTCCAGTACTCCAAAGCTCAAGAGGTCAATGGTTAACATCTACCCGTATGGGTCCACCACGCCACTTCTATGCTTGGTAATCATACACACGTGGTGCATACACAAGCCCCATGCCACCAAGATCCCACTGCACATCTTAAAGACAGAAGTCAACAGCATTTGTATACTCAGCATCAGAACAGCAGTCGAAATGGGGCTAGTACATATTCTGTACCGGCTAATGGCCCACAAATACTTTGCCAAGCCTGAAGACATCAACGCGGCATTTCCAAATCCAAACTTGTTCAAAGGAATCAGGAAATTAAAAAATCAAAAGATACAATTGCACATCAACCCCGAGGTCAGACCAGTGGCCCAACACTACCGCGGCATACCCGTTAATATACAAAGGCAAGTGGAAGAAGAGATCGAAAAACTCCTCCTACAACAAGTTATTGAACTAGTCACAGGCCCCACCCTGTGGGTCTCGACCATAGTCCTGGTGCCCAAGAAATTGCCTGATGGCTCAATATGACTATATGTGGACAAGCAGAGGGCCAATGAAGTGATAGAGCGCGAAAGACACCAAGCGCCCAAAATCAATTATATGATACACCTGCTGCATGGCGAGAAGGTGTTCTCGAAGCTGGACCTCACAAAGGGATACCATCAAATCGAGATCGCCCCCGAATCTCGGTATTTCACCACCTTCATCATGCACTTGGGTAAATTCCAATATCAACGGCTCAGTTTCGGTATCTCATATGCCGCTGAGATATTTCAGTAGGAAATACATAAGGTGATCCGGCACGTACCTAACTGCCTTTACTACTCTGACAACATCCTCGTGTTTGGAAAATCCAAAGAAGAGCATGACGTGGCCCTACACAGAGTCTGCTCATCACTCAAAGTGTCCGGTCTAACCCTAAACAAATCCAAATGCGAGTTTGGCAAGGGCTCCCTTCAATTCTTCAGCACCATCTATTCGGAGAGAGGGATGCGGCCTGACCCGGACAAGGTTGCTGCACTCAACACAGCCCAAACACCACAAACCACCTCCGAACTGCGTTCCTTCTTAGGCCTGCCAAGCTACTACTCATGATAGCTCAAGAACTACACCATCGTCAGCAACCCACTTTGACTGCTCACCCGCAAGGACCAACCATTTGAACGGTCGAGGGACTGTCAGAGCGCTCTTGAAACCATCCGTTATAACATTGCCAGGGCAGAGGATATGGAATACTTTGATGCAGAAAGGAAGACGAAGGTGATAGTCAATGCTAGCCCCGTAGGGCTAGGGGCCAAACTAATGCAGCAAGACGCCAATGACCGGTCCAATGTATTCATTGTCACATATGCCAGCAGAAGCATCACAATCACAGAACAAGCATACTATCAGGCGGAGAAAGAGAGCCTGGCGGTCGTGTGGGCCTGCAAGTATTTCCACCTGTACGGAAAGGCATTCACGCTCATCACAGACCACCAAGCCGTCCTGAGAATCTACAGAGACCCCAAGTCCAGAATTCCCCCAGGATAGCCAGATGAGGCCTGCGATTACAGGATTACAAATCTGGCCTGCGATTACAGGATTACAAATCTGACATTGTACCTCGCCTTGGTAAAGAAGAAAACCCAGCAGACTATCTGTCTCGGCACCCCACATGCCCAGCCCAAGTGGGACAGTCCATCGCTGACGCTTACATCAATTACATCATTCACCATTTACAGCCACTGCTGTGGGCTGGGCCGACCTCAATGCATCAGAACAGGACACAGCTCTTGCCCTTGCAACTCACTGCATCAAGTTGGGAAAAACATCACATCTGAAACATCAGGCCAGGAATGAGAGTGAATCGGTGAAGGACGACATAAGATGCATGGACCTGGTACGGGACGAACTGACAGTCGTAAACAACCACATTGTGATGAAGGGTTGCAAGGTAATCATACCTGAGTCACTATGAGAAAAGACAGTAAGGCTGGCACATGAAGGCCAATGGGGGGTGGTATCCACGAAGCGCCTCCTTCGGCAAAAAGTGTGGTTCCCCAAGCTAGATGCCATGGTAGAGGAGATTGTTGGCAAGTGGTCTGTATCTGTCCAGGTGGCTCTGCCCCACACCCCAACCCATTACTGATGTCCCCACTCCCTAACCCTGTCTGGGTGGAACTAGCTGTGGACTTCTTTGTCCCCCTTTGTAATGGCACATACGTACTTGTATTAATCGACGAGCACTCCCGTTTTTCAGACACCCAGTTGGTCGGGAGCACGTCAGCCACATGCGTAATTCCCACCTATTCCCACATGCTATCAACATATGGGATTCCAAAAATCATAAAGTCAGATAACAGCCCGCCATTCTTCAGCCAGGACTTCAAAAATGTTCCAGTACAGAAAGATAACACCATGCTGGCTTCAAGCCAACAGCATAGTTGAGAGATTTATGGGCAGCATCAAGAGAACACTACAAATATCCACCCTTCTTAACAAGCCCTTTGAACAAGCGCTATAGCAACCACTGCGTGAATACTGCCACACGTCACTAAGCTCCACACGGGTTTGCCCCTCTGATCTAGTGTACCGCAGACACATCAAAACTAGACTATCCAAAGGACCAACACTGTCACAGCCGACTCTCCTGGAACAGCAAGTGAAAGACAGGGACCAGGATAGAAAAGTAAAATGAAGGACAGGGCGGATGCCAGACGAAGAGCCAGAGAATGCCTCCTTGTACTAGGAGACCAGGTACTGGTGCGCCAACCAAAGGGCTGGAAGGAGGACCTCACCTTCACACTGGAACCCTTAGTTGTGACAAGCAAGAAGGGCACCATGATAACAGCCAGCGCAGATCGACAATGGTCGATAACAAAGAACTTGTCACATTTCATGAAAATTGCGGTTGATCCACCCTTCGTGTGGGAGCACTCATTCTAAAGCCAAGAGGAAAGATAATCCAAGGGGATGGTGAACAATCGGAAGAAGAAACCAGCTGTGAAGAAGAGCTTGCGTCCCTGCCACATGGCCTCAGAGATGTTGCATGAAGCCCCAGAGACTGATGGAGGAAATGGGCTGATAAAACTGTGAGTGATCTGTTACGTTAAAAAGGAGGGAGATCGCATGTTGCACGTGCGACCTGTAGCCCTCCCCCATCATTAGAGGGGACGGCCACCCGTTCAGGCCAAAAGACTTGGGGAAGTGACATTGGGGTGAGGGAAGGGGGCAGGCGGCCGGGCCAGTTAAGATCCAACATGTAATAAAGCAGGTTGTGCTTTAAGCCTCCCGTGTCTGCATTGTTACTCACACCGAAAGCGCAGCCGTTGTTTGTTGACTAAGCTGGGAAACCCTGAGGCTAAAAATACAATCAAATAAGCCTTTAACATCACTAACATGAATATAAAAGCTAAATGCCTGCATATGCATGCCACTGATTGTAGGTCCATATTAGTGAAGCTTAAAAAATACATTAAAAAAAAATACTTGCCACACAATCAGATAGATGCAAAAAATGATAATGAACACCACCTGATAGCAGTGGTTCATATACCTAACACACACACACAAATGCAAATAAACCTTCAAATATATAAATATTTATTAACACTTACTTTCACATCAGCAACACTCCTGTTATGTGCACAGTGATTGTTCTCGAATCAAAAGGATAACACTGCAGAAAATGGTGAATTTTTTATACTTTCCAAGACAAATACCAAAAAAAGAGGACTATATTAAAATGGCAGTGTATGAGTATGGGTCTAGGGTTGTGCGCTATGTTCACCTAAAAAAAGTTGAAAAAAGGGGGCTGGACTGCGTCACCAGTGTTACAGTATAGGTGTACCCATTAACACCTAAAAGAGAATATTTATATAAAGTGTAACAGGTGCTCCACGTTCATGCCCTGACTTGGATTCGAAATTCCAAAATCAAAGTCCATATGCTGTTTGAGTGAAAGATATGTCATCAATATCTTTATTAATACAGGATGTCAGCTGACAAGTGTTTCGACGTTTGTCGTCATCAAGGCAGTCGGCATCTGTAGGAAAAACGATTTAAGTGGTGATTCTTCCTTTTAGTGTCTACTGTAACAAAAGCTTGTCCACGGTATAGAAGACCATACATTTATAATTGTGATGATTCAAAGCGCTGAAGGATGTAAAGTCCAATTGATTTCGTCCGGCATCAAAACATTTATCAGAAGCCGTTACACCGTTAAGCAGCTGAAATCTTCAGAACCTAATCAGAGGGCTCAATCTCTGTGTACCTGCGTTCGACTCACTATATTAAAATGGATGACACATTTTCACCACAACCTATCAAAGAGATATACACAAATAGAAAAGTAACAACAAACAAAAACAAACAATGAAACTCACAGAAATCTATTTTTCCCCCATTCCCAACATCTGTCATAGCTGTGGCTAATCGACATGGCTGCAGATCTTGCTTTGTATCTGCAGCTATATGTACATTTTTTTGCAAGCCTAAAATCAAACGAAGCCAGCCTTCAATACTTCAAATGAAATAAGAGAACACCTAAGCAGATACAATAACAAACATAAATAAAATTCTGTGCTGTATCATCCACACAACAATATGATTATTGCACAGAAAATGCATGGTTTAATAATAGATGCGGCTATAACCATGGCCGTGCCTACATGTACAACTAATACAATGACCTAAAGTGTTGATGCGCCTATGCATGTGCGTTTTTTATAGATGCAGTTATAGGAAATCCCTCATGGGCGTTTGCTGTTAGCCGCGGCTATACTAATAAAAACTATGAAGATAAACATGTATTTCCACTCCCCCAAACTCCAAAAAAGTGTCTCTACCATGCCAACCATACTGCCCCCTCCACTCTCCATGGTCTTTAACCACTTCCCTAGTGTCTCCCAATCCCCCAAAAAACTCAATGCATCTATATTGCTACTCCAACCAAATTCTGGATAGCCACGGCTACCACATGTCCACAAACAAACGAACTGCTGTTTTCTGGAATATAGCTGCGGCTATACAGGGTGCCACTTTTAACCGCTGACTGCAGTGCCGCACACTGAGTGGGTGCTGGATTGCCAGTCATTGGTGTTGCTGGGTGTGATCCTCAATACACAAATAACTCCCCTTTTTTGTATAGCCATTGCTATTAGAATTCCTTTTTTTTATCTGAGTATGGAATATAAATGACAAAAGAGAAAGAAGTGATACAATGCTACGTAAAAGGTGTCAATACAATAAATGACTGCTCAGTCATGGAGTTATTTAAAGTAGATGATGATAAAGTATACACAGTAGTTAGGATATGGAAGATTGGGGTTAGGTAGGGTGGATTAAGTTCAAAAACAGGAAAAGAATCGGTTGGACACAAACAATGAGAATATAGTTCATAGAGAGTTCCACAATCAGAAGGAAAAAACTGCATAAAATTAGAGCTGTTATACTTTTTCAAAATCACAAAAAGAGGACTATATTCACTTACCAAAATACGAAAATGGCCGACACATTTTGAGTGTAACCTATCACAGACAAACAGAGAATTACAACAGTAATATCCAATTATAAACACCAAATCACACATCACGCATACCCTATTCATAGAAATTGCTAGAAATTCAAACTAGGAATAATTTTCCTGGAAACAGAGAAAGACTCCAGATATCATGGCTGGTTTGAAAACCGTGTGGCTGATCGGAGACACTAGACTGTATTGGTTACTGGCTTTTTGTGAGAAACTAAATATTAACTTGGTTTGAAAGATTTTACAAATAAATGGTTTGGATTACGCAGAATGCATTGCTTCCAGGTTTTTCCAAAATTCTTCAGTCTGAAAAGTACAGGGCGCCCAACATCATACTAATTCATTGTGGAGGCAATGATTTGGGGAATGTAAGAGGTGTGTCCCTAACTTTAATGATGAAACAAGACTTGGCAAAATGAATGGAACTTTTTCCTCACACCGTCATTTTCTTTTCCAATCTGACTCAGAGGCAAAAATGGAGATGGACCACCAAATGTAATGGTAAAATTGAAAAATCACAGAGAAATGTCAATAAAGTAGTTTCAGCATTCATGAGAGACCACAACCAATTATGGATTTCAAACAACAACATACACTTCTACATGGCCGATTTCTATAGACATGATGGAGTACACCTAAGCGATTAAGTAATACATTGTTCCTTCATAACATCAAAACAGTACTCCAAATGTGCTAAAATACTATACTCAGTGTACCCCAAAACAGTCCTTTTAAGGACTACTTATCACATATATATATATATATATTCACAAATACAATAGAATAATACCCCAAAACATTTTCTTAATATAACCACGGTTAGAGTTCATTGGGCCTCATTACGACCTTGCCGGTCCGGTAACAACGGTGGCGGTAGGCCCACCGGCACCGTTGTTACCAGACCGGCAGAGTACAAGTCTGTGTGCCGGATGCTTTTCCACCCGTCAGGACAGACCTGGTGGGCAGAACGGCACCAACTCGCAGACTTTGACGAAAGCACCAGCACTGTTGCACACGGTGCCGGTGCTTCCATCCTCCCCATTCCCATTGAGTCCTATGGGATACGAATGGGAATGGGGAGTTACTTTGACCGGCCCCTGGCTTCCGGGACCGCCAGGGATGTAATGCCATAACCGCGTTACACATTTTTAGCTAACGGGGGTTCTCTTCAGGTTTTATAATACAATAGATGTTAAAGGATCAATACAGTAAAAGATTGCTTGTGTAGTTATGTAAGGAAGATGAAGATAAAGCACAGTATAATATTTGACAGTAAACTAGGTGGGGGTACATTTAATAGCTACAATTACACAATATATACTAGCATGGGTGAGAGTAGGGTGGACACTTTTTGAAACAAAGTGGGTTCTGGGAGTCTCTCTACCAGCACGAACAAAGCCCATTGACCTGTTCTTGGGTGGATGGCCCCCGGGAGAGTCTCATCTAAGTCTTTAGCTCACTGTCCCTTTCACAGAGGAGAAATATCCCTGTATATCAGTCTTTGTCCTGCCCAGGGACAGTCCAGCACTGAGATGCTAGGCAATTCTCCTCTGAACAAGAATACCAACAGCAACCCCATACATGTGTTTCAGCCTTGGTGGGCATCATCAGTGAGGTGGAGCTCTGCCTCTCTGAGAACAGTGAGCAAGGCGTCAACGTCTGGATTCCCCTGGTAAATAAGGGTGAGACCCAAAGTTACTTAATATGCAAAACAAAGGGGGTTCTGGGAGTCTCTCTACCCGCCCGAACACAGCCCATTGACCTGGTCTTGGGTGGATGGCCCCCGGGAGAGTCTCAACCAAGCCTTTAGCTCACTGTCCCTTTCACAGAGGAGAAATATCCCTGCATATCAGTCTTTGTCCTGCCCAGGGGCAGTCCAGCACCGAAATCCTAGGCAATTCTCCTCTGAACAAGAGTACCAACAGCAACTCCATACACATGTTTCAGCCTTGTTGGGTATCATCAGTGAGGTGGAGCTGTGCCTCTCTGAGAACAGTGAGCAAGTGATCCACGTCTGGATTCCCCTGGTAAATTAGGGTGAGACCCAAAGTTACTTAATATGCAAAACAAAGGGGGTTCTGGGAGTCTCTCTACCAGCACAAACACAGCCCATTGACCTGTTCTTGGGTGGATGGCCCCCGGGAGGGTCTCAACCAAGTCTTTAGCTCACTGTCCCTTTCACAAAGGAGAAATATCCCTGCATATCAGTCTTTGTCCTGCCCAGGGGCAGTCCAGCACCAAAATGCTAGGCAATTCTCTGCTGAACAATTTTTGAATTTCTTTTTTTAAACAATGTTCTTCTTTTTTTTTCCACAGTCTCACATGTAAGAAAGTCTGAAAACACACAGCCAAAATAGATAAGACAAATACCTACCGTGAGACTGAACATGGCCTTGGGACATGGCCAGTGATTTTTTACCCCAGACTTCACTATACCTATAAAAATATCTTTTAAAAATAAATAAAACAAAGACACCCCAAAATATATAGCTGTGGGCACATAACTACTCTTACCCGTGGCTATCTGTAATCCTTTGTAGCCTCGAATATAGCCCTCCTGCCCCCCTCAAGCTGTCACCAAGTCACCCCTCCTCAGTGCCAGCTCTCCCATTCACCAGATGGCCAGATGGCCTCACCTCCCCTGCTCTCTCTATTCCCCCCTGTAACACACGCTGTTTCTGTGACGCAGTTTGGTTTGAATTTCGGCTATTCGAGGCTATAGCTGTGGCTACAGAAAGCTTTGTGTTGCAAGCTCAGTCCTTGGACCTGCAATAACTCCCAAATTTCACTTGGTGTCCTCCAGCTACCTCCCCACCTATAGACTAAAGTCATTTGCAATTATTTTAACCTGCAATTAGCTTTTTAACTACTTTTCTTTTCCCGATATCCTTGGCTATCACCGCGGTTATCTCTCGCATCGAGAGAAAAACAAGATGGAGGCTGTTTCATTTCTAAAAACACCCGGTTTTGGATAAATCTCTGAGATATAGTGATCTTTTTTTGAGAAGGGGGCACCCCACTTCTCCATCATAATATTTAAATAACTACTGCACGGATTAACCCCAATCCACACATGGATAGCAAGTCAACGCTTTGTGCCCAAAAGTTGTTTCGGGCCTGTGGTTTGGGCTGTGCGCTTTGGCAAACATTGACCTTGATTGTCTGCGGGAAAATGATTTAAGCAATTAGATCGGAGCCACGGGGGCATTACTGAGTCAGGTAATTACTCGGGGCCCATAGTTACAGGTCCCGGGACATTACCTCACTCAGTAATGCCTCCGCAACAAGGGGCTTTTGCTATTAGTAATATCATTGTTTTTCTGTTCCAAAAGGCTGCAGTGTTTCAGAACAAAAAAGCAAAAAAAAATGGCCACTGGGGAAGGGAAAACGGACTCCATTGGGAGTGGACGCGCAGGGGACAGAAGTGACAGAAGTGATCCCAGCGTGTTCGCTCCCGAAAAAGGACCAAAAAGAAGGTAAGTGGGATTGGGAGGGAGAGGAGGGAATTGTTTGGAGGCGGTGTGGGGAGGGAGAAAACACTTACCTGAATCCCAGGTGGGGGAGGATGGCAGCTTCCAGCCGCGTGGTGGCTCTGAGCGGGGATTACCCCGTTCCGAGCCTCCTCATTGGCTGAGGGGCTGCCACACCCCCTCGCTGGGGATTTGAAGGAAGTTTAACATTCGAGGGATTCTGCGCCGAGTAAAGCCCCGGCGAGGGCCAATCACATTGCGTGTAACAATCTGATTGTCTCTAGCCGGTTACTAACGGGAAGTAGGCTGCACTTTTGGAGAACATTTTTTTTGTCTTCTTAATAACATTTTGGGCCATGGCCCGTGATTTTTTAACAAATCTTTACAAAACTTTGCAGTCGAAGGTGGGGGGGTGAGTTCTTCTTAATCTTAAACTTTTGAAATTATAGTCAAATCCTTTTACCTGAATCAAAAGTTGTTAACAATAACATTTTGAGGAGTTGCTATGGGAGTCTGACTTACCTTAACATAGCCGCCTTATAATATATATATTGGATGGTGTATACCATACAAGAAAATAATAGCAATGTCACGTTTTCTAACCTTTAAACCGATGGACACGTTTGCACCACACTTCCTGGTTTTAGAGGGGACAGGATAGAAATCATCTTTGGAACATGTCACATGAATGCCTCAAGCAAGTCAAAAGTTATTAACAATTGCATTGTGGTGTGAACAGGTAAATACATGAGGCATTTAACTTCCGACGCCATGCAGGGATACCAGTTTTCCAGGATATGTGGACTTTATATCATGTGTCAAACATTGGTTCTGCAGTTCGTGCAGTGACGTGTGACCTCACCAGCAATGCTCGTTAATCTGCTAATATCCCTTAACCGAGTCACCTGGTAACACCTTACCTAATACCCTAGGTCATTATCACAGTCCCATCTCCCGTAGCAGGCATTTAACTATTATAATTGTGAAATAAAGAAACATCCTGCAGAAGATAAGAGCAAACATTCAAAGCTTGTAGACACGGTAAGAGATGCAAATCGCAGAATAAGCTAACAATTTGCAAATTGCACGATGCAGCAAAATGACAGAAGTGTAGGGTATCAATTAGCACTGAATGAAAAAGTGTTGACATAAATTCCTCGAGGAGGCGATTCACCTTGGTCCCGACCTGTCAATAAACTAATGCGAGCTGCGCCACAGAGCTGCAGCAACTTTGTACTGTTCGAGTGCTTTCTGAGGATGATCCCTGATGAATTGTGGTTTCCATCTGGCCGGACTCCTCGGGGAGTGGGCTTCTAAGTTTTACCGTTTGATACAGGCCAGGTGGCCGGGTTTTGAGAGCTGTCTGTCACTTGTGCAGAAGTGGGACCGGGTGGTGGCTCAGAGAGAATAGGATATGGGCGGAGGGGGGGGAGGAAAACAGACGGCAGCTGCTGGCAGCAAGAGCCGCCGGATTCCTCTCATTCCGAGAGCCTCTCCTGTGACAGCTCAGCAACACCTGGGCTTCCTCCTGCGAGTCATGGCCGCTCCAGGGGATGCAGGCCCCGCTCCGAGGCCTGCTTCACAATGTCCCGCTCAAAGGCCCGTCTCAGGATACCACCAGACTCGTTAAAAGCCCATTTGTCATAATTTTTCTGTCCCTAACTCAGGGCCATTTGCAGAAGGAAGCGAGCGCTCAGAGAACTTGGCGTGGCAGCCCGAATGGCAGATCTCGTTGCCTATCGCACACATATTCTCCTCATTTTCTGAAGTTAGTTCTACTAACGCTGCTTAGGGAGAATGACCTGCTTCTATTTTTTCTGGGTTATGTTAGATGCAACGTAAATAAATGCAGTAGTTGATGGGAATTATTTCTTTTTTTTAAGGGAGAAGTGGTGGCTTTTGGATTTATAGAAGAAATGGTCCAGGTAAAATGCGGCTAAGAGGCTGATATTAGGTACTGCATGACTTGTGCATTTTCTTTTGTGAAACCATTTAACAGTTCATCAGAATTTAAAATAATGTGTAAACAAATTTTAATTCGAAAGGAAATATGACTGTAGTCACAAATACGCATTTTCAGGGCGTATTGAATAGTCAACTGTAATACATTGCGTATTCATAGTCAATCCAAAAACAAAAAGGGGCTCATTTTGGAAAACCTCCTAAATATGGCTACTGTGTCTCATTGCAACGTAGCCAGGTCCCAGAGCACTGCAGAGCGCAAAAGTGCAGGACAAAACATGGCGTACCTGCAAGTGAGTAAACACTGCCTGGCATGATTGCATTCCAGGCAGCATTTGCTTGTAATTGTGAACGCTGCTAACCATGCACGCATGGGAACGTTCACTATCGCAGTTAAACACTGCCTGACTTGCTGACATGTTGGTCAGCGTTTAACTGTTATAGTGAACGCTACATGCCATGCATGCATGGCAGGCAGCATTTACAAAGGATCCCTGTGGCGTGCGACTGCTTTTTACTGGTGCAGAAAGCCGGGCGGACCACATAGGGATCTCCAGCATTTGAGTCAGCATGAAAATCCATGCCAGCGCAAATGAAGGAGCATTTGTATGGCAGAGAGGAAGGAAAGCGGCTGAAGCGCAAGTTGTGTTCCACCCCTCCTCTACACCATACAAATATTTTAAAATATGGCAAACAATCGGGCTCATTTTGGAAAACCTCCTAAATGTGGCTGCTTTGTCTCGTTGCATTTGCACTGCAACGTAGCCAGGTCCCAGAGCACTGCGCTGCGCAAAAGTGCGTGAATAAACGTGGAGTACATGCAAGTGGTTAGACACTGCCTGGCATGATTGCATTCCAGCCAGCATTTGCTTGTAATTGTGAACTCTGCTAACCATGCATGCATGCTAAGCACGTTCACTATCAGAGTTGAACGCTGCCTGACATGCTGACATGTTGGGCAGTGTTTAACTGTTATAGTGAACGCTGCCTGCCATGCAAGCATCGCAGGCAGCATTTACAAAGGATCCCTGTGTGGTCCGACTGCTTTTTACTGGTGCAGAAAGCCGGGCGGACCCCATAGGGATCTCCAGCATTTGAGCCGGCATGAAAATCCATGCCACCGCAAACGCAGAAGCATTTGTATGGCAGAGGAAGGAAGGCAGCTGAAGCGCAAGTTGTGTTCCACCCCTCCTCTACACCATACAAATATTTTAAAAAATGGCGTGACGTGAATGAAAGACATAAAAGCCTTACTCAAGGCTTTTACGCCTTTCATTCATGTTACACCACTCTTGAACATGAGCCCCATATTCTTTAAGGTCAATGAAATGAATCCGCTAAAGCTACAGTATTTTTACTGTTCTGTTGCCCAACATGTGGATTACATGTTTAAATACGCATCTGAACAACCAACTGCTTGTGTTTTTAAAAAATGTTATTGTCTCATCGTTTCTGTGTCAGATATTGCTGGAATACTCAGGTGCTCCCATCACATGTCAAACATGTACATCAAATGGCAGGTAGCATGCCTTACGTGTTACATCAAAAGTCCGCACTCCCATCATGCCTAATATACCCATTCAAATACAGCTGCTCACATCGATTGGGAGGTAGTATCATCAAAAGCCGCTGCTGAAAGGGTATTGCCACCTTTAATCGAAAAAAAGGTTCCTGATAGAGGCTGCCTTACCCGAATGGCGGCCTGTCGAGAACAGCATACGATCGAATGTGTGCATGATAGTGGAGACCCGGAAGCATTGGCAGACCACCAAGGTAAGGAGCGGGGTGAGGTACAGCCCAGGATTGCAGGGGTGTCCCTTTGCTACCAGGACTAACTTTGAAATCCCTCGCTTCACTCTACCTCCTATCGGCAGCAGGCTGGATGACTAACTATCCAAAACAGGGCCAAATTCGAATTTCTTCTACTAGTGCATAAATCCATCCAGGGAAAGGCACTGCTGTATCTATCCTCTTCTATCAACCCCTACAAACCCTTCAGCAACCTTCGCTCTGCCTCCTCGACCACCCTCGTGGCACCTCGTCCATCCTGTGATACCTCTCACTTCGGCTCTTTAACTCTTCTTGCTCTACTAACTTGGAACTCCCTCCCCTCTGCAATTCGAAATATGTCCACATCAATGCATTCAAAAGCAAATTGAAAGCCCTCCTCCTTGCTTGTGAGCTATTCCAGCCTTTTTACCTGCACCTTCCCTTACCGCAAACCAGGCTTTTCGCTCTCTTTTCCCCACCACACTAGCACTTAATATTTTAAAGTAACAGCTCATGCATAGCTGGCTAGACTGCCTATCCGCTGAGACTTTTGTCCTAAGTTTGTCCACTGAATTGTTGCCGGTATCTGTCCAATATACCCCTTCTCAAACCCAGTCCTGTGCTACTCAAACTCTCCCCATTATAACAGGCTCACGGTCTCCCATTTAGCTTCTATATTATGTTTTGTATGCTCCTTTGTGACCAAAATAGTTTGTTTCCTAGTATGTGTGTAAGTATGCATGCAAATAAACAAATACATGCAAATACAAAATCAGTACAGAGGTCAGGGGAGCAACAGTCCATCACACAATTGTTTCCCTGCAGCCCCAAAACCGAACCGTAGAATCCGGGATTTGGCAAGACAGCCCTGTGGGGAAAATCACATTTAACAGGTGAAAGCATAATGTTTTAAGTAATGCCAACAAATACCATGTAACGCACCATTATTAAGAGGTTTCTCTCAAATGGCAGGTCACATGATACATAATATATTATTAATGTTCAAATTGCTTATTGCCATGAAGCATCAGGTACTTACGTTATATTGCATGTACCACACCAACTCCTCAGATACTCTCTCCATACCACAAATTCATATCAAATGTCAGATGCCCACATCATATTGCAGGTTATGGGATCAAATGCTATGTAGAAAAAAACAGATGTCAGCCATTGTCATGAAATAATAGGTGCTCATTGATATAAACTATTCAGATTCTGACATCATATGCCAGGTACCGCTACGAAATATCTGCAACTCTCATTGTATATCAGATTTTCCTATCAAATGCGCACATAAATAAATCATATGCCAAATGTATCCTGCAAACGCCAGGTCCTCTCATCATATGCCACAAGCACTCATATGCTAGGTTATACCTCAAGTTCTGAGTTACCTGTATCATGCATCAAGAATTGTAATCAAAAACCTGTTTCACACATCATATGCCAGGCATTGCAACACTATCCAGGTATTGAAACTAAACACAAGCTGCATCCCTCATATTTTGTTTGTAGATACAAAGGGAGTGCAGTACTGTACTGCTAATGTCTCACCACTAAGGCAGACATATCAACAAGTTGGGCAGTGATGGGTGAACCTTCTGACTATGGGATGCAAGAATGATGTCCCAGCTGTACACTGGTTCAGCAACAGCCCTGCCATCCTTTCTGAGGTGTTGGCATGTAGACTAGCACGTACACAGCCTTCTCTGCTTTCAGATTAGCTCACTTTTTAAGGAAATGTACTGTTTTCCATAGACAGTAATAAACATTTACATCTCAGGATTCAGTGACTATGTTGGTAGACATGGTCTAAGTTATCCTGTCATCTAAACTTTACTCCTCGACTTGACTATATGGTCTAATGGTAAGCAAGTCTCTTCATCTACATTCATCAGAGTTCCCTGGGGTATTCTAAATTGCCTCAGTGCTACCATATGAATATAATAAATGAATAAACTGCAATTAAAAGAAAAACTCCAAGATGCTTTATGTACCCTCTTTAAGAAATGCATGTGGCATATGACTATAACAGAAAGAGACAAAGGACTTTGGGCCTCATTATGAATTTGTCAGTAAATCTGTAAAACATCAGCAGATCTACTGCCAACATAAATTACTGTTACCAGCATTCAGTCCTGTGTACTTACTACAGGATTGCAAGTAATGGCATAGTGCTATTAGTGCCCATGTCTGGAGTCCATGGGGAACTTTGGTGATAATCTGGTGCATTTACCACAAGCAGTAATTCTGTATGATAAATCAGACACTTGTTTTGTGGTTGAGAGGATAAGGTCTTGACCACCTCATTTCCCAGATCTAGTTATCTGGCAAGTGACAATTATTTGTGAATGGTTTGCTGCCATATATTATATACTCATTTTAGAAACGTGTTTAGCAACAACAGCATGAATAAAGAATGTTTCAGTTCCTTTATTGACCTTTCTTAAATGTAAAACAACTAGTACTGTATGGGAAAATGAAGCTCGATAATGGCCTAAAATAAAGTGAACAGAGAAAAGCCGTTCTGAAACAGTGGGAGAGGTACTATTATACATTCTACTGGATTGCACATCTTGCTTGCTGTCATGATAAAAAGGATGCATGTTTAAATTATTTGGTGTGAACACATGCCCTCGCCCAAGAACATTTAAATAGCATGTAGGTGAATTTTGGATTGCAGCCATTTCCAAGGCCTGATTTTATACTTTAAGGACACAACTGGAATTGGCACACTTCTTAAACTATTGCCTGAATCAATGTTAAAATCATAGGGAAGACACAAGCCCTATAACCTTGAAGTGCAGCCATAGGTGATGTTCTTGGTCCAGAATATCATGCACAGAGAATATAAATTGCTCTTGTGTAACATTGGAAACCGAACATACTTTCGGTGACTATTTTTCACATGTTTCATTTAAACCAAAATAATGTGAAATGTATGGTAGAACTAAAGACTCATTTGAGATCCCATTTTGTTCTGCCATGCATGTATTTCACTCTGAATCACACTGAATTTCATTCAAAATTAACATGCCTGGGCATAGTGTTGATTAACCTGTGTAACTTGAAACTATTGGGAATTCCTCCTCAAAGCCAAGGCCCCAGTTCAGTGACCAGATATGCACCCACACAGTATGATTTATTTTTGTGCTGAAAGTGGCTTCTAAGGAAACAGCCTAATTAACCATTGTCAGCTGCTGGGCTAATGGGCTTGGACTATGGGCTTCAAATAGACCTCACACAAACTGAGTATCGAAGGTTAACAATTAGTTAGTTATTTATAAACATGTTTTAGCAAATGTGTAGCCTAAGTCTGTTTTGCCCTCCAACATTCTAACTAAACCCTGGTGAGTATCCCTAGTCAGTGCTGGGGATCCGCTTCTCTAGGGTTAGGGTAAAGTAGAGAGAAGCTTGCCTTAATCTATATTCTAATCACCAACCATATCTTTCATAACAGGAAAAGTTTTTTTTTTATCGTGTGTAATTGGCTTGGCAAATGAAATTCTTCAACTTTAATCTTTTTCTTTGCTCTACGTCTTCACACTTATAAAATGATACAGAGCTAGTGATAACAATCTCTGGTATAATTTTTAAACAAAACAAGGGGGGTCTGGGAATCCCTCTACCAGCATGAACACAGCCCAATGACCTGTTCTTGGGTGAATAACCCCAAGGAGAGACTCTACCAAGTCTTTAGCTCACTGTACCTTTCACAGGGAACACATTTCCCTACATATCAGTATTTCTCCTGCCCAGGGGCAGTCCGAAATACTAGGAAATTCTCCTCTGAACAAGAGTACCAACAGCAACCCCATACACGTGTTTCAGCCTTGTTGGGCATCATCAGTGAGGTGAAGCTGTGCCTCTCTACGAACAGTGAGCAAGGGGTCCACGTCTGGATCACCCTGGTAACTTAGGGTGAAACCCAAAGTTAATTTATGCAAAACAAGGGGGCGTCTCGGAATGTCTCTACCAGCACAAACACAGCCAATGACCTGTTCTTGGGTGAATAACCCCTGGAAGAGACTCCACCAAGTCCTTAGCTCACTGCCCCTTTCACAGAGAAGAGATTTCCCTGCATATCAGTCTTTGTCCTGCCCAGCGGCAGTCCAGCACCAGTCCAGCACCGAAATACTAGGTAATTCTCTTCTGAACAAGAGTACCAAAAGCAACCCCATACACGTGTTTCAGCCTTGTTGGGCATCATCAGTGAGGTGAAGCTGTGCCTCTCTAAGAACAGTGAGCAAGGGGTCCATGTCTGGATCACCCTGGTAACTTAGGGTGAAACCCAAAATTAATTTATGCAAAACAAGGGGGGTCTGGGAATCTCTCTACCAGCACGAACACAGCCCCATGACCTGTTCTTGGGTGAATAACCCCTGGGAGAGACTCTACCAAGTCTTTAGCTCACTGTCCCTTTCACAGAGAGGAAATGTCCCTGCATATCAGTCTTTGTCCTGCCCAGGGGCAGTCCAGCACCGAAATACTAGGCAATTCTCCTCTGAACAAGAGTACCAACAGCAACCCATTACACGTGTTTCAGCCTTGTTGGGCATCATCAGTGAGGTGAAGCTGTGCCTCTGTAAGAACAGTGAGCAAGGGGTCCACGTCTGGATCACCCTGGTAACTTAGGGTGAAATCCAAAGTTAATTTATTCAAAACAAGGGGGGGTCTGGGAATCTCTCTACCAGCACGACACAGCCCAATGACCTGTTCTTAAGTGAATAACTCCTGGGAGAGACTCTACCAAGTCTTTAGCTCACTGTCCCTTTCACAGAGAAGACATTCCCCTGCATATCAGTCTTTGTCCTGCCCAGGGGCAGTCCAGCACCGAAATACTAGGACATTCTCCTCTTAACAAGAGTACCAACAGCAACCCCATACACGTGTGTCAGCCTTGTTGGGCATCATCAGTGAGGTGAAGCTGTGCCTCTCTAAGAACAGTGAGCAAGGGGTCCATGTCTGGATCACCCTGGTAACTTAGGGTGAAACCCAAAATTAATTTATGCAAAACAAGGGGGGGTCTGGGTCTGGGAATCTCTCTACCAGCACGAACACAGCCCAATGACATGTTCTTAGGTGAATAACTCCTGGGAGAGACTCTACCAAGTCTTTAGCTCACTGTCCCTTTCACAGAGAAGACATTCCCCTGCATATCAGTCTTTGTCCTACCCAGGGGCAGTCCAGCGCCGAAATGCAAGGCAATTCTCCTCTGAACAAGAGTACCAACAGCAACCCATTAAACGTGTTTCAGCCTTGTTGGGCATCATCAGTGAGGTGAAGCTGTGCCTCTGTAAGAACAGTGAGCAAGGGGTCCACGTCTAGATCACCCTGGTAACTTAGGGTGAAACCCAAAATTAATTCATGCAAAACAAGGGGGGGGTCTGGGAATCTCTCTACCAGCACGGACACAGCCCAATGACCTGTTCATGGGTGAATAACCCCTGGGAGGGACTCTACCAAGTCTTTAGCTCACTGTCCCTTTCACAGAGAAGACATTTCCCTGCATATCAGTCTTTGTCCTGCCCAGGCCAAGTACTCTTGCAGGGTTTAGGAATGGACTATCAGCCGTTAGAAGAATTTCCACAGGTTTTATGGATTTACCCACTATATAATTACCACACACATTCTCCTTGCCCAGACTGAGGGTATTTCTATAAGGACCATGACCCCCACTATCCTGGGTATCACCTTCACTATATTTATGCATTTCCATTCGACAGTCGTATCCTCATTAGCAATCTCAGTGGTATGCAAAGGCAGAGAAGTAGTGCACAGAATCTTTACGTGCAACTTAGTTGATGACTTGGAAGGGTATTTTTCAGGAATACCATGTGTGTGTTTAATTCAATTATCAATCGGTCCAACAACCTGTTCCCGGACCACCCTTTTTTTAAATGGGATAACTACCGGCAGGGGACACTTCATATCGACTACCCACACTGGTACAAACCATATCATAAGTGTTCGTTTAGGCCAGAAATAAACCATTCTTTTTGGACGATTTCATGGAGGATTCTTTGCAATTTTATTATTATTGTTTTTCCTGTGTGTGTACTTTTGCCACATCCTTTTCTGTACCCCATAAGAATGGGCTTCAATAACCAAGATGTCATCGTTAGTAATTTATATAGCGCTCCCAACCCAAGGGTGTCTGGATGCAAACTATCACTCACAATGAGACTACCATCTATGGATTTCTCTGTTACACCGGAAACCTCTATTTCATCATTAGCCTGCCTCTGAATGGCAGCGCACAGGTCACCAATTTATTCATCCACATTTGTCTCTCGGTCCTTATTTGCTTCCTCTGGGTTATAACAATTACAGCTATTCATTATTACATCAACTATGTTTGAAACAATAATATTGAGGTCCTGATGATCCTTCATGATTGAGGAACTGAGACCAAAAATGGCTTCTAGCATAGATGCAATCTCATACAACTTATTGGGAGTACCAAGTAAGACCTTGTTGCCCAAACCTGACTCTTCTGACTTTCCAGATCTTGCCATGTCTGTCTGAGTCTTGATGCATCATGTCCCGTTAAGATATGCCTTATGTCTCGCCAAATACAACGCAATACTGTAATGCATTTCTTCTGTCCTGAAGTATAGCACACATTTGCACCTTGCTGCATAAACGAGCCGTACGAAGCTTTTACAGCAGTTAAATTCTCTTGCCTTCCACTGCCCTGACACTGTATACGGGTGTATTTCTGTTCTTCATAAATTGTCTGCTCTTAAATTGCCTTCCTGCCTACGTGCAAATTACTCTCGATGCACTCCGCACTCTGCCCATTGTGATTGCAATGCATCCCGCCTACTATGATTGCGCTGCTTTTAGCCCATTGTGATTGAAGCGCTTTTAGCCCTTTGTGATTGAACTGCTTTCAGCCCATTGTGATTGCACTGCATCTAGCCCATTGTGTTTGCACTGCTTCTAGCCCATTGTGATTGCACTGCATCTAGCCAAGTGTGATTGCACCGCTTTTAGCCCATTATGATTGAACCGCTTTTAGCCCATTGTGATTGAACTGCTTTTAGCCCATTGTGATTGCACTGCATCTAGCCCATTGTGTCTGCACTATTTCTAGCCCATTGTGATTGCACTGCATCTAGCCCAGTGTGATTGCACCGCTTTTAGCCCATTGTGATTGAACCGCTTTTAGCCCATTGTGATTGAACCGCTTTTAGCCCATTGTGATTGCGCTGCATCTAGCCCATTGTGTTTGCACTGTTTCTAGCACATTGTGATTGCACTGCTTCTAGCCCAGTGTTATTGCACCGCTTTTAGCCCATTGTGATTGAACCGCTTTTAGCCCATTGTGATTGAACTGCTTTTAGCCCATTGTGATTGCACTGCATCTAGCCCATTGTGATTGCACTGCATCTAGCCCAGTGTGATTGCACCTCTTTTGGCCCACTATGATTGCACCACTTTTAGCCCACTGTGATTGCACCGCTATTACTTACCTATCCTGTGCTAACGCTTGCAGTCTATGTGAGTCAGCCTCTGGATTATTGACAGCCTTGGCATTCTATCTTATACCAAGCTAGAGCCCGCCTTTTCTTTATTGCCAGACCATGATAGACCCAAGTCTCATCTACCATACCTTTGCCACACTACTACTCCTGACCTTTAGCCTCATAAAAAAAACTATAAGGGACACACAATAGACACCTTCAGTGCAGCACCATATAACACTCGAATTATGGCTGCCAATACCTACATGGCTATGTGAACGCCCCCTGAACACTATACCTCAGCCCCTTGCACCACAGCTTTGAGAAACCTCAAATTGCCAGCCAGACTACCTAAACTGTACGAACCCCTAACTAGATCCCTTCCACCTACGAACAAGAAAACAAACCTTCTCAATAGTGGATCTCCTAACTCCTCCAATAGATCTTCCCCCCCCCCCCAGCTGCATTATGCAATTTGGCCACGCCGTGAGGTATAGCCTCGACGACACGCCTGACCCTAAAGATCCACATGACATATACGACTAAAGCCCCAGAGGATCACTACATTAAAGGAGCTTTACTCAATGTGAGATCCCTTATAGCACATGCCATTGATATATCTGACCTAATCACTGAAAATGACCTGGACCTCCTTGCCATTACCGAGTCCTGGCTGATAACGGAGCCGGACCAGCGCTCACGCTTCCCATCCCAGAAGGTTATACCATCTCTAGATGAGATAGGGAAGTTGCACATGGCGGAGGAATTGCCATTATATCTAAAGAAAACCTCTCTATCAGACTAATCCCGCATCAAACTATTCTCTCCTGTGAAATCCTCTCTGCCAAAGTACCATTAAAGAACTTCCAATCACTTACCATACCGTAATCTATAGACCTCTGGGTCCCTTAGGCTCATTTGAGGAGGATTTGAATAATATTCTCGCCAATAACCTCAAGCCTACCTCCCAACTCTTGTTGCTAGGCAACTTTAATTTAGGTCTCAATGACCCAGCAGATAAACATGCCCAGGAAATTGTCACCCCCCTGGAAACTCTGGGACTATCTCAAAAAGTAAACAAGCCCACCCACATCAAGGGTAGAACCTTAGATTGGGTAGCTGACTATAACTGCACAGCAACGATTACCGCCATCGCCCCCCAATCTTGGACAGATCACTCCCTTGTATCTATCAAACTGTCAATCACTAGACCCCAACCACTGAGCTCACAAACAGTGCCACCTTGTCTGACCAGAAACAAAAAAACTATCACTGTAGACAACGTGCTACCCAATATTCTTCCAACCTTAAACACCTTGCCAGACAACCTTGACCCAAGTACCCTAGTACAGGAATACAATAATATCATGTTGACCACCTTAGATAAAATTGCCCCACTTAAACTGAGACAGAGCAAAAATAAAGCTCACCTTAACAAGTGGTTTACGCCTAAACTAAAGGACTTATGCACACTGAAAAGAAAGTGTGAAAACACCTGGAGACTCTGCCCATCTAGCGAGAACAAAAACAAGCTATCCTCAATCTCAACACAATACAAAAATGAAATACATCTGGCTAAAAGAAATTCCTTCAATGAATGAATAGCTAACGCCAACTCCAGTATGAAAGAACTATTTTCCATATTAAAAGAATTGGAGTCACACGATGTATGTGATAAAAATAAAAAGTGGTGCTCTGAGATTCAAGAAGCCCTAACTAACAAAATAAGAACCGTACAAAATAAAATAAAAACCAAAAAAGATGATTTAAAACTAGCATAGCCAACTAACTCCTTGCCACCTAATGGTACAGCACAGGCACAAAATTACAGCTTCCGCTTCACTAAAATATCTGTTCTTGAGGTAGGAAAAATCATTCTATCACTCAAACCCTCGAACTGAAAGGGTGATGTCTGCCCAGCACACATTATAAAAGATGCGGCCAGAGACCTCTCCCCTTTCATTTCTAAACTTATTAATAGCTCATTCTCTACTGGCATTTTCCCAGCCAACCTCAAACAATCCTGGGTACTCCTACTGCTGGAAAAGCAAACACTAGACCCTCTCATCGCTAGTAACTACTGTCCTATCACAACGGTACCATTTCTCCTAAAAATCCTGGACAAAGCTGCCTACGTGCAGATACAAAAATACCTCGAGCTCCATAAACTCCTAGGGGTTAGACAATCAGGCTTCCGACCGTTACACGGGACGGAAACAGCACTGATAGACCTAAAAATCCAAATCGATGAGCTGAGAGACAGTGGGAAGACTGCCCTTATCCTATTACTAGACCTCTCAGCAGCATTCGACTTGGTGGACCACAAGGTCCTCTGCAGGCATCTGGACTCAGCAGCCCACTTCTCTGCCGAAGCGGTTGGGTGGATAGAATCATTCCTGAGCGACAGAACAATAAGAGTGTTCTCCCCGTCAACAGAGGCTGACCCGTCCCCGATCACCTGTGGAGTGCCTCAGGGCTCCTGCGTGTCGCCTACCCTCTACAACATATTCACAAAGCCTCTGTTCGACGATCTGGACCTTCTGGGTATCACCTACACTAACTATGCTGATGATACACAGATTCTCCTCCCGCTTTCTGGGGATCATGACAAGGACGTGGCGTTGGTGAATAGAATATATCTCATCATTCAGGCATGGATGGCCACTCACGGTCTCTGCCTAAATGATGATAAGACAGAGTTGATAATCTTGGGCACCCCTACCAATATCATCAAACTGGGCCCCGCATACACCTCATTCATCATTGATGGCAACAATATCAAAGTGTCTTAGGAAGTAAAAACCTTGGGATTCTATCTGGATGCAACTATGTCCTTCAATAGACAAGTGAAATCCCTGGCCTCTACTACAGCATACACATGCAAGCTGATCAGAGCAGGCAAGCCTTTCCTGTCAAACGACAACTGCATTATTCTGGCCAGAGCACTTATCTTATCAAGACTAGATTACTGTAATGCCCTCTACTGCAGCACCACCAAAAACAACATCCATAAACTCCAAATCTTACTAAATAATGCTCTCAGAGCAGCATTAGGCATCAACATTAGAGCACATATGACCTCCATCAGACACCAACACAAATGGCTTTCCACACAAGACAAGATACAACTAACAATTGCCTCCTTAACTCACAAAGCATTACATAATGCTGCCCCTTTCTACCTAATTGACAAATTGTCGAGAAGATCCTCCACCAGGCCCACTAGAACTATCAATGACAACTGTCCTGTGGTACCCAGGTTCAAATCTACCAAGATTGGTGGCAATAGTTTCCCGGTGAAGGCCGCTAAACTATGGAACTCCCTACCTCACGAGTTAAGAGCCGACCAACCCTACCTTCACTTCAGAAAGAGCTACATCGCCTTTCTCCACCAAAAGGCATTACTGCCTACGTGACTACGTGAATACTGCATAACTGCCTATCACTCTACTTGTCTGCCTCTGTAAATTTGATATTCTACTTCTTCTCTAACTAAACCTATGATTGTAACCATTGTTTCTACTTGCAAATGCACCTACCTTTATGTCTTCTGTGCTTACTATCATGGTGGTTGCATGTCAATGTCAGGGGGCATAGGCACATTCCTTCTGATACACATTGTGCTGCATGACACATGACAGATGCCATGGTTATCTTTGTCACTTTGTCCTGGCCGTACAGGAGGGCCTCACCCGGCCAGATTTGGCACCACAGCCGTGTCTTCAGAAGGCCAAATGCCTGCCCAATCACGACACGGGTACGGTTATGTGCAAGGTTCTATTCCTCTTCGTGCCAATCTGTGGGTTCCGTATAGGGGTAGGGAGCCAAATGTTCAGGGGATAGGCAGCATCACCTGCATGGCTGGGACAACGTAAATTTGATATTCTACTTCTTCTCTAACTAAACCTATGATTGTAACCATTGTTTCTACTTGCAAATGCACCTACCTTTATGTCTTCTGTACTTACTATCATGGTGGTTGCATGTCAATGTCAGGGGGCATAGGCACATTCCTTCTGATACACATTGTGCTGCATGACACATGACACATGCCATGGTTATCTTTGTCACTTTGTCCTGGCCGTACAGGAGGGCCTCACCCGGCCAGATTTGGCACCACAGCCGTGTCTTCAGAAGGCCAAATGCCTGCCCAATCACGACACGGGTACGGTTATGTGCAAGGTTCTATTCCTCTTCGTGCCAATCTGTGGGTTCCGTATAGGGGTAGGGAGCCAAATGTTCAGGGGATAGGCAGCATCACCTGCATGGCTGGGACAACGGGGCCTTGTAACTCGTCACCTCAATTGCAACCCTGACATATTAGCATTCTGATTGCCATCCACAAATCCCAGCATGCATGGAGACGATCAGTGTCACTGCAATGTGAGAAGGTAAGCTAGTCCCTGCAAGTGGACATGCACCATGCATACCTCCGGTAGTATTTCCCATCTCCTGGGTGTGGATGGGTCCTAGGTGTTCATGGGCGCAGACAACCTTTGTACGACAATGCTAGTGTACTGCCATTAGGATTCCAATATCCCCATGCTGTGAAGCGGCACATCAGTAGTGGTGTACGGGTGTAGTTCTGTACAATGGCTACAGGTGATCCATTTGCATGCACTCAAGGGCGCATATCTGTTGTGATGTTGTTCAACGCACATTTAGATTATGCATATTGGCTGAATGTAGCAGCTTTGTGTCATGTAGGCTATGGTATGATGTGCAATGTGCATGTGGATAGATGTGTCATGTATTGGGTTAGGGATTGATGTCTTTGTTGTGCAGTTTGCTGTTTGCATGTGGTTTCGTGTCCTCTACATTGTGTGCTGCGTTGGTGGACATTGGCGTACATCTGTATGTCCCTTTATCGTACGGACGACAGTGCACAACCAGTTGGAGTATGCATCTCTACCCCCCAAACACAACACACATTACACTGCCATGTGCCTGCCCTGCTACTCAACAAGTAGGCACAAACTTTGTCCAGCATGGCGCTTCTACTTGCGTGGTATCATTGACTTCTGCAGGACCATTGATTCATGGGTTGATCAGGGGTATCAGTCACAGCAATGTGTTATTCTCTTATTTGAGTTACATACCATTTGGACATTGATGGAGTGGTAATGCTTTCTGTTTCGTTAGACAGCCTCATTGTGATGTGGGGGCACCATTTCCACATGGGTACAGTCAATTGCCCCGATGCTACGTGGGATGCATGCCAGTGAATAGATGGCAAGTTTGTCATTGGAGATCTCCTAGGCTGTCCGTGGCAGGGATATGTGTTCACTTGTGTGCTTCAGGGGGGCATCGGGCACCTGGGTCCACGTGCGTGTGAATACTGGTTGTGAAATGCCATGCATCTGCCCTACTGTGTGCTGGTAGGTGCCTGTGGCCAGATAGTGGAGCACAGTTACCACTTTCAGTGGAGGGGGGATGGCAGTACGGATGTCTATGTGGCTCACTATGTCGTTGTGAATCATGTCCACAATGTTGGTGATGGTATCCCGGTCCAGGCGGTACAGGGTGTGTCTCTGCTCAGGGGTTGCATTGAATGGACTGGCTCGAATCCTGGGGATTTCTGGCTGCCTCTGTGGTATGACTGGGTGCACTGGTGGGGCTTGCTGGGCCTGTCTCCCCATCCTTCTCCTCCTGCGACTCCTCTGTGGTGCCTCTTGTTGTTGGTGCTGCAATGCAATCATGTCCTCCAGCCCATGTAATGCTACAAGTATTGCAACCATCTCGGTGTGGGAAGGGGTGTGGGAAGGGGTGTGGTGTGCTCCTTTTGTGCTGCCCCAGTCTCCATTGCCTCCACCTGTGCTGTTGTGGCCACCTGTGGCAGGTGGGATCACTACTCAGGTCGCTTAACGTGTGGTTCGCGATGCCGGTATTTCCTCCATGCCGGTATGGGCTTTTTCGGCCAATACCATGCCGCTATTTGCATGCCTGCATGCCTTGTAATAGTGCGCTAATAGCGCCTTGCCGCTATTTCCGACCTGAGGGGTCACGCGCCCACGGACTGGCCGCTAATAGTAGCACCGTTCTTAGCGGTGCCACTAATAGCGGGCACTCAGGGTCGTGATTATGCTAGAGAATTTAGTGATACAGGTAAACCATTACAGGTACCGCTATTCCCTTACCGCCTACCATGTAATGAGGCCCAGTGTATCAATGAAAGAAAATATTGATATACTTGTGAAAAATCTTGATGATGCAAAGTCAGACATTGAACACCTGAAGAAGAATTAAATAGTGATGGGGTTGGTAAGTTTAGATGGATAAATCATTTCTCCACCCTCTATGATAGCCCAGATGAGAAAGAACTGATATGCCCGGCCCAATACTTTGGGCTAATTTGTGAACCCAGTCTAACGTTCTCCATGATGGAGGTACGTAAAGCCCTCATGGGGATGGCACATGGGAACTCTTCGGGACCAAACTCAATCCCAATTGACAGGGTAATTCATAGAATTACGCAGAAAAGTGTCGCAAGCGGCTGGCGCAGAGTGTCCGCGTGCGATTGTCTGCGCCAGGCACGTGCGCTAAAACCGATTTCCGCGCACAGCGTATTCATGGATTTTAGGCTCCCAAACCAGCCGTGGCGCAGAGTATCGCAGCGACCCTGCAGCAGCACCAGTAACGCCCCCAAGAACGCCCTCGCGCAAGGAAAAGCCATCAAAATCGCTCAATCATCGCAAAGGGCTGCGCTAACCCTGGACCAGTTTACAGGGCTGCCAAACAAGGAACGCAAAGCGGGTAACGTGCATATCAGGGGTACGTGTGAAGTTATACACGCGATTAGTCAGGGTACGTGTATTACAGGGGTACGCGGGAAGTTGAACACGCGATTGGCCAGGGTACGTGTATTACAGGGGTACGCGTGAAGTTTTACACGCGATTAGCCAGGGCACGTGTATCATAGGGGTACGCGGGAATTATCACACGCGATTTGGCTGGGTACGTGTATTACAGGGGTACACGGGAAGTTTTACACGCGATTCGGCTGGGTACGTGTATTACAGGGGTGCGCGGGAATTCTCACATGCGAATTGGCCAGGTACGTGTATTACAGGGGTGCGTGGGAATTATCACACGCGATTTGGCTTGGTACGTGTATTACAGGGGTGCGTGGGAAGTTACACACGCGATTAGGCTGGGTGGGTCCTCACAGGTGTTCCCTGTACACCCTCCACGGCCCCTGCAGGCAGCCCACAAAACAGGGGACTACCCTGCACACCTGCTCATGTCCCCCTGCACCCCCACCCCCCAGCAGTGCAGGGGCACCCTCCACCAGGCCCCCACTCATGTCTCCCACCACCCCCACCCCCCAGCCACCAGGGGCACCCTCCACCAGGCCCCCACTCATGTCTACCACCACCCCCACCCCCAGCCACAAGGGGCACCCGCCACCAGGCCCCCACCCATGTATCCCACCACCCCCACCCCCCAGCCACCAGGGGCACCCTCCACCAGGCCCCCACCCATGTCTCCCACCACCCCCACCCCCCAGCCACCAGGGGCACCCTCCACCAGGCCCCCACTCATGTCTCCCACCACCCCCACCCCCCAGCCACCAGGGGCACCCTCCACCAGGCCCCCACTCATGTCTCCCACCACCCCCACCCCCCAGCAGTGCAGGGGCACCCTCCACCAGGCCCCCACTCATGTCTCCCACCACCCCCACCCCCCAGCAGTGCAGGGGCACCCTCCACCAGGCCCCCACTCATGTCTCCCACCACCCCCACCCCCCAGCAGTGCAGGGGCAGCCTCCACCAGGCCCCCACCCATGTCTCCCACCACCCCCACCCCCCCAGTCACCAGGGGCACCCTCCACCAGGCCCCCACTCATGTCTCCCAGCGTGCTACGTGTATTTCAGGGGTTCGCGTGAAGTTCCTCACGCGATCGGGCCTGGGGGAGCGGGCTACGTGTATTCCAGGGGTGCGCGGGAAGTTCCACACGCGAATAGCCTGGGCGCGTGTATTTCAGGGGTGCGCGGGAAGTTCCACACGCGAATAGCCTGGGCGCGTGTATTTCAGGGGTGCGCGGGAAGTTCCACACGCGAATAGCCTGGGCGCGTGTATTTCAGGGGTGCGCGGGAAGTTCCACACACGATTGGCCTGGGCGCGTGTATTTCAGGGGTGCGCGGGAAGTTCCACACGCGAATAGCCTGGGCGCGTGTATTTCAGGGGTGCGCGGGAAGTTCCACACGCGAATAGCCTGGGCGCGTGTATTTCAGGGGTGCGCGGGAAGTTTTACACGTGATTTCAGCAGGGTACGTGTATTTCAGGGGTGCGCGGGAAGTTTTACACGCGATTTCAGCAGGGTACGTGTATTTCAGGGGTGCGCGGGAAGTTCCACACGCGAATAGCCTGGGCGCGTGTATTTCAGGGGTGCGCGGGAAGTTCCACACGCGAATAGCCTGGGCGCGTGTATTTCAGGGGTGCGCGGGAAGTTCCACACGCGAATAGCCTGGGCGCGTGTTTTTCAGGGGTGCCGGGGAGTCCTACATGTGATTTGACAGTGTGGGTCCTCCCAGGTGTTCCCTGTACACCCTCCACGGCCCCTGCAGGCAGCCCACACCACAGGGGACTACCCTGCATCCCTGGTCATGTCCCGCAGGCAGCCCACCCAACATGGGCATGCCCCCCAGCAAAGGCACATGTCTCCTTGAACTAATGAACACCAACTCATGTCCCCCACCACCCCCACCCCCCAGCACTGTGGGGCACCTGCCAGCAGGCCCCCACTCATGTCACCCAGCACCCCCACCCCCCCAGCACTGTGGGGACACCCTCCACCAGGCCCCCACTCATGTCCCCTATTACCCCCACCCCCCAGCAGTGCAGGGGCAGCCTCCACCAGGCCCCCACTCATGTCCAACTCATGTCTCCCAGCACCCCCACCCCCCAGCAGTGCAGGGGCAGCCTCCACCAGGCCCCCACTCATGTCCAACTCCTGTTCCCCTGCACCCCCACCCCCCAGCACTGTGGGGCACCTGCCAGCAGGCCCCCACCCATGTCCCATCCATGCCCCCCCCCTGCACCTGGGTCCCAACAATCCCCAATCATGACCGTAATGGCCAGCCTCCCCTGCCAAAAGGCCCAACCAACTATCACATCCACCCACACATCAGAGGCAATTACATGTGACACACCCAATGTAAATAACGCAAATGAACATATGTCTGTCACACACAATCGTTGCAAGTGAATGTTGAAACACCCCACATGTCATGCATGAAAGCAATGAGATGATACTACACATTGAAGGATGAAATGAAAATGTATTAAAAATCAACTAGAATGGAAAAGAAATAGAAAAAACCACAAAGCAAAACAACCAAAAGAAGAAGAATGTTGATGAAAAAAAATTCGAAACACAAAGCACAATCCTAAAAAATGGTGTCCAAAGTCACAGTCACAAAAGAAATCCAAGTGTAAATGAAATATAAAACACATTGCTCCATGTGTCCAAAAAAAAATCCTAAAAAATCCATCATCCATCCAAGAACTATATAAAAGATGATCCTGGGTCCATGAGCCCAACCAAATTAAACCTAACTATGTCAACTAACTAAAAACTGAACTATATACAAGAAAGTGGCGCATTGTCCAATCGCAACCAAAAAAAAATAACAAAAAATTTAAAGGAAACCTACCACTAACTATATAACTATATACAATGGCAGCGGGCAAGTCCTGCGGCTCACTCTGTGATGTTGCCGGCCAGGGCATCATCGAACTCCATGTCGATGTCCTGGAGGCGGGACTCTGTCCTGGCCCCGAGGTCTCGCAGGGATAACCCCATGTTCACCTCAAACTCCCTGCGAGCTTCCTCGAGGCACTCAGCCCGCCTCAACGCCCGACGCATGGAGAACTCCGCCCTGACCATGGTGAGCCGCTCCTCTTCCGCCCGCTGCCGCTCCGCACCTATCCGCTGGACCAGCTGCTCCCACACAGAAGACACTACCATCCCAGGGTTCTCCTGCCCTCCGGCCGATGCCTGCCCCTCTGATCTTGATGGCCCCGAGCCATGATGCCTCCCACGTCGAGCCTGCTGCTGCCTCCGACGCCACTGCCTCTGCCAGCACGACGGCATCCAGGATGATGGAAACCACCGACGCCGTCGTGCACGTGCCCTGCCCGATGATGCCGTCACATCCTCCATCTGCTGGGGTCCAGTTGCTGTGTTGTCCACCCCTGCTGGACCTCTGACTCCCGACTGTGGCAGGGATGGGATCCCCACCGAGCTGGCTGCATTGGTCAGGGCAGGTCCACAGGGGGCCCTGGTGGCATCTGGGCCGGAAGACGGCAAGTAAAACGACTGGCGTATAGTCTCCACAGAGGAGGAGAGGGCCGCCAGATTGGCCGACACATGCAGGAAACCCCCGAACATGGCCGATCCCAATTGGGCCACGTCGGCACGGTACTCTTCGTGATGACGTGCGTGCTCCTCCTGGGAAGCACGCACGGCATCACGAATCACAGCCGTGCGCATCGCGACCCCAATCAGGACCGTCTCCACACGGCCAGGGGTCCCCTCGTCCGCAGGTGGAGGGGAGTCAGATGACATGGACATCCCCTCTACCTGCGGACGGGCCTGGGACGGGGCATCCCTGCTGGTGCAAGGTGGTGCACCCACAGGTTCAGGGACAGCGACATGCACAGGCCCCTCCACGGTGACCTGTGCTGCCTCCTGCCCCTGCCCCTGGACTGCACCACTTGCACCAGCAGGGATGCCCCCACCAGGCCCCATGTGCGCCTCAGTGGCGGCCTCCTCCTCCTCTGTGGAAACCACCAACCTGGATGGCTCCTCGCCGTCCACCGCCGTAGCAGGCCCCTGTGGGGGCTCACCCACCCCTTCCGCTGCAGCCGTGGGGGCATCCCCGCCGCCTTGCTCCACAGCGCCGTCTCCGCCCTCTCCTTCACTAGCCACTGCGTAGAGGGAGACATAGAACACAAGCATCAGGGTACTGTACAATGGTCCCCTAGACAGGAAGCAATAGCAGATGAGTGCCACTGTCAAAGTACACTTCCATCATGTCACACCACAACACATGTGTCAGTCCAGGCAAAACACACACAGTGACAGTCATGGTGCGTGCCATGGACATTTCAATGCATGTCCAATGGACTCTCGAATCATACAATGTAATGGGACTCACATGCATCATGGGTCATGCCTATCACATGCACACACTTCACCTCAGTCACATCCATCTGGCCCCGTACACCCCAATCACAGTGCATACAAGGATGACTAGGCTGCATCAGTGAATCTGTACATTGCCACACACATGTGTCATGCATCCATGGCACTCACAAGTCACAGACACGCAGGTCAGGCACACAGACATGGATACCACATATGTATCTGGCATCAGCACCCATCCCTCGCCCCCACCCATGTCCAGGAACGGAGACTGCCATGCTCTCATGTGTGCAATCTGCACAGGGCTCCCCATGTCGCATTCAAACACATGCAACAACCGTGCGGTTCACACATTACAGGTTGCACATGCATTCCAATGATGTCCCTGCACACATACATGCGTACATGGCCTATGTCACACATGCAGGCAAGTATCAGACAACCAGCACCCTGCAACATGCCCTGTCTCACACAGCAATGCTTGGCCACTTACCGCTCAACTCCAGACGGGTCTCCCTCTCAAGGACCTGGGCGTGGAGCGCTGGGTGTGCGCGTTCCAGGACCCTCAACTGGATGGAACTCATGCGGCCCCGGCCCCCCTCCACGAGGCGCCGGGCCTTCATGAGGGTCCTGGACCTCAAGTCTTCCCAGCGCTTCTTGACCTTCTGGATGGTGCGGGTTTCCACCCCCTCCGCGTTGATGGCAACCACACAGTCGCACCAGATCCTGTCCCGTCCTTCCTTGTTGGCGCGGGACGATCCGAAGAGGGCATCATACTGCCCCAGGACTTGCTCCACCAGGACACCAACTTCGGTGGCAGTGAAGCTGGTGCCCCTCTGCCCCTCTGGCTGGGGGTTGCCACTGGTGCCAGATGTTGATGTGCCCGACATGGCAACCCCAGGGGCAGGAGTGGGTGGGCAACTGGGTCCTGGGGCTGGGCTGTGAAGCGATGTTATCCGAGTCGGGAGTCTTCTATTCCAGCAGGGGTGGACACAGCAACTGGACACCTGCAGATGGCTGATGTGCAGGCACCAAATGGCAGGGCACGGTGGCAGCAGGCAGGCAGGCAGGCAGGCAGCAGCAGATGGCACGTGGGAGGCTGCTCGGGGGACTGGGGGGCAGTAATTCAGCCTTCTGGGCAGGAGCGTGGTCTTCCGTGTGTTTTCGCGTGGCCAGCTTGATACGGAGTGATTTGGCACGTGAAAATTCTGCACGTCAGCGTGAAAATCGAGGAAAGGCCCTTAGCGCGTAAGCGCGTCAGCACGCGTACGCGATTTCATTGGACCAAAGGCCCTTACAGCGTAAGCGCGTCTGTGACGTTTTGCGCACGGGCGTTGCCCTGGCAGGGCTTGGTGATCCTGCGTGCCTTTATGTTCTGTACATGCTTTTCGTGCGGTGCGTGTGTTTTCCATCCGTTGGGGTTCACACGCTATTACTTCACAGCGGGTGTTGGCTACGCGTTCTTCTACACGCAAGGCAGACGGTGAGTGGTACCCCGCTCCCCCAGGCCCGATCGCGTGAGAAACTTCACGCGAACCCCTGAAATCCCCCAGGCCCGATCGCGTGAGAAACTTCACGCGAACCCCTGAAATGCACGTAGCCCGCTCCCCCAGGCCCGATCGCGTGAAAAACTTCACGCGAACCCCTGAAATACACGTAGCCCGCTCCCCCAGGCCCGATCGCGTGAAAAACTTCACGCGAACCCCTGAAATACACGTAGCCCGCTCCCCCAGGCCCGATCGCGTGAAAAAATTCACGCGAACCCCTGAGATACACGTAGCCCGCTCCCCCAGGCCCGATCGCGTGAAAAACTTCACGCGAACCCCTGTGATACACGTAGCCCGCTCCCCCAGGCCCGATCACGTGAAAAACTTCACGCGAACCCCTGAAATACACGTAGCCCGCTCCCCCAGGCCCGATCGCGTGGAAAACTTCACGCGAACCCCTGAAATACACGTAGCCCGCTCCCCCAGGCCCGATCGCGTGAATAACTTCACGCGAACCCCTGAAATACACGTAGCCCGCTCCCCCAGGCCCGATCACGTGAAAAACTTCACGCGAACCCCTGAAATACACGTAGCACGCTCCCCCAGGCCCGATCGCGTGAGAAACTTCACGCGAACCCCTGAAATACACGTAGCACGCTCCCCCAGGCCCGATCGCGTGAATAACTTCCCGCGCACCCCGGTATACACGCACACGTATTTTTTGTCAGCGGGTGTCCGTGTTTGTGGGTACCCCTTTGCACGTCATTTTTCCTGGAGGGCCACAGTATAGGACATTCATCATGGCAGTATATAGGTGCTATTTGTTGGTGCACCTTTTGGCGCACATTTCTTACAGCCGCAGAGACGCTACCGCCTGCTTTCTTGTGGCGGTCGTGTTTGTGCCTGTGCGCTGGTTTGAGCGTGCGCTTTTTTCCCCTATTCTATTCCATGAATACGTGTTGTAGGCGAGCGTGTGGGCGTTCCGCGCACTTGTGCCCTGTACTTCCCCCGTGATGCCCACGTTTTGGCAAGTTGTTCCCCATTCCGAGTGTTACGCCCGTGTTCCGCCTACTTTTGTTGCGTGCGCCGCGCTATGTGCGAATTTCGCTGTGGCCTGTGCGATTTTCGCTGTGACCTGGCGCACGCTGTTAGATGGCCTGTGCGCCAACGTGCGCCGCGCACTTTTTTATCGCACATCCGCTAGTTTTCTCGCGCACGGACTTCCATGAATCGACGTGCGCTGCTTTTCGTGCGATTTTCGCACTTGCACTGCGATTTTCGCTATTCCACTGCGATTCGCACATTTTTGCCCACTTGCGCCGCGCTAATTATTCCATGAATCGGCCTGTGAATTTTTTAAATCTGAGAGTTTGGTATGGGTACTTACAGTAATCACAATATTTAATGTTATTTTGCGCTTACAGATCATACCGCCCTCATGGAAAGAGGCAACTATAGTACCCAACTTTGAAAAGGGAGAAATATGTGATCCTGTGTCCTACTGGCCAATTTTCATAATTGATACACCAGATAAATGGTTTGGACTGGCACCCCATGGAAAAATCATGGAATGGGCATCAGGAAATCAGATCTTAACAAAATATCAGTTTGAGGCTCGGGAAAGGCATGGGCACCACAGATCAATTTTTAAATCTAAGTCTAATTTTAGACAAACACATAAGGGGCTGCAAAATCAATGTGTACCTGGGTTTTGTGGACCTCTCCACTGCAATTGATTGTATTAATCATAGGAAGATCTGGAGAGTTCTGAATGAGATGGCCATGCCAGGTGAGATGTTACAATTGCTAGTTGAACTATACTCAAATTTATCGGCTAGATAAAGGATGGGGAAACAAGGGTAAAATACCAAAGTGTTTCAAAATAGGCGAGGGGCAAGGCAGGGGCTCGTCATAGCACCACTGTTTTTTACCTTATACGTCATTTCCTTGCCAAGTACCCTGGCTGCCCTGACAAGCAATGTTCCTAAAATGGCTGGTCAATAAATGTGCGTATTTTTATATGCTGATGACGCAGTATTGGTGGCCAAAACAAAGCATGCCTTATTAACTCTAGTAAATGGCTTTAAAGACTATATGGAACAAAAAGACCTGAAGGTTAACATCCCTCAGTAAGAAGTGATGTGCAGTGACACCAACAAACGACTGAGGCAAGCACTTATCATAAATGAGAAGAGACTAGAATGAGCGGACACATTTTGCTATCTAGGTGTAACAATATCCTGCGACCGAAGATGGGCCACGCATATAGAGCAGCAAGTAGTAAGTGCCTCTCAAATCAACGGCTTGATATTAAGGGATGGTAGGAATTTAGGTGGCCTGCCATAGGTGATCATACCCAGAAGATTTACTTATCTAAATCGGCATCCCTGCTAAAATATGAAGCCACTGTATGGGGGCATGACCAAAATAAAATCAATCAGATCACTGAAAATAAGCTCTTGTGGAAAATCATGGGTTTCCATCAGAATGTCCTGGGTATTTGCTACACAGGGAATCTGGGTTGACCCACGTTGAAAATGTGATAGCCGTGCAACTGTTTATTTACTGGTTTCGCCTGTGGGGAAATCCTCATCTCTCACTCACAAAGAGTCTGGTGGAAGACATATTGTCTTCGAGTGTGAGAAATTAATCTCCCTGGTTAAGTTACATCAACTCTGTCTTGTATTCTCTTGGCCATCAATGCTTTTTTAGCAATGAAATGGATATCATTAACTCTGAAATAAAGCAGGTGGCAAGTGATTTCTTGAAGACCATGGCTAAAGCCAGTTGGGATAATAAAGGGGCGAAAACAAAGCGTTCAGCGTTACCACACAAATGTAATTGGCACTGCAAATATAACAGGTTACATGCACTGGCTCATAGACACAAGGAAGAGAGCAATCATTCTTTGCTTTAGAACCTATCTTTTATTCCCAGATTGTAACAGAGGCAATAGAGTGGAAAATAAGAATTGCCCATGCTTAAGGATTGAGGCAAATGATCTCCAACATTTTATGCTTTCAACCCCGACTTCAAGACTCTCAGGAAGAAATTCCTTATGCCCCTGTTGGGGGCCAGTGGAGTAATGCAAGCACAAGTGGCTTTCAGGTTTCTTTTGTCAGTACAGGATTTGTCAATTGTGCAATGTGTATACTCAGATAATGACAATGCACTCAAATGGCGAAAGCAGTTACTATCTGGGAATAATATGTTGGATTAATTAAGATGATTGTATTCTATTTTAATTGTATCCATTGGATTGATGTTTTAACTGCAGATGTTATGTATATAATCCTGAATAAAGTTTGATGTATTTTTATCCGAATAAACTTGATAAAGAAAGAAATATCTAGAACACTATCAGTCAAGAGTCATCTGAGGAAACACAGATTTATCAGCAACAAACAGATTTGCTAAAACAGGGAGTACACTATGTGAAGGAAGCACTTGCTTTCAAAACTAGGGCATTTGACACTAGCCAGGTTAGTTTGAATTAATCCAGGGACATCTTGTATGAAGTGTGGTGAACCAAAAGAAGGACTCGGACTACATGTGGTCATGGTTCAAGAGTTGTATTCAAATAAAAAGAAAAATGCCTGACTTGCCCTATTTCTATGCCCTACATATCAAAAGAAAACATTAACGGTGTGTGTTAAGCCCAAATAAAAAGTCTTCTGTCTGAATCTTAAGTAGCTAGCTGTCCCTACCACTTTAGAAAAATACCTGACTCAAAACAAAAGTGAGGATTGGAAACAGATTTTTCATCTTTTAAAACCCTCCAGAACGACTTGAAAATACAGTTCTTTCTTTACCACCTTTGTAGCACTGGGACTCCCCAAAAGGCTGTTAGCTCTGTGGGAAAACAAAGTATTTACTCTCAGTATTCAATTTAGCTTAGGGTTCTTGCCCAATAGAATAACACAGCTCGCCAGGATGCAAGCACTATGCTGTCCCTGTTGTTGAATATGTTGCTTCTTTTAACTCTGTCTCAAAAGGGACCTATGCCTGTGGTTCCTTGATACTCTTGGCGGTGACTTTAACTTTAATTTGCATTTCCTGTATCTTTCCCACTCTTATTTACTGAGAGACATGTACCTGTCTCACTCTTTTAACTTGGTGTGCTGTGCCGGCTATTCAAGCCACATTTTACATTGTTTGTATCCTTTTCTCTATGTATTTAAAGTGACCAGGTGCCCATTATGTTCATAGTATTGGCAGCTATTCCACTCTTTAAGTACAATGCTCGTATCATTTTCTCTTTGATTAAATGGGTTACATTTATTCAGAATGTCGTACCTGCATCGGTTTCCATGTTCATGAAAACCCACAGCTCTTTGGTTTGCTCGCCTCCACAAGTTTGTAAAGTCTCTTTCCTCATCAGCATCTCTCTTGGATGGAAAGGTGCTTGCCAGTCGGAGCTTGGGTTCTCTGGCTCCTCTTTCCTCTCAGGTCTCGGCATTTTTTGCTGGGTGCCAGGACAACCACTGGTCATAAGTGGTCACGCTGCCAGGGAAGATAGTTGTCTTTCTGTACTCTGTCTCACCTTGACTAGAGCCTCTTGCTCGGTTAAGGCATCCGCCATCCAGCCTCCATCTAGCAGTAATTCTGGTCTGCTGGTCTACGCTGGCTCTGCGGTGCAACTTAGCTCCACCTCTCCAGGATGGCTGTTCCATAAACTTGCCTCTGCATAGCTCTTGCTCTTTCCCACCATGGGAGTTCCCTCTCCATTCACAAAATTCTTGCATTTTATCATTTGAAGGACTGAAATGATGGCCGCCTTCCATGATTATGGCACTCAGGTGAGGCTCACCATTACTTGAAGCCAATAGGGTCACAGAAGGATCTTTGTGATTCATAGTTGTAACAGGGAATTCAACCATTTTTCTGACATTCATATATGCAGAATGGGTGGTTTGGACCAGGAATTCCATGTTGGAATGAGAGTATTGTCCCGAAGTTCCCATTTGCCTGTACCCCTTGGGAAGGAAATGCATACCAGGATCACCTCACTAGCCTCAAAGGGGTTGACCTTCCTGTGGAGAGAAGGGATGAATTGTCTAGATTTGTCACAGAAGTAAACAGCAAATCATAATTAAAATGGATCATAATGCTAGATTGAGGCAGAAAATGAAAGATGTCCATGTGACTTTGGACTCGCAGTCTAAAACTAGCAGACAGATCAGTTTCTTGGAAGACAGAAAATGGTCCCCAGTACCCCGAGACTATCTCTCCATTGCAAAAGATTCCCAGAGTCATGTTAGTGGGTTTAGCTCACATGGCCATACTCAAGTTATAGGTAGCACTGAACACATTCTCCCTTCTACTGAAACTCACGCAGATACACAGGAAGACTTAATTTCCCTGTCAGATACAGTGCAATACAAAGAAATGGAGGTGAGAGGAGAGGCAAGTGGCACACTTAGCATGTATGGGGTGGACAGGAGACGGAGTGAGAGTACAACCAAACAGAAGGTTAGTGAGTCAAGAATTGAAAATGAGTTAAGGAAGCAAGAATTAAAACACACATATCAAATAGAGATATCACTTAGCCCTCTTGGCTGAACCTGAAAGACAGAAAATGCAACCCCAAAAGATTATTTTAAAATCACCTATCTGTACTAGGCACTCTGGTGACAATCCACAACCCCTGCGTGGATGTAGAAAGACTGGATTTCAGCGACAATATTATGACACACCAAACTATCCAGGACCTCCGAAAAGATGTGAGGCTCATAATACAGAAGACCAATGGGAAGGAGAAATGAGGGAGTGTCCCCAGTACCGTCCACGGAGATGACGTCTTTATAGTCATAGCGACAAAGGCGGTGAATATCTAAGTAGGGAAAGGGATTCAAGCACTGCCTCTGATTCTGATGAGGGAAACTGGATCTAAGTAAAGAGACATAGAAAAAGAAATCCACAATCACAGTTAGTAGGAGACCCAATCACACAGATTAAGGCTATACAAAGCTTTATCACCCCTTACCATGAAAATGCTAAATATTATGTTTGGGAACCTTCAGAAATGTATGAACAGATGATGGCATCATTTGGATTGAAGAATTATCAAAATAACATGGATTTTGTAAAATGGGCATGCTCTTCTGAATTTTGTGTTTATTTGCTATGCTGGAAGTTCAAAATCATTACAAATGGTCTGCTTCCAAGGCAGCCATTTGCAAATCTTTTCAATGTATAGAAATAGGCAGCCAACAACTTAATGTTTGCTGAGGATCTCCTAGGGTGTTTTCTCAAGAACTCAGGCATGCATTTGCCCAGATTTCTCTGCATTTTGATACAGAAATTTGAGAATTCAAAACCCCATTCTTTCATGCCCCTCCAAAATTGGCAGTGACTCAGTGTGTGATTTTGATGACTCAAGAACCATTGAGTGGAAGATCATACAGGCCACAAGGATTTATGAAGTACAGTTTTGAACAACATCCAAAAGCAAGGAAAAGACCCCACACAAGCCCCTTGTTCCAGCCACCATTAAAATAGCACATGTGAAGAGAAGTCCTCTGTTTGGGGCCCAAAGACATATTCCTCCATATGTTAAATAATCTAACAGAGAGAGAAATCCCTCTTTTCATAGCCAGCTGGTAAGTCCTCCACCTGCCATTTGAAATATCGACCAACCTGGACTATAAGCACATTCCTCCCACAGATATAAATTGTCCGAACCCAGGAACAAATTCACAAGAACAATTGAATCAGAATTATTCCAGGGAGAAAAGGCAGGTACCACCTTTTAGAATCAATTACCAAGAAAATGACTCTCCACCTCCTCCTAGGTTTCAGGATAATAGACAGCAGCACCAGAGTGAGTGGAGATCCAGCAATACATAAATCAAAAGTTTCCAGAACTATCAAAATGACTCCCCTAGAAGAGACAGCTACCCTTTTAGAGATTAACAGAAATATGAACAAAAAGAACATGTAGTCCAGAAAGTGAAGAGAGATTCTAACAACTGGAGTGGCAGGTCAAGCAACTGACAAAGAACATTGGTCAATTCACATGATCCCAACAGGGAAATACTGATTCCAATTCTCATAGAATCCTCAGCCAGAATGTATTGATGGGTCAGGGTGGACAATTATAAGAGGAAATCATTCAAATTTCAAAAACACAATAAGAGGAAAGGGGAGATAATAGGAAGGATATGCCAAGCCGTACACAAAGTTTCTTTTACCTCCTGTAAAAATACTGCTCAGTTTGCTGGAAAATTGGCAAAGGCCGATAGAGAACCCACTTAATTCCTTGCAATAAAACCAGAGAAAAATAAGAATGTGAAACTCATTGAGGAGAAAAATATAACCATTACATTTGAAAAAGAATAGAACTCTGAGGAGATAAAACCCAGAGTTTCTTCTTTCCCAGATGTAAAACCTCCTTCAAAAAAACAGAGTGTCAGTGAGAAATGAAGTCTGACCTACAACATGAATGAAAAGTAAGAGGTTAATAAAGACACCCCTAGACATGAGTCTCACAATAAACAAATCCCAATAGGATCAACTGATATCCCAAAACAAAAGGATACTCCTACCCATTTAGGTGTTTCTAGGCCCCACAATCAAAATGATAACAGCAGCCTGGAATTCACAAAAAAGAGAAAGTTCCTATTCCTCAGGTAACCTCAAAATCTATATATATGTAAAATGCTAAGGTGTTTTTCCAGTCTCAACTGATGGAATTTCTCAATGTCAGGTTGCCTTATGTTGTCCAAATGGCAAAGTGCACCCACTTCAACAACAGCTACACTTTCAACAAACAGAATGAGCACTGTTCTATGCAGTCACCTTCACCTTCCACTATAAAAAAACATTTCGAAGTTACTTCTTTCCACTGTGACTTCTCTTCACACAGGGCTCGGCAGTTTCAGTGTCAATGAACAGTTAATCACTGGCTCAATGTTTCAATCTATAAAGAGCAAAATGCTGTAGGATGAATGCCTCCTCACGAGCTAAAACTGAAAGTAGATGCTGTAATCCTACTACTTCTCAATCGTATACCATCACAGGGACTCTGCATAAAAACAAGGTTGACAATTATGCGTCTACAAAGACAAATCATAGAGGCATGTGTGATCGATGGAACGTAGATACTGTTCTTATACCATGCATATCTCTCATTACATTTGATAGGTTTAGCCTTTTCAATAACCATTAAGAGGTCACAGGGACCTACGTCCACTTCCTGGAAGCGGTTGGTGGTAATTCTGATATTTAAGAAGGGTACAGAAGTGACCCTATGAATTACTGACCGATATTGACATTTAAGATTGGCTAGAATGGCATATGTTATGCCAGCAACAGCCAGTCAATTCATACTTGACAATGGGGGATTTTATGGTGTAGTCTCTGTACCCTATGAAGCAGAGGATGTTACCTATGGGATGCTAGAAGATGACATAGTACTCAAAGTCACAAGAAATTATCACAACATTAAAGAATCACTTCCCAGGTAGAAGCCATAAAAAAGGATCTCTCTGCACAACTAGAAGATACTTCAGAAATAGCCATCCCAGAAATATTTTCAGGCTTCCGCTAACTGGTAGAACAGATCAGTATGACTGATGCATGTGAAACAGAAGAACAGAAACAGAAGTTGAGACAAATATTTATGGATTTTCAGAAAGTGTTCTATGGAGATTCACATGACTTCATTACACAGCCATCCCTATGGACACTAATATTGGATCAGTATTTGTAAAACAGTACTGGTGACCTCTGGCGTCCATGGAATTCCTCACAGAGATGATAAAAAATGTGGAATCAGACGTGATCATTGGGCCAATCCACAGTACTTTTAATAATCAGGTATTAGAAATATTGAAACCTCTGTGCCGACCTAAGGGAACTTTACAAGAGGGTGCACATGTCAAGCTGGCCTCTTTTTTGTGTAGTTCAGGGCCTTTTAAAGATCCCGAGTTCACAAGTATATACTGCCCTTGATTTGACTAATGGATACCAGTATACACTTGCCTTTACCTTTGGGGGACAGCAGTATGCATGAACCAAAACTCAATTTGGGTACATTAACAGTGGACACATACAGAGGTCCTGATAAGAAATCTGAGAGGTCCTCTGTATGTTGTCTGTGGCATTACACCTATCTAAAAATATTGTCACACAGAGGTCCTCACAAGAAATCTGAGATTTCTTATCAGGACCTCTGTATGTTGTCAGTGGTACACAGGGAAGAAGACATTAATGCTTGGGGGAGTGAAGGGCAGTGTTTGGGGAGCTCTATAGGGGAGGCATACATGGCAACATGAGGGAGAATAAAAACATGGAAAGAATGAAAGATAGCCCAGCAACAGTGCATTGGAGCATTGCACAACATTTGGCAGTGCAGTTGGGGGGAAAAGGTCATAGCACAAATGGGGGAAGAAGTGTCAGCACAAGGAGAGAGGAGCGTCGGCCCAATGGAGGGAAGGAGCAACAGAACACGGGGGGAAGGAGCAACAGCACATGGGAAAGGAGTGACATGGCACAGCGGAGGGGGCACCAGCATACAGGGGAAGGTGCAGCTATGTGAAAGGGACAGAGCAACAGTGCAAAAAAGGGATGAAGTGAAGGCTCAAAGGGGATGAGGGTGCAAAGGGTGAGGAGGGCACAAGTGAGGGAGGAGAGACGCACAAAGGGGGAGAAGGAACATGTCATAGGGGATAGAGGGAGAGCACAAAGGGGGAGGAGGGACAGCACAAAGGGGGAGGAGGGACGCACAGGTGAGAAGTGGGACAGCACAGGGTGGGAGAGGAGTAACAGCATAAGTAGGGAGTACATCTGTTGGTTATATGGTTAAGATGGACCCAACAAGTCCCAAACAGACCCAGATGAACTGGAGTCAATCCAATCTGAACCAGACTCAAATGATGGAGTAGACAAGGTGTATGTAAAAACACAGCTTTATTATCATCCAAATAAAGCAGGGGCAGAATACAAACATTCAAATTATGTGACTCTTGAAATACCAATTAAAAATAACAGCTAACATACTACAGATGTGTCATCAATGACCTTATAGCATAATCTCAGTTCACAAGACCTATGGGTAATGGGGATAGGATAGTGGGTTGGCTACATGTGGCTTTTATATGGTTTAAACATTTTCATTGGGTTGCACATATCTGATGGCACCACCTGGAACTACCCCTATATCGATAAAGGTTAAACTACATCATCTTTATGACATGGGGTTGGTTGGCATACTACTTAATTGGTGGCATGTCTCTAAGGATTTTGATAGGTTGGCACATTGCTTAACATCCTTTGATGAGCCAGGATATTAGCCAGACATAGAGTAGGGGGGGGGAGAGGCCCATGGAACAGTCATCCTCCAATTAAAAGACAGCTTCCCTCATTCTCAGGCCATGAGACCGTGCAATCCCTTTGTACTTTGCCTTGTGTGGTGTCTCGTGTCTACTTGCATATGTTGGGAGTACTGAAGTTATATTATCTATGTTGTCTTCTAATGAATAGTCAGTGTTCACCAATTATGGGTCACGTGCAATGAGTCTGTGTATGAAATGGAATTATTGAGATATTAGCTCTTATTGACGTGTGCCGTGTGTTCTGTTGCCTCCAGGGACACTCCTGAGCTATCCTTCATGGAGTCCTTTGGCTTACTGTTTTACTGCATCTGGCTAACAAAGACTGGTTGTATTCTGATAGAAAAATGTATTAATCTTGGCGTATCCTGCTTTTGTCATGGGAACTGCTAACTCGTGCCTTCGTTCCGCTGTGCCTACCCTCCTTATTTCATTCTAACCTTGGCAATAATTGCCTGCTACCATCCTGAGCTCTGTACGGATTTGTATGTACAGATTTGTATATACAGATGTATTTTGAGTTTTCCCAAGGATTTGAGTCCTGTGCTCATTCAGAGACATGCTGTGCCTTCCATTTGTAAGAGGATGGCTGCTTTACTACACTCTTGTTTCTATGATAGCAGGCTATATTTGCACATCGGTCATGTCGTATTTACCTTATGCATTGGTCATGTTAGTGTTCTTCATCTCTGTGGATGCTATGTTAATTTTCTTCATGTCTCAATGCATATGGTATCTATTTTTCATGCTCTTCATGTGGAGTGCATATGTGCTTCATGTCTAACGCATGCACTTGTTACTGCTACAATGTTAGTTTGACGGCTTTTGCCATTTTCAGCTTAAAATGTCTCTATGTCCTGTTGTTCCTGCATGGGATAAGGGAGGTACGGAAGCCTCAAGGAGTAATGTTTCTTCCCTGTGCAGTATTGGGCTGGGGGAGGGCCAGAACTCAATAGAGAGTGTATCCATCTGCCTTCAAACAGTATGGATAATAATAGACTGGCCGTAGTTGTTCTATATTGTAGTTTTGCTCTCAATGGGGCTCATTTGTAGCACGGGTCAGATGTCCTCAAAAGAAATCTGATATTTCTTCATGGTCATAGTAGAACACATTCTGATACACCTTTTCCCACGGTTTCTGCTATTGCACAAAGCAGTAGGCCAAAGGGCATTTCTATCCATTTCAAAGTGCATCCCAAATTCAGAAATGGATGTGTTTTGAAATCGCATAAATCATGGTTTGATCAGTAGCAGGGAACACACAATGCTTATTCAGGTCATTTCTGACCGTGTGATGCCATTTTTAATTCCTAGCCCTCCTAATGAGATAGAAGTGCTTGAATGACACGCACCTCACACTCAGAGCACACATGTTTTTCCAACAGTAAAAATGTAAGGCAGTTATGTACGCCCTGGGATTTGAACATTACAAGCATTATTTTTGGAGAGGTGCAGTACCACTTTTGCTTCTTTGATGTAATCCGGTCCTCCTTGCTAACTCATGTTCCTCCTCCAAACTTTTGGTAGTGCCTAGAATCAAAAATAGATCCCTGGAACCTTCCTGTTCCAGCTGAATAAAGAACATCTCTCCCTCTCCTCAATTTAACCTACACAATCTTAAGTTTACACCTTCTCTTTTTCCGATGATAACAGTCCCTAGATCTCTGCACCACCTTCACATCTTGATATTGTTTTTTTCACCATCTCTCCACCAACTCTAATTGATGATGTTATCTCCTCTGCCTCTTCTGTACCATATTGACATCTTGGTGTTGCCACCAGTAACTCTTATCCACCACCTCAACTTGCTGACTGCATCCCCTTCAACTTCACCTTCGCACATGGATGCTGTTGCCACCACCTCTTCTCTCAATATGGTTTAATCCACTTCTTTCTGAGGTTGGAATGGGAGGGCAACTTAAAGAGGAAATCTTAGGGCATATGATAAACAGAATGTGACATATATATATATTTGGGTTTTTGATCAAAGCTTACGCTTAGGATGTTAGGTGTAACAAAGCTGTACGGGACCAACACATATGTCAAAACCATAGATTTGAGCAAAACCTTTTATGTAGGGAATTTACTACAAAAGGGGCAAACGTAAAGTAGAAACAGGATTCCCCCAACTAAAATATCAGGATGCTTTCTCTCATTGTGTTTTAATGGGCATTTCTGCCCTTGGAAGATCTTAAACAATGTCCTTCCTAGCCAACAACAGCTCTCTTTCCTTTCCAGCTCCTAACTGTCCTTCCCAGTCATCACGGTTTCAATAAAGGGTGTCTGTCACCCTTTTTTGATTCCCAGGGCATTGCAGGCTCTAGAGTGTCACAAACCATTCATTACTTGATAGACTAGTTGTGGCCTTATGGGGTCCCTGACACAAATATGGACCCTCATGTGTAGCCTTGCCAGCAGACAGGTCAGTGATACCTGGAGGAGTATCCTATCTGGCCTGCCCTACCTTGAACCCCCTCTTTCCCTTTTACCTCTCTGATCTTATTGGATCTCCATGTCTGATTCTCAATGCAGTACATCAGAACCTACCTGTTCTGGCTGACTATAGATCTGCTCTACTCCTTCTACTCATTCTCACCCCCACCACCTGATGTCCCTACCTCCTCTGCTCCTAAAGTTAACGTATTTCCCTCTAAGCAGCACATTCACATCTTGATCTTATTTCCACCACCTCATATGTACCACCTGGACTTGCTGATGTTACTTCATTATCCTGCACTCTTGATCTTACAAAATCCTCCTTAAATCTCGTAGCTCTCACCACCTCCTTCTACTCCTGCTGATATTGTCTCACCAGCCATTTTCACCTTTCCAGCCTCCACTTCCTCCAACTCTCTCCAATCTTCTGGGACCGCTAAATCAAAGCTTTCTGCAACCCACACTCACTGACTCAGTTCTATGACTTTTACAGTGCTGTCTCTCCCCCCCTTCAGTTGGGATTTGACTGAATGTCTGCACAGCACTGTGTAATTGGCACTGGGTTGGTATTTGTTTCCACTAATGAGTGCACCTGGCCTATGTTTGCACATAGGAAGCCAGAACAAGTTTTCATCTGAGCCATCAGCCATCTTATACGTCACTTTCCCTTTTCTATAATAATAATAATAATATAGCATTTATATAGCGCTACGAACCCTCAGGCATTTGAGCCTTGCCTAGTATTACCCACGGTGTGTGGTGCTCATTTATCGACCTCGGAAGGATGAAAGGCTGAGTTTGGCCTTGCCAGGATTCAAACCTGTGTCAGCAGGCTCTGCACAGATGTCAAAGCGAGCGCTCTACTTGCTGTGCTATCAGACCATATTGTTTGTGAAGGATCGGGGGATCTTCTTTTCGTTGCATGAGAATTGTATGCTGGACAAACTCTTGGTAAGCTGTTTAAACCATCTGGCTGTTCAGAGAATATTAGGTCATGGTGAATTTGCAATATTTAATATCTGGCGAGGGAATGAGCTGCTGTGAGACAATGCATTTGGTATGTTTGTGTCACACCTGGGAAAACCCACAGTTGGAAAGGCATTAACTTCCAAAATTGTAGCAAGTATGGGTCACACAGCATCTTAATGGTGTTTAAAAATTACTTCTCTGAAACTACAGGTTGGGTTGCAAAAGTATCAGAGCAAATTCTACAAGTGTCATGTGAATGCATGGTTAAAGGGAAGCATCTGTTGTTTTTCTCTAGAAATGTGGGTCTTCTGAGATGGAGCTTTAACCACTCTCTCTTGGGGAGGATCAGGGTTCCTATGATTGCCATGTGCTTCCCTTCAGGGACCAAGGAGGTGTACAGGTCGCCATTGGGCTATGCATAAACTAAACTGCTCAGGGCCTAAAAAAGGTCATGATAATTGGGACTGTACTGTTCTGACCTCCAGTGATTGTCCCCTGCCCTGAGAAAGGGACCAGTGAAAGTTGACCTGGGGATTCCTCCACATACTACCCCTGAGCCTATCATTCACTGCTTCAAGGTTGCACCCACCCCCTTAGCCACCGATTTGATCCTAAAATGAAGGGAAATCTAAACCAAAGAAAAATATGCAAAGAAATAATATCACAATTCTAAAGACCAACATGTGAGCTGCAGCCTCGGCACAGCATCAGAAAAAGAGACATGTGAAGATATGTGCAATGTTAGCAGCCCACCTACAACAAGAGTATGTGTCCAATGAACTGACAATACCCCCACAAATCAGTGTTTACAGTTACCAGAAAGTATCTAGCAAACATTTATTAAAATGGAAAAACAGTCCAATCTGGGATGTAAAGCACAACATTTCATAGCAGACCCACTCCTGCAGGTGTTTATATTTTGTAATAGGATTAAAAAACAGCATTTAGTTTAGTACAGATACTCAAAAATATCAATGTTGACAGGGGTTTGATTGCAAAGAAATGAATATTGGTGCCCTATTTTATGGAAATGTAAAAGCAAGGTGAAATGAAAATGAGCACACCTTTGAAGCAAAAGAGGTTAGCCTGTTCCACAACACCCACCCTAGGGGTTGAGGCAAGTGGGACCTCACTGGGAGAGAGTCCCCCATTGGGAAAAAGAACTCCCGTTCCCGTGAATAATTCCCTAATGCCCTCAAAGTGATGCCTGATATGGATTTGTCTAACCTAACAGAACATTATCAATTCCATAAAGATGAAGTGAGCATATTCTATACATAATAGAAAACTAAGACTTTGTCTTTAAATCGGTCCCTCCAATGGACTGTGCCGAGGAAGCTGAAAAGGGATGATATGACAAGAAAGAATGGGGAAAGGTGAGACTAGGTCAGAGAGATGGCAAGAGAGGGTGAGAAGCATAGAGAAGCCAAAAAGCAGAGAGAACCAGGGGAAACCACCTGTGCATAGAAGAGCGCAAGGACGCAGAGATTTCGCAGAACACAAAGCCCACGTTAGCCAGTTGAGCTCCGACGTGGAGCCAAAAACACTGGGAGACCAACGTATGAGAATGGAAGAATGCACAATACGATTGAAGAGAGAGTTTGCTGGTGGTGTGACTGCACAGCAACAGTGGTAGGCAGTACACCAGCAGAACAGCACCAATACCAGTGACAGGAGAAAACCACTCTTGACCCGAGATGCAGTGCAAGTTCATTTTAGAAGACAACAACGAAACGCATGTGAACCAGATGGCATGACAAGTGAGCTGCAGAGCCAAGAAGAAGGAGAAAGATAGTCCAAGGCCTTACCAGTGCTGGTGAAATTACCCCTCGGAAAAGAAGGTAATATGGGGAATGGGATTAACAGACAGTTAAGAGGGACTTATTATAACTTGAATAAAACTCAACCCAGTACTAATGGGAGAGGAATAGAGTTCAAAACCCATTGCTTTGGGAAAAGGGAGAAGTCAGCACAGATCCCAAAGATGAGAAAGAGAATATTATAAAGACATTTGGGAAAAAACACCCAAGAGATCAGAAATACACAGCTCATATGATATGATATGGCATTTGTAACGCGCCTATACACAAGCGTTTCAAGTGTTTCAAGGCGCGATGAAAACAGCACTCTGTGAAGAGAGGCTAGAACCTGACAAGAAAGAGGGATGGAACTTATACAAAAATAATATTTTTTGCATAAAATGACAGCAGAAAGCTATCCGTCCCCTCCAAGAGTTACAGAACTTGATCCGCAGGATAAAAAAGAGACTCTTTGTGTATGGTCTATTGAAAAAAAGAAAATAATACAGAAAGCCCTGGGACAAAACACAGCAACCAGGTGAAGGGAGTCATTCTCCTCAGTGGTAGGGTCAGATAGGTTAGATTTGGAAAGTGGACAGACTTGCTTTTGGACATTCATCCTGATTTATGAATACTTTAGTTAATATTACAGGTGGGAAACACCACATAGAAACAGGGAGAGCTAAACCTTATTTTACTTTAGAAAACATATAATGCTTATAATGTCCTCACAGCCTCTTTGTCCTTCTTCTGATTCTCAACACAAGTCAAAGGGCAATTCATTCCCCTAGCCACAGCAACACAGCAAGAAAGATGGGCATGGGTTTCTTTCCCAGAAGAAAAATGTGAACACTGGCTTTGAAGCTCACAATGAAACCTTATAAATTGGACTGGGATTGGTGTTCAGGATTCAGGCATTGCAAGCAAAACAAATGTCCCACCTTTGCAACTTCCATCTTCTTTGAACCTAGTCTAAGGGCTCTAAAATTACAATGAATGTGCTCTGTGAAGTGGTCTGTAGTGGTCTCCTCCCAAATAATCTGATCTTTTAATCAATCATGCCATTTCAAAACGAAACACCTCACACCTTTAGAGACCTCATGTATGACATAGGGATAAACAGATGCTGGAATTACTGAAGGGGTGTAATTAGGTCATAAATGGCCCTTGAGAGCAGCCTAACTTCAAAGGTCTAGCAATATGATCACCAACGTAGCCAGCATTCTCAAGAGTCATAAATGGCCCAGCTCTAAGATACAGAGGAACTTACGATGTTCTGTTGAAGGCAGAGAAATGGGAGATTCCTTTTAATATTTTGTAAATAAGAAAAAATGCCAATGTGAATTTGATAAAATTGGAATCACAATATGTATTGCTTGTAACATTTGAAGGCACTGTCCAAATTGTTCATGCCAAAAACTCTATCAGCTGAATGTAAAATGATTTTTTTTGCAGTCTGTTAATTATGTAAATTAGGGGCGCATGTATATTTTCACACAGAATTGGGACACGCCATGATTCATATGTCATAGCAAATGCACCAGTGTGCCTGTTCTAAGATTGAAGAATCATTTTTTTATAAAAGTATCAGTGTGTAAAAAGCCAAAATTTGTAACACACACACATCACATGTCCTGCTGAGATCAGACTAGCATCCGTTCATTTGCCTGAGTGAGAGCATGCTGATGAACTGATTAGTAACAAAAGCACATGTGAGGAACATGGTGTTTCAGAAAATTACAATTGTTTAATATAGACATCCCCAAGATGACATCACAGCAAATGGGATGGAAACTGGGCTTAGAAATGACTCACATCAGATTGTCCTCTTCATTAATATGCCAAATGAGCACAGAGAGGATGGTTTAGTGTGCTGTCACTTGTGGAACACTGCCCAACTGCATACATTGACCAATTAGATTAGAGAAATGATAAACACCTCTGAAGAAAGTGATTTATTTCTGAGCTTTAAAAGTCCAAACCCTTAGACTCTGGGGTCACTCACTCACCCACTTACAGATTAGCTAATGGAGGGGAAAGGGGAGAGAAAGGATAATTGGCAACAACAGAAAGGAGAATGGAATAGATTGCTTTCCTTTGGACCCATTTTGGATTGTCAGCATCACACTTCAAGGGAGGCCTACCTGGAGTTAAAGTCCAGTGCCTTCCTCAGTGGAAAATACAACAGACAGACCCCATTGTATTTTCTGATGCCCACTTGTTCTGAGAAGGGATGAATGTAAATAGTGCTTAAGAGGGTGTCCACATGTCTGTGAGACAGACAAAAGAAATTCCCATGTAAGTATAATGACAAAGCAAAATATAATTATGAGTGGAAATATAATCTTAAAGGGAATAGATTAAACCCTGCCTCTGTCATGTATACGTTCTGAGGGGGAGAGGAGATATATATGGATCTGCCTGGATATGATAGCCTGGGAAGTTAGGGTAGATTTCAGAACTGTATGTGATTCTGGCATTATATATCTGATTAAATATGTCCCTTAGGTTGCTCTTCCCTTGATATCCTGCTGCCTCCTTTTTAGTTGTTGCTTCTGTTTCTATTTTTTAAAAAAATGTAAATGTACATTGGGTTGTTCATTTTTTTAAAAATAGTGCTTGCATTTTATAATATTGTAATATTGTCTTCATTTCTTTCTATTATGCATAGCAGTAGTTTTGTCCCCTAAAAATTACTTTTACAACTGCTTTTACCCTAACAAGGTCACTTGTCTGTGGGAACAACGAGAAACTACAAGAAACTACAATTTCCTTTGTTTCTGTAGTTTTCGCTGTCTTTTTTGAGTTCAGGCATGTTAGCGCCGGCACGTTAGGGGCAAACTCGTTAGTGCCGGTATATAAGGAGGCCTCTCACTTTATTTTGTCCCCTTAGGTTGCTCTTCCCTTGATATCCTGCTCCCTACTTTTTAGTTGCTGTTTCTGTTTCTATTTAAATAATTTTAACAAATTTAAATTGTGCTGATAGTTTTTCTATAAAATAAAGCTTGCATTTTATGATATTGTCTTCCTTTCTTCCTATTATGGATAGCACTAGTATTGTCCCCTAAAAAGAATTTCAAAACTGGGTTTACCATAACAAGGTCACTTTTCTGTTGGAACAATGAGAAACTACAAGAAACTACATTTCCGTTTGTTTCTGTAGTTCTCGCTGTCTTTTTTGAGTCCTCAGGCATGTTAGCGCTGGCCCGTTAGGGGCAAGCCGGTTAGTGCCGTTTTTTGTCCTGTTTGTATTCCTGTTCTGCCACGCTTCCCCAAGATGACTGGATTCTCAGTGTTTCACAACCTGCTGCTGGCTCAGAAATTCGCCCAGGATGCTATCATTGGGAAACATATTGACATTGCACTGAATCTTAACTCAGATATAACCTCTGATGTTTCCCCTTTGATGTTGCAGTGGTAGAGAAATCACTGCCTGAGCATTCTTTAGTTAGTAACAGTGTCATCACGGACCTTGCTAATATTACCTTTACTCAATCTAACTCCTCGCTGGACACTCCGTTACCTGACAGGCCTGATATTTCCACTCTAAGGCAGGCTGGCAGGCTGTGAAGACTCTGATGGTCTACCCGTACAAACTACCCAAACTAATGTTATTACTGTGTCCGTACTCAATACCCGTTCTGCAAATAAACATGCTATCGATAGACATGAGCATATTGTTGATAATAATGCTGACATTATGTGCCTGACAAAAACTTCATTGAAGGATTCGAGCGGCCCAGTTATTGATCTTGCAACCCCTATGGGCTACACATTCTATGGTAAAAATTGTCCTATAGTTAATGGTGGAGGGATTGCTTTTATTGCTCATGAAGACTTGAATTTCCTTTCTACCCCAATCAACTGTGAATATTGTGACTTTTTAGTTGCTGTTTCTGTTTCTATTTAAATAATTTTAACAAATTTAAATTGTGCTGATAGTTTGAAAGTCACTTCTTCAGCTAACACAAGTACCGATTTTATTGTCACCTATTGTCCTCCTAAGGCAAACCTGATTTCACTTAAACAATTATGAATACCCTAACCTCTCTGAACAGGCCTAATCAGTCTTGTTTGGTTTTAGGTGATTTCAATAGATGGTGGAATAATTTGGAGGACTCAGAAGCTCTTACCCTTGAACATCAGTTCAAATATGATGATATGACAATACATAATAATGCCCCAACTCATATTTTGGGCAACACTCTGGATTGGGTTGGGTCAACAAACCTATACCTTGATTCTTGGGATATTACTCCCTGCGTATGGTCAGACCATTGCTTTATTACTTTTAAGATACACCTACCTGGGAAACCTGCTGCAAGGGTTAAGGTCTCTAAGAGTGTCACTATTCAAAACCTGAAGAAAAGAAAATTGGTTGACCTCCATTGCTGTCTTGACAGTATTATGGTGGAAACTTTCTATTCAGACTCCCGCATCAGACTAGCTTCATTGTACATCAACCGTCTGAGTTCATTCCTGAATCAAGAAGGTCCTTTGAAATCGACTGTGATTGAAAACGACTACATACATAAATCATGATTTACTCCTATGTTAGTTTAAAAACAAGAAAAGAGACTCGCTGAAAGAGTATGGCGGAAAGGTAACTCAGCAAGCAATTCGCAGACCAGGAAACATCTGGAAAAAGCATACAGACGACAAATCGTTGATGCTAAGAAAGATGTCTTCAATAATGAAATAGAAAAGGCTGCTAACTGTACTAAGAAACTATTTTCTATCTTCATATATTTGGAAAAACCTCACTTGCAACCTAATCCGGTCTGCTGTACAGACAGCGAGTGTTAAAGTATTCAAGAGGCATTTCCTGATAAAAATCAATATGGCAAGGGTAAAAATTGATGATTCCTCCCCACCTGATGTTTTACATCCCATCTTGATCAGAGTTTCAGATTTACTTCCTTAAACATGTGGTATGTTCAACTTCAAACCTATCTCTGTTGAGGAGATTGAAGGTACTAAATAATATGTGTCCTACATCATGCCCCAATTATATTAACTCTCCCAAGTTTGTTTTGGTCAATTGTGGTATCTTTGTACCTTTCCTTACTGGCTTTGTTAATGTCACTTACACCCACAACATAGTACCAGACTCTATAAAACAAGTGGTAGTTACACCACTGATAAAGACGATAGGTGCAGACCCGTCTAATATTGGGAACCTTAGGCCAATCACCAACATTCCCTTCTTGTTAAAAATCATAGATAGAATGGCCACTGGTCAATTTCAAAAATACCTTGAAGCATGCAATATTGTACATTCCAGGCAATCTGGATTCCCGTGAAAGTGCACTGGTTGATCTTCAATCACAAATAGTGGATATGGTGGACAGAGGCAAATCCAGTCTTCTGGTGCTTCTAGACATATCCTCAGCTTTTGAGCTGGTGGATCACAATAGACTCATATTAATGCTGCATGTTCCAGTAAAACTATCACATGGTTTGAATCCTTTCTAGGTGACCACATGTCCCATGTGGTCATGGGTAAAGCATTGTCCCTACAGTCCATGATCATGTGTGGTGTACCACAGGGCGCTTGCTTGTCTTCCTCCTTGTTTAACATATATATACGCCCTTTATGTGAATTACTGGAAGATTCTGGGATTGCATTAGCAAATTACACTGACGACACTCAGCTCCTTATAGAACTGACAGGTAACTACTTGTTAGATCTAGGTAAAGTACAGAAGGTTTACAATGTGATTAAGAATTGGATGACTACTAATTGGCTATGTTTGAATAACTCAAAGACAGAGTTTCTAATCTTTGGCTCTCCCCAGGCCCGAGCAAAGTTAGATTCTCGCTTCTCAAGCTTTAGCTTTGAGGAACATGAGATTAGGGTGCAAGAAAAGTTGAAATCACTTGGTGTCTTCTTTGACGCATCCCTGGGAGCTGACACTCAGGTGGACAATGTTGTTAAGAAGTCTCAATATCACCTGCAGTTGCTGAGGCTAGTAAGGATTCTGTTTCCCCTAAAAATTGTGGAACTCTTGTAAGAGCAGTAATCATGCCTAGACTGGATTACTGTAATGCTCTTCTCTGTGGTGCTAGCAAAAATAATTTGTCTAAACTTCAGGTCTTACCAAAATGATGATGTTCATATTGCAAGGAATGTTCCCAAAAGAGAACATGTATCACGCCACAGGATAGCTCTTCACTGGCTCCCAATTTCAGCCAGAATTAATTTTAAACTGAACACATTAGTACACAAGTGTGTCTTCAGTCTGGTCCCACACTATCTGAAAGAGTGCGTAAAGCTGCAAAATTCCTCTCATTCAACCAGATCCGCCGGAATACCTAGATTGATCTGCCCTATAGTAAAATTAACTAGAGGCGGGGGTCGCTCATTCTCTGTATGCTGCTAGGCCATGGAATCTGCTTCCAGCTAATATTCGTACGGACAGAGTCTCTCTGTGTTTCGTTAAAGGCTGAAGACTCTGCTCTTTGCTTAAGATGCACCCTTTCCTTCATATGACACCCTTTTCTCGCTTGGCCTGTGACCTTACTGTTGTTTTTTGATGTTCACGCTTTTATGCCTGCAGGCTTAAGCGCTATGTAAATTTGTAAGTAAGTAAGTATAGTGTGTACATTGAGAGATCTGCTGACTCCTTCTCTGTGTAATGTACAAACACAGAAGAAGTGTTCTGAGAGCCAAAAGATTATCTCACTGTGTGCATACCTAGCAGAATACGATAATTGGAGTCATTTCCTGGTTACATCACCAAACAGAGTCATGTGACTGGTGCTAATCCATTCAAGACAAAGGGGAAAGAGTTATTAACTGTTACCCGTGTCTCATCATTAAGTTGCCCATTGAAAATGACACATTACTACAGTTAAATGGTAATATAACAGAAATACCATTAAAGGAAATCTAGCCAACATATATTTTCATTGTGCAAGTGATTCACAGGCAGGAATGTTAAGTAGCTTGTCTTACCATTGAGGTTTCTAAAACGCTGCTTGAAATGTTGACATCTTCATTGAGTGGAAAATGTTAATTTGTAATGAGCAATAAGTACAGAGATTTAGATAGGGTGGGGTGTTCTGAATTAATTGGGTTTCCTATAAAATGTCAATTAAATCCTAAGTCCTCATACACTGTTCAACGCATAGTGGACGCGCGCTCAGGATAAATCAGATGTGCATAATGTGATGTGTGTGTGTTACAAAAGTCTCTATTCCTGGAACTGTAGAATGGGAAATTGAGATGACTAGTGTAATGATCATTCTTCATTATAGTCAACATTAAATTTGTTATTTCATAGATGGATAATTAGTTTATATTTAAATTAACTTACTTATTTCTATTTTTGTTAATAAATAGACCTTCTGCACGTTTCTTGTCCCAAGAAGAGGGAGGGGGTGGCTGTAGGGAATCAATATTGTTAAATTGGCAGTACCATGTTCATAAACAAAACTTTATTCAATAAATAATAGTTGTGTGCACCCAATTTGGGTGGGTAGAAAAACCCCTCAAACTAGTTGTAACCTGATTAAAACATCCTACAAGGCAGGGGACTCTGTCACATATACCAGGTGGCCTCCACAAATTGCAATATCTACTACTAACACCAGGGAAACTAAGGCAACATGATGCTTGTAATGAATAAAATGCTTCACATGTCTAGCACTACTCAGTATCTATAGAGTCACTTTTAAATACACTGAATACATTATTATGTTCTGTGGCACAGTTACTTTTTCATTTATATTTACATTAAAGCAAAATGTTTAAAACATGTGCTGAGACTTCTTAATAGAAAACATGCCAATGGCTGTGAACCTGGCCCTACTTTATTGACACAATACCAGCTTACATTGTGTTTCCAGTGCATCATTACCTGTACTGGACTTTTTAAACTGAAGGCTGCAATTTGTTCTGATCACCAGTCCTCTGTGCTGAGTATTTTAAAGACATTGTTATGAGAAAGGCAGGGAGATTTTGAGTTATGTACTGTTCTTTGTAGAATATTATGTGGCATTTTGGTGAAGAGGTAATCTGATTATTATTTAATATATTGATATATTTCTCCCTATGCTCCTGGTACAAGTATGTAGTGAGAGGAAACTTTAGGGAAGCATTAAAAATGTGTAATGAAATAATAAGTCTGCTATTGTAAGGGTGGACGTAGACCATGTGCAGATTTGAATACTACCCATACACTGTGTGCTACCCTGTGTAATGTCTGTAGGAGGAGGCGATGGAGAACCTGATAATGGTGATCAGGGTATGGGAAATGGTGTAGAAAAAATGCCCAAGAATAATGTTGTAAGAGGCCTCTTGGATTCCTACCAACCAGAGAAATACACAGGTTTTGAGGAACTCTAAAGATCGCTGAGTGAGAACTTCAGGACTTAAGAATAGGCTACAGATTCCATGAAGTAATGGGGGCAGTAATCAGAGGTCCCATGTGGGCCTGTGGGAAGAAAATAAGCAGTAGAAACTGCACGTCTCTTCAGGCAGCATTTTGTTCAGCATGCCAAACAGGGCCACCAAATCCCCTGCAAGACTATTTGTGCTCTGAGAGTTAGTCAGCGCTGTAAAATGACTAGATCACTTTCCCTTTCTTTTTGTGGGTTTTGTTCTAAAGGCAGATCTGTCCTGGGTAAGCACACAACTTGTGTTTTGCATGATTTTTGGTGGACTTTGGAAGAGTTTATAGTCTTTCTATAGCACTGTTATTTTCAAGTGCTTTTAATACACTGTTTGCACCGTTTTGTATTTTTATGTGTTTAATAACAATCATATAAACAGTTTAATGTTGTATTCTTGCTTGTTTGTGAAACCTAAATCACCTTCGCATTTCACTCTGAACCAGAAAATGCTCTCTGAGTTGTAGTCCCCCTCCTTTGTGTGCCTGAGAATCATTTGTAGATCCATTTGTTTGCCATATTCTGCTACTTGTCTTTTTACTTTTTTGCTGTATTAGTACTTTCCTAGAGTGGACTTGTAATCATGACGTGTGGCAATACTTCATACTTAGAGAGTGAAGTCGAGGAGACAAAGGAGGTTGAAATCGTGTGTGGCAATCATATTAATTGCCAGATGGAGTCTCATAGGCAAATGATTTGCCTATTGGGATTGTGGGTTCTGCTGGAGCCGGATGCCCAGTGCTACAGGAAGTGGGTGGGATGTGGGAGATTCATTCCACAATGGCTAAGAAAGATGAGAAGAGGCAGGCCCAACAAAAGAGGGTTTGACTTGCAAAGTGGGAGGAAGCAGAGAAATACTTAGAAGAGGTATGGCTGACAATGAAGGGTTTGACACTGCCACATTGGTATGAGGTTGCAGAGGCGAAGGTGGAGGTGGAGCAGGCAGGGCCTTTGTGTGTGAACATGCAGGGAGTTCTTGAACTAAACGTGGTGGAAGAAAGTGTCTCTGGGGGAATGGGAAGCTCTAGATTATGTGATGGAAGAGGACATCGTAGTTGTGGATATGTGAGAGGTTTTGCAGGGAAATTACTTAATCAACATAGCAGTTGTCAAGTGAACTGAGCCGGAGAACGCAAAGCAGAAGTGTCGGGTTGCTTGGTGATGGATGAGGAGAGTGTGCAAGAGCTGGCAGAGGTCATGTTTTGAAACAGAGTTGTTTCCACTTCAACTTGCTCAGTAGGAGGTAGGGACAAGATCACGGTGCTTGTGCCTTCCCATTGCAACCTTTCAGGAGGGACAGTGGACATCCCAATCCCAGGCTAGGACAGTGCCTACCTTGTCACCCGCCTGGGACCACTTTAGCTTGCTAGAGGGCAAATCTGCAAGGGGAAAGGAATGTATTATTGTATACAGCATATTCAAGGTGTAGTGGGTTGTACCAAAAAATGTGTGATCCTATGAACCGAGGCAATGCACAAATACATGACTTGGAGGGATGCTGTGAATAGTGCTAAAATGCATGTATGTCACTATCCAGTGACACCTGTCGAAAAGACCCTCGGCGGTTGGCAAGTCAGTGAGGGAGTGTCTTCACAGGAGGACACACTTGCTTGCCGCTGGTCATCAAAGAAACAGCACAAGCAGCCCTTATTTGCCTCACATGCTGAGCCTACCCCATAACCTCTGCCCTCTGTGCATACTATGCAACCACTAGCGCCATCAATATTGCAGCTGGCTGTTGTTTGTGTTGATCACCATATGGTGTGGCCCTATTTGGGCAGGTACGGATGGAGGGACCAACTGATGTATAATCCTTGCATGTTCTGTGTGTATTGGCAGATGAGCATCAATCAGCTGAGCAGAACCTCACAGTAGTCAACTCATTTGCAGTTGAATGCCTGGGCATTAGGCAGGAGCGCAGGTGCAGTGACAGCCCTGGTACGCAAATCCAGAGGGATTGTCCTAGAATATTACAGATGTGGTTTTCAATAATGAAAGAAAGTCATGCTGCACTGCATAAACCACTTAGTTGTACCACTGTGAGAAGAGTTCAAAAGGGGGACCCACGTTAAGAAAATAAGGAGAAATAAAGAGACTAATCTGAAGCTGAATCAAATGAACAGACTAAGGGGGTAATTCATAGAATTCAGCGCACAAGTGGCGCACGTGGCTGGTGCACAGTGTGCGTGTGCGGCAGTCTGCACCAGCAGTGTGCGTCAAAATCCATTTCCGCGCACAGCATATTCAAGGATTTCAACATCCATAACCAGCCGTGGCGCAGAATAGTACAGCGACCTGCAGAACACCAGTTACGACCCCAACCCCTCACCGTGCGCCATGAACAGTGCACAAATCCCGTACATGTCGCACAGGCCAGTGGCCCAGCATACAGCCCCCCAACCACGAAAACTTTCCCACGCGATTGGCCTTGTGCGAGCTGGGTACGTGTATTTCGGGGGTGTGCGGGAACTTTCACACGCGATTGGCCCTGTGCGAGCGGGGTACGTGTATTTTAGGGGGTGCGCAGGAACTTTCACATGCGATTGGCCCTGTGTGAGCGGGGTACGTGTATTTCAGGGGTGCGTGGGAACTTTCACACGCGATTGGGCTTGTGTGAGCAGGGTACGTGTATTTCGGGGGTGCACAGGAACTTTCACACGCGATTGGCCATGTGCGTGAGGGGTACGTGTATTTCGGGAGTGCGCAGGAACTTTCACATGCGTTTGGCCCTGTGCGAGTGGGGTACGTGTATTTCGGTGGTGCGCGGGAACTTTCACACGCGATTGGCCCTGTGCAAGCGGGGTACGTGTATTTCGGGGGTGCGCGGGAACTTTCACACGCGATTGGCCCTGTGCGAGCAGGGTACGTGTATTTCGGGGGTGCGCGGGAACTTTCACAACCCGATTAGCCCTGTGTGAACGGGGTACGTGTATTACGGTGGTGCGCAGAAACTTTCACACGCGATTGGCCCTGTGCAAGCGGGGTATGTGTATTTCGGGGGTGCGCGGGAACTTTCACACGCGATTGGCCCTGTGCGAGCAGGGTACGTGTATTTCGGGGGTGCGCAGGAACTTTTACATGCGATTGGCCCTGTGCGAGCGGGGTACGTTATTTCGCGGTGTGCGGGAACTTTCACATGAGATTGGCCCTGTGCGAGCGGGGTACGTGAATTTCTGGGGTGTGCAGGAATTTTCACACGCGATTGGCCCTTTGCGAGCGGGTGGTACGTGTATTACGGGTGTGCCCCAACAAATTGACAGTGTGTGTCCTCCCAGGTGTGCCCTCTCCCCCCTCCCCAGGGCCTGCAGGAAGACCCCAACACAGGGGTACACACTGCACCCCTGGCCATGCCCCACAGGCAGCCCATCCACCCTGGTGAACCCCCCAAGCCATCCCACATGTCACCATACACAAGTGAGCACTGACTCATGTCCCCCACCACCCCCACCCACCCAGTAGTGAGGGGCACCTGCCAGCAGGCCCCGACGCATGTCCCCCAGCACCCCACCCACCCAGCATTGAGGGTCAGGCCCCGACTCATGTCTCCCAGCACCCCCATCCACCCAGCAGTGAGCGGCTCCTGCCAGCAGGCCCCGACTCATGTCCCCCAGCACCCGCACCCACCCAGCATTGAGGGTCAGGCCCCGACTCATGTCCCCCTGCAACACGACAGGAAATTGCACAATCATGGCCCTCTTGTGCACCAAGCACGCCCCCCCAGTCTTGATATGCAAAAGTCAACCATGTACATCAACACATGTCCGTCACACACACACACTGTTTGCTATAGATTGTGTAAACCCATATTTTGACATGCATGAACCCAATGAGCGAATCCCACACATGGAATTAAAATATAAAAATGTATTATGAACAAAAACAATGTAATGAAATGAAAGCCAAAAAAATAATACAAACATGAAATGAAATTAAATGCATGTCCAAAAAATATCAAAAAGGAAATGTAGATCCAATTCATAGAATTCCTGAAGAAAAATGGTCCAAACTCACTGTCCACCAAAACAAATCCAAAGGAAACGTAATAATCAAATTCCATTGCTCCATGGTGAAATCCAAAGAAAATGTACACATGAATCCAATGTCCAACTATGCACAAGCAATTTTGAAAGGGTCCATGAGCCCAACAAAAGAACTGAAACCTATCAAAGAAACTACCTAAGAAATAAATATATACAAAAGTGTAGGGCATAGTCCAATCACCCCAAAATAAATGAAAATGAAAATGAAACCTAACACCACAAACTATATACAATGGGGGCAGGCTAGTCCGACGGCTCACTTCCCAATTTCCCGGGCCAGGGCATCATCGAACTCCTGGTCTATGTCCTGGAGGCGGGCCTCTTCCATGTACCCGAGGTTTCGCAGGGACGATACCATGTTGAACTCCAACTCCCTGCGAATTGCCTCGAGGCACTTGGCCTGCCTCAGTGCCCTCTGCATGGAGTTCTCCGCCCTGACCATTGTGAGCCGTGCCTCTTCTGCCCGCGCCTGCTCCGCATCTATGGCCTGGCCAAACCGCTGCCACACGCAAGGCACTTGCAATCCAGGGTCCTCCTGCCCTCCGGCCGTTGCCTGCCCCTCTGATGTTGTTGGCCCCAAGACATCATCACTCCCACCTTGAGCCTGCTGCTGCTGTCCATGTGCCCTGCCCATTGTTGCCTGCATGTCAGCCACCTGCTGGGGTCCGGTTGTTGGGGTGGCCACCCCTGCTGGACCTCTGACTCCCGACTGTGGCAGGGATGTGTCCTCCACCAGCCTGGCCACTGGGTCAGGGACAGCTCCACAAGGTGCCCGGGTGACACTTGGGCAGGAAGATGGCATGGAGAATGACTGGCGCATAGGAGTTCAGCTGAGGAGGGGGTCCGCAGAAGTTCCAGCACACGGAGGAACCCAGCACTGGTGACCCCGCCCAGTAGGTTGACACGGGCTTCGGGAAATTCGAAATGACGTGCGCTGTCCTCGTGAGAACACCGCACGTCATTCCAAATGTCACGAACACGCAACGCCACCCCACCCAGGACAGGCTCAATCCGGTCCCGGATTGCCACGTCTACAGGGAGAGGAAGGCGAGTTGTTGTGTGGCTATCCCCTCCCTGAAAACGGGTCTGGACGAAGGCATCCCTGCTGGTGCCGGATGATGCAGTCACAAGATCGGGAACAGGATTACACACAGGCACCTCCGCAGCGGCCTGTGCTGCCTCCTGTCCCTGCCCCTGAACTACACCACTGGCACCAGTGGAATCCCCCCTTCCAGGCCCCGTGTGTGTGACTTCCACAGCCTCCCCCTCAACCAAACCCCCCACCAACCTGGATGACTCCATGCAATCTTCCTCCGTAGGGCCCTGTGGGGTCTCAGCTGCCCCTTCTGCTGCCGAGGAGTCCACCTCCGACCTCCGCCTCTTGGACCTACCCTGGGCAGCTGTGGCCGCGGAGGCGGCACCAGACTCCTCACTCCCCGATGATATGGAAACCTGGGAGGGGAGCTAGGCCTTGCCTCTCCAGCTGGCGGTGGGATCCCTGCCTGTGTGCTCCACAGCACCGTCTCCGCCCTCTTCATCAGTTGACGCTACAGACAGGGAGAGACAGAACACAGGCATCAGGGCACTGTACAATGGTCTGATAAACACATGACAGTTGCAGATGAGTGGCAGTCTCAACCTTCACACATGGCCTCACACTCCCCAACACACATATCATCTCTATCAACACTCACGCTCAAGTGATCTGGAATGTTGCAGCAGCCAGCACCATCCATACACATACAACACCACGACCATCCGAAGGTTAGCCTGACATCACATGCAACACGGGGATTGGCAAACACATGCACACACGCCACCAGACGTACATGCATCTGTACATCTACACCACCTGTTGCAGTGCAATCCCGGCATCCATTTCACATCTGCCAATCAGCCTCCTACATGTCAGTGTCACATGCATCCATGGTGTATCACAGTAGCACACATGTCAAATACCCTCACACACACAAATGTACACCATGCACGTACATGAAGGTGGAACCCGCATCCATGTGTCACACCCCAACCATGACATGGTTCATACACAGATATGTAAACATGTGTGCACCCCAACATGCATTTGGCCCTAATGCTTTCGTACACATACACCGTTGATGTGCCTCACACATGACTGGAGTCTCATGCTGCAGGCTCATGTCCCTGCACATACATACATGTTCCTTCAAAGAAATATGTGCAAACTGCACACACCTGCCACACCTCGACATGCACAGCATCCAATTAGTACACATGCACACCTGGAGGTGGAGCACTGGGCCTATACGTTCCAGGACCCTCATCTGCATGTTGATAAGGCGGACCCGGCGCCCCTTTCCATGGTTTTCCTTCAGCAGACGGCGGGCCTTGCTGAGGGTCCTGGACCTGAAGTCCTCCCAGCGCTTTCGGACATGTTGCAAGTCGCGGGCCGCCACCTCCTCCACGTTGATGGCAGCCTCGATGTCCGCGCAGATCCTCTTATGTCCTTCATTGTCGGCGCGTGAACTTCCAAAGAGGGCATCATAATGCCCCAGGACTTGCTCCACCAGGATACCAACTTCTGCAGCAGTGAAGCTGGTAGCCCTCTGCCTCTCTGACTGGGGGTTGCCAGTGGTGCAAGATGGTGTTGTGTCTGACATGGCAACCCCCGAGGCAGATGTGAGTGGGCAACTGGGTCCTGGGACTGGGCTGTGGAGCAAGATGGTAAACCAGTTGGGAGTCTACTGTTCCAGCAGGGGTGGTCACAGCAACTGGACCCCTGCAGATGGCTTACGTGCAGGCACCAAATAGCAGGGCACGTGGCCAGCAGGCAGGCCGGCAGCAGCAGATGGCAGGTGGGAGCGTGCTCGGGGCTCTGGGGGGCAGTAATTCAGCCTTCTGGGCAGGAGCGTGGTCTTCCGTGTGTTGTTGCGTGGCCAGCTTGATAAGGAGTGATTTGGCACGTGAAGAAATTGCATGTCAGCGTGAAATCTGAGGAAAGGCCCTTAGCCCGTAAGCGCATCTGTGACGTAACGTGCGCGGGCTTTTCCCACAACAAGGGTACATTGTGAATACGCATGTGAGAATAATGCACGTCAGCGTGCTATTGGAGGAAAGGGCCTTTGCGCGTACGTGCCTCTGTGACGTTGCACGTGTGGGCAGGCTTAAAAGTTATGTGTACTACGCCATTTCCTTGTACGTGCTTTTTGTGGAGAGCGAGCGGGTGATTCTTGTACCTCTTGTCGGTTCACACGTGATTACTTCACAACGTTTCCAGTTCATACTCCCTGTTTCCTCAGACTGCGTTCTTTTCTTCTTTTGGCGGTGGTGTTGCCAACGTGCACAGGTGCGTCTTTTTCACATTCTTTTTCAAGGCAGACGGTGAGTCGTGCACGTATTTTCCAACTGTGGTTGCCCCTGTGTGCCGCGTACCCCTTCAGAGGTCATTGTAGGCTGCGTGTAACACGCGTACGCTTATTTTTGTGTTTCTGGGTGCCACAGCGTAGTGCAGGTTCTTTTTTCCACACACATGGTCTACCAGTGGTTGCGTGAACATGTAATTTTGTTTTTGGGGTGCCAGTGAGTTGCGTGACCCATCATCTTCCCCCAGGGGTCACAGACAGCCTTGCTAGAGCACTAGGTACGAATTACATCTAGTACCCTACCCCTTTGACTCCAATTGCCCTGGACAATTGTTTACTGCAACTCCCATACGCACAACAACATCAGTGCCATGGTTGGGAGGCGACCAAGCAGTAAGGGAGGCAAAGGTGGCCGACCTCAAAGAGGTGGGTGTGGTGGGCGCGGTAGGGGACGTGGCCAGGATTTGCAGGGTGCCCCTAGAGCCTAGTGTGTGGAGGACCAATCGGAGCCACTTAAACCCCCCCGCCATGGTTGTGGGAAATGTAGCTGACACCATCCCAGCTCAGCCCTTGTTGGACCGGCCCATTTTGTCAACTGAACCGGCATAGGATGACTCCCAGACTGACTTCGAGGTCACCAAGTCTAAGCCATGTGTGGTGGTGAAAGTTGCTGTCACCAGGCCACGTGGATCTCAGGCAGCAATGTCATCTGCTGCCCCAAGTAGCCAGGGTGAGGAATCTGCAGGGGCAGCTGCAGCTCAATCCACCCCAGCTTTGAGTCTCCCAGCCGGGACAGTGTCAGTCCAGGTTCATCACACCGACGTTGGCCCTGCCAACATCACCCTGAAGCCAATGCCTGCACCAAGACCTTTGGTAATTGTGCATTCGCAAACTTCAAGTACCCAGTCCACCTGCACTTCTGCCCCTCCTAACCAGACCGGCGTAAGCCACTCTGGATCCGCACCACCTTCCAAGAAGAAGAAGAAGGGTGCTCTTGCACTACAGGCTGAGACCCCAGACACGGCTACACACTCCGGCACGTCAAGGAAGCCTAGCTTCAATGACGCCGAACTTGATGCACTTGTGGCCTATGTGTTGGCACATAGCCACGAAATGGTGGTAACTGCAGGCTGCAAGACTACGCCTGCTCAACGTAGGAACCACTGGCAGACCATCGCGGACCACATTAGTGTACTTGGATTTGTGAGGCGCACAGCTGATGATTGCTACAATGGGTGGAATGACCTGAAATGCAGAGCAAAGAACAAGCTGGCTTCCAATCATGCCTCTACTCTGTTGACTGGCGGTGGGTCTCCACCAGAGGACGACCAACTCACTGAACATGAGTCTGTTGCTGGAACCTTCGTCACAGAGGAACAGATCCAAGGCGTGGGAGACCTACCAGATTATGAAGCATTGTCCGGTGAGTGCCCATGCATGTGTGTGTTATCCATGTGTATGTTGCTTGGGTGATGTGTTCTCATTGAGTGACAGGTGAGGGTGTGTACTGCTGAGTGGTATGGGTCACCCATGTGCTTCCTCCAAACCATTCACTGGCCTTGGATTTGGGTATGACAGTGTCCCTTCTGACCACAGTAGCCAATTAGCACCACATTACTGCAGTTGCCCTTGTACTGTCATCTTGCAACAACATTGTTCAAAATTTTCAGTGTTCGTTGTGCCTGATTGTTTCAATCCTCCCATTTTTGCAACACATTTTTCTGCCCTAATGCCACATATGTGACATGCTTGAGTCATAGATTACACCCCACAATGGGCAACATTTATTACCTTGTTACGGGAATTATTTGACCTTTCAGGCTGAATGAGTAAGGGCCTGCTCACATTAATTTTTGGGGCCTGTTTGAACGTGGAACATGACTGTTGTTTCCTGTCATGTTGAAGTGACCAACCATTGATGTATCCATCTGCCTGCCATCACTGTATAATTGTTAACTGGATGTGTTGCAGTCTGTGGCACATGCATATTTTCTCACACTATTTTGAATTTTTCATCTCATCATGTCCATCTCACATGGATGGGTGACAGTACTAATTCACTAACATATGGCTGTACTTGTCAAAAGTACCATGGCTATGCTGCATGCCATCTGTGTGCTGGCATGTGTCATGTATGTGTATTGGACATGCCACTCACAGGCTAATGTGTGATGCAAGTGCTATCCAGCATGCCATCTTGGAGTCCTCAGTGTCTGCTTTTTGCCTCCCCTTCCAACTCATTGACAGTGCATGCATGGCAGGGTTATAGTCATGTGGGACATGTGTTATTCATGTACTGGATCTTTGGCTTGTCAGGCCTTTGTGTGTGCTATGGTGCTCATGCCTGTTTCCATTTGTTGTCTTTCATGTTTATGCAGGTGATGACGCACTTGATGCTGTTGAGGTAGAGGAGATGGTGCTGACCCAGGAGGAATCTCAGCCACAACCGGGCACCAGTGGAGGACGTGGGGTAGTGGTGGGTGAAACCCCAATCCTCCTGCAGACCATACTGTCCACGGGTGTCTCTGGGTGCACCTCCACAGACCTCTATGATTCAGGTGCTGAATCGGACAGTGAGACATATGTGCCGTCGCAGGTGAGTTTTACTGGGAGGGATGCTGTTCTGTCCAACCCACCTGTACCGGGGGTAGACCCCTCTATGGGGATGTCAGTATTGGTAACTCTGCCTTTGGCGGTTACGGATGCAGGGTCACACTCCACAACATCCGATCCTGTTCGGGCCAGCAGATCAGAGGGGGAATGCAGTCCTGCAGCCTCAGGCAGTGCCAGCACAGCAAGGGGCAGATCGCCTTGCATCAAACAGGTGTGGTGCCCGATGACGCGGTGGCCGTGCGCCACCAGGCAATACTGTATGGAAAAACTCCACGTACAGTATAGTAGCACAACAGGGGGCATCGGCTGAAATGATGGCTCAAGCAATGGATAGGGTGGCCACTTCCATTCTCCCCCCTGAAAGGCAGATGGAGCTCCAACAGCAGGCAACAGACTTCATTTGCCAATCACACAGGGAAGACATGTTGGCGTCCAACAGGGACCGACGGGTGGCACTGGAGACTCTGCGCGAAGCCATATCTGTAGAATCACAGGGCCACAGGGAAGCCCTGAGGTTAGAACTCCATTTCCTCAGGGAGACTCTGGGTGAACTTGAGCCTTCCTGAAATTTTAGGTCAGAACAGCAGCTGGAGCAGCTCACATGTTCACTCTCAGCAGAGCTCCAGGAAACCTGTGCGGAGATCCGGGCATCATGCCAGGCCATGCAGGTAGAAATGCGGGCTACCCGTGAGGTGCTGCTTGGGGATCTCCGCACCATCATCCTCCAGAACAAAACCTTCCACGCCCGCATGCTTGCTGCTATGGAGGACCATACCAGGGCTTTGCATGGGCTGCCTCCCATAGCACAGCCACCTCCTGATGTAGCAGCAGAGGGTGAGAGAGCGACAGCAGTTCTCCCACAATAGCGTAGCCGTGCAGGCCATGAGCCCAAGGAGGTATATTTTTTTTCTCAACATCCACGCAGGTAGATGTTGGGGTACACCCTGTCCTCGAACCTCCTCGGTGCCCCCCCCACCCCCAGTCCACACATGGCCATTTCTTTTTTTTTTTACGGTGTGTTGCCTTGTGTGGCTCCCGTGGGCATTCACTGTGTATTCCAGCTGGGCATATGCATGCTTGTCCTGTCTTTGGGTTAGATGCTTGAGGTCCTGACACACACACCCCTCCTGCTTCCCCTTTCCATGGGCTTGCAAAGGGTGTGACCAAGTGACAGTAACTTACACAGTGACATTGGGCTCCCATGAGCTGTGTGGGCAGTCTGTAGTCAAAACTGTGTGTACATCCCTAGTGGGGATTGTTGTTTGATTGAACACTGTATGGTGTATTGATATGTGCTTGTACATCCATGTCTTTCTCCTTATTCACATGTACCTTCTTCATGTCTTCACAAGGCTGTCTCCTTTGCAGATGCAGTTCATGTTGTATGCAGTACACTGACCTATTTGCCTGACAGCAACACTCTGCAGTTGGAAGGGGTCGATGTGCTGGCTTAGTCAGATTGTGAGACTTGCACTACTTTGATGTTGTACTGTTGTATTTTGACACTGTTTCATCCTGTGTTGCTGGTCTGTGTTGCTGGTAAGTATTTGTTCATGTGTGCTGTTTCTTACTGATTACTGCGAGCAATTTGTCTGTGGCCTGTTTACATTTGGAACAGTGCACTTTGTGACACTTGTGTCATTTGTTGTGCATTCATTTTGTTGCTTTCACATTGCATGATATTGCCAAGGTGTGTTGGGTAGCTGAGATGGGGAGGGGTTGGGTGTCATGGCACTATTTTCATGTTGTATTTTTCAAGGGGGTAGCCATTGATGCAGCATGAATTTAAGGTTGTATTTAAGTATGCAGGGATGCACAAAATGTAACACTTCCAGGTCACCAATCTCAGGCTGGTATGGTTGTGACAGTTGACTGTCCCTTATGTCATCACCATTGATTGTCAGCTGGTATGTGCCCGGCCTGTGTGCACTCCACAGGGGTAGGATTTTAGGTGAAGTAATTAGCCACCAGCTGTGTACGGGCTGCCTCACCACGTGCCCTTTCACCTCCCATGCGCAGCTGGCGTGCATGTCGTTTGGGATGTGGGGGCACCACCATGTCCACCCGCAGGCCCCGGCGGGTTGCAACATTGTGCAGGACACATGCTGCCACTATGATCCTGCACACTACTGGGGGCGTGTATAGCAGCTGCCCACCAGAGCAGGCAAGGGAGCGAAAGCGTGACTTGAGCACTCCGAATGTGCGCTCCACTATGCCCTGGGTTGCAATATGGGCTGTGTTGTATCTTACCTCAGGTGGTGTGGTGGGGTTCCGAATTGGCATCATCATGTGGGTGCTCAGACGGTAGGCACTGTCCCCTGGGGAGGTGATGATGGATATCATTAGTGGGGTTGTGACATTACTCAGTATCTGACATGCATGCATGTGCAGAGGCATTTATACTCACCAAGCAGCCATGTATCGCCATGCCGCCCAGCTTCTAGGTCCCGGTTTAGGGGTGACATTCTGAAAATGAAACTATCATGGGTGGACCCTGGATAGTTGGCATATACTGAGGTGATGATTCCCTTGGCATCACATACTACCTGCACGTTGATGGAATGCCAGTGCTTGCGGTTTCTATAGATGTGCTCAGTTGCCCTGGGTGGACGTAGAGCCACATGGGTGCAATCAATGGCACCTAGCACTTTGGGGAAGTGTGCCCCCCCGTAAAAGTCCTGGACAGCAGCCTGCCTTTCTGCAGGTGTTCTGGGCATGTATATGTGCCTGCGGACTGAGGAGCGTGCAGTCATGATGGCCAACACCTGGTGTAGGCAGCGTGACTGCATGGCCTGTGACACACCGCCCCACTATGGCACTTGTCCACTGAAATGAACCAGTGGCCAAGAAGTGCAGTACATTGAGTACCTTTTCCAGGGGGCTCAGTGCTTGGGAGCACTGGTTGGGTGATGTGAGGTCATCCTCCCACTCACTCACCATGTCGAGTATTATGTGTGGTGGAAACCTGTACCTCCCATACACCTGTTCATCAAGCATCCCAAAAAAGCTGGTCCTGGGTGTAAAAATTTGGGGCCTGGCTATCCTCCTCCTCCTGCGGTGTCCCACGACCACTGCTGCGAGGAATGGTATATTCATCATAGCGTCTGAGCTTGTTTGTTGTTAGCGTGCACTTTTATGCTGCGCGGGGCCGCATACGCCTGCTTCCTGCTGGCGTACGTGTTTCCGGATAAGCACGTCTTTTTTGGCGCATGCGTTTCCCCTGTTCGATTCCATGAATACCTGTTGTAGGCGCACTTGTGGGCGTTGCAAGCATTTACCTCCTGTACTTCCCCCGTAACACCCACATTTTCACGCGTTGTTCCCCATTCCGCGTGTTACGCCCTGTGTTCTGCCCACTTCTGTTGTGTGCGCTGCGCTATGTGCGCTTTTGCTGTAAGCGTAGCGCATGCCGTTTGATGACGTGTGCACCCGCATGCTCCACCCACGATTTTAGCACACATCCCAGGATTTACACGTGCAATGACTTCCATGAATCGATGTGCGTTGCTTTGGCACGCTTGCGCTGCGATTTTCACGCTTGCGCTGCCATTTTCCACGCACATTAATTCCATGAATCGGCCTGTAAATGTTGGCCTGTAGTCCTACATGGTAGCATACTTACAACATTGTAGTACAATACACTTATGGCAGAAATCCAATCAATTATATGGCACATGTTATTACATATTTTCAGTTATCATACGCAGCATGCACTATGCTGCCATCTAGAAATGAACCCCTTGCATTATTGAATCGTCTGTCATGGATCGAAAGGAGAATGGGCCTCATTACGACCCTGGCGCTAAGGGGTCTGCGCCAGCGTTAGCTGCGCGGACCCCTTACCGCCAACTACGAGTTCCTGGAGCGCCATGGTCATTTTTCCGCCCGCTTTTTGCGGGCGGAAAAATCCATGGCGCTCTGGGACCTTGGTGTTAATTACGCCACCGTATTTTACGGTGGCGTAATTAACTCCTTCCCCACTCCCATTGAGCCCTATGGGGCCGAAATGGGAATGGGGAAGGGTAAATGGGTCAATGGGGACTTACCGCCCCGCCGACCTCGGAATGGGGCGGTAAGTCCGCCATCCGCCATGGCGTAAAGGGACTTTGCGCCATGGCCGGAAAGTCCGTCGATGGCGGAAAAAATCCGCCAGGGTCGTAATGAGGGCCAATGTGAATATTACATGGTGGGGATATATGAATAGTATGTCAAGCCACCACTTAATCCAATGCCATTTTTAATTGGCTGAATAAAGTAGATGCCCAAAATGTATGATTTTGAATTGTGTGTGAGGTGATATCACACATCAGATAGTCTAGTAAGGCTGCTTGAACAGCACACCTGGTTAATTCAGCAACATTGCCTTCTCATTGATGCTCAGCAACCTGAGAAGGATTTATTGGACCTTCTAAGGGAGAGTTGCACTTTCTAAATCCCTCAACCACTGAGGTGATGTAGGAGCAGTCCAAGGCAAAGAAGATCTCTGCCCCTATCCACTCCCATTGCACATTGGGGGTGACACTTGCTGTGTACCCGGGCCTGCCATTCTGCCCCAGAATCTCCCAAGGCTGGTAGAGCAGACCCTGAAAGGACTCACTCTGTCCTTGAACTCCTGAATTGAGTCTCACATCACCTATAAGGCCAGATCTTCTAAGGCTCCCCATTCCTCCGCCTTGACACCAGTCAGACTACCATGGAAGCCAATCTCAACAATTGAAGCTGAGCTCAACGCCATCAGTGCCAAAGGGTCCCACCGGTTGTTAGGAACCCATTGCCTCAAACACTGTTGTCCAATCATTTGAACACATGGACAGATATAGTCCATAAAAGACATTCTAAGATGGCTGCCAGAGTACCAGGAAGAACATTACAAAGATGGCAAGAGTTGGTTCCACGACATGCACAGTATCATGAACAGTGCAGTGTTGCACAACCTTAGTCTATAAAAACCCTAACCAATAGGGGACCAGTGCTTAGCATTTTTGAAAGTTTGTGTCAATACTTGCCTCAAGGCTTATCGTGTCACCTGATGTATTGGTCCATGCCTGCAGAGCCTGTTAACCAGCTACCAGCTCCTGTGGAGAAAACCAAAGGAATCACAAAGTAAGCCACTAGCAATTTCAAGTCTTGATTTCTATGTGTTCTGCCTGTTGGAAACAATTAAATTGCTGCAGTGCGTGACTCAGACACTCAACCCATTATTGGAATCTTGTAGATTTATAAAAACTTGAAACAAGCACACACGACGTTCGCGTGGGCCTCCAATAAAGCAGCAAAAACAAGTGAACCTCTCGACAAGCGCAGCGAGCTTGTTGGCATGTCTTGTTCCATGGAAGTAATAAACCTCATTTCTTCTGTGTACCGAGTTGTGCTCTGTAAGCATCCATGAGGATTAACAGACCGTCCAAGTTATTCATAAAGTTATACATTTTCGGCACCAGCAACGTTGTATGAACTGCCCCTCATAACGCGCGTCCGTGAATCAAGCAACCGCCAAGAAATCTCTCCTAAAGCTAATGGGACTTATTTTGGTAACCTAAAAGCCAAATTAAGTTGTTTCTTTATCGAGTTCCCTCTTCAGCCTCTTGCAATCCTGAAAAGAAAAAGACATGTTTTATTTTGTTTATTTTAAGAAAGTATATTTCAAGCAAGAATACAAAGACAATTGGTTAAGTGCCTCAGAAGAGATATGGATTAGTTCATTGATTATGAACATTGTCCTAAAACCAAAAAAAAAAAACAAGGGAACTGCATTACAGAATTCTATCTGGACTAGCTCGCTACTTCTACAGAAATAAGGCTGGTAAGCACTGTTTTAATCAGCTATTAACCAGAATCTCACAGAAAATTAGAGCAAGTGAGTTGCTTCATTGAAAGACTAAAATATTGTTGTTCTGTTATCTGTAGGAAAATCATTCTGTTCATCATTACAAAAAGCATAGAAGCTAAGCAGACCCCATTGCAATTCCATCTCCATCCCAATACACATAATCCTCTCTCTTTTGATGCACGAGGGTGTGTGCATGAGCTTGGACCACACATGTTTCTTCCATTAAGATATGAGGGTATTGATCATCAGGTGTGCGAAGTCCGTCGCTGTTGTACACATAGACCTACCTCTACATCCGTCCCTGCAAGACACCAGGTAAGCATTACACCAGTACTGATTTCTGGCACTCTTCCGAACCTTTGATCAATTGCTTGCATGTTGAGCCCACTGGATGCTAAATCATGCCGCGCTGAGCCTGACACCTGCTAGGCTCATATTAATCGTTCGACACCCGGATCTGACTCAAACTGCTGGAGAGTCACTCACTGACTCGAACCAGGGGTAACACCGCAACTCATCCCAATTCGTGCCTTTGAACTGCTGCTTTGCCGAAACGCACATTTCAGAACAACAGAATCAGCATTTCAAGCACCATCTCCCACTGACTCAAACCGCTGGGGCATCACAATTTGACCCTTCCTGGCAGTTACAACCGGACTCGACAGGGTCTGATCTCGGAGAGATCCTGACGGGCCTCCATGGCCTGTACTGCTGAAAACCACCTTCGAGCCGCACAGAGCTCCTGCATTTGACCCTCTTGATGCCCACTTGCTGCTTGGGCCAACACAATCCACTATACTCAAACTGAGCTTGATCTGCTCCCACCAAAGCTCGACACTGGGTACTCTTTTCTGCATTTGGATAAGCCTGATCCAGGAATCTAAGACACATTCCATATTTATGCTATTTTAACTGAACCATCCAAAACATTTTGCCGAAACCACTGACAATTTTCAGAAAATCTTACTTGATTGAAATATCCAATGTGTGTGTGTTTCAGGTTATAGCTCAGATTTACTGCAGGACCGTCTGTCATAACCCTAGTTGAGGAAAGTGTTTGGTTGCCTAGAAGGAAGATGTTAATAAAGTTGCTTGAGTATTAGTTTGTTAATGGGAGTTGTCCTGACTCAGTGATCCTAAATTTGAGTTTATTGGAGAAACAAAATTCAAAAACATTCCCAGAAAGCAGAAGAGCCAGAGACAGCTTTATGGTCTTTCAAGGCAACCAGCAAAGCTCTGTGCACTCTTCCACAGCAAACTTACAACAACCTGACATACCCACCAGATCTTCACCTTTGGAGGTCATACCTTTGACCCCTTATGGTCCGTTTAATTGTGGTAACACACCATACAATGGATGGGATGCAGAATTACTCGTACACCAACAATAAGATTGACTCAGGAAGTTGGCAAAATGTCTCTGTTTTATTCTCAATGATCTAAAACAGGGAATTACAACGGACATCAACCGACGTCGCACCGCATAGTCTTGAAGCATTTAATAAAAAAACAATGCATTTATAACAAAAACTTGTCATACGTGACATCATACTACGTGGCAAACTAAAACAAACCTAAGTTGGATTATGGTTGGTTCAAGAGGAACATCTGAGTATACTTTCTATAGGGGATTGGATTGTGAATGGGTCACTACAGTCAGGTGGACAACTTATGTCCTCCCTTAGTGCAAGTCATCTTCAGGTATAAAGTACACAGCATATCATTGGCTCTCAAACTCTAAGGCCATTTGTTATATGGCCTTCTACAATTGGTTGGCACGCTTGTGCGCTACTGGAACATTTGATTCTCTAGCAGCACGTAAACTGGTACCTCAGGTGCTGGTGGGTGGGCTTGATTGTACCTCCCCACCCAATTAGCCCATCATCTCTCATCACTCATGCCGTCTGCCATTCAGATTGTCTTTAAACTTGGCCTGCAGTACCTTCTCATCTCTGGGCTCATAAGGGAGTGTGAGCATGTTCTTAACAAGGTTCAGCTTTGCATGCCCACTTCTATTTCCATCCTAGACTCACATGACGGAAGACAGTGAATCGGCCCATTTTATAGCATTTAATTGTCTTGAATAAAGAAACTTGGCACTAATGGTATTCACTCTTTGCAACTTAACGAGAACTGCCTCAGCGTCTCACGTTCACTTCTTCTTCAAGGACTGATAACCAGTTTTGGCTGTCTTAGTCTTTACCACAAGGCCAAACAGCTTTCAGTGGTCCATCTTTGAACTTGAGCTTATGTCTTTGCTGCGACACACACATAGCTATCAATCCTTCTCTCTCCATGGGTTGAGCTTTCAAAGACTCTGACATTGAATATCCAGATCCTATATATATGTTGGCGGCACTGCCTGCAGCCTATTCACTACGTATACCAGCCTTTATGGTTACTTAGTCTACTTGCATTACAGCATCTGTACATTTATGAAATGGCTTGTATTTTCTATAGTGCTCTTCACACGTGCACTTTTCACTCTACACATGAAAGTCTTCTTGATTTTTTACTTCGTCATCAGAGTCTATGCATTCTCTTCTTTGGTCATCCTTCTCAGTACGTCACCCTCATGTCTCGTGATGTCATCAGCCTCTTCTTTTCACATCTTCTCACTTCTTTGCGGTCCTCCCTCAGGAGACCATCATTTCTTCAGGGATATATCCTATAGAGTTTTCTCAGTGGATAGCTTGTCTCAAAGGTTCTTCGTGGTACAGGCACCATCACTGGCATTGCACATGCTGCAATTTCTAGTTTCCAACATATAAGCAGAATAGGGGCGGGACTTCCTGCAGAGGCATTCAGCTGCTTTCATTCCCCCCTCTGGTTGATTTATCAACCACTCCTTCACCAGTCTCCACATCTTGGTATCTTCTCTTGAAAAAGTACTTCTTTGGAGTTTAGACCTTCACCATTCCCTTCAGGGATCCTGCTGATTTCACATGTTCATCGACACTCCATGTCATGTTGCTGCATTGTCCATTTGGATTACAATAAATCCATCGTCCCACGTACCTCCTGTGATTTCTTGATATGATATGATATGATATGGCATTTGGAATGCACCTATTCACAAGTGTTTCAAGGCATGATGAGCAAGAAAGGGGGAACAGAGGGAGGACAGAGACAACGATCTTACTAGGCCAAGTGACACTGAGATCGTGCAAGTGCAGGGGAGGTGGAGGGGAAAAGTGCCAAGGGAAAGGGGAGGAGCAGTGCTGTACATGGGATCAAAACAATAACCTGAAATGCGGCAGGTGGAAGGTGCAAGGGTAAGTGCAGACAGCAGGTGTCCAAAGTACAGGTAGGGGGACTGTAGGGTTACATATACAGACCCAAGTCCAAGGGTTTCCGGGAAGCAGTGCGGGTGTGCAACTGGGCGGGCAGGGACCTCGGCCCCAAATCAGAGGGTAGCCAGGTGACCAGTGCAGTATTAGACAGGAAATCAGTAGGGGAGAGAAAGAGAGAACGCAGAAGCAAAGAGGAAGGTCTTGCAGTGCTTCCGGAACCGCGATGGTTCTCTTCAAGTTTCAAAGAGACAGGGAGGCACTTCCAGAGGGAGGCCCCAGCTGAAGAAAGAGATCTACCACCAACTCGTTGCTTGGAGAAATGAATGACCCTGAGGGAGTTGGAGGAGGCGCGAAGAGCTCAAGTAGGAAGGTATTTACAAAGAGAGAGTTGGAAGTATTGAAGACCCAGGCCCCAGAAGGCCTTGTGGACAATGCAGATGGTCTTAAACTTAATCCTTGCAGCCACTGGGGGCCAATGCAGAGATTTCAGTGCAGGAGAAATATGAGCCCTCGGCTTGAGGCCAAGGATAAGTCTCGCAGTCCTGTTCTGGATGAGTTGCAGAGGGCGGAGAGTAGAAGCAGGCAGATTTAGAAAGAGACTGTTGCAGTAGTACACTCTAGAGGGAACCAGAGCTCTAGAGAAAGTGAGCTTCCGGGGGAAGGACAGGGAAGGAAGAATACCTCTTAGGATGTGCAGTTGGTAGTTTCACTTCTTAGAGACGTCAGATATGTGAGGAGAAAAGGAGAGTGTTGAGTGGAAGATGGCCACGAGGTTCTTAGCCTCACAGGTGTGAGCAGGAAGAGGGCTAAGTGAGGCCGGCCAGAGAGTGATAGGAAAGGAGGGTACAGATGTGCCGATGAGGAGAATCTCCATCTTACTGGCATTAAGACAGAGATTGTTACCGGCACACCACTCCGGCACTTCGATCCCTCAGATGCTAAGAGGCTGGCCTCTATATATTTTCTGATTTCTTCATCTGTCAATTCCTTGTGTCCAAACCCTGACTCGACATCAATCATGATCTTGATTCCTACTGCCTTCTTTGCTGTCTTCTTGCACTGTGTGATTATTATCATGATCCCACAGAATCCAAACATGATCATCACGAATACTGCTTCTGGGAATTTGAAGATATTCGCCATCCACTGGGTAACCTATGAGAAGATAGACACAAACCATCTATCATCTGCAATATCTTCTGTCTCATCTTCCATTTGATCGTGCAGCTTTGTTGGCAATGTTATAGCCTCTGTCAAGGTCCCATTCTCGTCATCATGAGAAGGTATGAACTTGCAACATGATTCTCCGATTTTGGCACAAACACCTTCATCTATCACTGTGATCATATCTAGAAAATATCTTTTCTGGAGAGTCATCCGTCTTATGGCCCTCAATTCTTCCCTGATCATATTGAATCCCTTTTTGGTAGTGTTGATTGTCTGCAGGAGTTCCCATCTGGTATTCTGTAACCATTTGGCGTTGGCCATCATCTGGATTCCTGGCATAAAGATAGTTGTGATTATCGCTGAAATCTGGCAGAAAAACCTGTGCTCATGTGGAATAGCATCAATGGCTACTATCAATTTAGCTGAGAAATAATTCTCCCTCCGTGTCCGGGTGAGGAATTTGAGCAATCTTCTCTTTCTCAAATGAGCATCTGCTTTTGGAAACTCTCCAATGTGCAGGTCACTTCATTTCGAATCACTAAAGCTGGAACGTGAATAAGCACTATAGAACACATCCCTCCCCAATCCTTAGGTATCTTCATGTAAGTTCTGGACCCACAGGCCCAGTAGTGGTCCATCAGAACTACTGTCCCATGCTTCATGCCTGGTACATAAAAAATACAGCCACACTGATCATTTACTCCAACTTTCCTTGTGCCAATTTTTCTGAACACAGAGCTGCACTGGCCAGGGTCACTATCTGCAACAGTCCTCCTTTATCGTTGATCCATGTCAACAACTTCACAATTTTCTGCCAGTGGTGATTGCATTCATTCTCTGCAGTATCTATATCCCGTTATTGATGCTGCTTTGCACACAATCAGGCCTTCTGCCCGTCCTTCTGGAGTCAACACAGTTCCCTTGATTTTCAATTGACCTCTTTCCTTACATCTCTGTATCTATTCTTGACGCTTGCCTTGACAATCTAGCATTTTGTTTTCTTATCTTCTGATTCCTGCTCCGTTCATTCCAGGCTGTTAATATTTTAGCACTAGATTCCTTGTTTCTGGTTTCTCTCTTGTCTTCAGATCTTGCACATAGTTATCTTCTCTTGGAGATGTCCTTTCAGTCACCCATATAAAAGATGCAGTTGGACCCTGGAACTGTCCTTGTGTCTGGCAGAGTGTGAGATGCATTAGGCAATGAGCTTTTTGAACAGGTACCTCTGTAGATATGAATATCTTGGAGTTCCCCATAGCATATGGTATGAGAGCACAAACATAGCAGCTCTCCTTACAAGTTCTTTCTCCTTTTTTATCATGTGCTGATACCACATTTTATTACCCAAGTGTGCTGTACTGTCTAAATGTGTGCCAGTCCCAATATCTTCCTCTGCCCTTCTCGTGTGTCTTCCTAACATAATGGTTGGAGCCCATGGAAACAACTCTAAAGCCTCTATGCTTCAGGAAGGAAACACTGAGACCTTGGCTCATCGGTAATGGGCAAATCTACATGAGTTACTGGAGTGGGAAGAATCATAGGGACTTCTGTTTCTTTGGATCAATAAAATAATACATCATAAGGAACAACATATCAATCCCCACCACTTGTGCCACTCTGTTTAAGGACGGAAAAAACACTACTCTGAGAACTGTAATTTATTTGGTATTTGTAGGAATGCCTATATGATTGCTCTAAGCAGCCACTTTATTACAGGCCGATTTTTAAGATCCGATAGAAATCTGTGGATATTCTTCTAGCCAAGGCAGGATAAGTTCGGAAAATGAACACAATTGGTTGGCACGCTTGTACCCTTCTGGGACATTTGATTCTCTAGCAGCACATAAGCTGGTAACCCAGGTGCTGGTGGGTGGACTTGACTGTACCTCCCCACCCAATTAGCCCATCATCTGTCATCACTCATGCTGTCTGCCATTCAGATTGTCTTTGAACTTGGCCTTGCTGTAGCTTCTCGTCTCTGGAAATATAAGGGAGTGTGAGCATGTTCTTATCAAGGTTCAGTTTTGCATGCCCACTTCTATTTCCATCCTGGACTCACGTGACAGGAGACTGTGAACCGGTCCATTTTATAGCATTTAATTGTCTTGAATAAAGAAACTTGGTGCTCATGGTGTTCTCTCTTTGCAACTTAACAAGAGCTGCCTCTGCTCCTCACGTTCACTTGTTCTTCAAGGACTGATAACCAGTTTTGGCTGCCTTAGCCTTTGACACCAGGCCTAACAGCCATCCGTTGATCCATCTTCGAAATTCAGCTTATTTCTTTGCTGCGACACACACATAGCTATCAGTCCTTCTCTCTCCATGGGTTGAGCTTACTAAGACTGTGACATTGAATATCCATATTCTATATATATATTGGCGGAGCCTTTACGATTACTTAGTCTACTTGCGTTACTGCATCTGTACATTTATAAAACGGCTTGTATTTTCTGCAGTGCCCTTCACACGTGCACTCTTCATTCCGCACATAAAAGTCTTCTTGATTCTTTACATTGTCATCAGATTCTATGCAGTCTATGCATTCTGTTCTTTGGTCATTCTTCTCAGTACGTCACCCTCACGTGACATCATCAGCCTCTTCTTTTCACATCTTCACTCTTCTTCTGGGTCCTCCCTCAGGAGACCATCATCTCTTCGGGGATACATCATATATGGTTTTCTCAGTGGATACCTTGTCTCAAAGGCTCTTCGCGGTATAGATACCATTACTGACAATGCGCTTGTCGCAATTTCCAGTTTCCAAAATATAGGAAGAATAGGGGCGGGACTTCCTGCAGAGGCATTCAGCTGCTCCTCTACACCCTTGTACCAGAACCACAACTCTCCAAGATTCATCTACAAAGGAATCGTAACTATTACAATAGGGGAGGAGGCCTCCCTCCACTGCCCAGTTCATTAATATAGACAGACGAGTGAGGAGTACTTCATTGACGTTGATATCTTTTATACACGTTTTAGTAATGTTCCTATGTTCCAGTTTCAAGTCCACAGTACGAGACGTTTGACATCATGTAACCCCAAACGAGTCTCTTGCACAGAGCTCGTTTTGAAAACTCTCACGTTTCGATGGCATAATATGAATGAACACTAGAGAAATAGCCCAGAGAATTGCGACATTTGTTACGAATTTGCCTCATATGCGATAGTCCACGTGTACTGGCTAAATGTTACTGTGGCATGTGCAAGGAAATAGAATATAATAACGTGACCAGAATAAAACATCAACACAAACAAATCTGCTCCCACAGGTAAAAATACATGAAGTTGCAGTAGAGGAAGAGCTGGGACGTGACTCCTTGTTGTGTGTCCTATACGTGGGAAAGTGATTGATTGTAGGTGTCACGTGCAGTAGTGATACACGTGTCTGTGCACACCTATGACTGGGAAAAGGGTAATTTATCACACTTCATTCACAACTTGTTTTGACAAAAATAATTAAAAAGCATTACTTTTTATCATCACAAAAATGTTGAAGTGGGTTGATCTTTAAATAAATACGATCCGTCTGGTATATAAAGTCTGCGTTTTTCTTCCAAGTCACTCAAAAGGCAGTGGCTCGTCGGAGCTTCTTTCAACGTAGTTAAAGAATGTGCAGGTATACATACAATGCCTGGAACATTGCGCATCAATAAATGGAGTCGGTATGGTGCCTGTCCGTACAAGCGGGGCAACGCACTAATTGGGCTGGATTCAGCGGTGGTTGTTAATGTTGTCTTTGCCTGCTTGTATAGGCCAGCGTTGTCTGTATCAAGGTATCTCACCCACAAAGGCGGCCGATTAGCTTCCTGTCACAGAAGACCAGTGTCAGACACGCTGGAGGTGAGCTCCGGTCACAGTAATTAGTCAGGGGAAGGCGATCAGGCACCGGTCTGACAGATCCGTTTCAGCCTAGGGCAAAGCTGACAGCTTTAAGTGAATGTGTTTGTTCAATTATCAAAGTGAAAATATAGAACTTATCCCGTTCTCATTGCTCTATTACCCAATTATTTCTAGAGTGTGATTAATGTCTGCCACATTTGTTTTTTAGACGGACCTTAACAGTGGGCATTATGAATGATCAAATTGTCACCGCAGATGTCAAAGGTACAAGAATCGCAAATCTTAGAAGGAAGTGTGTGTGTTTGTGTGTGTCTGTAGAGGAGAGACGGGATCAAGTTCACCATGTCCAGGTGTTGAGCGACCACTTGGCTTGTGATCTGTAAGAGCTGTTATTTGTTTTGTTGTTTTCTTCTTCATAACTTCCTATCCCATCGCATTTTGGGATGTGTACTGCTGCCGCTAAGGGTAACACCATGTGAATGTGCTGACCAAATCTGGACACGACTGTCACAAAGTTGTTCGTGTTGAACGTGAAATCAATTACTACGGTCAGTCACAACACGGAAACGTGGAGACATTTTTCGGCTAAAAGCTGTCCTTTAAAATGCGCCCACTTTATAGTCCCAGAGGATTGCCTGTTTGTTGTTTGGTCGGGTGTTAGCTATTTCAGTCGAATAAATGAATGAACTGTTCGAATCCCTCAAGGGCACTAAGACCTTCATCCTTCTGAGGTCGATAAACTATAACACCTATTGTTACAGTGCTTCAAATTAGTAAGCAACAGACATGCAGTTCTCGATAAAACGTGATATTATCATTTATTTATTTATTTATTTGCATACGGTTAACAGAAACCTATCAATTATACTTAATGTTATGTTAATGGATGTTGGTATAGCACAGCTTCATTGTCTTTTTGTGCTTGGGGTCTCCCTACTAAAAAGGTGGGGCTATTGTCCGGTAAGTGGGACAGAGCAAATGTTGCTATTACATGGGCTGTGTGAGGCAGGTTGTGTTGTATCTTTGTGTTAGGGTTTTTGCTGGGTGTTGGTGTTCAGCAAGCCAGAGCCTGTCGTTTGCATACAGGTTAGGTTAATGGTAAGGAGGCAATTGTGGGTGACACAGTTGGTAAGTTTGTAAGTCTTTGATATGTGTGATGGGGAACTGGGTGATGGTGCATACACGGGATGGCCCGCAAACAGCTGTCAGATGTCAACTCCTTTTTACTTTTGGCTATTCGGTGGCTAAAGTGCCACCTCTAAGTTGTAACTATTGCATTAGAGTACACCTAGAGAGAAAGAGCATATGAGGAGGGACGCAAAGATGGTAGGTGTTATTTGGTCATTCACCCACCCATTGACTGCCCATGGTCATGCTAATCCATATTGCCATTCCCACTCGCTTCCTTCTATTCCCCGCCCAAAACACATCTTCCTGGGATCTCTTTTAGCTGTCTTTATCAAGCCTTACATTCACACTTAGTACTTAAGTTCTATTCCCCGCCCAAAACACATCTTCCTGGGATCTCTTTTAGCTAGCTTTATCAAGCCTTACATTCACACTTAGTACTCAAAGTGCCTGGCAATGTTTTTTTCAAAGTAGTCTACTCAGAGTTAATTACCTGTAAACCACTACTATTGCCTTAACTAGGTCTGTCTTCAACCACTCGGTTTGTAAGCACTATGCATGGCCGTCACTAAAGTCCTGTTAAATGCAAGCTTTGGCAAAGCCAGCAGTTTTGGCTTGTGTATACGTATCAGGCCTTTGCCAGGCACTTCCAATATCGGCCCAGGTACTCGCACCATTTTGCAGCTGCCACCACTGATGGCCAGTTAATACCATTGAGGCAGTGCCAGTCAAATGCCTTTCCCATGCCTACACAAAAGACAAAACAGTTGGCATTGCCCATGCTTGTTTCTTCTGCTTTTCATCGCTATGCTTCTTGTAGCTACTGTACATGTATTTCACAATTAGATAGATAGGTTCATTTGGTTGATTGGTTTGTCTTAGCATCACCTCTAGGAACTGGGTTGAGATTTGTTTTTCAAGTGGTATAAGCAAAACAGTCATTAGTTCTTCTAAAAAGCCAGGTTATAGATGTATTTCTGAAGGACAGGTGGTCGGCCAGGGATCAGGTTCATTTGGTTAAAGAGCTCCGGAGGTTGGCCACCATTATGACAAAGGGCAGGCCTTATAAGCATATTCTAAAGTATGATGCTACTAGGAGCAATGTGGCCGATAGAGTGCTTCTAGATTTGCAGTGCTTGATTTAGCATTGGAATACATTCAACCCCTTTCCATGATTTTAGGATTCAGACCATGTAGCAGTTCCTCCGCACAGTCTGAATCCTACTTGTGCTTTGTGCAGTGTGTGGTTTGTTTCTATGACCTCATTAAGTTTATAGTAGACAGTCTTCTCCAGTTTGGCAGAGTAAAGGATGCTGGATGTAGGATGGTCATATTCTGGATCTTCTGGGTCTTCATCTTTGGTTACTTGATGTACGCTGTCTTGAAATCTCTGTGGAACTATCCCTTAGTGGATGGATGAGTTGAAGAGAACCCTAAACTTGCTACCATTAATTTGATTTACGAGAATAATGATTTATTTGTTTTAAGTATTTTTTTTTTAAAGATTTATACGGTTTATACAAACCTTTAAAAGAAAACAAACAAACACACATTGATAGCCCTCCTCCACATCTTAGTCTTCCCCCTTACTCATAATCGACCCTTCGAGCAACATATTGTGTCACATGACTCTGCAACAATCCAAACTGAGTAAGGGGCTAAAGTTATCCTTAGACACACTGTTCAGTAACAATTATTTCATTATCGATTTTACAGTCTTTCAAACGTTTTTTTAGTTCATCAAGAAATATTACTAAGGAGAACATAAGTTTGCGGTTTGGCCGTTAAACATCCCTTCCCACCAGTCGGCAGCACACATTGTCTGCTGTTTCAGCATTATAGGTCCGAGAGTATGGGATCTCAATGTACGTAGGTTTGGACAGAAAAGAGTTAAGTGTTTAAGAGTCTCTTTACAGGATTCACAAAAACGACAAGTCAAGTCTGTATTTGGTTTGTGTAGACTTAAACGCTCTTTAGTGTCCATTAAGTTCAATCTAAATCTCAGATATAGAGTTCTTGATGTTTGATCCGGAAATTGAGTCAAGTAAGCTTGAAGATTCCTGCATGCTCGTGCCTCACCTGGTACTTCAGCCAGCAGTCTTGCATTTCGTCTTTGTTTGCATGTTAAATGCCAATCCGAGAGCCACAGTTTTTTGTTGTTGCTAGATCTGGATTTTCCGGCAACATTGTTAACTTTATGTCTTGCAATTCCAAAACCTCCATCTAATACTTGTTCCACATTGATAGGGCAGTACAGTCAGACTCCCTCCTTGTTTCTAATATTTCAAACTGCAAGACAGGTGTTGATAATTTACTTTTCCTGAAAAGACATAATAAGTTCCAGCTCACTCGAGTGTGCATTGAAATTAGCCCCAGCTCATATCGGATACAGACAGTAGCAGTTCCTCTTGGCAGCTGTAGCACTCTCACGCAGAAAATATTTTCCAGGGAGTTCCAAAGCTCATATGAACATCCAAGTGCATTTTCAGCCCCATAGATTATGGTTGGAACAGCTTTTTGTTGGTAAAATGCAATCGTTGGTTTTAGCGAAAATTTCCCATGCTGCCTGTTAATGATAGATGCTTGGCACGCCAATTGTCGGCATTTAGATTTCTCTAGTTCTGCCCTTGGTGCGTCATCTATATTTGAGCTTATTCTCATGCCCAAATATCTTGTGTTGCATCAAGTGTTTAGCTTATTCTTTTCAAGAAACCACACTTGTTTCTTCTGGTTTTTCTTCACCGTCCGTAGATTTTGCAAAGTTAGTATCTCACACTTTTGTTTGTTAATGTGCAGGCCATTCAAACCCACATAAACCTCTAGGGCATCAAGTTTGTGTTGCAATCCGATAGATGTCATGTCTAGAAGTATTAAGTCATCGGCGTACACAAGCCAACTCATGTGGGTGCCGTTCATCTTAGGTGGAAATGAAGAAATTTCACTGAAGGCTTCACCAACATCGGATAGAAACAAGTTAAAAATAATAGCGGCCAATGGACAGCCATGTTTCACTCCTTTAAATGTTTCTGTAGGCTTTAAAAGAGACCCATTTCGGTCTAACCGAATTCTGATATTTGTATTAGAGTGAAGTTCTCTAATTGCTTCCATGAGACTTGAGGGACAATTCCATGCCTCTAGTTTTCCGCGATCAACGCTGTCAAAAGCATGGGAGAAGTCTATAAGTGCCAGATGTATTTTTGTGTTTGTTCTTATGGCTTAAATCTTGAAGAGGTCCAATAGTAAAAGATTAAGACCGCAGCCCACACCCTTCACAAATCCAGCCTGTCTTGGATCGACATGATTACATTCGCTAGTCCACCTCAAAAGCTTCTGTTGCAATTGAGTCGCATAGATCTTTCCTATAACATCAAGAAGGGCAATAGGTCTGTAATCCTTCGGATTAGCCCTATTGCCCTTCTTGAAAATTGGGACTACAATGGCGCTTTTCCAAGATGTCGGTGAGGCTTGTTTACTTGATATTCTTTCGAATAGTGTCATGCAGAAGCCCGCCCAGGCTTCTGGATTCCGCTTAATGGTATAGTTCGTAGGTCCATCCGTACCTGGGCTCTAGATGCATTGACTCTTTGTACTGTATTTAAAATGTCCTGTTGATCAATCTTCAGGTCCCACTTAGCCAATTTCAAGTAACGTTCCTCCACGCACCCTTCTACACTGAACATGTCAGTGTAGAAGGAGATCCATGTCACTTCAGAGATTTGATTAGCCTGTAATGAGTCTTGAGGCGCGAATTTGTTGTTAATGATTCTCCAGAATTCTGATGAATTCTTATTCGTCATTTTAGACATCATTACCTCCAAATCATTCTGCAACAGGAAGACTTTATGGGACTTACACCAATTCCTATAAGCTTGTCTAATTGTTTTTTTCTTTGAGACAGAAACCTCTTTATCTTCCTTCGGTAGATTTCTCAGTTCTTGTCGCATAAGTCTTTTGCGATGTTGTATTAGCAAGTCAAAACCGTGCTTATGAACACATTTTTTGTGTTTCAACCCTTGTTTGTGCTCAGTGAACTCAGTTAATAGATGGCAGTATTCAACCTCATTGTGTGCTTGGTTTAAATTAGCAACAATTTTGTTTATGTCTCCATCTCCGAGTTCAAGATATATTCTGCTCGAACGAACAGACACAGCATGAGGCCAGGATGGCGGAGCTGGCGAGCTTAGTGTATTAAGGCTCATTATCACCATGCCGTGATCGCTGTGAGCCATTGGTTTTACCTCAAAACAAGTTACGCATATATGCACCTCGTTTGTCACAAACAGATAGTCCAAGACTGATTGTTAATTCGCTCTTCTCCATGTTGGATTGGCAGGGATGTCATGAATGTCACCTGCCACATTGCCATTTAACATGGAAAGACTTCTATCTTCCATTTCTTGACACCATTTGACAGCAGCTTCTTTACAAGTAAGGGTTAATGCTTTCTGATCGAGTTTCAAGTTTACGTGCTTTACACAATCTGTGTTGAGGTCTCCACAGATGACAGATGATCAAGTTTGTGGATCCACCAACTTCAAAAAGGGCATCTATTATTGTAGTTATTTGATCAATAAATGATGTTGTGCCTGTCACTGAGTGATTCCAGTAAACATTAATGATGTTCAACAACTCAAATACCCCATTTGTTTCACTTGCGGTCAGGACCCTCGCTGTCTGAATAAATGGGGAAACATTACTGGAAGATTCAATTCTGAGGCCAGTGGATTTCCTTGCTGCGACCATCAAACCTGCCATCGGTATTCCTTTAGATTGTTTTATTGCAGGATTTAGAGCTATTTCGAAGTCTTGCAGAATAGGGCATCCAGATAACCATGTTTCTTGCAAACAAATCAACTCCACATCCTGAAGCCAAGGTGTTTGAAATAAATGGCCGAAGCCTCTTGTGTTCCATGATCCTATCTTGATTGTAGTCCTTGCACCGGCCGCCTGGCATTATTGAGTCGGGTTACAGTTTAGCGCAGACGCAATCCAGCCCAGTCGTTTCTCTGATGGGAATTTTCGAATTCTGCTACAGCGTCACTCTGTATTGAGGACAAGCCATCAATAGTTATTTTTATTTGATCCCAAAATGTTGGCAAATTATCTTCATTCCATTTAGTGGGAAGCACTTCTTTCGGTGCATGCACTGGCGCATCGATTCCGCTGGGTAGTTCAGTGGAGAGCCTGTTACAAATGATCTTAAGGTCGCTAGAGTGCGGGTGACACTCCACTTCCGAACACCTATCAACGCTCCTGTATATGTCAAACCAAAGGGATAACAAAACAGGACTAGCTTCTAATAAGATGTCATATATTATTTTGGAATGCGTGTGCAAGGTAACTTTATCATCTCTTTTTTCATCGCAGAATTCCACAATTCTCAGATCTTCCGAGACAATCGTTCTTAAACTCGGAATTAGTTGGAATAAATGTAACACGTTATAATGATTTATAATCAGATTATCCGCATTGTCGTTTCTTTCTAGAGTCACTTTGTGGAGATTCTGCATCTGTGTTTTGTTAGTAACTATCTTAGCGGCATTTTTTCGAGTCTGCAAGGGACTCTGCATTTTGCGACTTGGAGCCTGGTTGATAGCCTTTACAGAGATCTGCGTTTTCATTTTCGGTGCTTCCGTCGGCATTGTTTTATTGCCTGTGTGTTGCATAATCTCACTGAAATTTGGGCCACTCAGGGATGTAAGGGAAGGAGTTGCATTAGTAAATATAGTGATGTTTACCGTTACACAAGTTCTAAGTAACTGCTTCCATTTATCCTCCATCATCAAAAATATAGGGGAACCAGATGATTCTTCTTCCGTGACAGAGACCGGGTCTTTAATCAAGATACATATCCGTTGACCTTTTCCCGTTGTCGTAACCTTTGGATTGTCAATTCCAATCTTATTTGAGGAATCTTCTTTTGCTGTCACATTGTTTGCCTGATCGACAGCAATAGTTTCTTTTGCCTCCATTGGTTCTTCATCATCATATGTGGATAAGTTGGTCAGATCAATTGACTCGTCCTCCGGTTCCTTTCCCCCAGTACTTCATCACTAGAACAGTTTTTTTTTGTGGCTTGAACTTGCTCTTTCCAGCAGTTTGTGTTTACTATTACGTTTACTGTTTTTATATTGCGTGAAGAGTTTCTCGAATTGTTTCCTTGTCTCGTTTTTTTCAATGGTTGGTTTTTTGATTTTTTAATCATGGTGCTATTGGAAGCAAGCTTCACAGGTTTAGAAATTACAAGTCTGGAGGCACTCTTGAAGATGTCAAAGAGAATTGGATGGTCTGCACTAATCTTAGGCTCGGAGCATGATAAGCCAGTTACATGCGAAGGCGTCACATTTGGATTCGTTACAATTGAGTCAGCTGAGAAATTCGGGGCGACTGATTGAGGAACGCCCACGTTTTTCTTCAAGCCTGTAGTTCTGTCAAAAGTTGCCGGTACCCCATGCATGTTCATCATGGAAGCGGCTACCTGAGGGTTGGTAAGAGACACATTTTCGATCGACAGACTATTTTTCAGTGCCACAGCAAAATAACTGAATTCAGTGTTCATTTGAAGATTGCTTGCCTCACTACAACCAGGCATAACTTCAATGGCCGGAGTTTCCCTCTCCACTTCGTCAACTCTCACCGGTTGATTTTTCAAGCCCACATCACAGACTTGACTGTGTTCTGGGACTCGAATATCATCATTAATCTTGGATAAGTTGCCACGAGTTTTGCTTAAGATCTCAGTCACCGATGACTCTCCTTGGCAACCCATGCTTCTTGTAGAGGGCTTTTGCACCGCCTCCTCATTAGTGTTTTTGTATTTGAAAAGACTCAGTGCCTCCGTTGCTACTTTTGCTAGAAGTTTTTTATCCATATTATTGTTTTTTAGCTGAGTCGTTATTGTATTAGACATGAGTTCATGCTTGAGAGATAAATCCTGTTGCCCATCTTTGAGTAGATTACAGTTTTTCTCAAGACGGACACATTTTGTATTCAATATTGCCACCAAAGTAGAAAGATCTTTAGAATTCTCATTTAAGTGTTCATACAGCTTCATAAATGAGGCCAAAGTAATGGCTATTGATGATATTATGGTAGATTGTATCTCACTTAGCCATTTAACATGATTGGCCAGAGTTTTGACCTTACGAACCCGTGCCCCCCTTTCACACGTAGGATTTTGAACTTTTCAGACCTTTGGATAAGGTCGCTCCATTAGCGAGGACTCTTCCGATGAATAATCAGTAGATAACAAGGAAGACACTGATTCTTGAGTAGTATGTTTCTGGCTGCGTATCAACTTTTCCGTTAGCCTTTCCTTTAAGGGAACAGGCTGTTTAGAAGTACAATACCATTTCATTTTTTTTCACTGTGAACATCGCGGACTAAGCAAACTACTTACCTCCATTCTTCACTTTTTGTCGGAGCCATTCGTTGAGTGGTGTTTAGTAATGGACACTCCTAACACATAGATTCGGCATTGGTTTTGTTGTTTGAAGACAGTGAATTAGTTAACACCGCCTCATTTAAACCAAGCTTGGAGGCTCGAGCCTTATTAAGCCAAGTTAAATCAGACAGTAACTTGTTTACCACATCAAGGGAGTTGCAACGGTACGCATTTACACATTGATTTTGGTGGAAGTCTTTAAGCATGTGGTTTTTGGCGTCTATTGACTTGTTCGGTGGTGGTACAATTCCACACAGTACATCAGTGGATAGTGTGAATACCTCCTCTTCCAAGGCAGTTACAGAGCAAGGACCAGGCGCCCTGCACAATGCAAAATTTCTGTTTGGTGCGTCAATGGCACTGTAATACATGGATCTCTTTCCAACCGTGCCTGATAGCGGCATGGCTGTAAGGGGACCTTCTTGCGACCCCTGCATAAACAGGGCTTTGGGCCATATCCGGGACAAGGTGGCGTGATCTTTTCTTTGATCACCGTCCTTGCCTGCTAATAATTTAAAGCAAGACAAAGCCAATTCTCGCAACTGTGGAACCTGGGATAGACATAGACACGTCAATTTGCCAGTTTCATGTTCATACTGGCCACAGTTTTCAGTGGAGGTGGATGTGCACCCACCCGCCAATTTCTCGCTAGGCACGGCTGCTGCAACAAACAATACGTCTTTTTGTGTGGCCGTTGCCAAGCGAGCCTCAAGCTGCAATTTGGAGTACCGCACTGGGACGGGTGGCAGAACAAAGTCTTGTGTGAAATCACCCGTTACATTACCACTTTCAGCTCCATTTAGTGTCAAAGTGCTTACTTGATTCATCCCAAATTCTGCCACTTCCAGTGACCTCTCAGCAGTAGGCTGCAGCCTGTTTTCCTCTGTGAGCAGCACATTTTTCCCATTAGCATTTACACATTTTGTTTGGAGAGGGCTGTACCAGCACACGACACCCCATTGTTATCAACATTGTTTGTACCAAATACTGAGAGTTGTACATTAACCGACTCCGCAGTATGTAAGTAACTTACTTGGTCTGACACGCCCCCCTGTTGCGGTGAATGTACATCCGTGTCGCCTCGAAGTACTTCAGACGGCCTCCCCTTCTTGGTTGAGTAATGGTACTATCATTACATTCGAAACATCCACAGTTCTTTTTTATATATGCAGTGTAGTGACCTGAATTAGTTGTGGCTCCTGCGTGGTAGATTATACCTATTGTTGTGAAGGTTTTCTTACCAAGTGATACTTGACCATGTGTGAATCCAGTCAGCTCGCAGTTGTTTTTGGTACCATCTGCACTATAACGTAAAAACATTACTATTACGTATTTACTATGTGATTGTATTTGTAAGGTGGAACGATTATCGGAATTGCAGGTAGTACATAATCTGCCATGGTTTGCATTTTGTACAAGTTGCTGAAATGGAATGGATTCACAGTTAGGTACACGAAGTGTGAATTAGGAACTTCTTCTTATACTACATGCCTGCAAAGAGTGCATGTTTGTTTCCACATGTATGAAATCTGGAAGATTTTTTTTTATAGGTATGTTTTTGTTTTCTAGTACTTGTAGTAAGAAAAATAGAAATTCTTGTGGATCTTCTTGTGAGTCTTTTTTGAATTTGACCATTCCAGCACAGTTGTGTCAGTCCAGAAAAAGTAGACACCCCTCAATGATGGAGGCAATGTATTCTGTTGGCCGAAGACCAACCGCCTCATGTGTTTAGTATTAGAATTACATAGCCATAAGCTTGACTAAAGTGCGGCCATTTTGATGTGATAGAAATCGCCATTTTGTTTTCTAACCTTTGCCTCTTGCCTTCTGTTAAAACTGCTTTGCTGAAAACTTATTCTGCTCCACTAGTACATTATTGTTCATGCATAGAGCAATGCCGCGAGAGACTTGTTGAAACATAACGCAGCGACCAAGACAGAAATGCCCGGTCTCCTCCCTCACAAGCCCTTGGAAGTAAGCAGAAGGCATTGAATTATTCCACAGGTGCCAGCCAGTCTCGCTAATACAGTAGAAGTGTTAGAAACGAACATTTACTGGCTTGAATTATGCTCTCCTTTACAGTGCCCTCTTCCCTATGCTCTGTAGAGCCCTGGAGAGTGGGTTAACCCCCAGTACACAAATTGAAACTAGGAGATAACGAGGCCAGGAATGTGTCTCTCCCCTGCATTCAGCTTGCTTGCAGAGAACAGAAGCAGTGTGTTCTGAAAACAAAGAATTGTGTCTGCAGGCTCATGAAATTGCAAACTGTTGCTAAATAAATGTCTGAAGGTGTCATACTCATCACAATTGTCAATCATCGAACCCAATTCAAAGGAAATACATTATGGGTGGTATTGAATGTGTCACCACTGATTGTAAGATGCTTGCTTTGTATATATGTAACTGTTGTACGATTCTCACTCTCTTGCGTCCCCCGGGGTCTGGAAACACACGTCCCGGGGCGTGATACCCAGTTGGCCAACTGAGACTATTAGCTTTGCAATAAACCCTAGCTTTTGGGAATACAAACCTTGTGTCTGTCGTATCAGTTTGTGTGCGGTGATTGTGCCTTGTTTCCATATGCTAGGGTCCCCTAGGGGCCCCTTCAAGATGGCACCCGAATAGGAACCCTCCCCCACTTGTTCCATCGTGTACGTTGTAAAATAAGGTGAGGACGGGACGATCGAGCCGGGATCAAGAGGTGTTCGGGGCGCCCCTGTGAAAGTGATGAGAGACTCCTTTGCATATCTGCACACAACTGATCCCTGATCGACGTGCCCGGCCAGAGAACAAGGAGGCGAGGGTCCCGAAGCGAGGCAGAGTGAGCCAAGATATGCAGACACAAAGATTATTGGTTGCGTCAGTATACGGAAGAATTGCGTCTTGAAAGACGACTTGATTGACCAGGTGAGTCGTGCCCCAATTCGAAGTAACCCTGATATTGGTTGAGAGTTGATTTTGCAAAATCAAACGCACAGTGTAAGGGTGATTAGCCGAGGGTAAGGTTAAAACATGCTTAGAGTATTGAACATCTTAGCGGGATTGTTCCACTGTGGTAGACAAGCTTTGGAAACGGGCCAGGTCCCTCCACCCGTGGGGTCACCGGCGTATGAGATGTATGTGAAGTATGGTCTAGGGGCAATAATGTTTTGTGAGATTTGGCATAGGCAAACCAGAAAAGAGGAAGATTTGCAATGGCTGAATCACGGGAGTTTTGAGTTTCTGAGAATAGATTATTTGGAGAAGGTGTTGTTGAAAAAGAAAACACGTCCTGCGGCATTTGATATACTTAGAGACTGGAGAAAGGAAGCTATGCTTCGTTGGAAAAGTAGAGAGAAGAGTGCGCGCAGGCATAAGTAGAAAGCAGAAAGAGTGAAAGAAAAGCAGGAGGAGAAGTGGGATGATAGTTTGAGAAAATCAGATAGAGGTGGTCAGTTCTGTATAGATATGATATACCCACAAGAGCTGCATTCATCAGATGAGTTAATAAGCAAGATACTAACTGAAACAAGGTGAGAGCGTCCAACAAGAGAGTCTACGTAGACTGCACCAGTGACTGTTGCTCAGCCCCCTCCAGCTGCTCAGCCCCTCCCTATTGTTCAGATACCAGCACAGCCACAAACTATACAATCAGTGTCTCCCATTAGCCAGCCAGTGCCGCAGCAGTTTCTTCCCGTTCCCGTTGCCCCATCCGCACCTCCCTTCTAAGAGATTGTTGTTGTCCCATCCGCACCGTCTATTATTGAACTTGAACTCACTGAAAGAAGAGAGGGGACGGGACAAAGTGAATGCACTAGAGTGACCCGAAGCGCGATTAGCAAGGAGAGAAAGCGGGAGCTGCAAGAACAGGCAGAGATGTTTATAGATGGGAATGATGAAACGTTGACGCTGGCCTCGATGTATGATTTCAGGAGGAGCAATGAAAGACAGGTAGTGTTGGAATGCATGGGGGAATATTTAAAGGGGAAATTGAAGCAGTTAATTGGGAGGGTACCGCCGCAGCAGTTGTTGGATTTGAATGCGTTGGCACGTTGTAGAGAGAGAGATGAAGAAATAAAGGAACATGTAGAAAGGCTTTTTGAATTTAAGAATGAACTTGATGATGCATATGCTGAAATGTTTAGCATGCCAGGGTATAGAGGAAAGGATATAAGGAGAGATAGGGGGAGGTGGCGATACCATATGTACAGCGGCAATTTTTTTCATCGTCAAGACAAACGGGTGATAAACTAAAAGTATTTATATGTGAGGCGTTAAGATGGATTACAGATCCTAATATTCCCACAATGGAAATACATGAGATATTTGATGAATACCCCTTGCCAATGAAAGCAAAAGCACTACAGACAATGGTTGAAGTGTTACTTCAGCAAGTGACGGGACACAATAGAGGGAGAGGAAACGCACAAGGCAGAAGTAATTCGAACATGCATGGAGGGCCTCTGGGATCAAATCAGTGTGCGTATTGCAGAGAGGAAGGTCACTGGCAAGCGCAATGTCCACATTTGCAAAATGGAAATGGATATGGACAGAGAAGACAGCATAGGGGACACCCAGGAACAAATGGGCAGAATAGAAACAATATGCCGCAGCACCAAAATAATCAAGGCAATGTTACCCAGAATCAGAATCAAGCTCAAAATCAGACTGCTTTTAGCCAAAATCAGAGCCAACAGAACACTCAAAATGGAAATAGAGGGAGGGGCGGGAACATTTTTGATACACAACCAAATACGTATTATAGTAATGATTACACATCGGATGATGTGTTGTTCCCTCAATAGGACCGCCCAAGACAGGGGTCGGAACCAGTGCCTATTCCCGTGAATCAAAAAGGACCCTACGTAGAAATGAAAGTCGGGAATAGAGAGCATAGCTTTCTCGTAGATACAGGAGCGCAAAAGTGCTCGATAGACCATCACTTGGTTCCGGAAATACCACTGTCAGGGCAAAGAAATATTTCAGTAGGGTTTGCAGGTACCCCAGTGATCAATCCAGTGTCCTAACCAGTAGCAGTGACATTAGGTCCATTCACTGAATATTGTCAATTTCTCTGAACAGAACATTTTGGGGAAAACCTTTTGGGTTTAAATCTATTGAAAAAACTGAGTGCAGTTATCCATTGCACTCCTGATGGAGTGTTCTTGACAATTTCGCCACAGAATGTACCAGTGTCTGAATTTTTGTCCAAACCTTTGCCAGGAGAATTGAGTAAGGTGCCAACTTGCATATGGCCGAAAATAGAGCCAGTAAAAATTATTCTAAAAGAGGGAGTAACGTTGCCACGTATTCCACCGTATATATACATTTTCAGCAGAAGTAGAGAAAGGATTGAAGAGTATTGTTTTAGATTTGGTAAAACTGGGGGTAATAGAAGAGATTACTGGCAGTACATGTAACAGCCCCATTCTCCTGGTATATAAGAAAGGAGGTAATAAGGTACCATATTGTTTCATAATTGATCTGCACGCATTAAACAAAGTAGTAGATCCTCAATTCCCATTGGTTCCAGGCGTCATCACAATTTTGACAATGATTCCCGCCTCGGAAGAGTACTTTAGTGTTATAGGGCCTCATTACATGGAAGGCGGTGAACCCTGGCGCTATTAGCGCCATGGTTCATGCTGGTAAAATACCGGCACCGCCTTGATGGAAAGGGGAATTACCGCCCAATTCCAAGGTTGGCAGGGCGGTAATTCCCCCTTCCACCATTGCCCTTCCCCATTCCCATTTTTGCACCATAGGGCTCTATGGGAATGGGGAAGGAGCTAATTACGGTACCGCAAATTGCGGTACCGTAATTAGCTCCACTGGTCCCTTTGCGGGTTGGTTTTTAACGCCTGCAAAAAGCAGGCGTTAAATTCCCCAACCCGCAAAGCGACCTCGTAGTAAGGCGGTAAGGATTTACCGGTACCAGTAAAATACCGATACCGGTAAACCCTTACCGCCTACCGTGTAATGAGGCCCATATACTTGAAGAATCCCATCTTCAGTATTCCAGTACACAAGGAAAGAAGATATCTGTTTGCCTTCACATTAGGAGGACGATCATTTACATTCACGCACATTCCAAAGGGCTACACAGAGAGTCCGAGTATTTACAGTAGGGCATTGAAAGAACAACTAGATATGTTAGAATTACCGACTGGATGTGTGTTGTTAAAATATATAGATGATCTATTAATTGTTGCTGATACAGAAGAGATTTGTAAAAAAAGTACTGTTTTATTATTGTCACATTTAGCAGCACATGGCCACAAAGCGGGCTTAAAGAAATTCCAATATTGTCGAAAGGAGGTGGCCTACTTTCAAGAGAGGGGAGAAGACTGACCCCGGAATAGATAGAGAGTATTTCTGGTATGCCTATTCCAAAAACACAGAAAGGAGTCAGAGCTATAATAGGAATGGCTTCCTATTGTCGGCAGTGGATTGTGAACTTTGCACTGATTGTGACGCCAATGGTGGGATTGACAAAAAAGGATGCTGTGATGCCTTTGCAGTGGAATGAAGAATGTCAGAGAGCATTTGATCTGCTCAAAACTGCATTGTGTACTGCTCTTGTTTTGGGCACACCACATTATGAAAACATTTTCAGATTGTTTGTACCTGAAAGTGAGGGCTGCATGTTGGCTGTTTTGACACAGGAACACGCACTACCACGTTGTTTGCGAGCTGTTGCAGTGGCTGCTGCGTCAGTGAAACAAAGTGAAGGAATGGTGTTGGGGCACACCTTGATTTTGATGGTGCCACATGCCATAGATGTTCTATTAAATAGAACGCAGACGCAACACCTCACATCTGCTAGATTGACTAGATACGAAATTGTCCTGTTTGCGCCACACATCCAAATTATGAGGTGTAGCGCTTTGAATCCTGCAGAATTAATGCCAATGCCCACTGAAAAATTAGGTGAGAATGAATCACCGCCCCATGATTGTTTAATTGTTACTGAGGAAGAAACTAAAGGAAGAATTGATTTAAGCAATACCCCACAAAAAGCGCCAGATGGAGAGCTGTTTTGTGACGGCTCCGTTTTAAATTACCTGATGGCACATCAACTGCTGCCTATGCTATCACTACACTGCAAAGAATTGTGGAGACCAAAAGAATCCCCTACAACTCCGCCCAAGCCGGGGGGATAATAGCTTTGACAAGAGCCTGTGAGATTTCTGAAAATCTGAGTGTAAACATATATACTGACAGCCAATACGCCTTTGGTATGGTTTACAATTTCGGCCGACTCTGGGCTGAGAGGGGTTTCTTTACATCACATGGAGTCAGAATTCAACATGGCCCTTTGATTGTACGATTACTGTCTGCACGTACGTGCCCAAAGCGCCTAGCAATAGTGAAATGTGAGGTGCATAAAAAAGTTACATGTAAAGTGGGAGAGGGAAACGCGTTTGCAGACAGAATTGCAAAGCAAACTGCCACTGATTTGAATACCAAAATGTTGACAGTAAAGTCTGAGGAAGTGCCCTGCATGATAGAAAATGGAATTGCTACTGTCAAAGAGATGCAGGCAGAAGCCACTGCTGACGAGATACAAGGGTGGGCTGAGGGCTCTGCTGAATTAGATCTAGAAGGTTGCTGGGTAGACAAGAAAAGTAAAAACTGGATGCTGCCCAACTCCTATGTAACTGCAATGGTCATGATGGGCCACAGCCCTACTCACATTTGTACCAAAAAGATAGTTCAGCATCTAGCCACAGTATGGGAGAACACACACATAAAGAAAAATTCCGAGAGGCTGGTCCAAAATTGTATCACGTGCCTACAACACAATGTGGGGAAGGGAACTGTGACTCCAACAGGCAGTTTCGGCCCTCCCTCTATGCCATTTGAGGTAATCCATTTTAATTTCATAGAGATGGAGAGGTGCACAAAACTTGAAGTACGTTTTAATGGTTATATGTGCATTCAGTAAGTGGGTGGAAGCATATCCATTAAAAGACTGCACCGCGATGAGCACTGCAAAAGTAATGTTGAAGGAGTATTTCTCCCGGTTTGGTCTGCCCGGTGTCATATGGTCAGATAATGGCCCACATTTTGTGGGCGCAGTGATATTACAGATTTGCGCAGGTCTCCAGATTCCAGATTCCAGATTCCATTGTTCTAGGCACCCCATGAGTGCTGGTCTTACTGAATGTCACAACGGCATTTTAAAGGCCAAAATAAATAAAATTTGTGCAGGAAACAAGTTGAGCTGGGTGGACGCATTACCGCTAGCATTACTGTGCATGCGCACATCTGTGCAGGCAAGAACTGAGCTCTCCCCATACGAGATAGTGATGGGGAGGCCGGCGAATGTTTGGTGTGCACCACGGCCAAAGTGGCTAAATGAGATTGAATATCCTGTGCTCAGCATTAACTGTAATCTGTTAATTCAAAAATTGCGTTTGATTCATTGCAGGTGCAGGAGGCTCAACCCATCAGGGACACTGGTCCTGGGCATTCACTGGAACCCCGAGAGTGGGTTCTAGTGAACAATTTTGAGAGGAAGTCATCACTTGCACCCAGATGGCGCGGACCCTACCAGATACTTTTGATCACCCAGACTGCAATCCGCGTGGACGGAAGGAAAGCGTGGATACATGCAACGCATGCCAAAAAGGTCCCATCGCCGTCTGAAAAACTGCCTGATCCAGACAACCAGAAAGAAACAGCGGCCCCAGAAACGAAAGAAGCTGTTGCCAGTTCTTTGCCACAAAATCTGCCTGATCCCGAAATAAAGCTTGAAATGAAGCCTGAAAAAATTGCTATAAATGAGAAAGGACAAAGAGTGCCCCAACGTTGTCCAGCAGAATCTGCATCATTGCTGGCTGACACAAAACGTGTACCACTTTGGCGCCCACAATCTGCCATTGCGCCACAGGCTGACTCCGAGCTTGAGTCTGGAAGTGCGTCCGCACAATTCATTGATCACACGATACCAGGAGCAAGGCGGTATAATTTACGGCCTCGGAAGAAGGAGTGATCAAATCTTCATTTCTTTTGATCTTTGTTGCCTCTGTTTCCTATCACGGATGAAGTAGGAACCGGAGGCCTAGAGGAGAGCAGCATGAGGGTTGTGCAAACCGGACAGCCCAAGAGCAAGGCTCCTCGGTGCTAAAAAATCCATGTGCAGGTCACCCCTTATGGACAAGAGGGGCTCACATGGTACAAAGGCAATTGATAACTGCTCTGGAGTTCTTTGAGTAATGTGTAGATGCACAGAAATCTTGCCCAACATATAGCAATCCAGGCTGCTAAGAACTGGCAGAACCAACTGTTGACATTTTCCAGACTTATTGACATTCGAATGAGTGCAACGATAAGAGACATTCATGACGAACATTGTTGGAGAAGAAGGACAGCGAGAGAAAAATGCCGGAAACAGCTTTTGCCCCCTCCTGCGCCACTGCTGATAATGAGTTTACTATAGAGTCTGGAAGGTTACAAAAAAGAAATTGCTGAAAAAATTGTATGCTGATCTTAACGATAGTCATGTGTGTAATGAGTATATTAGCCCCAATAATGACAGTACTGATATTATGGTCCTTAGAAGAAATACACACCTTGGAAGAACTCTTGCCTGTTGGAAACATCTCCACTACTAAAAGCCTGGTCCATGTAATTACTTACACTCTGTCCCCGATGGAAGAAAGACACAGGGAAGGTTATGGGAATAACACATTACTGATAATAATGAATATGACTCACTCAATATTGAGAAAAAATAATTGCTGTGTATGTGCCCACTTGCCGCAGCATGGTGGTAAAGGAATTGGTTGGTATGTGCAGCTGCTGCCATTGAGTTCTGCATGTTACGCATCCTTTAGTGCATTATATTATGGGAAATGGACCGAAAGTGAAACTGGTCAATTAGATAGAACAAATATGAATTAATTCGAAGAGATTATTATGAAACCTGTAGGTTGTTCTATATTTCACAAAGCACGACTGATCACACCAGTAGTGATGCCACAAGACAGATTATTTGTGCCCTATAAATCATCTGTAATCACGTTTCATATGAACCCAGAAAGAAACAAAGATACAGTGCCCCCCTCCTATACAGTAAATTACAGTCCACACTCTGTCCCCTTTTGCCTGAGGAAAAAGGGTTCCTATTCGGTGGGGACATTCACAAGATGCATGAATATAGCATTTCTTGATAAAGAGGTCGAGCCAGTTTCTGTAGGTGACCCCGTTTATTTCATATGTGGAGAAAAAGCGTATCCCTGGTTACCCAGAAACTGGGGAGGTACTTGTTATTTGGGACTTTTGTTCCCACGGTTATTCCTTTCAAGAACAGCAGATATAGCCAAATTGGCCAGGTCAAGACCACAGCGAAATGAGGAAGGAGTTTTGATTGCGGAAGACATAGCAAAATCATTCATACCATTTTGGGGCCAAGCAATAAACTCCTATAATATAAGACAACTATCCAGAATATTAGAGAAAACAATAAATGAAGCAACGGATATATTATATAATATGACATTAGAGGAGAAAGCAATTAGATTGATGACACTCCAAAATAGGATGGCTCTTGACGTAATCTTGGTTGATCGTGGGGGAGTTTGTAAAATCGTGGGATCAGCATGTTGCGTATTTGTAAGCGACTCCTCCCTAACGATTTTCAAAGCAATAAGAAAGTTGCACGTTTTTAGCTCTGACCTACATCCCCCCGAAGGAAGTTGGGAGTTGAACATAAGCTCCTGGTTCTGGGAGGTATTACGCTCATGGGGATGGAAAATATTTGTGATTCTAGTAGCAGTGCTAGGAATATTCATGAAATGTTGTTGCCGTATACACTGCTTACCTATAGTGTGTACTGAAATAAGTGAGGAGTGTGTACAGATGGTAGAAAAAAAGAGGACTACAAAATCAGGTACTCGGGGAAAATGATGAATTGAAGACAGTGAAAGAATTCATGTCAATCAATATTGATGACAATGACAACGAGGAGGAGACTAGTAATATGCAAGATTCAGAATCAGATACTTGGTCGGAAGAGGATGCAATGTACGGATGAGGCGTTTGGCATACGGCCAAGGGGAGGGTTTGTCAGTCCAGAAAAAGTAGACACCCCTCAATGATGGAGGCAATATATTCTGTTGCCCGAAAGCTAACCGCCTCATGTGTTTAGTATTAGAAATACATAGCCATAAGCTTGACTGAAGTACGGCCATTTTGATGTGATTGAAATTGCCATTTTGTTTTCTAACCTTTGCCTCTTGCCTTCTGTTAAAACTGCTTTGCTGAAAACTTATTCTGCTCCACTAGTACATTATTATTCATGCATAGAGCAAGGCTGCGAGAGACTTGTTGAAACATAACGCAGCGACCCAGACAGAAATGCCCGGTCTCCTCCATCACAAGTCCTTGGAAGTAAGCAGAAGGCATTTAATCATTCCACAGGTGCCAGGCAGTCTTGCTAATACAGTAGAAATGTTAGAAATGACCATTTAATGGCTTGAATTATGCTCTCCTTTACGGCCCCCCCTTCCCTGAGCCCTGGAGAGCGAGTTGACCCCCAGTACACAAATAGAAACTAGGAGATAGCGAGACCAGGAATGTGTCTCTCCCCTGCACGCAGCTTGCTTGCAGAGAACAGAAGCAGTGTGTTCTCAAATCAAAGAATTTGTTGGTAAACCCTTACCGCCTACCGTGTAATGAGGCCCATACACTTGAAGAATCCCATCTTCAGTATTCCAGTACACAAGGAAAGAAGATATCTGTTTGCCTTCACATCAGGAGGACGATCATTTACATTCACGCGCATTCCAAAGGGCTACACAGAGAGTCCGAGTATTTACAGTAGGGCATTGAAATAACAACTAGATATGTTAGAATTACCGACTGGATGTGTGTTGTTAAAATTTATAGATGATCTATTAATTGTTGCTAATACAGAAGAGATTTGTAAAAAAAGTACTGTTTTATTATTGTCACATTTAGCAGCACATGGCCACAAAGCGGGCTTAAAGAAATTCCAATATTGTCGAAAGGAGGTGGCTTATTTGGGCTACCTACTTTCAAGAGAGGGGAGAAGACTGACCCCGGAATAGATAGAGAGTATTTCTGGTATGCCTATTCCAAAAACACAGAAAGGAGTCAGAGCTATAATAGGCATGGCTTCCTATTGTCGGCAGTGGATTGTGAACTTTGCACTGATTGTGAAGCCAATGGAGGGATTGACAAAAAAGGATGCTGTGATGCCTTTGCAGTGGAATGAAGAATGTCAGAGAGCATTTGATCTGCTCAAAACTGCATTGTGTACTGCTCTTGTTTTGGGCACACCAAATTATGAAAACATTTTCAGATTGTTTGTACCTGAAAGTGAGGGCTGCATGTTGGCTGTTTTGACACAGGAACACGCACTACCACGTTGTTTGCGAGCTGTTGCAGTGGCTGCTGCATCAGTGAAACAAAGTGAAGGAATGGTGTTGGGGCACACCTTGATTTTGATGGTGCCACATGCCATAGATGTTCTATTAAATAGAACGCAGACGCAACACCTCACATCTGCTAGATTGACTAGATACGAAATTGTCCTGTTTGCGCCACACATCCAAATTATGAGGTGTAGCGCTTTGAATCCTGCAGAATTAATGCCAATGCCCACTGAAAAATTAGGTGAGAATGAATCACCGCCCCATGATTGTTTAATTGTTACTGAGGAAGAAACTAAAGGAAGAATTGATTTAAGCAATAGCCCACAAAAAGCGCCAGATGGAGAGCTGTTTTGTGACGGCTCCTGTTTTAAATTACCTGATGGCACATCAACTGCTGCCTATGCTATCACTACACTGCAAAGAATTGTGGAGACCAAAAGAATCCCCTACAACTCCGCCCAAGCCGCGGGGATAATAGCTTTGACGAGAGCCTGTGAGATTTCTGAAAATCTGAGTGTAAACATATATACTGACAGCCAATACGCCTTTGGTGTGGTTTACAATTTCGGCCGACTCTGGGCTGAGAGGGGTTTCTTTACATCACATGGAGTCAGAATTCAACATGGCCCTTTGATTGTACGATTACTGTCTGCACGTACGTGCCCAAAGCTCCTAGCAATAGTGAAATGTGAGGTGCATAAAAAAGCTACATGTAAAGTGGGAGAGGGAAACGCGTTTGCAGACAGAATTGCAAAGCAAACTGCCACTGATTTGAATACCAAAATGTTGACAGTACAGTCTGAGGAAGTGCCCTGCATGATAGAAAATGGAATTGCTACTGTCAAAGAGATGCAGGCAGAAGCCACTGCTGACGAGATACAAGGGTAGGCTGAGGGCTCTGCTGAATTAGATCTAGAAGGTTGCTGGGTAGACAAGAAAAGTAAAAACTGGATGCTGCCCAACTCCTATGTAACTGCAATGGTCATGATGGGCCACAGCCCTACTCACATTTGTACCAAAAAGATAGTTCAGCATCTAGCCACAGTATGGGAGAACACACACATAAAGAAAAATTCCGAGAGGCTGGTCCAAAATTGTATCACGTGCCTACAACACAATGTGGGGAAGGGAACTGTGACTCCAACAGGCAGTTTCGGCCCTCCCTCTATGCCATTTGAGGTAATCCATTTTGATTTCATAGAGATGGAGAGGTGCACAAAACTTGAAGTACGTTTTAATGGTTATATGTGCATTCAGTAAGTGGGTGGAAGCATATCCATTAAAAGACTGCACCGCGATGAGCACTGCAAAAGTAATGTTGAAGGAGTATTTCTCCCGGTTTGGTCTGCCCGGTGTCATATGGTCAGATAATGGCCCACATTTTGTGGGCGCAGTGATATTACAGATTTGCGCAGGTCTCCAGATTGACAAGAGATTCCATTGTTCTAGGCACCCCATGAGTGCCGGTCTTACTGAATTTCACAACGGCATTTTAAAGGCCAAAATAAATAACATTTGTGCAGGAAACAAGTTGAGCTGGGTGGACGCATTACCGCTAGCATTACTGTGCATGCGCACATCTGTGCAGGCAAGAACTGAGCTCTCCCCATACGACATAATGATGGGGAGGCCGGCGAATGTTTGGTGTGCACCACGGCCAAAGTGGCTAAATGAGATTGAATATCCTGTGCTCAGCATTTACTGTAATCTGTTAATTCAAAAATTGTGTTTGATTCATCAGCAGGTGCAGGAGGCTCTACCCATCAGGGACACTGGTCCTGGGCATTCACTGGAACCCCGAGAGTGGGTTCTAGTGAACAATTTTGAGAGGAAGTCATCACTTGCACCCAGATGGCGCGGACCCTACCAGATACTTTTGATCACCCAGACTGCAATCCGCGTGGACGGAAGGAAAGCGTGGATACATGCAACGCATGCCAAAAAGGTCCCATCGCCGTCTGAAAAACTGCCTGATCCAGACGACCAGAAAGAAACAGCGGCCCCAGAAACGAAAGAAGCTGTTGCCAGTTCTTTGCCACAAAATCTGCCTGATCCCGAAATAAAGCTTGAAACGAAGCCTGAAAAAATTGCTATAAATGAGAAAGGGCAAAGAGTGCCCCAACGTTGTCCAGCAGAATCTGCATCATTGCTGGCTGACACAAAACGTGTACCACTTTGGCGCCCACAATCTGCCATTGCGCCACAGGCTGACTCCGAGCTTGAGTCTGGAAATGCGTCCGCACAATTCATTGATCACACGATACCAGGAGCAAGGCGGTATAATTTACGGCCTCGGAAGAAGGAGTGATCAAATCTTCATTTCTTTTGATCTTTGTTGCCTCTGTTTCCTATCACGGATGAAGTAGGAACCGGAGGCCTAGAGGAGAGCAGCATGAGGGTTGTGCAAACCTGACAGCCCAAGAGCGAGGCTTCTCGGTGCTAAAAAATGCATGTGCAGGTCACCCCTTATGGACAAGAGGGGCTCACATGGTACAAAGGCAATTGATAACTGCTCTGGAGTTCTTTGAGTAATGTGTAGATGCACAGAAATCTTGCCCAACATATAGCAATCCAGGCTGCTAAGAACTGGCAGAACCAACTGTTGACATTTTCCAGACTTATTGACATTCGAATGAGTGCAACGATAAGAGACATTCATGACGAACATTTTTGGAGAAGAAGGACAGCGAGAGAAAAATGCCGGAAACAGCTTTTGCCCCCTCCTGCACCACTGCTGATAATGAGTTAACTATAGAGTCTGGAAGGTTACAAAAAAGAAATTGCCGAAAAAATTGTATGCTGATCTTAACGATAGTCATGTGTGTAATGAGTATATTAGCCCCAATAATGACAGTACTGATATTATGGTACTTAGAAGAAATACACACCTTGGAAGTACTCTTGCCTGTTGGAAACATCTCCACTACTAAAAGCCCGGTCCATGTGATTACTTACACTCTGTCCCCGATGGAAGAAAGACACAGGGAAGGTTATGGGAATAACACATTACTGATAATAATGAATATGACTCACTCAATATTGAGAAAAAATAATTGCTGTGTATGTGCCCACTTGCCACAGCATGGTGGTAAAGGAATTGGTTGGTATGTGCAGCTGCTGCCATTGAGTTCTGCATGTTACGCATCCTTTAGTGCATTATATTATGGGAAATGGACCGAAAGTGAAACTGGTCAATTAGATAGAACAAATATGAATTAATTCGAAGAGATTATTATGAAACCTGTAGGTTGTTCTATATTTCACAAAGCACGACTGATCACACCAGTAGTGATGCCACAAGACAGATTATTTGTGCCCTATAAATCATCTGTAATCACGTTTCATATGAACCCAGAAGGAAATAAAGATACAGTGCCCCCCTCCTATACAGTAAATTACAGTCCACACTCTGTCCCCTTTTGCCTGAGGAAAAAGGGTTCCTATTCGGTGGGGACATTCACAAGATGCATGAATATAGCATTTCTTGATAAAGAGGTCGAGCCAGTTTCTGTAGGTGACCCCGTTTATTTCATATGTGGAGAAAAAGCGTATCCCTGGTTACCCAGAAACTGGGGAGGTACTTGTTATTTGGGACTTTTGTTCCCACGGTTATTCCTTTCAAGAACAGCAGATATAGCCAAAGTGGCCAGGTCAAGACCACAGCGAAATGAGGAAGGAGTTTTGATCGCGGAAGACATAGCAAAATCATTCATACCATTTTGGGGCCAAGCAATAAACTCCTATAATATAAGACAACTACCCAGAATATTAGAGAAAACAATAAATGAAGCAACGGATATATTATATAATATGACATTAGAGGAGAAAGGAATTAGATTGATGACACTCCAAAATAGGATGGCTCTTGACGTAATCTTGGTTGATCGTGGGGGAGTTTGTAAATTCGTGGGATCAGCATGTTGCGTATTTGTAAGCGACTCCTCCCCTACGATTTTCAAAGCAATAAGAAAGTTGCACATTTTTAGCTCTGACCTACATCCCCCCGAAGGAAGTTGGGAGTTGAACATAAGCTCCTGGTTCTGGGAGGTATTACGCTCATGGGGATGGAAAATATTTGCGATTCTAGTAGCAGTGCTAGGAATGTTCATGACATGTTGTTGCTGTATACACTGCTTACCTATAGTGTGTACTGAAATAAGTGAGGAGTGTGTACAGATGGTAGAACAAAAGAGGACTACAAAATCAGGTGCTCAGGAAAATGATGAATTGAAGACAGTGAAAGAATTCATGTCAATCAATATTGATGACAATGACAACGAGGATGAGACTAGTAGTATGCAAGATTCAGAATCAGATACTTGGTCGGAAGAGGATGCAATGTACGGATGAGGCGTTTGGCATACGGCCAAAGGGAGGGTTTGTCAGTCCAGAAAAAGTAGACACCCCTCAATGATGGAGGCAATATATTCTGTTGCCCGAAGGCCAACCGCCTCATGTGTTTAGTATTAGAAATACATAGCCATAACCTTGACTAAAGTGCGGCCATTTTGATGTGATTGAAATTGCCATTTTGTTTTCTAACCTTTGCCTCTTGCCTTCTGTTAAAACTGCTTTGCTGAAAACTTATTCTGCTCCACTAGTACATTATTGTTCATGCATAGAGCAAGGCTGCGAGAGACTTGTTGAAACATAACGCAGCGACCCAGACAGAAATGCCCGGTCTCCTCCATCACAAGTCCTTGGAAGTAAGCAGAAGGCATTTAATCATTCCACAGGTGCCAGCCAGTCTTGCTAATACAGTAGAAATGTTAGAAATGACCATTTAATGGCTTGAATTATGCTCTCCTTTACGGCCCCCCCTTCCCTGAGCCCTGGAGAGCGAGTTGACCCCCAGTACACAAATAGAAACTAGGAGATAGCGAGACCAGGAATGTGTCTCTCCCCTGCACGCAGCTTGCTTGCAGAGAACAGAAGCAGTGTGTTCTTAAAACAAAGAATTATGTCTGCAGGCTCATGAAATTGCAAACTGTTGCTAAATAAATGTCCGAATGTGTCATACTCATCACAATTGTCAATCATCAAACCTAATTCAAAGGAAATACATTATGGGCGGTATTGAATGTGTCACCACTGATTGTAAGATGCTTGCTTTGTATATAAGTAACTGTTGTACGATTCTCACTCTCTTGCATCCCCCGGGGTCTGGAAACACATATCGCTGGGCGTGAGAACCAGTTGGCCAACTGAGACTATTAGCTTTGCAATAAACCCTAGCTTTTGGGAATACAAACCTTGTGTCTGTCGTATCAGTTTGTGTGTGGTGATTGTGCCTTGTTTCCATACGCAAGGGTCCCCAGGTGCCCCTTCAGTTGTCCAATTCCTGCCTTATTCCAGAAACACTGTAAGTATTGTCAGGATTGTTGGTTGCATTTATATGAAGAACTAACATTTGCAAACACAATTGGTCTGTACCGTGTAAGTAAATGTTGTCAATAATTGGTGGCAATTGGAATAGAATATTGATTGCTACATTTGCGTAGCAATTTACACCAGTTGTATTTGAAAATTTGAATGGACCTGACAGTTCTGTGTCCACGCCATTGCTTCTTTAAAGAGGTAGTTGATTTACTTTGAGCAGTTGTTTCTTCTTTGCTTGTGGTCCTTGATGAAGTATTAGCTTCTTTTACTTTCTTTGGAGAAATTGCTGTGAGATCCTGCATAGTTTGAGTCTGAAGTAGTTTTCTTTTACAAACTTTGCTTTTTGCAGAACAGGATAGATTTTTAGATGGAGGTTGTAGAGTGAACACAGTCTATTGTATTTTAGAATGCAAGAAATATCAGCATTTACTTTACTTGCATCAAAGTAGATTAGAAATAGTCCGTCAAGTGTACATAAGCATTATAGTGCTACATAGCTCATGCGTTCTTTCTTTCTTTAAAAACTGTGCTACCAATATCTATCAATGCTTTATCGAGGGTAAGACCTTGTGATTTGTGAATGGTGACTGCGCATGCTAGAGTTAGAAAAAATTGTTCTATGCGTACATAAATGTCTTTGAAAAGAAGTAAGCGGGCTGTTGAGCATCCTATCCTTTTAACTTCGGATAGTTCGTCAAAGAGAATATTGACAAATTGAATGTTGTTATCACGTGCGTACGTTTGAAAGCCAACAACTGTACCAAGTGCTCCATTAACTAGTCCTTGGTCCACGTCAAGGTTACGTTCAAGCATTACTCTACAGTTTAAAGATAATTTTAATATTTTCTCCAAACCACCTCTGTGACAGAAAGAGTTTTCCAAGGTGTTTAGCCTTGTTGTGGCTTGTTGACACATGGGTAGTGTCATACCATGTACGTCCAGTTTGCCTGTGGTGCCAATTTGAACTATTGGTTGCATTTCTTTTTTTAACATTGTTTCATTAAATGTTGAACAGCTTGCAAGAGTTGGCATCAAGGACATACAATTGACATGTTTGTGTGCTAATTGTTCAATGACATCAGTAGCACATGAGTTATGGCCATAGAGTGCATGGATGTGCCTGGTTTTTAATATAAATTATGCTTCTTGAGATAGTACACCAACTCTAATACTTTTTAAAATGTTGGCGTATGTGAGATCTGCAGACTGACACATGTTCTCTGTATTGGAAATTTTGCCAAAGGTTGACATTTCCTATGCTGCCATGAGTTTTACGGTACAGTTTGTGCCCTAAGGTTTTAAAAACAGGTTCACCTTTCACTGGTGTTAAATGAAGAAGATCTCTGAAAACAATAATGTGTTTTCCTCCAAAAAGCTCTTTTTTGAGGACCTCTTGTAATCCGAGGTGAATCAAAGCCAACATTAGGTTGGAGACCATGCTCACCTCATCTATTAGCAGCATTTTCATTTGTTTGAAAACTCTGCATAGTTGCATTGCAGCTTCTGTAGAACGTTTGTAATAGTCTAATTTGTTTTGGTGTTCTACTGAAAGGAGTAGTAATCGGTGTAAAGTGACACCACCTATGTTGTAGGCAGCTAAAACTGTGGGGGCAGTTAGAACAGCTGACAGTTTGTTGTTTGTCAATTGTTGGAGGAACTTGCTCATGATTTTGATTAAGAATGTTTTGTCTGAACCAGCTTGACCACTCATGGGTTTGTAGTCTTGGCAGGTACAGTTTTTATTTTCATGTTGGACACCATGTTCAATTTGTTGTGTTACTTCTTGGAAAATGCTATGATGCTCATTGTTTATTTTTATTTCAGTACAGCAAAGTCTTCTGTAGATTGCTGATACTGACCCATGGTGTTTTATATTTCTGTCATGGCTAATTCTGCCTCATTTGCTATTAGTGGCTGTCTAAGTGGTTCTTGGCTTCCTGTTACAGAAGGTTGACTACTGTCAGGAGTGTGCACATCTAGTTGTGCCTGGAGTTCTTCTTCGTGTTGCTGTTCATTGTGCAACAATGTTTGGTACTGTGTAAAGTTTAAATCTGTTATAGTGCTTTCATTTGCCTTGAAAGCGTTTTCATAGGAGCCATAGGAATCTAGTAACTCTTCTTCTTTTCTCCATGGTTTAAAAAGTTGTAGCAGGTACATGTAATACAGTTCTTTATGTTGAGGAGGTTTTAATGACAATTTGATATGATTAATTTCACTAAGATGCCGTCACAGTTTGCCACTCTGTATCTACCTTTCTTTTCATCTGGTTTAATATTATTTTTGTATGTGAAGTTTTGAGCTACGTGGTATAGACACGTGGTTTCCAAAGTGGTACTCCTGTTTGGGTAGTATGTGTCTGGTAAATTGTTTTTCAAAATGTCTTGGCTGTTGGGATCATTTTTGGCTATTGTTTCTATGTCCTCATATGATTTGAGAACTCTTTTTCTAGATTTAGCAGGACCAAGACGTAGCCATACTATATTTTCAGATGTTCCATACAAGGCAGTACCGGTTAAACGGTCTGCAGCTTCATAGCAGCCACATTCTCTATGAGAGAGCATTTTTATGCCTAAGCTTTACAATTTCTTTGATAGTGTTTTGTCAGATGATATGTCATTCCAGAGGTCCTGAAGCTCTGTTTTCTGTGCTTTGGTTAAGTAGGCTGTGACATATCGTGCAACTGCAGTGGAATTGTCTGCAATGTACTGCACATCTATGTTTGCATTCCATAGGAGGGCAATGATTGCATTGCAATCATTGATGTATTTTGATTCTTCTGTTCTTTCTGTGTTATACGTGTGTTTAGGTGATTTACCTTTGACACTAATGTCTAACTGAAGACATGACGTTGTTTACTTGATGTGTTGTTGAAACTGGTCTAGGGAACCCAAAGCAGCAATTGGTGTAGTATTTCCCTTTGTTTTTGTATATGCAACGACAATATTTCCCACATTGTGTCTTTGAAACTGTAAAATTTGTGCATGAAGGTCACTATGTGCTGTTTGTGAAGGGATTTCACAAGTGACATATTTTTAGATGGACTGCAAAACAGTGGCATCACTGTCCAGACCAAATTTAGGAGCATCTTTAATCCACAAAAGCATGTGGATGTGTGGATGTGTGGTGCTCCTCTGGCTTGGTATTCTTTTCTCCAAAAGGAGTGTTGCACTTCTCTGAGGGGAGGAACAGTTTTATTACAAATGAAGTGTAGCATAGCAATAAAGCGATGATGGAAATATCTTGATACATTTACAGGATCTAGAGAGCAGAATTCTTCTGGTGTTGTTATATCTATGTTTGCTTTTGTTTGCTATGCGTAGGAAATTTTGTAAATCTTCCCATGCATATTCTGCACAACTTAATGTCACAATCCAAGTGTGTGGGCCATGGTTTCTTATCATACAGTGAACATCTCTGTAATGTCTGAACCAGTATTCTTTTGTACCACGCATGTTTGCTAAAATATGGGTAATGCTTGACTGTAAAATCTCATCTTTTTTTTGTACTTTTTGTAGTAATTCCATAGCTGATATATTTTGAAAATGGGTACCTGATTTCAATGTGTGTGCAACTCCGTAGCATAGAGTTGCTAGTTCACTTTCAAAGAGAAGGTGGAATATGTATTCCAAATTTTGTCTGAATCTGTGGTCTTCAGAATACATTTGTAAAGAGTGGTATTCTGATGCTGTTATTTGTGTGGGTCTATCATGGTACCTTCCTCCTTTCCCAGTAGGAAAGAGTAGAGGAAAGGCACATGCTTCTATACTTTTTTCCCATATGCTGATTGGAGATCCTTTGGTTTGTCGCATTTGGTACGTTTCCAGTGCATCATCTATGGTATCTTTAGAGTGTAATGAATTGTATAATGTTCTAAAATATATACAGGATCTAGAAGTTGAAATTGACCAGTTTCTTTTGACTCTTGAATTATTTCAGTGGTTTCCCTCAGGTTTTCTTCAATATTAATTTCTCTGTAGTATTCATTTGTGTCTTTTAGATATTGCAGGTCTTGTCTAACTTTATGTAAATCCACGAGTTGTTGCCACATTTTATGTCTTTTGGAGGTACGCCATTTACTAAGATAATTAAAGATTGATCTATTGGACGTTGCATTCCAAGAGTGTGTCTATTTTCTTTGAGATCTAATGGCAAATAAACTACTTTGCCACAAATGCCTTTCACTAATTCAGAGGGAGGTAGTTTTGCTGTTTTTGGTTGAAGTTGAGTTTTTTCTGGGATTTTGGTAATAGGAATAATTCCAAGTTATTTGGGATAGCACGTGAAGGTGTTTGGTTGTTATCAAGTTTTGCAGTGCAGTAACTACAAAGTATTAAGGGGTCAGTAATCTCGTATTTGTTTTCTGCTATAAGATAGAGAGCTAATTGGAACCATTTGGAATCTTCATTGTCTTCTATTTTGTACATTATGTCTACAGTTTTTGTGCTATTTTTATTAAAAAAAGTCCTGCATGCAACACACTCACACACACACACATGGTTTGGTACTTCAGCAGATGTACTTTGAAACTTTAATATTTCTTTTTTGTATGTGTGTAAAAGAAGGTTGCCATCTTTAAAGTTGTTGCTATTCTGTTGTAAACCTATTGCATTTTTTAAGTGGCTTTCAGTTCCAAAATATTTGCTCTGGATATGCTCTATTTCTTCGAGTAGTTCTTTGGCTGTACCATATAGAAGATTGTTATTTAAATTGGCTAGTGCTAAAGCAGGTCTTTTGGCATAGTACAGTTTATGGACCAGATGTCTTATAGTTGAATGATGTGTTGATATCATTTTGATATGATGGAAGGTGCTTTTGCAAATAGGTCCAGAAACGCAGGCTAATGAATGTGCTTGTAATTTGAATTTGTCTTTGCCTTTCACATACTGATTGAGGAACTGGCATAAAGATTTAAAAGATTGTTTGGCTATGTTACACATTGATGTGCACAGCCATTTGTAGACTGGACGTTTTGGTTCAACGGAATGGAGAGTTGATACTGAGTTTTCTGGGGATATTTTTGTGAGTAGCGTTTCCTGTTCCATAATGGTATTATTACGTTTTTCATACACTCGTACACTGCTATGTATGGCAATTGGGTTTATTTGCTTTTGTTTGTATGCTTCTTCATTGAAATATGGTTGTGTGCTCGTGGTGTGACTCCATTCACCTCCACAGATGTTTGTGAAGCTATCTTTGTTGATATTTCTTTTATTGAGAAGTCTTTTTTTTAGTTTAGTACTTAGTTCTGTTAGTTGTTTCATTTTGTTTAAAACTAAAATAAATAATTTCCTTTTGAGACAGATTGCATTGTCTATGAGAGCTTCTAGGATACATTTTCTACGGTAGGTTTTAAGGGTTGTTCATGATGTCTTTCCTGTTTTTATGAGGTTCTGAAGGACTCTGTGGCAGAACATTTTTGGTAAAATAATTTGTTTGGTATGCTTAGTTGCCGTTACATCAAGATTTATAGGTGCAGTGTTAGCACTAGTGGTAGCTGCAGTGTTGTTAATCACTTTCTGTTTCGTTTTACATTTTGAAAGAGGAGGCGATGTTTCTGTACTGGAAGTTTGTTTTGTGTCACTTAATGACTATATTAGCTGTTTTGTTTGAACTTTTTGTACAAATTCTGATAGAGGTCGATGCTTATTTTGGAGAGTTTTAGTTTGATTTTGTTTACTTTTGCGTTGCTTTCTACGGAGTTGCTTTTTGGTAGGCATTCTTTGGGGTCTGTTGGAGAAAAAAAGAAAGTGTGGGTTGGGATCTTGTGCAGTGTATGTGTGCTTTGAGAATTAGTGTCTAAGTATGATGATAGATGTAAGGATGTATGTAGATGTGCTTGATTGTTCAATGGGTTGTTACATCTGGTTGGGAAGGCTATTCTTGTATTTGTGTGTTACTATACTGGTGTTCAGATTACAATACAAAGTGTGGAGCTGGTGCGGGGAAGCCCTAATACTGAATCTAATGTTGCAGGGTTAGTACAATTGTTTGTTGTAGAATACTAGAATTCTACAGTGTTTGAGTAATAGTTAAAACATTATGGCAGTATTGCACTTACTTTTTTGGATAGAAAGAGTAGATTTCTTAAGAGTTCTCCTTCGTACTTCAGACGCTGATGCTTTTCACGGGAGTGGTCTTCACTGCAATTGTGAAAGAAACAAGTTAGTAAATATGTGTGTTAATAGCACTGTTGTTAATGTAGACATGGATTTCTTTGTTTTTGCAGTAGTAGTGCTTTCTGATAACTGTGCGTCAGCATGTACATGTACTTTCCTTTGCCTATGTGCATTCTGTATATTTAATTTAGAATCTGTAAGTTGAATGTGCTTTAGAAATGAGTGCAATAGCAAGCGCACAGAGCACAGGCGGTGTTATTGGATGTTAGGAAGTAGAAGAAATAATGGTATGCTTTGTTTGCTATTTTTACAGGGTAAATAGCAGGAACTATACGGAAAAGTATGCAATGTATGCATTTGTGAAGATGTGGGAAATAAAGCAGAAGGATTTGATGGGGTCAGCAGCTTATTACTCACTAGGTCATTACTAACGTACTGGGTGATTCTGTGGTGCTTGAAGATGGGAGAGTCTGAAATAAATTAAGGGTTGCAAGGAAGGATCTGGTGCTTGTGTTGCAGTCTGAAGGGAAGGGGGAGATGTTGTATGTGTTGCTTTATAACACTCTACATAGTCGTTGATGATGTGATAAACATGAATACACCTGTGCATAGTTGAATGCTGTTGTAAATTCTAGAACGGAATGGACAACCAGCTGGAATGAGAGAGCTGTCTAGATTGGAAGAAGAGTTGTAGAGGCTATGGTGTTGTTTCAGCTCGGAGCCTTTCAGATGATATTGGCTATCTGTGTGCATAAATAAAGATGCATGTACTCATCCTGGGTGCGTGTCATTTTATAACACAGTAGAAAGACGTTTTCCATAATTATACTGTTATTTCTCCCATCTTTTAACATGAAATGACACTTTGTTAGATAGCTGTGTGTGTTGTGTTTGATTAGTATTATATTCATTTGTAAAGGAAGTTGAAATGATAGAAGGCATGTTAAATATGTAGAATGTATAGAAAGGAAATTGTATGTACATCTTATGCACTATAATGCATTAAATGCTATTACGGTTGAAATGTGGATACATAGGTGGCAGTGGTTACACAAATGATAGCATGAATGAAGAAAATAACAGTTTGCACATTGCAGTTAATAATATAGGTAAATAGAAATTTGGAGAGAAGACAACTTTGCAAGTGACAGTTGATCACATCAGAGGGGAGAAATGACAGTAAGTATGTTTTACAGGTTATACAGGGTAAGTGGCATTTACTCTGTTAACATGCATTATCATACATGCCAACCCTGCTGATTTAGATGGGAGACTCCCGATTTTTCGGTGAAAAATATCGTTATTTTTCACATTCTCCCGCCTAAAATTACTATAGCCCCAATGCATTTCTATGGGGAAATGTAGGTCTCCCTATTTCTCTGTGGAAATCTCCCTGCCAGGTGGCTCTGAATTTTGGCATGTATGTGCATTTATACAAGAAATGTACATATACAGTGCATAAAATATTCATACCTGTAGTTTGTGTTCATGCATGTGGATGTGCATGAATCTACAAATAGAAATGTTGGAGAGTTTTCTAGTAGTTGCTGTAGGTGCTTTGCAGTATCAGCCCATTTGTACTCCGAGTGATCAACAGTACATCTTAAGTGCTGAATTGTGATAATGGAGTTAGATGTAGAGTTCTTCAATGGGATTGGTGAATGAATGTGTGACTGCTTAACAGTAGCTAATGAGGGAATGGTGAAGAGAGTGAAGTGAAAGGGTAGAAGGGCGGTCCCAGTGTTACGCGCTGCGTGACCACCGCGTCTGTTCGCGGACATGGCGTGCCACATACGGGCATTCTCAACATATCTGGCATGGAAATAGCACTGTATGGAATAGCCAATCAGTTGTTGAGGTTCTGCTTTGTATTGAGCGAGGCTGTGTGTAGTGAAGATGGCAGAGGTGGAGAAAGTCAGGGTGTTGGTGCTCGGAGATATGTTTGTGAATGGTTTGGAGCAGTATGCTAAATGTAGGAATGTGGGTAACAATTTTGATGTAAAAAGAGTGGAGGTTGTGTGGAGCACTGTGCCTGGTTTCAATTTGCAGGCAATGCTAAAAGCTTTTGAAGATATGGCTAGGGTTAAAACCCAATTCAAAGGAAATACATTATGGGCGGTATTGAATGTGTCACCACTGATTGTAAGATGCTTGCTTTGTATATATGTAACTGTTGTACGATTCTCACTCTCTTGCATCCCCCGGGGTCTGGAAACACACATCGCGGGGCTTGAGACCCAGTTGACCAACTGACACTATTAGCTTTGCAATAAACCCTAGCTTTTGGGAATACAAACCTCGTGTCTGTCGTATCAGTTCGTGTGTGGTGCTTGTGCCTTGTTTCCATACGCGAGGTTCCCCTAGGTGCCCCTTCAGTTGTCCAATTCCTGCCTTATTCCAGAAACACTGTAAATATTGTCAGGATTGTTGGTTGCATTTATATGATGAGCTAACATTTGCAAACACAATTGATCTGTACCGTGTAAGTAAATGTTGTCAATAATTGGTGGCAATTGGAATAGAATATTGATTGCTACATTGGCGTAGCAATTTACACCAGTTGTATTTGAAAATTTGAATGGACCTGACAGTTCTGTGTCCACGTCATTGCTTCTTTGAAGAGGTAGTTGAGTTATTTTGAGCAGTAGTTTCTTCCTTGCTTGTGGTCCTTGATGAAGTATTAGCTTCTTTTACTTTCTTTGGAGAAATTGCTGCGAGATCCTGCATAGCTTGAGTCTGAAGTAGTTTTCTTTTACAAACTTTTGCTTTTTGCAGAAAAGGATAGGTTTTTGCATTTGGGCTATGTCAGTGCCCCTACTTTGTTGAAAGATCTAGAAAACTTGGTTCAGGCAGTAATGAAACTACTTCCAAATGCCAAGGTTTTGTCCTCATCAAAATATTGCTAGGTGTTTAATCAACCGAGGCATGTTTGCTTTTATGCATAGAGCTGGCATGTTCTTTTGAAACAATGACAACATTGACTCTGGTAATGTTGATTACTTTAAAGAAGATCGCATGTCTTTATCTTTTATGGGAAATGACATGCTGTTTTGGAACATAAGGGTTACTTTGGAGAAGCTAATGTGAAGCTTTTTGGAGGGAAATATGAAAAATAAAAGAAAAAATATAACATAAAAGGTGTTTCTTAAGCATCTTAAAAAAAAACCCAAAAAAGGTTCTGAAGCATCTTAAAAAAAAACCCAAAAAAGGCTCTTTTCAGAGCCAACCTCAAATGGGAAATGTTGCACACTATTTACATTTTAATTCCCCACGCTCAGATTTTTCGATTTGTCCCGGACACTGCGGTTGTCCACAGACAGCGCATATTACATACAGGGTTTTTGAGGTTGAGAGGCATGCAGATGAGACTTAGCAGAGCAAGGGTTTGATCAATGGGGTTTACTGGGTGTGCTGTGTGAGCAGAGTGTTTATCAGAAAGTGTTTTCCTGAGAGGAGAGCAGATAGCTATGGCTGTGTGTTTCAGAAAGCAGATTGTCTGGATTTTGGGAGATTCGTGACTAAATTGGTTGGAGGTGCATTCAGATCGCTGTGGAGTGGCTGTACATGTTGTATTCCCTCATGTGGAAGTGCACTGGCATGGCGTGCGTGAAATTAAGTGGCTGCATTTGGTACCTCTTTGTGCTACTTTGGTGACACAGTGTCATCCAGATATTATTATTATTCATTGTGGAGGGAACAGTTTAGGACATTTGTCTGGAATCTCTTTGCAATTTTCAATGAAAGAAGGACCTAGGAAAGTCATGGCCATGTATCCAAACTCCAGAGTAATGTTTTCCCGTATTGCGCAGAGACAAATATGGGTGTGCTCTTCTTCATTTGGTATACAAATGGAAAAAGCAAGGCGCAATGTCAACAAGGCTCCCTGTGCCTTTTTGAGAGATGTTGGTATATTCTCTTTTCACAATGAAAACATTATGTTTTGTAATACACACATTTTTCGCAGAGATGGAGTACATCTTACTTATGCTGGCAATCAGATTTTTCTGAGAAATATATAAAATGCATTGCGACCTTTTTTGGAATTACAGCAATCCAGTTTACAGTAGGTGTTGACCATTTGAAGTTTTCGCAACACACAAAACACCAAAAAAAGGCTCTTTTCAGAGGCACCACTTCCTCCCAAAGAAAAGTGCAATGGTTCTGATAGGGCAGCACCACAAACATTTTGGAGGTCCGTGGACAGTCCACAGACTTCTAAAAATGCAGAGGGCCCTGCAGCATTTTATTGACACTTCTATTTTTGATCTGTGAACGGTGATTCTGAAAAGAGCCTTTTTTTGTTTTTTGTTGGTTTATATATTTTTTGGTTTTTTAAACACGACACACAAGGAAAGGAGGGTAAGGAAGGGACACCAACAACTGGGATAAGAAAGGGCAGGTGGAGAGAGGAAGATGTAGGGTGGGCCTTATTCAGGTAGGAAGCAGTCCTTTTCATGCACAATTCTGTGACCTTCGAAAGCTAAGGATCACCAGTATCACTTATGGCCTGCAAGGCAGCTGGAGGGATGTGCTGCCCCACAGGAGTGCCTCTTGTGGTGGCAGGAGCAGAAACAGAGGATGCTGCAGGTGAACTCAACCTACTACGTTTATCGCAAGGTTCAACCTTAAGAATAGCCCCAACGTGTAACGACTTTAGGTGTCGCTTCATTGAGGTAGTACCATAGCTGTACAAACCTGGTTTTCCACGACTCAGCACCACTTTACACTGATTACAAGTCACCTTGTTTGCACATGCTTTTGGTACTCCATCAAAAGTGGTAAATAACCTCCACCCCCAAGACTCACAGTGAGCACTAGTAGTAGGGACTTCCACTATCTCATCCTCTTCATCACTTTCCTCTTTATCCTCACGCCTGTTCCCCTCTGCAGGCCCTTGGGGAGGTGTTGGTGGTGGAGAGGGTGGGGGTGGTGTTGAGACAGCAGTAGCATCAGCAGCAGCCATGGATGCCATCAGGACAGCTGTTTTAAAGAGCAAGAGCAATCCAATGCAACAAGGAGCAGTCTCTGTAATGGAAGCCCAAAAACAGAAAAAGGAGCAGCTTTGGGGTGTTGCATGTTATAGGGGTACTGGGGCATGCTTCGCAGACACACCCTGTCTGTGAATACTTCGAACACCAAGAAAGAGCTCAAAAAGTTCCAAAAAGTATGCAGATTGCCAGGGACATGGTCTGGGACATGTGCATGGGTGAACTTTCCCAGGAAAATACCTTGGATTGCCCAGAAAAACACATTTTAGGTGTCTGGGGGCCCAGACAGTGCTTGTTACGCTTAGCGCGGGTGCGGTCACATGATGACATTGCGGATACATTTGCAAATGGGACAGCTGTCCATAGGACACCAAATGCACGGGGTCGGGTCTACGCATGCGTGTGGGTGTTCTACGGACAGTGTTCCAATCCCCAAACTAATTAAAAGTGCGACATATGTGCGGCGGACAGTTTCAGACAGGCACGATGTTCGTAGGGGCCAAGGGTGTCATATGCATGCGTGCGGGTGTTCTACGGACAGTGTTCAGGTCCTCGAACAAAATAAATGTGTGTCACAACTTTGCCGACAGGCGGACGGGCTATGTGTTCTATGGACATATTGATTCTGGTTCTGGACAATGCGATCAGGGGGAATGTTCTTAGGCCTCTTTAATTTGCATAGTTACCATTTGCTCCAGATGATTTTCTAAGGTCTCTCTTTCTGTATTTTTAATGTCTGTATGGTCTGTTAAAATAAAAAAATGTGTTAAGTACACATAAAGTAATGGTTATTAATTGGTTTATAGAGAAGTGTAATGTCTACCATTAGTATCATTGTTTTCACTCATTTCATCCCGAGGAAAATTTTCTTCCAGCCATTCCAAAGTACTAGACATTTCTGTGTAAAAAAAAACAAAAAAACTTTTAGTGTACCTAATACAAAAAGTTAATAAATATTGACAATAAATGTAGTATACTCACTAGTTTCTTGATAATGTTTGCTGTTACTGCTGCATAGGTGTGCTGTTGCTTTTTGCTGTGCAGTTTCTGTGAGGTAATTCTGTTGGAGGCATTTTTATTTTGTTTTGGTATATTCCATTATGTTGCATATGCTATGTAATTGGACGGTTGGTATCTTACATATACAGGGCCTCATCACGACTTGGGCGGTAACGCTGGCGGATTTCCCGCCGGCGGTAATAGCGCAAATTTTCGGCGGATTTCCCCCCAGCTCAGAGGTGGGGAGAAATCCGCCGAAGTCCTGCTTTGGCAGACCCTTAAATCCGGCGGTAATAGCGCTACCGCCGGAATTAAGGGTTACCGCCAAAGTCGTGATAAGGCCCACAGTTTGAACTTCTTATTTAATATTGAATGAACTGTATTTATGTGCTGCTTTTTGAACATGTTCAGTGTTTTTATTGCATGATACAACGATGTAAGATACCTCCTGAGTTTTTGGATAGTGTTGCTGTTGACCACGTCCGTCTGCGGACATGCGCATGGTCCGCAGAGATCAGAACTACTAGCACAGGCATGGGGTTCAGTATGTTCTATGTTATATGTATATAAACTAAGGGAATCCTAGTAAACATTTATCAAATGTACAATATCTTTATCTATATTCAGTGAAACAACTTTGTTACAGGAACATTATGATTAAGTTTTGCTACTAAAAACCTATGAAATTCAGTGAAAAAACGTTGTTAAAGAGACATTATGGTTCCAAGTAAAACCGAAAAAAATTTGCCAGTTCTGGTAAGCTAAGCAACCATAACTCGCGCCACCACCATGCACTGCTAAGACTAACACCCAGGACATCAAAGATGACATCACAAATATGATTGATGTCATCACTGATGATCAAAATGTGTCTTGAGACATCCAAATTCAATTTACTCCTAGAGTTTAGAAAGTGCTTATTGTCTAGCATCAATGACTGTTAAGTCTCATACTACTCCTCTTTCAGTGGTTGAATCAGCATTAAAATTACCACAAGTGAAGTGGCTTTGAGGGTAAATGTAAGCCTGATGTACAGTTCTTTGGATGAATGGGGACCGAGCTGACCACGTTATCTTTGATACATTGGTGACATTGTTTACAAGAGAATGTATCTTTTTTAATGATTTCATGGAGCGTATCACTCATTACACTATCTGAAATAAATGATTTAACCTTGGCAAAAGTCTCTGCCATAATACAATGAGTCTCCTTTGGGGACGTTTTATGTATCATCCTTCAACGTCCTTTAAACAAAGTATTTTCACTGAATTTCATAGGTTTTTATTATTGCAACTTACCATAACGTCCACTTAACAAGGTTTTTTCAGTGAATATATCTATATATATATATATATATATATATATATATATATATATATATATATATATTCAAAGAAAAAACTTTAGTTGGAGGGACGTTAAGGTGAGAACTTAATGCAACAAAACCCCCGAAATTCAGCTAAAGCCACCTTAACTTTGTGCCCCCTGTTGCGCAGCCTATGACCACAATGATGACATCTAAAGTTTTTTCCTTGAATTTCAAAGGTCTTGTTACAATGTATTGCTCACCTTAACATCCCTCCAACTAAAGTTTTTTCCTCAAATTTCAAGGGTTTTGATACAATGTATAGTTCACCTTACCATCCCTCCAACTAAAGTTTTGTCCTTAAACTTCAAGGGTTTTGTTACAATGTATTGCTCACCTTAACCTCCCTTCAACTAAAGTTTTTTCCTTGGATTTCAAGGGTTTTGTTATTGCAAAGATTTTTAGAACGCTTCCAGACCACTATCATGGTCTTCGGCCATGGTCAGTGGGCATGGCCACTGTCCATTTTAAAATACTATCAGATGACTAGCCATAGCATTCAGATGGCAGGCTTTGAGAACTCACAATGTGTTTAGGCAATGCGCATTGAGATTAAATTATTTGCCATGGAGCACACACTTTGGTTAAGCAGCGTGCTCCAAAGTGTACATCCGTTTTCGGCTCCATCACTTTGACGCAAACCGATTTGGCATGCTCATTCCGCCGCAGTGCTCATTTTGGCACACCCTTTTCAGAGTGAAAGTGCTTCCAGCGCTGTTATTTTGCCGCAAGGGATGTTTGAACGTGGCTGACATTGCAGCCACGTCTAAATGCCCTCATGCCAAATAAAACCACAGTACTGCACTGCAAAAAACCTCCCCACCTCCCAGGTGCATTGCTTTTCTTATAATTAAAAAACATACAGCCTTGAATCCTGGTCTGCTAGAGTTTAAGGCCTAGCATTTAACGGCTAGGCTACAATGCCTTGGTGCTTCATAGGGCATACATTTCATACTTAGCCTGCAATTTTGTATGTTCAATGATAAAAGGCTACAAATGAAACTTGTGAGAATGCAAACAATAACATCATTGTAGCATAATGGTTAAGTGCTGCATCTCAAACTCCTTCAAGCCAAGGTTCTATGATTTCAACATGGATGTGATTTTTGATTTTTTCTTTCTGTTTTATAATGTTGCCCAGATATGGTGTAGTCCTCTTTTTGAATATATATGTGCAGTGTAGGGGGAATGTGTGGTATGAGGGTGTGCATGCAATGTGTGTGTGTTTGATGTGAGCATGTGTGTGTACATGGTGGGAAGTTGTTTGTGAGGGATTGTACGTGCAATGTGCATTTTCTCCAAGAAGACGAATGTTAGTGTGTTCGCACGCGTGTGCACCCATGTATGTATGTGAGCATTGTGACACACCAAGTGTATTTTTTGAGTGTCAGTGTGTGTGTGTGTGTGTGTGTGTTTGGGGGGAGGTGGGTGGGTGTGTGTGTGTGTACATGTCTCCATGTTATTCGGGAGATGCCCATCCAGTTCTTGGTTTTTTTGTTTCATTTTGTGACTTGCAGTTATGGTTTCACCATCAAGTGTCCTGTGCTACAAGTCCCAAAATGCAAAGTAAAAAGGACATCTGAATGATCATCTTACAAATAACAAGGGATCTGTGGCATATAACAATATATACAAGACATGCAACTTGGCTATATTCATAATTTCTCCTGTGCCTCTATCTGTTGTGTAGAAATGCATTAGGGGATCTGTAAGTTATTGAAGGAAGAGGTAGGTAGTGTAGAATCAGAGGAGGAGAGAAAAAAAAGAGACGTTTTTTTCAGCTAGGGAATGTGAGAATAAGGGGCTGGAGAGGCGTGATATCTACTTGCCCCGCTGTTTTCAAAGTCTAAAAGTAGCAAAATAGATTAAGGAAATAATGGGACTGTGTGGCAAGTCCATCCCTTGAGCTGCAACGAAAGTCTTGTTTGCGCTGGCTCACGTTCAATGGAACACTTGCAACTATTACTCACTCATTGGTGGTGCAGCTCAGAAGACCTTCTTAAAATCATGCAGTGATTGTGTGAATGTTTCTTTGAAGGAGGCCACATAGTCCAAAATAAAGAGTGTTTACCAAAATGTACGGTTTTAAATAAAAGAAAATACACGTTTTGCTCCTTAACTTGCCAGAGTTCAAGGACCAGAATTCAACCACTTTGCCACAATGGCTTGGTGCTTCGAGTGGCATCCATTTCATATTTAGCCTACAATTTAATGTGTCCAATTGTAAAAGGCCAAGTATGAAATTTGTGAGAATTCAAACAATAATGTCATTGTAGCATAATGGTTCAGTGCTGCGTCTTGAACTCCTCCAGGCCCGGGTTCTTGAAGGCACTGTTCAGCATAAATGTGTTTTTTCAGTTTTTTAATGTTGCCCAGAGATGGTGTAATACATGTTCCATTCAGTTTCATAATGTTGCAGTAAATAAATGTGTTTCATGTTTAATATGTGTTCAATTCTGCAACAACGGTCTAATACATGTCCCATCCTGTTTTATAATGTAAATAAATGTTTTTCACATTTAATCCATATTACTAAATGCAAAGTGCCGGCAGGTTCATGCTGCACCAATTGCAACCTTGTGCCCAAACATCCTTGGGCCAAGAGGTCACTGTGCCCAACTGACTTCATCTAACTGGGCGTGCCCAAATGGACCAGTGGCGATACGGTCGCACCATAACAGCGAGCGCCTAACTGGCTGTGCCGAAATGTCCTGTCCTGTGCTCCAAACCCCTTGTTTTATGGCTGTTCTCTTGGTGACTGTTGTGATACATTGCACAACCCCAACTAACCACATTTAAGCAGCATGGAAAAGGGAAAAAATAATCGGCTGCAAGAAGAACATTGGTAGCCCAGGTACTTTCTACACCCAAAGTGAAAAACAAAAGTTGGACCTATGAATATACGCACAGTACTGCTTAGCTTAAAAGTCAGGAAGGGGCCAACCCCCTCAGACCTTGCTGCTCTAAGTGGCCTTGTAACTTAGTCTTATTTATTAGGCACCATGGCCTGGGGAGACTGGACTTTTCCTCATTTTGAAGCAATGCAGGATCAGTTCTGATTACTGCATGGATGGGAGATCTGGGTCACCAGTGATTTTTCACCCTCGATGTCATTGTAGCTATAAAAATATCTATTTTTTATTATGTATAAAGAATTGCAGGCTTTCAGAACTCCCAATATTTTTAGTTATTGCACCTGTGTGATTAAATTATTTGCTGAGGATCACACACTTTGGTTAAGCAGCGTGCTAAAAGTCCTTTGTTTTATGGCCAGCCTCTTGGTGACTGTTGTGATATAGCGCACAACGCAACTAACCACATTTTAGCAGCAGGGAAAAGGGTAAAAAATGACCTGCTGCAAGAATAACATGCCCATGTACTTTTGCCCCAATAGCGAAAATCAAAAGCTGGCACCAATAAATATACGCACAGTAAGTGACCATATATTTTAAAGTGAAATATACAAATGCAGTTCAATTGACCTTCTCCTTAGAAGAAAATGTGCAAGACAAAATAGGATTGGACTTAATAACCTTCAAGAAGAAATTTTCCAATAAATATGCCCGCAATGTATAAAGGTGCTCACTTTTTAAATCCAGCAATCTGTAGTGAAATATTCCATGGAAAACAAAATCCCAATATGAAGCAAGTGCTTGTGGTCTTGTTGGCAAGAGTCTGCACTGGGTACATCACAGCCTGCGTAAAATCCTGGTATCCAAATACTTGAGCAAGTTTACTAGCCTCAAAAAAGCCAAGGGGTTGCAAACACCCTTTGAAAAAAGGTTACGCTGTCCACCCACATGTGCCCTTTACGGGTGCCCTGAAAAGCAGCCACAATCAGGGGAAAACAACTGCACCAATGTCCAGGTTTGCACACTCTCTTGCTACATTGTGGGCAAATACTCATGACTTACTTGCCCACTCATCATTACCCCTCCTCACCCCCATATCTGGCTTCCAACAACGCTCTGTTTTATAAAGCTAGCTTGAAGCAAAAGTGTATAATTGTGGCATTATTCTCCCCATCTTCACTGTGAGACTGTACATACCAAAATGCAATTCAGTAAAAGACAAAATAATTGTCTCTGAGTGCAAAACCTTCAAGAACTGACAGTAGCATGGTTTAAAAAAAAATAATGCAGATGCTATGTGTTATGAGAAATCTTAATCTAATAAGACACACAGCATTCAGGACTGTGGACTGTCTTCAATCCATGCAGTAACCGGGACTGACCCGGCTTAGTTTCAAAGGGAGGAAGGATCCAGACCATTTAGGCCATGTTTCTCTAATAGGTCTTTCTTGTAAAGTGGGCTCATTTATTAAGCAAGGTTTGTTCCAGTTACTGCAGGGATGGGAAATCCACAGTTCCTGGAAAAATATATATTTTTAAAATTATTAACTGGGAGGCTACAAATACCAGAATGCAATTCAGCAAAAGGCAAAACATGGTCTCTGAGTGCAAAACATTTAAGAACTGACAGTAGCACAGTTTAAAAAATAATAATAATTTGGATGCCCATTCCACCACCCATCCATGCAGTAACCGCGACTGATGCTGCTTATCTTGAAATCCAGAATGACCCTGCTTCGCTTCAAAGCAAGGAAAGGGCCAGCCATTTTATCTAAGTGGTCTTGTACGCTTGGCTCATTTATATGGCAACATGGCCTGAGGAGACTGGCCCCTTCCTCGCTTTGAAGCAAAGCAAGGTCTGTCCTGGTTACTGCATGAGTGGGAGGCCATGATGGCAATCGTGTCACCAGTGAATTTTGACCCCGGATGTCACTATAGCTGTAAAAATATCTTTGTTTTTTAAACTGTAAAAATATCTTTCCAAAAAAAATGGGGACCACGGGTACTGAACTACACATACCCTCGGCTCCTTTATATACTCGAATATAGCTGCTAACATCAGAAAAACAGCTGGAGAAAAAAATGCTTTTCTGGCCCTCATCTGTTGCAGCTCCACCACTTGCCAGATGGCCTCCTACCCTCTCCTTTTCCCCCACAACACCCGATGTTTCTGTAATGCGGTCTGCTTTGAGATGTTGGCTTTTTGCGGCTATATCCGAGCCTGGAGAAATATTTGTGTTTCCAACTCAGTCCCTAGACCCCCTCCAACACCCAAATTTTACTTATGCCCTCTAGCCATCCGCACCTCCACCTCTAGCCTGATGGCATTTGCATGTTTTTTTTACCTGCAAACAGCTTTTTTCCTCTGTTTCATTTTCCCATATCCTCGGCTATAACCTCAAATATCTCTCACATCAAGAGAAACACAAGATGGTGGCTGTTTCATTTCTAAAACACCCAGTAGTTTTGGGTGAATCTCGAGATATATCTAACTATTTTTGAGATGGTGGCAAACCTTTCTCCGTCAAATATTTAAATAACAACTGCACTTAACCCCAAACCAAGCATGGATCGCGTGTTAATGCTTCATGCCCAAATAGTTTTGGACGTGGTCCAAATCTGTTCAGCGGTTTGGGCTGTGTGTTTTGGGAAACATGGACCTTCTTTGTCTTTGGGAAAATGAATGGGAAGTAGGCCGCAATACCCTAATCACTTTCACATTATCGGTCAAATCTGTTACTTAAATCAAAAGTTATTAACAATAGAATTTTAAGGAGCTCCTATGGGAGTCCGACTCAACTTAACTAAAGGGCGGTTATCTCCGCCCTATAGTATACATCACAGGGCCTGTGGTAGTGGCCCTATAGTTATGGTTTAAGTTGCTCAACACATAGGAATTGCACTTTTTGGGTGACTTATAACTTTGTCCCTCCCTGGATGAATCCTAACAAAACTTTGCAAAATTCGTATATGGCCCCGTCAGATTGATTCATGAAATTTGGTGAGGTTGTGTGCAGCGGGGGCAGAGTTATAGGGGGGGGGGTACCAAAATGTGTGTTTTTTCCCATAGATGCAATAGAAAAGAATATTTTCTCATGCCTACAGCCCAAACCGCTGGACATGTTTTCACCAAATTTGTGACAGGAGCGGCGACTTGGTCCCAAAAGTGTGCTTTTGTAAATTTAGTGTAAACCCGCGCAGTAGATTTTTTTTAAATGACAAAAAAGTAGGTAAAAATAATGAGTGATATCTGGGTTTGGTCTGCGGACTCACTTCCCTGTTTGGTTCGCGGAGGGGCCTCCAATTGGCCAGGAGGGCGGTGTGATGTCCGCGGACATCGGTCACGCCTGCTGATTGGATTGTGAAAAATGTGAAGTGCGTCATATTTTTGGGAAACACCCGCCATGTTGGATTCGAGTACAGCGCCTATTGTCCGCAAACATTGCGGTTAAAACATGTAACAAAACTGTTGTATTGAGCTTGGAGTGTATATAGAAGTATGTGATGTAAGAAAGAATGTTATGGTGTGAGTGAGGGAATGCTTGTGGTGAGGGTTCTAAGCCTAGGCAGTTGGAGACAAAATGTTATGTTATTCTAAGCCTAGGCAGTTGGAGAGCCCCTGCCTGGGTGATGGGAGCCAGTGTCTGTTCCTAGTACCTGTTCATACTAAGCAAACTTAATGTAACCTGAGTATTCTAAAATAAAGTAACTGGAACTTACCTCAAATCCTAAGAAAGTCACGTTACACTGGCAACAAGGTGGTCTTTCTTCAAGAAAAGGAAAGGAATATATGTGGGAAAAGAGAAGATAAAGGTGACCAGTCTGCTTTGGGGGGTGCAGAAAAGAAGCTGGAGGAACCACTGCCACCACAAGTAAGTCCCATCACCCAGGGCGAAGAAGAGGGGAGAGTTTTGGCCATCTAGATAATCAGGGTGCAGAAGAGGGAGAGATGTGCCCCAGTTTAAGACCAAGGGCAGAGGAAGAGGGGCAGCTGTGCCCCAGTTGAATACCCAGGGCAGATTAGAAGGGAGAGCTGTCCCATTGCCAACCTCTGGGGTGAAAACACTGCCTGTGTGACTCTCGCGTATTTGGGGCAAACAGAGAAGGTAACCAGTGGAGTAAGAGGTCGATGTGCATGGACCTAACAGAGGTGCTACCTCAAATGTGGCAAAGCGCCATTTGAAAAGTTAGATCTGGTGAATATATGGGCTGAGAGCTAAGACCATGGGCCCATTGATGTAGGAGAGAGCCGTTAGCAACAGAGAGCATTACATACCTCCAAAGCACAGCCTGGAATGATGATGTCACAGTGGATGGTGGCAGTGTTGGTGAAGTATGGAACTGAACTTAGTCATCCATGACTGAAAATGCCCAAACAAAACGTCCCATCTGTTGTCATTGTTCTCGGAGATAGGTAAGAGGAGAGGAGCTCTCAACGTGCATACGTGCGTCTTGTCATAGGGTCACCGGTAGCATACAATGTTTGGATAGCCGCAGAGCAGCAGGGCGCGTTTCACTTCTCAATGTGCAACGCGGCGGCAGCAGTACTTGACATCCGACAGCGTGAGCCCAGCAGCAATTGTACGTTTTATTTGCTGTGTGAGTGGTTGTGAATTGTGTGTTTCACAATCAGGGTAGATAGGAGTGTGTAACTACACTGCACTAAAAGTGTGTGGTGTGTTCCAGCCAGGGTAGATTGGGGGGAGATGCCTTCCGCTGTGTGAGGGGTTGTGAATTGTGTGTTTCACAATCAGGATACAGATAGGTGTGTAACTGCACTGCGCTAAAAGTCATGGTTGTGGTGTGGTGTGCCCCACCCACAGTAGAAAGGGGAATTTTCCTCCATGACCATTGTATGTGTCAACCAGAGTAGATAGGGGGATTCCGTACAAATTGAGTGGTTGTGCTTTGTTGCACCAACCTGGGAAGATAGGGGTGTGTTTACATTCTGCGATAAGTGTGTGTCAGTGGCGTGGTTCAATCCAGCCATATAAGAGTTGCTGTTATTAATATCAGCAAGAGTAGAAAGGGGGAACGCCTTCCATGCTATGGATTCAGAGTTGAAAAGGGGGGACGCCTCCCGTGTTACTTATACAGAGTTGCCTCTCTTGTTAAATAAGGCCACTGTGTGATTTTGTGTGTGTTGGTAGTATGTGATAGCCCGTTAGCATGTGGGTATGTGGTCGGTGAAGAAAGGAGATGTGTTATGATGTGCTTTGTTGGTATGTGTTGATATCTGCAAGAAAGGGAGATGTGTTGTATAGTGCTTGAGGTGAATGTAGAAGTATGTGATGTAAGACAGAATGTTATGGTGTGAGTGAAGGAATGCTTGTGGTGAGGTTTCTAAGCCTAGGTAGTTGGAGAGCCCCTGCCTGGGTGATGGGAGCCAGTGTCTGTTCCTAGTTTCTGTTCATACTAAACAAACTTAATGTAACCTGAGTATTCTGAAATAAAGAAACTGGAACTTACCGGAGAGACTAATGAAGTTACTTTGTTACACAAACACAACATTGTACTTATCAAACTAATGTAACAATCTCTGCAGAGGTGTGGGGTGATGAGGATGGGTTATGGCCTTAAAAAGCCCAAAAATCGGTGGCTTTTCAACTCCGACATCTGCAAACAGTTCGGATGTCCAGGCAGTCCTTTGATGTCCGTGAACATGTCAAATGTTTGTGAACATATGTGCCTATTTCTGAATTACAGGGTTGGTGAAGGGCAGTTTTTTGATGGCTTATAACTTTGGCGCCACTCAATGAAACTGCAGGAAACTTTGTAACTATTCTGTAAACCTGGTTCTGAATGGTACTGTTCTGTCGAGAGGGAACAAAATTAGAGTGGTGGTCCCAAAATATTTTAGAGGCTTATGAATGTGGTGCCATTTGATGAATCTGCACAAACGTTTGCAAAAAGATTTTAGACCTATATATAAATGCTTTTGCAAAGTTTGGTGGGAGGCAAAATTAGAGGGGGTCTCAACATTTTTGGATGGCTCATAAGTATTTTATGAGTGTAATTCCTATATACCTTTTTCGGTTTTCGCAGGCTGATGATAGGTTGTCTAACAAACTTCACAGTTGTATAATGGAAGAATGCTGAGAATTGACTGGATGTGTTTCTGGGAGTTTTGTGAGAGTTGCAGAGATGTTTGGAGAATGTGTCCTATTAGGAATGTTTTTATTGTACTCCTTCTGATTGTGTACCCTTCTCTAGCTACGCTTTATATTTTTTGGGATGGCTCTATTCATCTTTAACCCTTATAAGAATGTGATTTGCCCAACAGAAAATACGAAAGTAGATGTGTGCATGCACAAAGGCAAATCCCCCAACAAAAAAAGAAGTTTGTTTAGTCCCTGAAGTGAACAAATTGTGTGGCACCTCAAAATTTTCCGTATTCCACTCGTCCGTCTACTCCCCTTTGCACGTACAGTCGGAGTTGCTTCTACGTGTACTTATGTATCCCAAATTCTGGCCTTGCTCAACGCCAGCACGCAGCGTGTGTCACGTAAGATACGCGCTGTGGGCCTTTCCTCGAATTTCACATGTCCACGCTAATATTTTATACGCAATGCCCCATCACTCTGTTTCTGGCTGCCCATGGAATAATACACAGAGGACCCATTCTCCTGCCTCCGGCCATTTTACCTGCCTCCTTCTGCCCTGAGCTGCCTCCTTCCTAGCCATCTGCTGCGGCCTGTCCAATGTGTGTACCTGCTGCCCGCCTGCACTGCGTTTGGAGCGCCTGCTGTCCAGCCATTGCCATTGCTCCTTTCCTTGGCCCTGTGACCACCTCAGCTGCTTCAACATACTCCCACCATGCCATACCACCACCGCTCCACAGCCCATCTCCAGAAGCACCTTGCCCACCCACACCTGCCTCGGGGGTTGACATGTCTGCACCATCATCTTCAAACCAGAGCAGCAACCCAATGGCAGCGAGGCAGAGGACTGTCAACTTCACTGCCAGGGAAGTTGACTTCCTGGTGGAGAAGGTCCTGGAGAATTATAATGCCCTCTTCAACCCAGTGATGTAACGCGGCAAGGAAGGATGTCAGCAGATCTGGGACGAGATAATGGATGCTATCAACTTGGAGGGAGTGGCATCACGGACCTACAAGGCCAGGCATAAGCGCTGGAAGGACCTGAAATCCACTGCAGAGGTGCACCATGCGTGCATGTGCTGGCTGTCCAATACCAACATGCGGGTCCTGGAGAAGTTTTACCCCGTGTTGCACACCCAGGTTTGCGAGTTGCCTGAACATCTGGAGTCGACTGGTGAGTATCCATGTCTTGCTATGCTCTATGCTCTATGGTGCATGTGCATGTTGCTGCATGTTTGCACTGAGCCCCTTAGGCTTGCAGCAAGTATGCCTCTGAGACAGATGTAGGTGTGCATGGCCCAGACATTGCTCTCCATGTGTGCATTGGATCCTATGTATTTTGAATGAGATATCACTTGCATTGTGTGTTGTACTGCTGCCTTTCAGACGTGCACATGTTTTGTTACTTGTGTCGAGACGTGCCCATGTGACAAGTGTGACAGTTGAGGTGCATGCATGATGTTCATGTGTATGTGCCAAAGATGGGAATGTGTGACTGACATCACTCATGCCTGAATGCAAGACATGCATTTGGATGTCTGACGTAGTCATGTAGAGGGATTACAGTTAACAGAACTCTGATGTGATTGCTCATCACACTGCTTGTGGCCTCTCAGTTGATGTGTGAGCATGACGTGTGTATGTCCTTGTTGCTGTGGCATGGTGACATGTGCATGTGCACATAATGCATGTGTGTGGAGCATACGCAATTGATTTGTTGTGACAGTGGCACGTAGCCCGATATGAATGTCTGGAGTGATGGGGATGCATGTATCTGGATGGATGTGGATTTCATGTCCATGTGTATGGGTGTGGAGGATGTTGGTTGTTCCCTTGACTAGTCATGTTCATGTGAATGCTCGTATTGCCACCCACAAATTGGTGCAGTATCCTGATTCTTTTGTTCTGTGGCTCCTTTTCCACAGTTGCATCTGATGAAGAGGGTGGAGCAGTGCTGTGGAGCATGGCAGCAGGGATGCCTCCACCAGGCAGAGGTGCAGGGCCAAGCCACTCCCCCATGAAAGCACTTCTTCGGGGTGCCATGAGGCTATGGTCGTGCCGGTGACATCAGGCAATGCTGCTGGGGGTAAATTCAAGAAGGCTAAGGTAGGAGTGGACTCCTCAGCAGCGGGGGGACAGAGGATGCCGCACAGGGGCCATCCATGGTGCAAGACTCCCCGGAGTCATCCTGGTTGCTTGTGGTGGGACGAGGTGGCCGTTGAAGACCAGCCCATAGGGTCAGGTAGGGGTGTTGAGGTCGGTGTGCCTACCGAATTCCTGTCCCAGGGGCAGGAGGCTGTGCAGGCCACCATCGAGGTACCTGTGCAAAATGTCGTCTCTGGACCATCGGATGCAGCTGTATGCACCTGCCGGGATGCCTCCACCCAGACCCACCACACGGTGTTGGCTGTGTCCACCCAGACCGACACCCCCTTACCATATGGTGTTGCCATCCGGGACAATGTGATACCCCTGCAGGCCGGGATGACGAGGCATACAGCTGTCATCTGTGATTATGTGCAGGCTACACGTAGTCTGCTTGCACATCATCATAGTGAGGTATGCTGTCTCATCACCTGACTTGCAACATACCTGTTCCATGTTGCGCTTCAATGGCTGTTCACTTATACAACCCCCTCCTCATCTTCTCCTCTGTGCACCATTTGTCCTGCAGGGTGCCTTCCGGACCAGGTACCATCAGGGCCCCCTTATCACCAGTCCCAGCCACATTGCCCAGTCTGGTGGAGCCAACATCCCTGCCCGAGTTGGTAGTCCAAGGTCAATCAGCTGAGGTGGTCATCGTGCCTTCCCAGGCACTGAAAGGGTCACTAACAATGGAGGGACAGCAGGCACCCAGAAGCAGGCAGGGCATACACACAAAGCAGCTAGCCTGCACTGTGGCAGCAGCTAACAACTAGGACGAGGCTTCAATCATCAGGGAACTACATCCAAAGGGGGCAGGTGCGCAGTGTAAGGCGGGAGGCACATGTGGACCTGATGGACCGGATGTCTTCCATGTTCTGGAGAAATGAGCAGCAGATCGGGCAAGGAGGCGGGCTGCCATCATGGAGGCCACTTGCCAGGAAGCCGAGGTGATAGAGACACAGATGCTGGAGATGCTGCAAGTCCTTCAGGCAAGAACAGAGGCCCGCCTGAGGAGTGAGGACGTGGTTCTGGACTCCACCCTGGTAGAGAGCCTTAGCGAGATTGGTGAGGAGGAGTTGGATTAGCCCGCTGCCTGTGTACATAGTTATTTAGGTGTATGTTTCCTTTCTTTCTTTATTATTTTACCCAGACTTTTCAGACAGTCCTTCCCCATTTTTATTGCAGATAATTCTTTAAGCTTAAGGATTTCACTTTAGTACATATTTTACATGGACTACTTTTATCTTCATTCAAAGTGTTTTTTTGTACATATTTCTTCAATATAGATCATTCTGTTTGTTAAATTCCATGCTTCGTGCAGTTCATTTATGTGTCGGCCTGTTTGCTAGTTCTATTTTCAGCCAGTGTTTGTCTACATTGCAAGTCATGTGTCTTGTTGCCTGCATGCTTGTGTATTGTTGTTGCAGGGATGGTTGCGGATGGCAGGATGCACATGTGCCTGGAATGTGGTGATGTGTCCATCAGACAAATGGGTGTGCACTGTATATTTGGATTTGCCTTTACCTGTGCTGCATCACTTTGTGTTTGGCATCAGTGTGGTTGGGGAGGAGGGGGGTGGGCTCCCTGTGGGAGTGTTCCATGGTCACGTTCATAGCACATTACGTTGTTATTGCTGTGTAAAACACATGCCGTGCATACACCTTCGCCATCATGTGCAGTCACGCAATGCCTTCTCTCATGTGTTGGTCAACCTCTAACACTGGAATGCAGTAGTGGCGCTTATTTGATCTTCCTGAGTGGCTGCATAATGCACCAGTCTCTGTAAGTCATGCTCTCTCTGACTGCGCTACCAAAACCCATGCATGGACCTGTCATGTGATAGTTCCCTGATAGGTATGTTGACACCCAGCTCACGCCTGGCCATTGTTTGTGGATCTTGCAACAACTTTTGTTATGTTTGCTTCTGTCATGGGCACACATTCTGTCACTGTGCTGTGATGCCATGGCAATGTGACATGGGCAGCATGCACATGTTTTTGCACTCACTTGTCACATGTGTATGTTGGGGGCTGATGAAGGCCTGGAATGGTGTGTGAGCTGATGCTCCACTCATGGATGGACCTCCGTTGATTCCAGTTGTTTTGATTTGCGTAATACATGTAGAGATTGCAAATCATGTTGCTGTCACATCACAGTAGTTCAGGTGAGCAACAGACATGCATTGCACTGGTAATGTGTCAGACTGTCAGGGGGGTGTCCCATCTGGAGGGGGCTGCCTGTGGGGGGTGTCCCATCTGGAGGGGGCTCCCTGTGGGTGGTTTCACAGGTGAGAGTGATGTGGGGTGTTGTCCAGTCTGGAGGGGGCTGCCTGTGGGGGATGTCCCATCTGGAGGGTGCTGCCTGTGGGTGGTGTCACAGGTGGGAGTGCTGGGGGTGGTGTCCGGTCTGGAAGGGGCTGACTGTGGGGGGTGTCCCATCTGTAGGGGGCTGCCTGTGGGGTGTGTCCTGTCTGCAGTGGGGGTGCCTGTGGGTAGTGTCACAGGTGAGGGGGCTGCTGGGTGGTGTCCCGTCTGGAGGGGGCTGCCTGTGGGTGATGTCACAGGTGAGGGGGGCTGGTGTCCCATCTGGAGGTGGATGCCTGTGGGTGGTGTCACAGGTGAGGAGGCTGTGGGGTGGTGTCCAGTCTGGAGTGGCCCATCTGGAGTGGGCTGCCTGTCGGGGGTGTCCCATCTGGAGGGGGCTGCCTGTGGGTGGTGTCACAGGTGAGGGGCTCTGGTGGGTGGTGTCCCGTCTGGAAGGGGTTGCCTGTGGGGGGTGTCTCGTCTGGAGTGGGCTGTCTGTGGAGGGTGTCCCTTCTGGCGGGAGCTGCCTGTGGGTGGTGTCATAGGTGAGGGAGGCAGGTGGATAGTGTCCAGTCTGGAGGAGGCTGTCTGTGGGAGGTGTCCCATCTGGAGGGGGCTGTCAGTGGGGAGTGTCCCTTCTGGAGGGAGCTGCCTGTGGGTGGTGTCACAGGTGAGGGGGGCTGATGGGGGTGATCAGTCTGGAGGGGGCAACCTGTGGGGTGTGTCCTGTCTGGAGAGGAGGTGCCTGTGGGTGGTTTCACAGGTGAGGGGGGCTGCGGAGTGGTGTCCCATCTGGAGGAGTCTGCCTGTGGGTGGTGTCACAGGTGAAGGGGGCTGGTGTCCCATCTGGAGGGGGCTGCCTGTGGGTGGTGTCACAGGTGAGGGGGCTGTGGGGTGGTGTCCAGTCTGGAGGGGGCTACCTGTTGGGGGTGTCCCATCAAGAGCGAGCGGCCTGTGGGTGGTGTCACAGGTGAGGGGGTTTGGTGGGTGGTGTCCAGTCTGGAGGGGGCTGTATGTGGGTGGTGTCACATATGAGGGGGCTGTGGGGTGGTGTCCAATCTGGAGGGAGCTGCCTGTATGGGATGTCCCATCTGGGGGGGTGCTGCCTGTGGGGAGTGTCCCATCTGGAGGGGGCTGCGTGTGGGTGGTGTCACAGGTGAGGGAGGCAGGTAGGTGGTGTCCAGTCTGGAGGGGGCTGTCTGTGGGGGGTGTCCCATCTGGAGGGGGCTGCCAGAGGGGGGGTGTCCTGTCTGGAGGGGGCTGCCTGTGGGTGGTGTCACATGTGAGGGGGGCTGGTGTGGGTGTGCAGCCTGGAGGGGGCTGACTGTGGGTGATGTCACATGTGAGGGACGCTGGGGGGCGGTGTCCTATCTGGAGGGGCTGCCTATGGGGGGTGTCCCATATGGAGGGGGCTGCTTGTGGGTGGTGTCACAGGTGAGGGGGCTGTGGTGGGTGTCCCATCTGGAGGGGGCTGCCTGTGGTTCGTGTCACAGGTGAGGGGGCTGTGTGGTGGTATCCAGTCTGGAGGGGGCTGCCTGTGAGGGGTTTGCCATCTGGAGGGGGCTGTCTGTGGGGTTGTCCCATCTGGAGGGGGCTGCCTGTGGGTGGTGTCACAGGTGAGGGGGCCTGGGGGGTGGTGTCCTGTCTTGAAGGGGCTGCCTGTGGGGGGTGTCCCATTTGGAGCCGGCTACCTGTGGGGGTGTCCCTTCTGGAGGGGGCTGCTGTGGGGGGTGCCCTACCTGGAGGGGGCTGCCTGTTGGGGATGCCATAGGTGAGGGGGCTGGGGGGTGGTGTCCCGTCTGGAGGGAGGGCATGTGTTTTCTCTGGGGTGCAGCCTGGGATTGCGAGTTGAGGCACGTGATTTTGCTGGGGTGCAGTGTTGGCTTGCTAGGGAGGACATGTGATTTCTCTGGTGAGCAGCTTGGGATTGCAAAATTAGGCTCGCAATTTCGCTGGGGTACTGGATGCTGGGCCATGGGTGGCACTGAGGCTTGTGCCGTGTTAGTCCTTTGGCTTGCTTTTTGGTGTGCATGGGGCGTGTTGTAGGCATTCCTCGCGCAGCTTGTTGTGACTTGTGCGACGGCTTGTAATGCGTCTTGGAATCCATGAATATGCGTAACGTGCAATATTTTTTCTCCAGCTCACTCTGGGTCCTTCTCAGCACGCAGACCTTGCACCATTTATGCGCCGGATTCCATGAATCGGGCCCTTAGTTTCATGTAGCGGAGCATGAAGTGATATTACTACCCACCTGTAAGAATATAGAACACGTGTATAGTAACCTAATGATCTTACTACAATTGGGGCCGAACACTAGAGCTTGCTTGGTATATAGGGATAAAATACTACGTTCCCTATGCCATAAGGATAATGCAGGTCACTGAGGAGTTCCACAACCCTTCACTTAAAAGTTAATGGAACTCTAAGGTAACATATTTATTTGCCATAATACTGAAAAGAGGATGTAAACTAACGATAACGATTGATAGTTTAGAGCCGGGTTGGAACCTGAAAAATCCTAGACCTGGACTTTGAAAAATGCCAAACTGGACTACCTTCAGAGTGCCCCACTAACAAGGAACCAGACAAGAATTTGCCCTTGCTTTTCAGCAGCACAACTGTCAACCAGAGGTGGAGCCAGCCATTATGTTGTCTTATATCCAGCACCATGGAGGGGTTTGCTTGTCCTCACTCCTATCCTGCTTTGCCTGATTCATGGGACTACTTCCCTGAAGTGCTGGTTTAGAACCTCATGGATGCCTGGACAATAAGAATAAGAGAGTCAACCAAGCCCGGAGATATTTGGATCAAGCAGACCTGTCCTTGTATAGAGTTCTGAGAATTATCATATACCTGCAAGTAGGAATAATAGCCAAGGAGATCTTTCAACCTGATAAAAATTCTAGATTCTGAAATTGGAAATAATTGTGGTGAGGCAAATAATAAACACCATTTTCTCAGCTATTCAACAGGTATGTTTGTGTTTAGCATCACAACATTTCAATAGTTTTAATCATCCAATGGCTAAAATGAATACCACGAAGTATAATGTTCAGCGGCTTGTCTGCTAAGGTAGCACAATTGGCCAATGTGAATGGGAAATTTAAAGAACTACGAAAGGAGCAATGCACATCACGCACCTCCTGAAGTTAACGTCATCTTAAGTCTGCTGCCAAATGGTGCTCCCCTACCAGTGGCATTGACTGGAGTCCCTGGACTATATATGGATTCCTTTGAGAATACCTCTTGATTATTCTATCAAATTTCTCATTGATTTGTTATGAGCATAAACACCTCTTTCTTAAACCCTGAGGCTTTCATTATGGCGAGAAGAGTACTTTGGAATCACCCCTGTAAGAGGAGATAGACTGGAGATTATGTTGTTGTGAATAGTGGACACCATTTCTTAGTCAAAAGGCTATTAAATCAAAACTTTCAACTGATTTTCAGGTCGAAAAACATAGACGTATTTTGACATTATGCTTTTTCTATCCACATTCTGCTGCCTCCCTTAAAGACCTGCTAGATAATTTTCTGGGCACCAACAGAATAACATTCCTTCCAAATCCAACTGCTATCTAATCACTTCCAGCTCTTGAAAGCCTCTGAAAGCCTGGATTGACAGTCTCATGTCCGCACGAGTAAACCTACTGTCATGGGTCCAAGAGCTGAGACATGCAAGGAACTTAGATCTTTATGCTCACATCTATTCCAATGCCACATACTGACTGGATTGAGAATACTACCCGGGCCAGATTTGGATAGACTCACAAACACCTCCTTGCCCCGCATGCAACCAGGTTTGGCGTAGGTGGCCAGGGCCGATCTTGGACATGGTTATGAATGTGATTGGGCATCATGTATGGAAGGACTCTGAGTGTCGGCCGGTCCCAGATCTGGATGGAGATGCGAAGAAGCTCACACGCCCCACCTGGAGAGAATATGAAAGTTTAGCACCTCGCTTCCAGACAGCAATGCCAAATAACCAATACACTAACAATTTCACCCTCTGCATACACCTCTCAAACTCTAACCAAACACAACCACAAGCCTATAACACAACAATCCGCACAAACGTCACTACACTGCAACAACGAAACACACATAGACTTGGACAACAGCACACAACGGCTACCGGATGGAAAACACCCCAAGCCCAGCCAACAGAGTTAACCGGGTTAAGGCCGCCATCAGCACATCACTGCTCTCTTGCACTTCTCCGGCTTATTCCCACTAACTCACTCCCCCTTTCTTTTTTTCCAGAGCCGCCAGAACGCCAGGGGACCATTCCGGTGGTGATAGTGCGCGGCACAAATATCCTTTAAAATTAACATTTACATTAACATCTGTATCCCAAATCTAATCGTTGACCATGTGTCTGCATATAGTAGTAGGAGCCTCAAATCCAAGCTTAGCTACGCATCATGAAATATAGCAAGGGTGGGTATGAAATTTCAAAACAATATCACTTCATTCGTTATTAATAATGATTGCTTTATATTATTGCAAGACATTTGATAACTTGCCCCTCCTCACCGTGATGATAGTGTGCCCTTGCAAGGCCAGTACTGAAAACAGAAACAAATCTAAGGTTGTTTCTCAGGGGGGATTGTAATCAGGATTGATAATGCTTTGACAGGGCGTTTTGATCTAATTGTGTCCTCAAAATCTTTTCAATTAGAGAAATGTATTCCGTCCGTTAAGCAGATATTGCTTTTGTGCAACTTTTATAGACCTTTGCAAATACGAAAGACATAATAACAATTCTTGTGGGTGATTTTAATGCTAGATTAGCTAACCTTAATGTAACTCCGAGTGGGACGAACTTAAAAAAAGAAAGAAAAGGAAAGAAAAATGTAGTATCCTCCTAATCGCGTGACGCTCTGGGTACACTGCATTAAAAAGGAAGAAAAACGTTAAAAAAAAGAAATCCAACACCTCACAATGGAGGGTCGAGCTAGCACGCCACTCAGAACTGTTTCTAAAACTCACTGCTCATGAGCCGAGCTTTATGTGTTTTGCCTACTTGGCAGTGAGTGATGCGCCCAAAGACACTGCTGCCTCCAGGCGCCTTCGGGCGCCTTCTTGTTCTGTGTTGGGCTGGCTTACTGGCGCTCCACAAGCAGGGAGCACCCAAAGTCCTGGGGTGCTTCTGGCATATGCTGGAATCAGCCTTAGAGGGAGAGCAGAATGTGTCAATTGCAAAAGGCCTGCTTCCTGCCAGGGGGATCACATGGACTCCCTGGGCTGCTTCTGGCAGACACGGCCCAGACTTTGGTGATAACTTGGGGGGCCCCCCACTCTGCAATTAATGCCAGGCTGTAATTCCCATATGCTGTTGCTGGCTGCTGGGCTGCATCTAGCATAGCCAGCCCAGCCTATAACACTTTTGGGGTCCTCCCCAACACACTGCTACTGCTGCTGCTCTGTCTGCCAGATAAACATCCTGAAGCAGAAGAAAGAAAGAACGCCATCAAAGAAGGACCTTGAGGCCACCCTGACCAGGCTCGCTCCCAAAAAAGTATTTTCATGTATAGGTTCAGTGCACTATATACAGACTCTATGTACATATGTCTAGGGACTTTATGATATACTTTTAAATAACCATTTATATTTTCAAAAGGGCTCTTTTATTGTTTTTGAACACTTCGTTTTCAGTAAAGAAGCCCTCTTGGGATAGCAATAGTGCATATAGTGCCTTATGAGTCCCCCTTGTAGAACAAAACTTTTTTTTTTTAAACTGCTGTTATATATACTTAGAGAAAAGAAATAACAAATCTACCAACTAAAGAAACCGTACCACATCATTTTGTTGTCTGCCCTTCCTGTTGTGTGTTCAAAGTTACTATAACCAAGTGTTTCCTCTTCAGCGGTTTTGGGGAATCCAATCCTTACCTTTTCATCCCATGACCGTTTCCCACAGAGAAGCACCAAGGTGATCCAGAACCCATGTAAGTGGGGTTTGGGGGCAGGTAAGAGACGGGTCAAGTATTTAAAACTAATAAAAGTGTGATAAAAATAAGTATATTGCATGCCACGCCAACGCAAGTCTCCCAATAAGTGTGTTGAAACCATCCCACTGCTACAGTCCCTCAGACAATCCCTATGATCACACAGAAGATCTGAGGCTCTGGATTAATTCTCCAATCATCATTGATCCACAAACGGATGTCTGGGGTTTTGATGTTCATGCTTTCCGCATTTCCTACTGCTACGATGCTTTAACAGTAGAATTCCTCTGTATTTTCCAGATGATCTGATATTCTTCTATTTTACAGACAGTTTTATACAATCGATGGCACTTGCCTCTTGTAAACGCACTGGAATTCAGTTGACTTGCTTGAGATTATACCGAGAGCTGAAAATTACTGTTCAGCCCTTGGTGTGACCTTGAACTTGGATAAATAATGCCATCACATTTGCTGCGCCAGTTTTTTTGCTATTATGAGTTTATTCACTCTTAGTTAGTTTTTTAACCAGTTTACTTTTCAAAGTCTTAATCACTGTTTTGGTGTTGATTAGTTCTGTTATGTGTCCAGTATGCGACATGTGTTTCGGCTGATGGGCCTTCTTCAGAACTGATTTGAATCTCCTTTTGGTAATTAAGTCCCATTAACACATAATTTACCATTTGTACATGTTTGAAATGTATAGAGACAGAGATTGAGGGGGTGGGGTCAATGTGGGACAGTTTAAGGGTCAGAGAAAGGTAAAAAGAAAACATTTTTTAAAAGAAAACATTTTTTACAAAAAGTCAATAAATACATCTCATCATATTGTATAAATAAACAGTGTGTTGTATTGTTTCACAGAGTTCTTGATATGCCTCATGACCACTATAATTGGTGCAAGTATTCTTATATAAACAGCATTCCTCTTCGATTAGGTCTCTGTCTGTTCACTTTATTCAATTATTAATAGTTCTATGGCTTATCTTGTGATAGAGTTCACATTTCAAATCTATAACTCATTGCATGTTACATTGATGCTATTTTTGCCCTTGATAAGTAAAGTAAAGAAACTTTCCCTTCCGGTTTTCACAACTGCCACTTTTATTATATGTAGTGTTGTTATACTGGTGTGCAATCACTTTGCCTGCAAGATTTGAAAGTAGTGTCCTAAAGATGTATCTTTTACTACTGCGAGTTTAACTAGTTCTGTGTTGGAGCGGTCTTCAAAGTCTTATTTTTTCATTAACTGTATAAGCACTTTAAAATAAACTTAATTTGGTAATGGTATAATAGTCTATACTATATACGCTCGGTTACATATACATTTTGGAAACATTTTTTAATATTTGCGCTTGTTTTCTTGATAGTTTGTTTACTTTCCAAAAAATCAGGAGTTCTTGGAAAATGCTGCGCTTTTCATTGGTTTCACCACAGTCTTAGTTACAGACTTCAAGAAAATAAAAATATATATATTTGTGGTGATGTCGTTTTTCAATGTGTAATGGCTGTCATAAACATTATAACATTAGAGTTCTGTACGGTAACATTATGTTCTAATGCGCCCTAGCTGAAATTCCAAACACCAGTTAGAGTCGGAATCTTTGTTCTTACCTGGTTTTCGAAGCTCTGATCTCCCTGCTGCGTCCTATGAACTAAAAGTCGCTTCTGAGCGTTCCGCGAGTTAAAGTAATTCACACCTTCTTTTTGATTGGCCCCTCAATGAGCCTATCAGTGGTTACAGTTGCAACACTCCCTTGTTGCTAGGGAGAGTGTTGTAGTTCTATTGCTACGGAACTGTTTGAAACATCGTTTTTTAGTATTTGTTGCAATTGCACTTTTAGTTGTGTTAATTATATGTTGCTGAGAGTTTGCATTTGACTAATGTGTGATGGTTTTGAGAATCTATGAGTTTGTCTAGAACAAACTGACATATTATTTAAGTGTCATGAATTCTTGTTATTGTATATCATTTAGGATTTACTATGATTCATTATGTAGCTATTGTTATACGTTCATTCACACTGAGGTTACTCAAAACAATAATATCACATATATCTTTTGCCTGGTCCAAGGAATGTTACATTTTTTTAAATGTTTTATTGACTTTCATGTACATGTATTTTCTCACACTCGCGCTATGGTGACTTGTGACAGGGGATTTCTAAAAAAAAAATGTCTCGAATCGTGGAGCTGATAGAGATCCAACTTTGTAGTAACACTATCTAATTTGGCTTGTTTTGTCAACGGATGATTAGAGTATTCAGATATCTTATTTTGTGTGTGTAATGATGCCTAATTGAGTATGAGGACTTCTGTTGCTAGTTGGAATTTATTTAACTTATCAGACATATAACTATGGAACTTGTAAATGTTGTGTCGACCCTGACACAATTGGTGCAATGTTTTTACATATTATTCATAGGTAAAGAGACATATCGTCAAATCTTTGTGCATAACATTGTAAATTGAAACAAGCAAGATCTCTTAAATCCATCTGTGTTCCTTATTTTGTTCGTTTTGAAAGTATTTTATAGAAATGATCCAATTTTATGGTCTATGTTAAAACCGAGTTATGTTGTTCTGAAGAAACAGATTAATTTTGCTTCCATTTGTCTCTGTTCGTTCCATGTTTCCTCCTCTGAAGTTTATCTTGATTTTTTGTATAGTCCCATAAAGCAAAGGCTGTTCTTGTTGTGCCATTGATGTTCTTGTTGCCAGTAGACAGCTAATGGAAACTTTGGGTCTTGACTGGAGATTTTTGAAAAATGTTCTCGAATTCTGTTTTTTAGATTTCTGATGATGCTACCAAAGTACATTTTCTTGCAAGTGCAGATAATAGCATACACTACAAATTGTGTTCTACAATTAATTAGGCCCTGAATTCTCCAACTTTGCCCCATTGCATCTTGGAATTCTTTACTGTCCAGAAAAGCCCCGCGGCACATCGTACACGTACCGCATTTGTAAAAGCCTTTGGTTCTTGTGTCCAACCAAGTTGTCATGTTCTTGTTTTCCGGTGTTCTTAATAGGGATGGACTCACAATATTTTTCAGTGATTGTGCCCTTTTGAAAATCATTCGAGGCTGTGTGTTGAGAAATTGAGTTAGATATTTGTCCAGCAATAGAATATGCCAGTGTCTTTTGAAAATCTTCTTTAGCCTGTAATGATTGTCACATTGTTTAGTTATGAATTGGATTGTTTGATATTTTACGTCCTTTGATTTGGGTTTGGATTTTAGAGTTGTTTCTCTCTTTGTTATACTTGCATGGTTGTACCTCTCTCAATGGCTGTGCTATGATATCCCTTTTGGAGAAATCTTTCTGTTAGTAATTTGCATTCTGCTTGAAATTATTGATTATTGTTGCAGTTTCTTTTGGTCGCGCGCTGCAATTGAAGGTCTATGCTAGCAGCTCTAAAATTGTATAAAGCCCAGCTAGAACACCAATTATATAGGGTGTGGAGTTGTTGTTGTTTAATTACAAACGCCATTTTTTAAAGGAGTAACATTTCCAGAGCATCACAGTAATCACTCTATGGCCTTGATCCTCCTGAGGCAGGTTCTGTGAATGTATTTTGCGACAAAATGAGCCACAGATAGATCCATAGCGGAGTTGTGTAAATCTTTAGACCTAGGTGAACATTGTTAACTGCAGAATTTGTTACAGCTTCCTATGAGTGCCCCTACCATCCCAATCCACATGAAGATAAGCCCCAGAACAATCACTTGTGCTATTTTAAAGCATGGCCAGTTCTGCATGTTTTTATATTCTTCAGATATGATTATATTGCAAAAACAAGCATTATGGGATGTGAGAAGTCAGCTAATGGCCCCTTTTCAGGAGAGTTGTGGTCATATAAAATCGATGTTCATCTGCTTACACTTTTCACAGTTATTGAGTCCTGAGACAGTAATCAATGACCAGATGATATATAAACTCAAGGCAGGTTATGCAGACTTGGGGACCGATTTATGGAAAAGAGTGCAGAGATCCTGCAAAGGCTGCGTGCCCAGAACGATTGTGCATGGCCCGTCAAGCAGAAGTAAATCTGTGCGCTATGCATATTCATGGAATTGTTCACGCAAAGTAACCCTATACACAGGTCGCGGCTGGACGCCCACGACACGCCCACATGCAGAGCCTTTTCAGCCATGGAAACAGACCTTTGCGCACTCCTCGCGTGTGATGCAATGCTCGCTGGAATAACTGCATGCAAACCCCCACAACCAGGCCAGCACCCAGGCAGGGGTGCGTGGGCTCCCCCATAACTGTTCCCAGCACCCCCTCAACATGTGTAGCACGTATCGTAAAAATTATCATCCGGTACACATGGGTGTGAACCCCCGTAAACTGTACCTGCACCCTGCTACACTGCTTACACGCACCCCCTGGTCCGATCAGAACCCTGACAGCAAGCACGCACCCCTAAATTCAACAGTCCATCTTACCTTATACACCTGCCTTCAGGTGGTGGTTGCACTGAGTGCTTTGCATGGTCTTTTCATCGACATGAGGTTGCGCTGTCAGGTCCATGAATACGATTTTACCAGCACAGTTGTGGGCGTGCGATTGCCTCACGTGGGCTGTTCCTCAGAACGCCCACATTTTCCCTTGTTCTTCCCCATTTTGCATGTTCTTCCCCCTACTGCGGTCTAGGCGCAGGCCACGCCCACGCTCTGCAAGGTTTCTCGTGCAAGGCACTTGGCCACTCACAAAGACATGCCGAGCCTTTGCGAAGTCCCCGCAATGTACAAAAAAGTCCCGCGCAGTCGATTCCATTAATAGACAAACTGGGTTTTTCATGCGTTTTGGTGCACGTTGTCCCTATTTACCGCGTAAATAATTCAATGAATCTGGGCCTTGGTCTTAAATTATATAGTTACTTTACGACTTGGCCATTTCTTATCACACAATTATTTAAACTGGTCGTCTTGGGCAGAATTATATTTCAATGGAATGGAAAACAGCTACAAAAGGTGAAGCTATGTTAAATTCTGTCCTGAATATTCTACTTTTGGTATTGTTGATTGGTTGATTGATGAATTGTTTGATAGGTTATTTATAATGTGCCTATACACAAGTGCTTCAAGGCCTTTCTTGTTCATAGGCAAGTGGCAGACTACCATCTCAAGAAGACATAGTGGGCCTAATTCTGAATCGGGCGTCTGGTAAAAAGTGCCAGTACCCTTGGATACCGGCACTTTACCAGATGTCCCGATTACGGGTTTGCCGGTGGGGCACCTGGGTTAGCTCTAGCTACATGCTGGAGGTAAACCAGGTGCCTTACCAGCCTAAAAAACCCTCGTTACGGCCACTGGTATTTTCTGTGGTGGTAATTACGGTAAATCCCCTCATGGAGTCCTATGGGACTCCATAAATTGGGATTTACACCGTACCGCCAGCACTCGTAATCCAGCGGAAATGCCGCCGGACCAAGTGCTAGTAAAGGTAAGTACCAAATGCAGGTATCCTGCCGGCTCTACCGCCAGTATACCGGCATACTCGTAATGAGGCATGGACACAATTATTATCGATTTCATGCCTCTTTATGCACTATATAAACATTTACAAAAAACCTGGATCATTGCCTATTTGATTCAGACTGGTATTCGGCAAGCCCTGGATGCATCAGCCTTGTTGTAAATCAAACCTCTTCAATGGCCATTGAATTGGGGTTCACAACGTTGTGAACCTTGAGTGAAATACAAGGTGTACATATTTGAATACTTTTTTGCTGTGCTATTTTTGAACATTTAAAAGAGAAATACTCCGTTTGTTCGGCTATTAGTGGTTTTAGGTGTCATAGAACAAGATTTTAGTTAAATACTTGTACTAGTTACACATGGGCGATTACTTATCAATATGAATAAGTAATTCATATTGAAAATAAGTGGCTGGTAACGTTTCTGGTGTTAATATAATTTAATTGGTTAGCCAATTATTGTAAAAAAATGTTATTATTAGCGATTCCATGATGGTGGCGGTATAGTGAGGTCTCCTGCATCCTGAAAAGGCAGCAAACAGGCAATTTGACAGCAGTACAAGTACCCTGAGGGTGCCAGATTCATCCGCTGCTGAGACAACTCAAGCTGGGAAACTGAAAAGCCTGGGGTGCACTGGCAGCTTATCTCGAATAAGGGAACTCAGAGCTGCTTAGAGGAGTGAAGGGGAGCTACCAGATGCCAAGAGGCAAGGGACGGGGCAAATCCGGCAAGTGTCCTCTGCCGGCGGCGTCCAGAGAAGGAACCCTCTGCATCTGCTGGGCCAAGAATAAGGATCAGTTCACCTCCCCTCTTCCCCCTATGAGCCAGGAACAGACCCGGGAAAATGCCACCCACCCCACACCCGCAAAGATATGGTGTTGTCCAAGGAGGACTGTGAGGCCTGCTTCAATAAATTCCAAGAGAGGTTTTCAGACACCTACCAAGCCCAATTTGCAACGTTCACGTCAGAAGTCAAGCAGTCAATCCAGTACCTAAAAAGACATTGCCTTCTTAGGTGAGAGAACGGACACCATGGAGAGAGCACTTCAAGAGCTTGTGGAAGATAGCAGGAAGCTGGATGAAGCAATATAAGATCTGGCAAGGCTCTCTCACAATCTAGAACTGCAATGTGAGGACCTGGAGAACAGGTCCTGCAGATCTAACATCCAAATCCGAAACTTGCCTGAAGCGGTGGGGATAAAGAACTTAAGGGAAAAGTACAACACATCTTTGCAGACATCCTGGGAGAGGGTACACAGGAAAAAGTTCTCATTGACAGAGTACACAGAACAGGCTCTAGAAGGTTAGTACTGGGAGCCCGCCACAGAGAGACCCTGGCCGTGCTAGCTCGCTACCCCCAAAAATAGCTCATCGGAATGGAAGCCAGGCAAGTGAACGCCATGACGTTCAACCATGCAGAGATCCAACTATTTCAAGATCTAGCCCAGGCAACGATCCAGAAATGACGAGAGATGGAGCCAATTGTGTGGGCTCTCCACACTAAACAAATCAAATATAAATGGGCATTTCCTTTCAGTTTCTTGTCCACTTGGGAGGAGCAGCAGCACAGGATCAACGCATGTGAAGAAAGGGAGCATATTTCTCACCTAACGAAGGACAATGTTTGCCCCAAGAACCTACCACAATGATGGGGTGACAGCCCGCCCACCAGAGGAAACCTTGGGAATGGGTGCAAAACCAAAGGACGAGACACAGAAACTGCCGCCCGATAGGAGAACAATTGGGTCTTGCAGAAAACAAGGCCAACAGAGTTTGCCATCCTACACATACCACCACTGCCGACGCGGCCACCGTGTACGAGCAATGAAGCATAGGAGTGTGGAGAGTGAATGACCTCACACCTTGGAATTGTTCAGGGACATCCAGGAAGTCCTGTTATTATGTCCTGGAGAGCATCCAGGCTACATGGTTCGCTCCACGATGTGGGGAAGTTGGGGAGGGCAAGAAGTGGGATGTGGGTGGGGGAGTGTGAGCACGAATGGAAGGGACCACTCAATTGGGGAGGGGCAGAACAATGGGTCAAATCTAAATATTAAACTCTAGGGTGGATACCCAGGGGAGGTATTTGTTCCCCACTCTACAAAAGGGCACAACCACGCTAACAATAGCATCCATCTACACCCCAAATACTGGACAAGATGGCTTTCTCATAGCCGCCCTGACAGACCTTTAATCTTTTGCAAAGGGGGAGATACTTTTGATGGGGGATTTAAATCTAGCATGGACCCGTGGGGGGACAGAGGTTTCTGTTTATACCACAGGCAACCTCTCCCTTGCAAGCCCTCCGAGCTAAATTAGACCAACTGGCACTGACCGATGCTTGTTTAGCCCTCACGGGGAAAGAGAAGATGTACACCTTCTATTCACATGTCCATTAAACCTTTTCCTGCATCGATTACATCTGTCCCTCTATTACCATACTGGGCTTGGACAGGAAAATAGACCTAGGAGCTATTCGGATCTCACATCATGCCCTGCTGACATAAGGCTGGATCTTCCAAAGGTAAGGAGTGGCCTATGGAACCTGTCGCTAACCCAAGGACTCCTAATGGACCAAGTATTGAGAAAATAGAGTCCAGGATTATAGACTTTTTCAAAGAACACCTCACCGGAAATTACGGAAAGGTGTCTTTGGGATGATTTTAAGGCAATCCTGCGGGGAGAACTAATTGCAATGTGTGCAGCCATTTTAATTGCAATGTCTTATGTGCTTGAACGTGAGATTGAGCGGGAACTCCAGGAGGCCATGTGCAAAATGAATATGGATACGGGGATGCAACTTTGTAAACCACAAAGAAATATTTGCAGTAAACTTGAACTCCTCCAGAACAAAAAGGCACAGAGGGGGCTACTCCACCTTCGGCAGAAATACTATTTTATGCCCAACAAAGCCGACAGGCTCTTAGTGCGATTGCTAAAGAAAAAGGTGGCATTGCAGACTATTCCCGAGATAATAACTCCTGGGGGGTCCAAAGTCGCCATCACACGAGACATCATCGAGCAATTTCCGACAGTCTATACGACTGTCTATGTTTCAGATTACCTCGACGGTCCCACACAGGATGTATACCTCCACTCGGCCCCCATTCAAAAAATAACCCTAGGAGAACGGGAACAGTTAGAGAAAGATATCACCATCGATGAGGCACAAAGAGCAATTAGGGAACTTATACCCAATGAATCCCCTGGCCCGGATGGCTATCTCTCAATTTTTTATAAAACCTATCAGAAGCTCCTCACCCCCAGACTGACTAGCTTTTTCAACACATTCAGGAACCCGGGTTCCGTAACCCCAACAATGGAAGAAGCAAAGACTGTCCTGTTCCCGAAATCGGTCAAAGATCAGCACTTTGCAGGTCTTACCAGCCCATTGCTCTAATCAACATAGATGCTAAGCTTTATGCAAAAGTGCTGGCGAACTGAATTGAAAACCTCCTCCCTAAACTCATACACTGGAGCAGTCAGTGCTTATTAAGTGATGGCAGACGTTTGATAACATATGGAAGGTTTCCCACGTAATCAAAAAAAACTTGAAGAAGCCAGTCCATCGGTCCTTCTCTCACTGGATGCTGAAAAAGCGTTCAACTGGGTGGAGTGGTCCTTCTTGTTCTGCATGAAGGAGATGATAGCATTCAGTGCATCCTTTCTGCAAAAGATCTGCGCTAATTATAACAACCCGACAGTTTGACTTTCCATTAACGGTCAACTATCCAAATCTATCCTGCTAAAGAAGAGGCAACAAGCAGGGCTGCCACCTGTACCCCTCCTCTACGCCATTCATCTAGAACCATTCCTGAGTGAAATCAGAGGTCTGGTGACCATTTGAGGGATCCCATTTGGAGGTGAGGACCATAGGGTTATGGCATTTGTGGACGACATGCTCCTCACCCCCACCGATCCCGAGCACTCTCTGTCATTTGTAGTTCGGGAGATAGAAGGTGGGGTGGTGGCAGGACTGCACGTTAATATCGCTGAGTCCGAAATCCTGAATCTGGAGCTTACCGGCCACTCGCTGCATCAGGCTGTGGAAAGCACCTCTTTTCGATGAGCACCGCAGGGCATAAGGCTGTTGGGGGTAACAATCACCATGTACCTAGTAGGGCTATACGACGTGAACTACAAACCTTTGCTGGAGGAAACCAAAGTCCAGCTACATCGCTGGGGCCCCCTATCGGTCTCCTGGGTTGGGAGAATGAATACCTTCAAGATGATGATCCAACCTAGATTGCTGTATTACTTCCAAGCACTCCCCATTCCCGTCCCCAAATACTTTTTCTGAGCACTGAACAAGATACTGACTGCTTTCTTCTAGAACAACAAAACTCTGAGGGTGGTCCTTCACATATTGATGGCCCCAGTACATAAGGGGGGCTGCGTCTGCCAAACTTTTCCCTCTGCTACAAAGCAGCCCAAAAGGGAACCCGGAAAAATATGGCTGCGCACGGATAGGGCATTGACGGGAGGTTGTGTGGCTGAGCAGAGGAGATGGACCACCAAACGTTCACAAAAGCACCATTACAGGCTTTTTGACAGACACTTTGGACCAAGAAAAATTCCAAAGCGGAATTTTCACATTCCCATCTCCCATCACACCACTGTTTCAAAACCCCCAATTCTCCCCCCCAGGGATGGAGCCAGGGGCGTTTGCCAGGTGGAAGGCAAAGAGGTGTACTAAGATGGGGGACATGACACAGGGCCAGGAGGTTAAACCGTTGGATCAGTGCAAACAGGAGCAAGACTTAAGGGAAAGTGACAGGCTACAATATCTACAGTTTAGGCTCTGTCTAATGTCCCCTAACAAGTCAGCTGTGACATGACCCCTTACACCATTTGAGAAATATCTCACTACTCTCCCAGGAGACAAGAAGCTAGTTTCCAATATGTAAAAACTTGTAGCTGATGTGACACCCAGACCACCCACAACATACACAGCCAGACAGGAGCAGACACTGGGTGGGCCCATAGAGATGGAAGAATGGGAACAGCTGTGGAGGGATATCTCGATACTCACGTGGGCGATCCCAACCAGGGAAATATGGTATAAGGTCATGACACAGTGGCATTATTCATCAGCGCGTTTGCACGCTATTAGTGTGAGAACCTCTCAGGACTGCTGGCATGAATGTGGGAGATGGGGGGACTGGGCCCATATCGGGTGGGGTTGGCCATAGCTAGGGGAATACTGGAAGGCGGTCATTCACAATATGAAACAAGTGTTGGACAGCCAGACCAAGAGAGGCATAAAAGAATGCATACTGGGGCTGGGAGAATCTGTAATAGGGCCTGGTCGAAGCCGCAGAGGAAGGCCTATGCAATATTATCTCTGCTGGCACTCCTATTAATAGCGCAACACTGGAAGGCGAAGGAATCCCCACATGAACAAGACTGGTATGCCAGTGTGGAACTTTCTAGCCCTGGAATGGCTTACTGCAGGGGGACAGTGCAAGTTCTCAACTGAGTGAGAACTGGTCCTTGCCTTCCTACATGACGATTACTGCGAGTCACACTGCCCCCAAAAGCTGCGCATCTTGGGAACCGATTGACACTTCTTCCTTAACCAACAGACTGTACACCCTAAGCAATGAGATATTCATTTTTTTATGTTTATCATTTTGATCTCATTCTCAGTGATTACTAGTTGCTAAATCTTAATCTATTTTGGTGCATTTGGTTTGGATCTGAAATGAGATATTCCTTTGTACACCCTAAGCAACTCATATGATCCTAGGCTGATGGGGTTTGGGGGGCAGGAAGGACTCAGGGTTTGGGGTAATGTGGGGGGTAGCTGTTGGACGGGGATTATTCAATCTGACTGTTGTATTTGAAAATACCAATAAACAAACGTTATAAAAAAAGAAAAATGTATTAACATTTAATCTTGTTATTGGATGACTTGCATTTATAATGCTGTTTTAATGTGTTTTATGGGTATTCTGTTTGAGATCAAAAATGAATGATGATGATGAACCCCAATGGGTGATATGAGCTTGCAGAGAAGGCTGGTGTGGATGTGAAGGTCTCCATGATCCAGTAGATAGAACATGATTGACCGGGAGAGGAGGGAGACCATCCAGGTCAGTGCCCAGTCACCTTCTTCTATCCAAAAATGCACTATGCATTGATTGCCTGATTTTAGTCTGTTTTTTGTCTGTTTTTTTCCGTTTATCATTTTGATCTCATTATCAGTGATTACTAGTTGCTAAATCTTAATCTACGTTGGTGCTTTTGGTCTGGATCTGAAATAAGATATTCCTTTTTAGCTTTGTTGTTGATTGGTCCTTGCATGCACATCATAGCAGCTCCCTCATTGTAAAATATGAGGTTGGCCCATGCTACCCAGCGATGGCCCAAAGATGCTTTCGGTGAGTTCTCAGCCCACCTCTTTGAGCTTCCCTTGGCCAAAATGTTGCAGAAGCCTTGCCATTGGACGTGTATTGGTTTATGAATGGTATCCTGGCAACAAGGCAAAGGCACTTTACAAAGCACTTTCCCACAGGTAACTGCATTCTTGTAGACACATCGTTTGTCTCCATTTAAGCAATATTGACAACTCGGCACAATTTGAATAATACTTTCTGTTCATCTACAGAGGTACAACACCCAGCTACCCTGTATGGCCACAATCTTCGCCCACTAATGATCTGCTTTCTCTCCGCCATTTTGCATGTCCTGGCTCAGCAGCCCATGGACTTTCCATTTCCGATTTCTCACCCTAAACCTGCCAATTAGTTTTACCAGTTTGTTAGATTTAAAGCCATCAAAATGGACCTGGTCCTTCCTTTCTCTTACCCTCCTCTTAACAGTAGAACCAATAATTATCATAGTAGCAAACAACGTGGGCAAAAATAAGTAGTCTTACTACCCGCGAAGAGCCAAAGGTAGGAATTTAATTATAAGGCAGTGTGAGCTCAGCATTGCACTGAGGCACTGCTTGGCAAAGAAGCACCTAAGGTACTTTGTCTGATTGGCTGGCTGTGTGTCCCTTGAGTTCATTATGGGTTCCCTTTCTTGGAAAAGCTTTGCTCTTTTTTTTTTTACTCTTTCCAATTATCTCACATAAAAAATGCAAGGATAGTCATATCTTGTGAATCCCAAAAAAACAGCTGCTGTTTCGCATAGTTTTGGGGGTTTGGAGAATATCAAAAGTCCTATTTTGCTCTGTGCTGCAGGAACTCCTGAAATCAATGTAGGCTTTTAGCAGCCAGAAAAAGCCACTCTTAGAGCAAATCCCAGGGGTAACTCAAGCAGGCCAAGACATGCTGAAAATATTACTCTCAGTGACTGTCGATATTTTGTTCAACAAATTCCTGAAATGCTAAAAAAATAATCTCATAAAAACCACAGGGGCAGAAACATCTGTAGTTAAAAATACCTCAGTAATTAATTAAATTATGTTATATAATACTTGAAAAAACAAAGTAAAATCACGAGGCGCAATCGGATTTAGTGATTTTGATTTTAAACTGGATAAAAAGCCGTGATCAGCTCTCTATGTATTTATGACTGAATTAAATATTTCCTTTAATTTTGTGAACGATTATTCTTTAAAAAGTACAATTAGGGCTAGAGCAAAAATTGCCTTAGTTCAAAAAAAGGCATGTTTTCAATGAATATTTGCATCAGGTCCAAGGACGTACACAAGGGCAAACATTGCCTTTGTGTGAAAAATGCTTACACAAAATGTTTTTGCTTTTTTACTGTAATGCTAATTGTTGCAGTTGCATGGGTGTCGAGTTTCTGTTACTGCACCGTTTTTTTTACTTTTGTAAAATGACGTTTCAATTCGACAAAATCAATTCTTTGATGTGAATGGGTTGTTTAGTATAAAACAAAAAGAGAATGGCAATGGTAACAAATCACGTGTTTGGCCGCAGGGAAATTTGCATCCACACACTACCACCAGGCAACTCGCACTGACTCATAAACAGTCAATCAGACCATTGCGACTGGTTCTTCGAAATAAGCATTTGGGTAAACTGGGACTAGTGGCCACATAAGCACTTGCACCTTTGAGATGTGATGGGCTGGAGGGTGTACTTCCAGTATCAAACACTTTGCATTTGCAAAATGGTTGTGCTGGAGTGTTGCTAATGGACTGGCAATTCAAATGAGGGACGCACTTAAACACAGGCGGAACAATCGCTGTTTACGAACAATTACAGGCCTCCTGCTTGCGTATCAATTTCCCCAATTCCAACCTGTCATGAATCAGGACATGTTCAAATCCGCATTAACAAATGTCACGTTTTTGCCATGTCGGCCTAAAAGTGGTTCACTTCCCCTACAGTTTGACGTCACTTTCATGTAAACATGGCTTTAAAAAATAATTTTACTTTTTGTTTTACCATGTTTCCCTGAACTAGCAGGACTTGCGTCTGCTAATTTGCGAATCAGGTACATTTGCTCATACAGGGTTCTATGCGCAAATTTCATCTCGCAATTATGGGATGTTTTGTAAATCTCCATGCATGTGCAATTTGCGTGTACTCTCAGGTGCAAATCAAGCCTGTATCCTCAAACAGATTTCTTTAGAAATCGGGCTCTTTGAGAATCATCAGTCGTGTCATTTTTAGTTTGGGCTATAAGGTGTTGCTTGCAACACCTATAAGCCGAAACTATTTCATTAGAGTACAGCTAGGGAGGAATGGCATCTCAGTAGGGACACATAGTCTGCAGGTGTTGTTTGTTATGTGTCCACCCATTGACTGCCCAAAGCCTTGCTAATCCCTATGACCACTCCCACCCACCCCTGTGCCACCCTGCCCAAAACACCTGCTCCTGGAAACTCTCTGAGCTCACTTTTTTTATCAAGAATTACCATCAAACTTTGCGCTCGAAGTATCTGATAGTATTTTTCAAAGCAGTCGTCTGAGAGTTAGTGACTTAAATGGAGCTGTAAACCTACTACTGGTGTAATAAAAATGTAATAAATGCCTTCAGCCACTCAATTTATTAGCACTCTACATGTCATTCACTGAAGTCCTGTTAAAAAGAAGCATTGTCAAAGCCATATAAGTCCTGTTAAAAAGAAGAATTGACAAAGCCAACAGTTTTGGCTTCAGCATTAGTATTATTATTATTGGTAGTAGTAGTAGTAGTAGTATTATTAGGGTATTTAATGAGTGCAGACTTAACTATGAGAAGCAACAGAGCGCTTTACAGAGGTATAGACTAATACAGATACGTAACAGAGCACTTTACAAAGATGTACAACATTACAGATCCATAACTGAGCTCTTTTCAGCAGTAACAACAGAACAGATATACAGTGGGGGTAGGATACATAGGGGGACAGAGGAGGGGTACAGCTGTACTGGGTGGCGGTGAGAAATGGGGCAGGCAGCGACTAGCGAGTCAGGTGGCACGAGGGGTGACGTTTCGGCCTAGGTGTTGAGTAGGAGAGACTCCTTGAAGAGGTGGGTCTTCAGTGCTTTTCTGAATTGTAGGAGCATGGGTAAGTAGTAAGCTTTTGCCAGGCCCTGCCATTGGATGCCCATGCACTTGCACCTGCTACCATCAATGGCCAGTTAATAACACTACATCTGTGTCTGGCAAATGCCTTTCCCATGCCTACACAAAAGCCCAAACTGTTGGCATTGCCAATGCTTGTTTTTATTGCAGGCGCAAATGGTGCCTACAAGACTGCACGTAGATTTGCTCGGAAATCGGGCACAGTTGTCTTAGAACAAAAGTGAGCAGTTGCATAAACTTTCAAGAGGATCTAATAATAAAATCAAAAGCCAATATATAAACATCAGTTGCAACTTTGGCAATGATCACCCATTTGCTCTTTATTGAGTTCTAATCATGTTTTCACTTTCATTGCTGTATCCCTCTTCCCATTTGACAATTTCCTCATTGTTTCTTTTTGCGACCTCCCTCCTTTTTGCCTATTTATGATATTATATGATATTTTATTTGTATCGCGCTCGTACACAAGTGTTTCAGAGTGTGACTAGGCAAGGGAGGGGAACAGGGGAGAACACAGCCCATCATAAAAACGATCTTACTAGGCCCAGTGACAAGAAGAACATGAAAGTGCATGGGAAAGGGAAAAGGGAAAAAGTGCATGGAAGGGGGAAAGTGGAAAGTGCGGAGCCGAGGGGCTCAAATAAATAAAATAAATAAAAATAAATAGAAAATGGAGGCAAACTGTGGTAGTGCAACCAGCAAGTGGCAAGTGCTGTGTTTAAGGCAGCAGACTGGGTAAGTCTGAATAAGTGCAGAAAAAGAAGAAAAAAGGGGGGGAGGTGTTGTATGGGTACAGATACAGTCCCCAGTGCAAGGGGTGGCCAGGAGGCAGTGCAGGAAGGTGGCAGTGTGAGCAGGTACCTGGGCCCAGGGGACAGAGGGTGGCCAGGTGCACAGTGCCAAGAGAGCAGATCAGCAGGGGAGAAGGGGAGCGAAGGCAGAAGCAAAGAGGATGGTTTTGAGGTGCTTCTGGAACCAGAGATGGTTCTCCTCAAGTTTTAGAGTGGCAAGGAGGCTGTTCGAGAGGGAGGCCCTAGCCTATTTTCACGTTCATCTTCACATCATGCTTGTTCCCATCTTAAACTCTGAAGTAATGTACCCACTAGTGCTCCTGATATTGCCTGTTTGCCTCTACTTCAGAAGACAATTCGAGTTTGATTTTAAAATAGCTTCACCCTTAGATTTTTGTCGATTGAATGTCTCCATAAATTATCTGATATCTTCTAATGGATTTCGTTATTCAACTGGTTGAACACACTCAATAACATATTTTTGTTGAAATTTGCTTCCACAGTGTCTTGGATCTCGAGTTAGCCGTGCTTCACATACTCTCATCCGGATCCATTTGCAGTAATCTGGACATTTAAAGAGTCTTAAAATGTGTTTCTGTAGAACCTATGTCATGGCTTTATATAATAGTTTTGTATTTTTGACAGTAAATTGTTCATCTAATATCTATAACCACTTAACGTACATGTGCACTGAGGTTTATTCTAAAATTGTTCGCTACTGAATGACCTCAACATTAAAGAGACCAGTGTATAAGTGAGAGACCTTCTCCCCAACGTCCAGTGTTATACAGATGACGCACAACTCTTCTTCAAACTTCCCACTGTATCCTCACCTCCTCTATCATTTCTGACTGCCTATCTGCCATCCAGTCCTGGTGTACTTCCTATGATCTCTGTCTCAACACCAGTAAGAGTGAGATCCTTCCTATTGGGACTCCTGCTCCCTCTTTCTTCCCTTCACTCTGGCCATCTTCTATGGGCTCTCCCCCTTGTCCTGCATCTGTAGCCAGAAACATTGGAGTCATCTTCGACTCCTCTCTTTCCTTCCTCCATCACATTCAGGATCTGGCCAAGAATGTCCACTTTCAACTCCACCTCCTCAAAGGAATTCTTCCTTTTCTCACTTTCCACCAAAGCTCAATGTCTCTAGAGTTATGATTCTCTCTAGGCTAGACTACTGCAATAGCCTCTTCTTTAATTTATGTTCTTCTTCTTTAAAACCCCTTCAACTAATCCAGAATAGGGCTGCAAGACTTATCATTGGCCCCAAGCCCAGGGACCACATCTCTCCAGCCCCAAATTCTCTGCACTGGCTCCGAGTTGCTGCAAGGATCTAATTCAAATCCCTCTGCATCATCCAGAAGGCTGTCTGGGGCCTGGGACCACACTATCCACAACTGGCTCTCACTAAATTATCTCCCTCCAGATCTTTACGCTCCTCTGGCACCAACTCTCTGTGTGTCAAGTGCTTCACTAAACAGAGAGCTGGTGGCCAATCTCTTTCCTCGGCAGGTTCCCTCCTTTGGAACAGTCTCCCCCTTCCTATTTTTCTTGGGCCAATCTCCTCAAATTCTGGAAGCTCCTCAAGACTTTCCTTTTCACCTCTTCCTTTCCTTCCCCTCTCGTTTCCTCACAGTTGCTGAGATTGGTGACCAGGGAAATATTGTGTCATCCTGGGTCCTGGCCTCCCACACCAAATCGCCTCATCCTCTGCCCGCTCCTAGCACTTGCCTGGGCACCCACTGGCCTATGCCGACATAGGCCTGCACTTACTTTATTGGAAGCTGACCACTCTCACAAAGTCACTTAATCATCTGCCTACTCCCTAGTACTTCCGTCTTGCTACACCAAGCACTCACCCCCCCACTCCCTCATCCCTACTCTCTCTCTGCACTTGCACGTTCTGAATGCTCACGAGGCCTAGTAGGCCTGCCTCTATCTTTCATTGTTATATTTGCTTTCATTCTCAAGTTCCCTCCCTGTTGCCCTGGTGGCACTTAGAAACAGAATGTACTTATACGTATGAGCGAATTACAAATGCACAATAAATACATAAATAAATGAAGAAAGAGCTTATGAAAAGATAAAAGGCAAAAGGCGCTAGCAACAAGAAAAAAAAAAAAACACAAAAAGCAAAAATCAGAAAAACTGTTTTTAAACCAATCAGATAAAAACGCTTGAGAAAAAACAGATCTTGTAAAACCAAAAAGAGACACATTAAGAACACCAGATCAGATCAAATAAAACATCTTTAAAACTCTTTTAAAAGATAAAAGAGTTATATCCGATTTTAAGAATAGAGGTAAACCATTCCAAAGTTGTGGGGCAATAAAATCAAAACAATGTTTACCAGCCCACTCCAGATTTATGTGGGCACGGTTAAAAAGTGGCACTGGTTTGACAAAAGGGAACAACTGCATTGCTTGAAATGGAGCCTTTGCTTGAGAGAAACAGGACCTCTCCCAAACAAACATTTGTGAGCAATGGTCAACACCCTGAACTGTAAACATTCTTTAACTGGAAGCCAATATAAGGTCCTTCGCGATGTAGTAACATGCTCACCATGCTCGAGATGTGCTATGATCCTTACAACCTAATTCTGTTCCATTTGTAGTTTAGATTATTCTGTCATGTGCCAACAAGTAAGCTGCCACAATAATCATTCTTGGCACCAATTATTGCTCAGGTAAGAGTGGCACAATTGGCATCCATGCCATATGGTCTAATCTGTCTGAGAAGCATAAAATGATATGCTGATGAGGAGATAACCTCAATCACATGGGCGTCCATCGGTAAGGTAGAATCTCGATAGATGCCTAAGGTCTTTACTGTGGGCAAGACGCCAATAATACAGCCTGCAATGGTAAAGTTCGTATATAGTGTGGGCAGTTTGGCTATCCTTTGACTAGTCTCGACCAACAAGAGTTCATTGTTAGTTTCGTTGAGAGCTAGTTCGCTAGGAGCCATCCAACATTGGACGATATGAAAGATATCATTAATTCTGGCAAAATTCATATCATAATCACCTGTGAGCTGTAAGAGTATTTGGGTGTCAACAGCAAAGTTGGTGTACAGGACATTCTTGCCATCCAACAGCTCAAAAGGATGCTTGGTGAAAATATTAAACAAAGTAGGAGAGGCAAGAGCCCTGCGTAACACCACAGATAAGCTGAACAGGTGCAACCTTAAAAGATTGAATACAAACTCTGCCGTTTCTTTTTGTTAAAAACAATAGAATCCAGTCAGCAGCTGTAAGTCAAGAGCCGTAGATAAGGCCAACAAGAGCAGCAGAGCAATTTTACGACTATCCATATTGTAAGACATATTGGCTTTAAGATCCAAAAGACATGTCTCCATAGCATGTCCAGCCCTAAAACCTGACTGTCTAGTCCCTAAAAGTTCTTGTTCTTCTAGATGAGCCTGAATCTGCAAATGATCAATCCGGTCAAGGATTTTTAACAATAAAGGTGCATTCGTGATTGGACGAATTTGTCGTGATGTTAGGATTAAGTGATACATTTTCTATAGGAGGTGTGTTATACACTCTTGCTTGATAAATTCCGCGACTAAGGTAGTCTGAAATGAGGCATTCACAAAGGACGTAATAACAGGAGCAAGCAAAGAAGCACAGGCTTTTACCACTTTAGATGGACATGGGTCATCCGGGCATGAGGTAGGCTTCAACGTTTGAATAACATTAAACACTTCCAGCCCAGAGACTCTTGCAAATGAAAAAGGAGGCACTGTTAAAGACGCTTTTGGCGATTGGGCCTTGCTCTTTATTAGAAATGACCATTTTTAGTGTAGAGATTTTATCAAAGAGGGCTTGCTGAATTTTCAGACACCATTCTTGAATCTTTTCAGCAGATTCAATGAGCCTGGTTCACAGAAGCGTTTTTTAATGGCCCAATCCCATAAGAAAATGTTCTGTGAATCAGGCCCTATGTGTTTAACGTTAGGTTTTTTAAGCTCTTCTAAGATCTTGAAAAGCTCTTTAGAGTTGGAGGAGGCCTGACCAATGTGAGAGTTGTAATAATCTTTCTTAACAACACAAACACCACTAGCATGTTGGTACTAAAATAAAATAATGACTAAACAAGGTTCTATAGTAAATAGGAATGTGTGACCCTAAATAACACTGGACTGCACACCACTAACTAAAAACACAGAAGGCACGCCTCTGTAAAGGAAACACAGGGAATACTTTCCTTGAGGGCCCGACACTGTTAAACAGGCTTCTTGGCACTATAACTGGGTTGAGTCAGGGTCAAGCCATTTCAAATAGGTGATCCAAAAAGATGGCATGTATTGAGGCAGATTGAGCTGACTTGAAGCAGTCCAGCATTGTGGTTCTCTCTCTGCTGTGATCATCGGCTCGATCGGGCAAAGCGCAGTGAATGTTGGGTTGACTCAGCATCTTGAATAGGTCAAGTTGGATTAATTAGGACCAGCCATGAGGTACGGTACTTTTTGGTGATCGGCTTGAAAGTGTTGGACTGCAAGCAGTTGATGGGTTAAGTCAGTGGCTTGATGGCTCGACAGCTGACCAGAAAGTTGTGTGCGTCAAAAGCATCTCCTATTGCTTGCAGCAGCTCAACATCATCTCAAAGTGGCTAAGAGGGCTTGCAAATGGGTCAAAGCTGTTAAAATCGATCTAGTGATGCTCCTTGACTTATGGGTTTTGAGGGGTACCCAATTCACAATTTCCAAAGGTCAGGTGAGTATTTTGTTTCTGCACTTGTAAGCCAGTAGGGTTGAAGAGCCCTCTTGTAAGGTTCTGCCGACTCCAGTGAGCAGGATCCCGGGTACTAGTGTCTCAATTGTAGTAGGTCCTGATCAAGACAGCAGATTACCCAAATGTGACCATGGGATAAGAAGGGAGCAGAGCTTGTGGATGAAGGTGATTTGACTGAATCCATGTTTTCGAAAGAGTGAAGTGACCACATTTCTTTTACTGCGTGAGGAGACCCCTCATGGCCCCCATCCTTCCCCCTACCTTTATTAATATCCCTTACCCCACCTGCACATATATTTTATGAACAAAAAAGTTTTTTTTTTCGAAAAAAAAACATCTTGGTCACTTCTTCCTCAAAAACATTGGATTCAGTCACTGCTACAATATCGGAGCTTGTCCCTGCATTGGAGCTTTTTATATTCATCTCTATGGCAGAGGACTTTGGAATACATTGTTTTCTAGACAAAGTTACAGTTAAATCCTTCTTGTCTTGAAATCCAAACATGAATCAAGTACGGGAAGGCTTCCTCACCCTTAAAAAGGCAAAATTCTATGGTTAATGGATCCAATGCAAGTCTGTTGTCAGGGTTCAAGCTTATGTAATAAGTGTCCTTTGCCTTTCGATGTCATACCTAGAGTAGTTTGCTCACAGAAATCGGGGAGAAGGCAGGAAATGTAGGGAGCCCTTGCTGAAACCAATATGGTGGATCGCATCCACAGACCTAACCCTCCCCTTTTGCTGCTCTAACTCCACCCCCTTCCAATGTCTGCCGATTTAAAAATGACTCCAATGAGTGGTGTGTGAGTGGATTTGTTATTCCAGGACTGTCTTTGAAGCACTTTTTCCCAGGGCACCTACCAAGGAGAGTTTCTGTGTACTGAAGAAAGATGTTGCCTTCCCCAAGGGGCTTGAAAGAGCAGCTTCCTGGAGTAGGGATCCACATGGCTATTGTGGAGACATGTAGCCCAGATAGCTAACACACATCAGTCCTGTCATGTCTGTCGCACTGCTCATCAAGCTGATAACAATTTGACATCCAAATGGTGTGGCTGTGTAATTGTGTGGCCCATGTAGCCATCATGCCATAACCAGGCATGGCTTATTCTACAGTTTAATATACCACTAGACTGACTAGAGTGTACAATTATTATGTTTTCAATCATATTTGCAGACAATTAGAATGCGTCCTCTGCCTCTTAAAATGAATGTTCCAGCAGCTGTCCTGAATGCACATGTGACCTTTGAACCTGCAATACTTGCTCTGCAGGCAGGTGCTGGGGATAGCAGGAGATAGTCTCAGCAAAGACTCATTATTGGACTATGATTATGGCATGGAGCATTATGAAATGGGGGTGGATTAGCAGACCCCCCTTACAGAAACAAAATTACCTGCATCATGTTATTACTTAAAAATCAGAAAAGCTCAGACTATCGCACCCTCACCAGATGTCATTCTGCCACACTTGTACCATGAAGGCGTACATTTTCCAGAGTTTCCAGGTCCCCAGAGTGATTGTAAACGCAAGGTTTTCAGGAACAAATGTACAGATGCCAAAATTAATTTAATCATTTCATTTAGAATATAGAATGAGGCATCCCTGAGCTCCACCTCTGACCATTGACTGCATCAGTAGTCTGTTATTGGCTGCTGAGGACTGAGTGATCCATATCTCTCCAGGTATGTTGATGACCTACTTCTGCCCTCACTCCTTTCAAAAAAGAAATGTAGGCCAGCTAAGACTACCGTTCTATGTAGGCTTGGATGCTGGTGGTAATCTTAGGTGGTGGTAGGATATAATGGCCCTCATTACGACCCTGGCGGAAATCGCGGTGCAAAATGCACCATGGAGCACGGCGGAAAGCTGCCGATAGCGCCATGGGGGTTGGCGGATTTTCCGCCCCATTCCGACCTTGGCGGGGCGGTAAATCCCCAATCCCCATTTTACCCTTCCCCATTCCCATTTTTGCCCCATAGGGTATAATGGGAGTGGGGAAGGCGTTAATTACGCCACCGTAAAATACGGTGGCGTAATTAACATCAAGGTCCCGTAGCGCCATGGATTTCTCCGCCCGGAAAAACCAGGCGGAAAACGGCTCCATGGCGCTACGGGAACTCGTAGTAGGGCGGACGGGTCCGCCGCGAATAACGCTGGCGTAAACCCACTCCGCCAGGGTCGTAATGAGGGCCAATGTCCTGCTTGGTTCAGGGTCATCGTCACTTCTGATACCTGTAAATGAACGACAATGTCAACTTGCTCTGCCTTCAATGCTTCAGATACCCCTGAGTGGTAACACAACACACAACCATATCTGTGCATTATCTTGATGAATGCCATGTATGGTGAAATTTGCCAGTGGACCATAAGCTGAACACCATAGTTACCTTGTAGACATGAATTTCAAACCTTAGCTGTGACAGTTGTGATAGAAGCTGATTTCGACTAACGTAAGTCGAACTCCATAAAGCATCATTGGGCATGCAAATCAGGTTTGCCTAAAGCTAGACATAAGAGCAGAAATAGATGTCTTCTTCTTTTTCTTGTGGTTCACTTCTTTCACAATTTGTGAATTCAGGGATCTCTGGAATACATCCCAATCGTGAGAGGTTTGGTGCAGCCCTGGGCTGGTTCAAGGAAGTAAGTGACTGCTGTTTGACTAAGTTCCCTTTAAAGACAAAGGGCCTCATTACGACTCAGGCGGTAAGGGTTTTACGGCGGCGTAAACAGCGCCGACCCTTACCGCCTGAGTACCAGGTCCCTTAGCGCCATGGCGGACTTAACACCTGCTTTCAGCAGGTGTTAAAATCCATGGCGCTAAGGGACCATGGAGTTAATTACGCCACCGTAATTTACAGTGGCGTAATTAACGCCTTCCCCACTCCCATTATGCCCTATGGGGCAAAAATGGGAATGGGGAAGGGTAAATGGGGATTTTGGGACTTACCGCCCCGCCAAGGTCGGAATGGGGCGGTAAGTCCGCCAACCACCATGGCGTAAACGTAGTTTACGCCATGGTGGTAAAGTCACGGCCCAGGCGGTAACTTACCGCCTGGGTCGTAATGAGGCCCAAACTGTTTTGTCCCTGAGCTGTCTGAGCTGCAGTCTGCAATTAAAAATTGCAACAGGGCCTGTTTGACTGGCGGTGTGCACTTACCTGGGGATGCTCTTGGTTATCTGAAACAAGGCACCATGGAGGTTTCTCAATATAATCTCGTTAATGTTACCTAGCTTGAAGAGTTAGATTCAGATACAAAGAAAGCATTACATATTTGATTATAGTTTTCAGATGAGTTTGACAGTATGGCATGCCCTAAGTCTGTGGCGAATTTGATATTGAAGAGTGAAAGGTATAAAGGAAAAATACTTTGGAGCATCTATTTTTCCACAGTGTGTCTTTTTTATTTATTTATTTATTGAACATTTGTATGGCACCACAAGACGAGAAGGCGGGGGCGGGGGGCAAGGTAATCATGAGGGTCGAAGAGCATAAAACAAAAAGAAAATGGTTATATTGGCCTTGTGACAATCCTACCGTGCATGTGCTTGAGAAGGTGGTAAGTGCAAGGGGTTAGGGGTAGAGGGAGAAGTGCATGAATGGCGTACCCCCAGGGAAGGGGATAGGGAAGTGCTGGGCAGGTCAAGGTGGCAAGTGCCAGGGGAAAAAGGGGGAGAGAAAGGATGAGTGCGATGGGCAGGGTGGACCAAGATGGGCTAGTCTGGGAAAGGGAGCCCGAGGGCAAGTGCTGGAAAAGGATGCAGGAGGGACTGGTGAGGGTAAGTATGGCCCATGTATGAATTCTGAAGTGACCAGTCCCTAGTCGTAGCGGTAGAGGGACATTTTGCAAGGGAGGGGAGAGGAAAGGAAGAAGAGAAAAGGAAAGTCTTGAGAAGCTTCCAGAACTTTTGAAGATACGGCTCAAGTCAGAGGGGGGAAGGCAGGCCGTTCCAGTGGAGAAGCCAGCTAAGAATAGGGATCTAGCTCCCGCTCTCTGCTTGGAGGAGCGTTTGACCTGCAGAGAGTTGGAGCCAGCAGACAGAAGAACTCTGGTCGGGAGGTATTTAGGGAGGGAAAGCTGGACTAAAGAGGTCCCAGGCCCCAGACAGCCTTGTGGATGATGTGGAGGGTCTTGGATTTGATTCTTGTGGTCGCTGGGAGCCAGTGGAGAGATGCAGTCCGTGGGCTTGAAGACAAGGATACATCTTGTGGTCCTATTCTGGATTAGTTGAAGGGGGAGAAGGGAGGAAAGAGGCATATTGAGGAAGAGGCTGTTGCAATAGTCAACTCTAGATAGAACCAGGTCTCTGGAGATGTTGAGCTTCTGGGGGAAGGGGAGGAAAGGTAGAGTGTTCCTTAGGAGATGGAGCTGAAAGTTGGACTTCTTGGCAAGGTCTGTTATGTGTGGAGAGAAAGAGAGAGGGTTGTTAATGATGAACCCAAGTTTGTTTGCCTCACAGGTGGGTGAGGGAATGGGACCCAAGTAGTCAGGCCAGAGAGTGGGGGCAAGAAGCAGGTATCCCAATGAGTAGGATCTCTGTCTTACTGGCATTAAGGCAGTGATCATTGGCAGCAGAGCACCATGCCTGAATACCAGTAAGGCAGTCAGGTATGACGGAGGAGGAGGCAGAGGATGGCAGCCTGAAGGAGAGCTGTGTGTTTTCTGCATAATACTGGAAATGAGGTGAGAAAGTAGAGATCTGGTAGGCCAGATGGGTGAGGTAGATGTTGAAGAGCCCTGGCGATAGAACAGAGCCTTGAGTGATGCCACTAGTATATGATATGATAGGTTATTTATAACGCGCTTAATACCCAGAGGTTTCTAAGCGCGGACCCGGGGATCAAACCTGTGGTGCTCGGTGCCGTCTTGCTTCCAAGGCGTGCACATTGCCGCCTGAGCTATCCTCCTGAGACCATATAGAGTGTGGTGGAGGAGAGGAAAGGACCCATTTGCACTTGGGAGGGTCTGTCATAAAGAAAGGAGTTGTGCCATGCCAGTGCTCTGTCCGTGATGCCTTGTGTATCATGGATGCGGTTTATGAGGATGGAGTGGCTGACTGTTGTGTTCCCGTTTACACCATCATTATTACCATACTTCTATTAAATAAGGACAGGAAAGAGCCTGCATGTCTGAACTCCTTTATTTCTCATCTTAACTGAACTTCCTTCTTTTCTCTCCATTTCATTCCATCTCTACTCCAGTTCTATTCCCACTACATTCCATATTCTTCAATACACAACATCCCCCCTTGCTTATCATATAAGTTCATCGTCCATCTGTCCAGCAGAATCACCTCTACATCTTTTCAACTAGACGTAGAGGTTTACGAATAGCTCTTTGAGGTCGAACATGGGCTGTCCTACCAACTCCTTCACCAGTCAAACAAGGTGGAGGATGTCCACAGTGTTTAAGTGACATGAGACATACAGATTCTTTATTTACCCGCCCTTCATGCAATTCTTCATTCCGACTATCCTCTTCATTTCCCCGCTCCTCATGCAATTCTTCATTCCCACTCTCCTCACATGCTTCTCCCCCACCTGAATCATCGTGAAACATTGTATGAAAGAACAAGGTATCCTCAATCATTTCACTACTATCTCTTATGTCAGTGACCCAGGGCCTTTTACCATCCGTCACAATTAAGGTTGTGAAGGATTCTGACTCATCACTAATGTCCATCTTCCTTTGCTACTTCTGCCCCACTATCATATTCTCATCTGCTAGCACCTTATGTTCTCCAAGTTCCTCAACTCTCATCTTACAAGTTTTATACACGTTGTTCCCCTTTCCTACTTCTCCTTCATCTTCACCACTCCCTTCTCCATTTATGCAGTTAAGGCCTACATACCCTGGGCCATGATCCTTCAGCTGATCTTTGACCATTCTTTCAAAGGTAGCAAATTCCATCACCCCATGTGGAATCCTTTGATCACTTCCTAGGATTTGTGGATTGTCCTGGAGCGCTTCCCGAGACAGCCACCTTCTCCTACTCGTTAGTCCTTGATCCGGTGTGGCCACACAATTTTGCTCGTTTTGATATCTCATCAGACTCTTCACTATGTATTGTCTCCCATTCTGTATTGACTGGGCATTAGATCCATAGGTTGTCAATAAAGATGCTCTCTCTTTACACATGACCCAAAAGTGATCTCTCTGACCACCTGCCCCACACATTTGACCAGTAGCCGGACAACGACCTTTGTGCGGAAATATAGATTCACATCTATAACACAATCTTTTCGGTCACCTACTGCTGATACCATCCCATGTGCCTTGATAGAGTAGTATGCTTGGGTATCAGGACTGTTTTTGTACATCACTTCTGATACCATCTAGTGTCTCTTGCTCCCCTTTGTTTTCCATGTTTTCCACTTGTTTCTCAATTCTTTCATACATTCTTGCTAGTTCCAGGATATCTTTCAATGGGAGGGGCACTCTTAAAAGATGTTTCCTCAACTCTGACAATGTGCAGCTCTCAATTATTCTCAACTAAATTGCTTCTTCATCATCAAATTTTGCAAACTCACAATACATTGCCTTCTCCTGTAGCCACAACACAAACTGTGCAATTGTCTCCTGTGGCCTCTGTGTACACTGGTTAAATTCATATCTTTCATAGTCTTTGTTAGGAGCAACTACTAATCGTTCACTTATAGTGGCAATAAGGACTTGATATGCTGTTCTCTCTTCAGTCATTATCAATGCCTTTATGACACTCTTAATCTCTCTTCCTACTAGATTCATAAATATTTCTAACTTGTTCGGAATGTTCTCATTTCCTAATGCTCTTAGAAATTCTTCAAATTCATTTACCCACTCTTGCCAGCGCTGTCCCTGGTTATCATGCGGCTCAAGATTGAATGGAGCTGGGCGGTGCAGATAATTCACTAAATTTGTGCATATAGGGATCCCCCACATGTCTTGAGCTCGGTTAAGGTCACCACTTATGTTGTCAGACAACATTTTGAGCTGTTAGTGTGTCCTTGACGTTTTGTGACTGTGTGCATGCAGTTGTCTGTTGCCCTGTGCTGAAATACTGCACTGTTATCAGTCGTGTTGTGCCGGTGCAACAACTTTCCTGTGTCGCTTTTAGTTATGCACCAACTCTGCTACTGTCCCTGTTGTACATGCTAGTCAAAACTGACTCATCATTTTACAGGGTTTTTGAGGTTTTGCCAGGTTTACTCTCTTATTCTCTCCGTTGTTGTCACTAGCGTTGGTTTTAACTGGTAGTTTGGTCCTGCATTAATGTATTGCAGCGTTAATAGCTTTGCTGTACAAGTGCATATGTCCGTTTTTAATCTTGTCCCATGACAACTTTGTAATGCTTTACTTATTTCATTTGGTGGTCTCAACAAGTTTGCAAATTCTAAACACATTGTTAAGGAAATGTCATCATGATGTGTTCTGCTGAAACTATTTTGTGACAAATGATTGTGCCGATTGACTGATCATCTACAAATGGATTAACTTGCAGCAATTTCTTTAATCATTCTGTTCACTTCAATCCAATCCTAGCACGAGCATTCCTCTACTTTCTTCAATTTCACTTCTAATTGTTGTTTTTATTCATTACAACTGTTGAGGCACAAACAGTGCATTACATTGGCATACCATAGATATTTCTCATTAATGCATTTAAAGGTTGTTGCAGCTGTAACGTTTTGCTGACCGGGTCTTATTATCTCTGCATTATATCAATGTTATGCGCCAATTCCTACTTTTCTTTGTTCCATAACATTCTCGATGCACCTTTCAAAATTACTTCCTTTTATATTAGCCGCGCTGATATGGCAATGTTTATTTCATTGCATCGATGTATCACATTTCATTGATAATGCGTAATAGATTTACATTTCTATTTGTTATTGTCAATATGGATACTTCAGTATTCTTCTCTTTATGACATTTCCGCTTTTAGTTTTCTACATTTTCTTCTATTTTTTTGTTTCATGATACGTGCATTTTTGCATTGGAAATCATTTCTGTTTATGCTCGTAACACTAAGTTGTTATGGTAACTAATGTGATTCTTCTCACTCAAACAAATATGGCACCATGTTTTTTTACGTTACTAGGTACTTTCTTCTATTCTGCCAGTATTACGCAATGACTCCCTCACTGAATAGACACTTTGCACCTCGCGCTCTTGTAAGTTCTATATCATCTGATTCTACTTTTTTAAAAATGCCTTCTTTGTCTGGCAGCCTTGTCAGCCTTATATGACGGCCAACTGTATCAATTAAAACCGGAGCAGTTCATTTTTTAAGCTCTGAGTGTCCACATTTGACAGCTGCGCTGCGCTACTTACCCCATTTTATAATTCCTGTTTCTCCTTGTTGTCAGTCTTTACATGTTGTTCCTGTCTTCGGTTTCTCGGCCTCAATCTTGTTTTCTTTCTTCTATTATTGCCCTCTTATCCCACGAGATCATCTGTCCATCATGAACACCCATCTGCCTTGAATTTCCTCTTCGAATTTTCTTTTAGCCAGCCACTTCCTCAAGCTGTATCAATGTCCTTCCATTTATTAGCCACCTCGACAGGCTGTTCCACTCTGTGGGTCGCATTTCCCCTCATCACCAAATGTTGTGTTCCCATTTGCACCATCATCATTACTATACTTCTATTAAATAGGGACAGGAAAGAGCCTGCATGTCTGAGCTCCTTTATTTCTCATCTTAACTGAACTTCCTTCTTTTCTCTCCATTCCATTCCATCTCTACTCCAGTTCTATTCCCACTACATTCCATATTCTACAATACACTACACTGAATGTGTCAAAGGCAGAAGAGAGATTGAGGAGTATCAGAACAGAGGGAGAGTTGGAATCCAGGCTGGAGAATAGGTCTTCACAGCTGTTCACGAAAGCAGTTTCCATGCCTCTGGCAGCCCTAAAACCGGACTGGTGATTATTTAGGCAGCCGGCCATTTCGGTATGGAGGGTCAGTAGGGGGATGACCAGTTTCTCCATGAGTTTGCCCAAGAAAGGGTTGATAGAGATAGGGTGATAGTTAGCCGGGCAAGAATGGTCAGCAGACAGCTTTTTTAGGAGTGGGTGCACAAGAGAGTGCTTGAGGGGCTGGGGGAAGGATTCAGTGGCAAATGAGTGGTTGCAGAGGTCGGCCAAGGCTGGAGCAAGAGAGGAAATGTTCTCCTCAATGGTTCTGGAGGAGCAGGGAGCACCAGTTTAAATGAGATGACTTTAGAGATCTTTTCTACTAGAAAGGGTGACTCTGTACAATCCCCAATCTAGGCAGAATTGCACTGTATGATGTCATCTTATTATGAAGAGGTAGATTGTTGGAAATGGTTAGGATAATTTTTATACTTTGGCCTATGGACATGGCTTAAGGACTGTCTAGCAGTTCTAATCTCTTTGTGATAAACAATATTACCCACATAGCATGTACAGGAAGAGGCTGAGTGGATTAGTCTCCATTGGCCAGTACCAGTCAGTTCTGGTGCTGAAATATTGTCAATGTTAAAGGAGTTCTTATCATTTCTGGTCAAACCCAGCAGGCTTTTCCTTTGTTGGACTTAAAATCCTATTGGATATATGTAGGTCAGGTTCGGGCTGCAAGAAAAGTGACACATGGATTCCTAAAGCCCTTGTGGATGTGATCAATGTGAAGGATATGACAGTTCCGATATTACTAAATACACAAGATCAGTAGGAGTTTGCTTATGTAACCATAAGGAGATTTTTTCATTTGATCTAGTTTAATTTCTGAGCTCGACATTAACCCTTTAAATGCCAGCGACGAGCCGGCTCGTCGGTAAAAACCGCTCCAGGTTTCCACCGACGAGCCGGCTCGTCGGTGGCACTTAAGGGGTTAATGAGGGGGGAAATGTTGGCGGGTTTGGGCGGTGAATACCGCGATTTTAAAAAAAAGCCATTGGCACTGGGGGGGAACCTCAATGGCACTTAAGAGGTTAATATTTGTTATTCCAAGGTTAATGAGACTTAATTCTTGAAATCATATGGAGCACTTGCTGAGTGATTATGGTATTTTCCTTCTGTGAGATGAATGATTTTACCAAAGCTGAATATGGTATCATGTGTTGTTCTCCATGTTTTGTAATTGCCCCTTCCATTTTCCAAAGCCTAAAAGATTCAGTATTTGCTGATATTTAAACCAATTTGCAATTGGCTATTTGGAGGACATTTTGATTTATTTTGTATTACTACAAAGGTATGTTGTAGAAATAATGTATGCCAAGTTTTGGGAAAGCTCTTTTGCAGTCTCTTGTCAAATAAACCTGAGAAGTTTGAATTTCAGGGGCAAATCATATGTAGATCGTCTCTTTCTTTCTTTGTCCAATTCCTATGTATCCAAAGATGGCTTCACTTGGTTTTTAACAACCTTGAATTAAGGAAACCTATTTATTTGTAATTAGTACACATTTGTGTAGATTGCTAATTCAGAATTATTTACAGTATGCTGTCTTTTGAAAATGAAGATTCTGTTAAAGAGATTTCAGTAGGGTGATTGTGCTGAAAAGTCATTTTTGGGTAATATAGGGAGTTTCTACTTCTAGTACACTTGTGTGATGTCCTTAAACTTATAGACCGTGACATGTGGACACTGGAACTTTTAAAGCAATTTTAGGGCTGGTTCAAGAAGATAAGGTTGAATACTCACACTTGTCCCTCACTTTAACTTCTGTGGATGATAGATATTCCGAACAGGACTTTTTGAACATAATGGAGTCTTTTTTTAAATAGAGATATATATTGGTAGGTGCTTCCTTTCCAAATCAACTTCAGATGGCACATAGGGATCTTTGGGTTTTGCTTGAGGTTCTCTGTAATTAGAGCAACCAAGATAACAGTCTTCTATGTTTTGCCTAATGTGATTTTAAAATTGGCTTATATTCCTGATCAAATAATATCAAGGCTGATGTCTTGTCTGCACAGAAACTGATTTACCTCTAAGGAACATGCTGCCTTAAACCCTCTTGGTCCTGAGACAGATTTTAGGCATGGTGCATTCTTTCTCTTAGGGTCATAGATACTACTGATGTTGTGCACACAACTAAGTGTACTCCAAATCCAATATATATAAATATCTCTACACATTATTGTTTTCTAACTGATAACAATTGTTTCAAAATTGAATTTTAATGTACAAAAAGGGGATGAAAGATATTGCCTATAATTCTGAGAATGTTTCATTAAAAATTACTTTTAGTAAATACCACAAGACGAGGCACTCATAGTTTGTTGTACTTGTTGGTATCAGTCTGAACCTACAAGCAGAATTCCTGGTGTTATGGTATGATGCTTTCCCTCGAAGTTTGTATCCTTGGAGTAGAGCAGGCTCTGTGCTCTGGTTATTATTATTTTCAATTCAATACACATAGCAGCTAAGCTAAACAGAGACAGTCAGTGACATTTTTAACATTATCTGTATTGTTTGTGTAAATGTGTTTTAGATAAATTAACATGTTTTGTTTCATTCTGTAGGGTATGCTAAGAAACGTTCTCTGCACTTTGCTGCGTGGTTTGTGCTATTATTCTGACGTATTATATCCTTCATTGCATCCTCCTAGATGCCTTCAACCCCAAAGATGCTATGCACTTCTGAAACATTTTGTCAGAGCGCCAACACATTTGTGTTTTTCCTGTATTTACTTTTATGGCTGATTTTTGCAGTTAGTGTAATGTAGTTTGGGAGATCTTTGTGATCGCTGACCCTCAATAATGGTTAGTCTCACATTTGGACTTGACATTTCTGACCTGCCACCTCAATTAATACATTATCCCATGCTTACTCTTTTTGGATTGCCTGAAGCAAACTTTACTTCTCATCCAAATAAATTGTTTCTGGTATAAAGTAGGAAAGGTCTTTGAAGTGCCTGAAAAGCAGTCACATGGTTTTATGGGATGTAATGTAATATAAAGTGGTCATATCAAGCACCCTTCTGCCATATTTGTTGACCTTGATGCACCTACAAAAGGTGCACCAATGTTCAACAGGAATTCCGTTTGTCTACTCCTATAAAGGAGTCAGTGAGACAATGTAGGAAAACAAAGGCTGCACCCACCATTTGTTTCCCCATTCACTAATACACTCCTCCAGAGTTTTCTGTGTGAGTCAGCTTCTATGCAGCCATTATAGCCCTGAACCTACTCCACCTCAAGACATTAACAAATGGGAGTCTGGTTTCACTTAGTGTCAGATATGACAGTTGTGTGGATCTATTTTCCATTATTTTGAAAGGTTGATAATTCTTCATCTGTAGGCAATGTCATCCTGCAAAGTTGAGTCCAGCAAGCCATCGTGGGTTTGGGGGGGATAGCAGGAACTTTCTTAGTTTTGAAGCCTTCTCCCTCCCCACATTATTTTTGCGCATTATGGTGATTGGTGAAACATTCTCCCCTTAACTTCAAAGAGCACTTGTCCTTGTAATAATTGCTCATGGTGGCTTTGATTGAATTGTAGGATGTGAATCACTTGATTGAAAGTGGATTATCCTCTCTCAGAGTCTGCATATGGTTTCTCATTTCTGGGTTCATGAAACTACTCCAACATGAATAAAATTGCATGGGATCCATCTGTTGTTTTTGGCTGGCAGTGAGCACTTACGCAGGTGGTTTTGAGGGAGAGGCACATCACAACTCTCTCATTTACTTGTAATAATGGGCCTCATTACGGGTCTGGCAGTAACCGTGCCGGTGCTACCGGCGGGTTGCCGCTGGACCCGTAAAACATTACCAGTGCCGCCTGACTTCCCACTGCCACCAGGCTGTTCCAAGTCTGGCTGCCAGGAAGTCAGGCGCCAGCAATTTTGTTAATCCCCATTCCCATAGAGTCCAGTAGGAGGACTCTATGGGAAGGGGGACACAGAAGCACCGGCACCGTTGTTAATGGTGCCGGTGCTTTCGTGATGGCTTTGCCTGCCAGGACCACTGTGCTCCGCAGGGTCAGACCTGTCGGGCACAGGCTCCAGCAGGCAAACCCATAGTTTGGCAGTACAGAAACAACAGCGCTGGTAAACTTACCAGCACTGTTGTTTCCGGACCTGCAAACTTAGAATGAGGCCCAATGTGTCTATGGCTGGGAATAATTTGGGTTTATCTTGTGGTATTCAACCTATGCACGACCTTTCATTTATTTTTTTAACAGAAATGCAAACAAACTTATCTCCACTAGAGACGTTATCATGTGGTTACCCACTCTTTCCAAATATGCAATCAGAGAGGATGATTAGCTTCTCAAGAAATTATCCTTGTTCATCAAGATCCAATAAGGAGGTAAACTGGTGTGTTCCAGAAGCATTTCCACTACTGGTAAATAAGTGCTGATATATATATGGGAATATGTGTATGCTATCAGTCGTGGCTGGGATTTGGCATGTGCAAGATAAAATCAATACATGTCTCACAATGCATCAGAAACTGAGAAAGTTCATATTTAGAATGCTTAGGGGAAAGGACAGAATATTGTCATTTACCATGTTAGCATATGTAATATAACTAACATAAGAGATCAAGCATATTTATGAACAGAACAACATATTATCAGACTGTCATTGTGAGTATAAACGCTATACATTGCACATATCTATTACATGGGAACTAAGTGAACTAAAGGGTATGCTTGTTCAGATGTCAGCTCGTTTGTAAAGCATGAATGTCCAGACCCCAGTACCATTCAATTAGATCAATGCATACAACATTTAATTGGCCCATCTGTGTTTACCAGATAAAGATGTGTGTTTCCAAAATATCAAAAAAAACAAGTCAAAATAAATTTCAGGATAAGGTTTATCATGGTCTTATTTTTCTAAGCTGATATGAAAGGCCACCCTAAAAGATGATGTATCTGTCCTCTGTTACCTATTGATTGAATACTCAGAAGCAGATGTATACATACATCTCCAAACTCTGACCATGGAGACCATTAGACCCCGTAAAGATTGTGCACCTGCTGTATTAAGCTGCCTGTTAAAAGGATCCTTTGTTCAGACAAAATGCATTTCTCAGCATATGTTTTCTACTGATAAATGTTCCAAGCCTATACAAAAATTGCTGTTGAGATGGAATGGATAACGCAATGTCGGTTTTGTGCAAGAAAAAAGTATCATTAGAACTATATTTCGAAACCATTTGACGAATTTGGAAACCAGATATAGGATATAGGTCTGGATTCGTTAAAGCAAATGCATGCATAAAAGAAGATGTATTCAAATGTATGACATATTAATGGTTCACATATTGTCATTACTCCATTATGTTTGAGGGGGTGGAAATATAACTGATATCTCCAGATTAGTATTCTGACAAATTTGAATACATAATTATTATCAATGACCCATGACTGTGTGGATAATTGGTTGGAAAATTAATGCTCCAGTTACATTTTGATTTATCATTGCTGAGAAGGGGGTTGTTTCTAGCTGATACAAACCCTCATGACAGATCAACATGTGTGGGGCAAATAGAAGACACACGGATGGCCATGATGGGTGTGAGAAAGTGAAGGGAACCTAGCACAAGCTGTGTCAAATCCAAAATGCTCCATCAAATGATGCTGCATGGGTCGAATTGACTGGGCATTTAAACTCAAAAACAAAGGAAGAAAAATAAAGTTTTGGAAGAAAGGAAATGCAAGAGAGCTTGTCCAACAGGAGAGGAGTAGATTTGGATTCTAACTGGATGGACTGATGGGAGAATCTCATTAAAAAGGCCTTACCCACATTAGCCTGAATGCGAAGGCTATTCCCAAGGCAGAACCTGATTACTTTAGAGGGTTTTTAGGTGCAGGCGAACAAAAAGAAATGAAGAGCTTATCTGGCAAAACTGGCTGAAGCAGCTCAGTATCCCTACCCATTCTGGGCCTTTAAAAGACAGACAAAAAGTGTGTACTATTGTGATGTTGAAAATGCATTGGAGGGACATGACCTCCATGTCCTTGTCCTGTATTCATTTAATCATGTGTGTTCTGTGTTATTTTCTGCACAGGAGTCCATGTGGGACTCCTGGCAGTGCAGCTCTTCCTCTTTTTGGTTTGGTGTACAGACCCTTGGGATACCCTTATGGCACCCATGGGTGGGGGTACAACCTTTCTGGGCTCCTGTGTGAGGCCACCGATCAGGGTGTGGGCTGGTGGCAGCTCCATGCTGAATTTGACAGGTGCTTTTAGTATACTCCATTTTGGGATACCCAGACCCTGCAATTGGAATCAGTTGATTCCTGATAGGAGACAAGATGGCCCCTGTGGCCTCTTGCTTCATATAGCCTGTTACCTTGTTTTCCCAAAGCCCTGGGAAGCCCTTACTCTGTCCTTTCCCCTGACTGGCTTTTGGGTGGGAGTTCCATATATGGTATTGTGGGGAAGTCCAGGCCAGACTGGCTGGAGCCTTCCCAGTGACTGTATGTTGTGGGTACACCCTTGGGGTGGGACCTGGGTAAATGGAGTGTATGACCAATGTGCACTTCATGTTATGGGTGTCTGGCTTCTGGTATGTGACACAAAGACTGAGACAGCCCAGCCCGAAACTGGTGTGAATGCACTGTGGAGTGCTGAATGGCTGGGTGCTTGTCCCAATACAGATTCCTTGTTGTGTGTGTCTGGAGGGAGGAGAATGGCCTGAATGCACAGTGAGCCTGATTGGCTGCCTGACTGCATGAATGCCCTTCTGAATGATTGGTTGCCTGAGTGTGACCCAGCAGAGTGAATGAGAGACCAAACGGTATATCTGGGGACCTCTCACTGATGGAAATTGTTCAGAAGTTCAAGTCGAAACTTGATGCTTACTCTCGAAGCCGAGCCGGAAGGAGAAGGTGAACCGATGTTCCCTTTGATTCAATCGGAAAGCTGCTGTGCCTTCAAGAACCTGATCCAAGAGAGGACCTGGCTCGTAGACGTCTTCCTGAGGGACCATCGTGCACCAGCTAACTTTTTCCGAAGCGCCATGGAAGTCAACCTTCGAAAGACTGTCGACCGGAGACGGGTCCGCCGAGTAAACCAAAGAGAAGCGCCCGGACATTCCGTCCATTGTCATCAACCAGGGTTTGGAGGACCGTTGTAACCACTGGAGGCCCGTCAAAGCTGAGTTGCCCAGAAGCGGGGACAGCTTGACGCCGTCCCGCCTACGACCAGAGCCACAACGCTCCATTGCCTAAGAATACTTTCAAACAAGGACTGCCTCTCTCATCACCAATGACCGCTTCATCTTGCCGGAGAAAGTCAAGGCTGCCGACGAACCGAGGAGAATCCGTCAGTGGGTTTCCAGCCACCTGAAGACCACAAAGATGCCGATGACCTGAAGCCCTTGCTGTTGCCAAAGTTCTTCAGTGACTCTTTGCAGCAACAAACTATCATCGTTGAGGTGCACCACATGCCTCATCTTCGCAGGATGTCCACGACCTAGCGTCGAAGAGCACCGCCAGGACCAAAGTTACTGCCTCGACGCTGTTGTTCACCTTTTCTTCAAGGGATCTCGAGAATCCGTGGCTCCTGCCTTAAAGGGAGTCACTCAAGAGAAATCTGTCGACGACCCGACGTCGAACTCTGCTAAGCTAGGTACATTGGAAATACGACTCTGATAAGCAATATATGCACTGGGCTTGTGGTATATCTTTATTTTACAGGTTGCCCAGGTGGGGGGATCCTCATACAGAACTATGCCTAGTGGTAAGGGCCCAGTATTCTGCCAATTGGTTAACCAACTTGTTTACCTCCTAAGTCTATTGTTGGTTCACTTTATTAATTGAATTGTATGCCATTTGAAACTGTCTACACAATGCATTTTAATGGAATCAGAAGAGTAATTGTGGTACCACATAAAAACGGTGTATATTTATCATTTTAGATTTACCTGAGCATAAAGTGTGTTATTGTGATTGTGTACATAACTTGAGCCTTATTTATATAAAGAACTCTGTTATCACTAACATAGTGTGTTGACATTCCTTTGTGGGTGCTTGGGGATTACACTTCACTTAAGAACCAGCCTGCATCACCTCCTGAGAGCTTAAGCCTTGGATACTCGTCCACAGCTACCGAATAGATAACCTTGGCTGGGGTGCTCTGTGCTTCTACTCTCCCATATAGGGAGCAGGAGTACAGATACCCCCTCTAGTCTTTACAACTATGACTCAGATGATTTAGAGAAAGTTCCCACAAATTAATTAAATCACAAATAGAATTAAAACATATTCTGGGAAACTCTGTTTAATAGCTATAACATTTTAATGGAAAACATGGTCTGAGGATAACGTGCATTTGCACTACTCGCAGTTTGAATGCTCATGTAAATGATATCCCCTCTATGCAAGCTCTTTCTCCAATACCTTCCGCCACCTATACCCTTCCCCCCTCTGTCATGCCCTGCCAGGGGTTACTGTACAAACAGAATGCCCGAACACTCAGAGCTGCTTTGCACGCCCCAATGGAGTATGATACCACAATTCAGTCCGGCTCCTAACAGTATGCCACCCTGCACAGCCATGACTACAGCTCTTATAGTCAAGAGCACATTACCTACTTATACAGGGACTCTAACCCCTAGGCCCATGAAGGGCATGACCATACCCTCCCTGAGCATTTTGAGATTAGCCCCCCTGAGCTCCAAAATCAAGGATAAGCTATCACAGGGTGCCTTAGTAATGAGGCACTATAACCCTGTTTTTCACCTACCCACTACAGACTACAACATCCCTAATATGTGCGCATCACATTCCACCTTGTGTGAAAACTAGCAGCCAACCCAAGGACGCCTCTACCCATCTGGGCACAACCACCACAATGCACCAAGACAATCGCCTCAGCCCCTGGGCTCAGACATTTGTTGACGTAGCTCCCCACTGTGGCAAACCTGACCAGACAGCATCCCTCCTCAGGCAAGCCTCATACCCCCAAACTACTGCCACAAGAAACACTTGCCTTAGAACGCAAGAAGAATGGCTACTCAGACCCTGCACCAAGCTGCTGACCACCCCCCCAAGCCACCGCCATCAGGAACACTCAACTTGGAATGCGAACAGTAATGTCCAAACCCAAACTCTAGAAAACAGCCTCAAGCAGCATCTACAAATCAATAAAACCCAGCACCCAGCTGAAGGTGGCATCCAAGGCTCCATCTAGCCCTCATACCAGAAATGCACCTACCCTACTACTACAATGTGGCTTAATACGCAGCAGATCTATCCTTGATCACGCATTGGATATATTCGATCTCATCACTACCCTAGACCATTTTCCACTCTGACAGAGCCAATGCCAAAAGCGGGGGAGTAGCACTCATAGCAAAAGACTTACTCACGATTAGAGGGCTTAACTCCTTCCTGTCATACAATTGTGACAAACTGTGGCTCAACTGACCCTAACAGACTCTGACACCATCACCCTCCACACTGTCTACAGCCCTCTGGGCCCAGCCCTGTACTTTGAGGAAAGCCTCCTTCACACCCTGGGTGCCCGCATCAAAACCTCCTCAAAAACAATTATTTTGGGAGAGCTCAACCTGGGATATAACAACCCTAATGTCCTAGCAGCCACATCTCTTGCCAACTCGCTTAGTGCTCTTGGCTTTCATCAATGCGTCAACAACCCTACACATAACAAAGGCTGAATCCTAGACTGGATCGCAGATCCCAACTGCCATGTGACTATCCAGACCAATTCCCCCTTCCCATGGACTGACCACAACAAAATACACTTCTCTATCTCACCTTCTAGGCATGCATCACCTACTACCATCCCGATGCCTCCTACACTTGCACATAGTACTCGAAAGCTCACCATAGAACGCTTTGCTGTGCTACTCAATTTGCTATTATCCGAGCCTCCCTTTAATAATGACCCTAACACACTTGCAGATTGGTACACTAAAATCCTCACAATTGCGGTTGGCAACATTGTCCCGCTTAAGCCATGTAAACATAAGCCTTCTGCACATAGAAACTCATGGTTCACACCAGAGCTTTAACAGCTTTGGTCCTCTAAACGGTTAATGGAAGCCAACTGGAGGAAGTCGCCCTCAAAGGCAAAAAAGCTACTGTTCACATCAGCCTTCAAACATTACAAAAAGGCTATCCTCTCGGTCAAATCCTCCACCTACAATGCCTGCATTGCCAATGCCAAATCTAACACCAGAGAAATGTTCACAATTCTAAGGGAACTAGAGAATCCTACCAAACCACTGGATAACATATCCAAAAATATCCTATGGTGAACCAATATATAAAACACTATGCTTATGAAAATAGACTCTGTGCACAAGAAAATCTAATCCAAACAATTCTCCTTACCTTCCATCAGGGAACCCTCAAGATACTCCTTTGTTCTACTTTACCAGTGTCTCTGAAGCTGAAGTTAAAACCATCATAAATGGTCTTAAATCTTCCGATTGCAAAGGCGACTCCTGCCCAGCAAGCCTCATTAAAGACTGCTCTAACATCCTTGCACCCCTCATCACCGCCCTCATTAATGTCTCATTTTATACTGGTATAGTCCCCACCAGTCTCAAAGAAGTGTGGGTGCTCCCCCTTATTAAAAAAACGACCTTGGATCCCAACATCTCAACAAACTATCACCCATTCACAACAGTCCCATTCTTTCAAAAAATCCTGGACAGAGCAGCCTATCTGCAACTCCAGCGACACCTAGAAACGAATCATATTCTAGGCATGCGCCAGCATGGCTTTACGGAGCATAATCAACACTACTTGATCTAAACATTTTGATTGATGAAATATGAGATGAAGGCAAACAAGCCCTACTGCTACTCCTTAATCTATCAGCAGCTTTTGACCTGCTGGATCACAAAATCCTGGGTCACCATTTATCTACTCCTGCCAATTGCCCCCCGCACCTATCAGCTGCGGGGTTCCCCAAGGATCCTGTGTATCCCCAACACTGTATAACATCTTTACGATCCCACTATTCACACTCCTGGACTCAATCGGCATATCATATACAAACTATGTCGACGACACGCAAACTCTCCTCCTCCTCGCTGGCAACTACCAGAAAGACTCATCCACATGAAACTCTGTCTGCTCTACCATCCAAGCATGGATGGCCACACACTGTCTTTGCCTGAACGACGAGAAAAAGGAGATTATTTTGATGGGCCCTCCAACCGTTATCAAAAAACTCGACCCACAATTCTCCTCTTATAAAATGTACAGTACACTGATCCCGGTCTCTCCCGTTGTGAAAACACTTGGCGTATACCTAGATGCTACTCGATCCCTCACTCGGCATGTCAACACCATTGCATCCTCCACTGCCTACACAACCAAGCTAATTAATGCATTCAGACCCTTGCTCTACTCAGAGAGCTGCCTTACAATAGCAACAGCCACCATAGGCTCCAGGCTTGACTATTGCAATGCCCTCTTTGTGGGTACCACAGACTACAATATTCGAAAGATGCAAATCATTCAAAATAATGCACTGAGAGCAGCCCTAAACATCCTCAAAGCTGAACAAATCATTGCAGCTCGTAAAAAAGCACACTGGCTCCCTATTTGTGAACGGATCATCTTCAAATCAATGTCTACCAGCTTCCCGACCTCCGTAGCCAAACATTGGAGCCTTCTCCCCCCTACCCTGTGCTCTGAGCAATCTTACTGGAGTTTCCAAAAAGCATTAAAAACATTGCTGTTCTTATGAATCTGCCCTGATAAGCTCTATTAAAATCCATTAATTACAGGCACTGGTTCGCATTTGTTGTGCAAAAATGTATGTTCTCTTGACTAAATAACTGGCTCACATGGATGTTTGTGTAAAATGTGTATATAGCTGATTTGAGTCATGCAATCCAGCGCTTTGATGCCTCAGGACTTAGAGCGCTATACAAATGCACAGGTAGCATCATCATAATTTGTCTTTCCTCCTGCAATTTGGGACCTCTGTTGGCCTTAGACAACTCAAATTGAGATGTTGAATGACTAGTCATTTGATTAGTGTCTGCCATAGTCAATAAAGTAACTAAAATGGATTCTGTATCAATACATTTAACAGGAGTATTTTGAGGGTGAACCTGATTCTTTCAGAATAATTAGAGAGTTAGGTTCTGTCCCAGCATTTCAAAAGCAATAGGTTTCCAGGGAAACTCAAACCTTTACAATTTTTTGCAACCAATACAACCTTGCAACAGATGTTGAAAATTATTGATCCCGTAGCTAGGAACCAATAGTTTGTCACAGACAGTGGCTAACCTTTTAGATTTTAATCAGTCAAAGAATTGGTGAAATAAATATTAAAGCAATGCATGTCCCTGATGCCAACACGTGTTAATGGTTTCAGAACAAAAATAAAATCTTTTTTTTCCAACTTTATATAAAGAAATGTTTTACCTTTTTATTTTATGGGGACGTGGGTTTCAGATAGACAACTAGCCTTCCATGCATATTTAACTTTATTTCGACACAGAGTGTCATAAAATCAGGATACAATAAATAAATCACAATATTACAAACAACAGAACAATTAATGTACAAAAGTCATGCACCTACCATACCCAATAGCTCCTTTTTGCACCCTCATCAAGAGCTAAACACATATAAACATATTAGTACCACACAGGAAGAATACAGCAAAATGTATCAGATGTCAGTAAATCAACAATCAAGACAAATTATAAAAGCGCAGATTCTTGTCTGTCATATGCAATTCACATGATCTTGGAGCAGCTTAGGAAAACGTTGATCTCATTAATTAATGTATAGGTCCTTGTATAGCTGGCATTTTGAATATATATTCTGCCGCACACATTTTGTATTAGGCTGATCTTATGTTTTACAGTCTACATCCTTTAAAAGGGTTTATAAACACGAAGAGGGGTGCCCACTGGGATTTTTTATAGACCCATCTCTAAATTGATGAATTTACAAGGTGCCTCTGCCATTAGTAAAGGACACAAAGCCGGGAAGCATTGCCTAAGACTAGACGCCCTGCGATCAGAATGAGAAAACATTTTCTTATCCTGTGATAAGTAGGACAGAAAAAAAAAAAAAAGTAAATCTTCCATCGTTGCCCCACATAGTGGGAAACTCTTATCATCCTGTTTTGACACAAGAGAAAGTACCACCCTAATCAGTAATGTATTCAGTCTAGCTCTTGTTACAAGACAGCATTCCCTGATGAAATTAGTCCACAGTAAACATTCCTGAATTTTGTTTTTGGAAAGAAGAAGGACGATTAGAATGTAGCTGCAGCTCTTGTAGTTCCCTACACACTACCATAACCATTGTAAGCTGTTTTTCTAAAGCAGTAGTGCATTACTTATTCATATGCCTTGGGTTATTAGATTTATCAAATAGGTGTATTGGATGTGCTATGAATGGGCCTGATGATTCCCCGCGATTCCAAATTTTTAATAATCTCTGTCAATGATTCTAAACATGCCAGCGGTAGTCTATGGCGTACAAACACTGGACTTCTGCTACACCCTTCTGGTAGTGTGGCCACATGTAAATCAGTTAAACCACAATCATAAGCATCTTTTGCAAATACATCCTTAAACTCCATAAATATCTCCCTCAGATTGTCCCTATCCTGATTGCTGTTGGGTATTTTGTGGATATTTGTGGCTTTGCAGTATTTTCTTACCGCCAAAATACCTTTAGCAATAATCACTCTCTGTATTCATATTGGGTCACACATGACAATAATACATTGCATTATTTCAGAATTCAGACCTATTTAGATGATATGCGCGGTAGTTTGCGTGGTTGGTTGGTATAGTGGTTGGTTTATTTGTGGCCCCAATATCCAACATCCCTTGTTTTTATCTAGATTGTTCTTGATCACTAGAGAGACCTCAGGCCTACATTTTAGGGATACCACATTTTCAGTGTTAGTGTTGTGTGCCACCATGGGCTATTGTGGTATTTTTGTGGTAATTTCCACTACCTTATATACGGTAGGGAACTATGTCCACAGAGTCTCTCTTCCCGTTGGCTCATGTACCTCCAACAGGCTATGCTACAAACAGTCACTCACAACTGTCCATACTGAATAGAATCATGCACACATCTGTTTTAAAATGACAATTGGACTGTTTAAAAATCTACCCACGTTTAAACCTTTCCCCATGCAAAATGAAAGAGAGAAATAATACACACTAGCTATCTGTTTTCAAATATTTTTGTATTACAGAAATTTCTTTTAAACACAGTTTAACTTTTTTTACAGAAATAAATGAAATGGTACAACATTATTTGTGATAAAATGAACAGAGAGCTGCGAGAATATATTCAATTGGTAACATTAAATATGCTGATAAGAGACTGAGACTCCCTCGAATACACTGACTGAACAGTTTTGCACACTTTCGCACAGCTCCCACTCGCTTCTATAATTACCTTATCTGTTCAGCATGAGTTTTCTCCGGCTATTCTCTTTCTGAATTTGGCTCCCTTGAAAATCAACCCCAGTGAGAACAAGCGTCTGCCGTTCTCAAACCGGGGTTATTGCCTGGAACTCTCAGCTTTTGCAGCAGGTATTCCCAGCCAGGAAACAGATCCTTCTCCCAGCTCTGCAAGATCTCGATTGTTCTCTTCCTCCCCTCAAGCTACTCCAGCAAAGTTCTAATCACAGCCTCTAGCATGATACTTGCTATGACGCTGCTCCAATCAGAATCAATCATGTCATCTCCTCCCTCACTACACAATGGCTCACTTCTACAGTGGCAATTGTAACAAACTGATTTCCTGTTCCTTCGAGCTCTTTGCTTCCTGTAGTTATGTGGATAGAGCAGCAGAGAAAAAAAAATGAATGTGCGTTTAAAAGTTCACTTTCAGAGTAGGCCTAATTCTGCAGTGGAGACACATTTTTATTAGTGGGTTATGTTAAATGAAGTTTTATTAGTCAGGTGAGTTATTAATAAGGTTAGTTATTAATTTTCAAATGTGTCTCTTGCAACATAGGCATTTCAGGTGAAAAATAGTGTGCATTTTGAATGTGCACATGTGTGCTTTTAACTGTAAAAATAGATTTGCATCTTATATGTAAAAATCGTTTTTGACTGAATAGCCTGTCTTTACTTATATGTCCATGTTACTCTGGCAACACATATAGCAATGCACCACACCCATGTGGTGGTGCTGCATCAAAAAAAAATGCTACCTGTGCAGTAGTGCTGTACTCTGTGCTGTAACTCGCCAAATATCCTTACATACCCTCCTTTTGTTTTTAGAACTTGGCTACGATCCAAGCCAATACCTAAAAACAACTTGTTCTTTTTTTTCTTTTAAAATGCATGTGTATTGGGATATCTTTCTCTTCCTGACGTAGCTACTAAAATCAGTAACATTTTAATTTTTACTGATAGCACAATCAACCATCCACCCATGATTAGCAACAGGACAGCCAAACCCACTATTGAGCGCTGCCCCCAGGTTCCCCAATTAAATCTTTCCACTTCTATTATCCCCAGATTACTAATTGTAATATTGTTTTTTTCTCAAATTCATTTTTATAACATGTCTTTCTTTGTGATTCAATAAATATTCCACATCCGGATCTATTGGAAAAGTATCCCTTTGAAAAAAATCGATATTTTCCACTTGTCTTTCCCAAACATAATTTGTTACATGAAACAATGTTTACCCCCCAATTGACACAATTGTATCCGTTGGAACCTGTAAATAAAAAACATTATATTTCACCTGTTTAACCACGTATGTTCCATGGTTTAAATGTACTACCGTCATGTTCTTTAAACAGGTGCTGACCAACCATTTACCTCTGACCATCTTAGCCTGTGCCAGTTCTTCACTCCCCATATTGCTAATAATCACTTCACATCCTTCTGATATACTTGGGTCAGATTTCAAACCACAAATAGCATCTGTGGCATCAGGAACAAACGGTTTACCTGGACACATATAATTTTGTTCTTTAAATTTGACACGTTTCCAGGTTTGGTATTAAATAAACTTCAGGTTCCCATGACTGAAATGCCACCACTTCTGGAGTCTTAATCTTAATAAATGTGTCCTCTTGCCAAAATCCCACGTTGTGTACCCACTTCGTTTGATAAATAAGTTCAGGAGCTACATATGGGATGCATAGCAAAAATCCGATCTCTAGTCTTTCCAAGTCCACGTATAATGGCATTGCCCTACCCATTTCAAATGCAATTTTTACCTGTATTACATCAATTTCCCTCCTGGTCAATCTTTCTATCATTTGACGAATAATATCCTGCGAAACAAAATACAAGGGGATATGTCCTTGAATCAATTGTGAAACTGCAGTTTGAACTTCTCTCATATAATTTGTTAATAGTCTATCAACAGGACTCATTATGTTCAATATTTCATTTAAAGTTCTGTCATGCTTAAGTATTATTTTAGTCGCCCGTTGCATCACATCTGCTTGTTCATTTAGAATGATTGCAGTTTCATTTATGAATCTTACTTGTTCATCCAGTCCCCCTCTAATCCCATCTAATGTTTTTTGTATTATTTCTAGGTCAATACTCAGTTGTTGCGCTTTAGTACTCAGTGTTCCTACCGAAATAGAATTGGCTGTTGATATTGTGGTACCTATTATGGCTCCAACTATAGACATTACCAATGATATCGCGAGCATCACCTCACCTCTCTTTCCTCTCCTCTTCTTAATGTCTGCTGAATTCACAAATGTTTTCTCCAACTGCATTAATATATCTCTTATTGACTGCTCAGTGTCCTCTTTTCTTATTTCCAGCCACTCTTTAGTCTGTTCAATCTTAATTCCGGTATTGTTCAAATGTTTTTCAATCAAAATCTCAGGATTCAATGGTATGTAGATATCTTGGAAAATCATCCTTCTATCACTCATGATGAATCCTGGTGCCTCTTCCACCGCGATACCAGATGCTGGTCCAGGTTCAATGACAACCTGTGCTTCTGAATTCTTGAAGATCCCTCAAAATATCATCATCATTAACCATATCATCGGTATCATCTTCAATGCTGATCGCTTTGCAGCCTTGGTCTTCACCCCTCTTTGGGGCTTTCCCGGAATCCGTCCACGTGGGCTCCAGGACTCCATTGTCTCCCGTGACCTCCGGTATAAATAGTTAATGTTCTAAACTAAAATAGAAAAGAAACAGATTAAGTATATTGCACAATACTAACTTCACCCTTTTTCCAAAAAATAAAACATGCTTGGTAAAAACATTTTTTTTTTTTTTTTTAAATTAAACACAAGTTAAAAAGAAAACAAGCATATATAAAACAGCATTCAATATTTAATACATTTTTTCTCTGCACACCAACCATGAGCTTCCATTATATTTATTTATTTATTTATTTATTTATTTATTTATTTATTTACTTACTTATTTTATATTATATATGTTTACATATATTACAGTGTTTGTGTGCTATTATAACAATCAACTTTTTAACTTCTCTGTCACTGCCTCCTGATTTGTACCCATTTATTTTCTCTTTTTGTGTTCAAGGGACTTTATGTTGTATTGTGTGCATCAATGGGTAGTAGCCCCAGGGCTTTCTGTTTCTACATGCTCAAGCCGCCTGTTCTCGTGTCTGGGATGGCATGGTTTGATCTGATTTACATGGACAAACTGCTCTATCGCCATTTCACCTTCATTTTTCAAAATTTTATAAACCACAGGAGAGACCTTATCTATAATTCGAAATGGCCCCTGCCAGGCAGCTAGAAATTTAGAATTTTTCTGTTTACTTTTTCCAAAATGAAACTTGTACACCTGATCCCCTACACTGTATTCCTTTACTGATGTCTTTTTATCATAATAAGACTTTGCACTGTCAGCAGCTCTTTCCAGATTTCTCTGCACAAAAGCAAATGCATGTTGCAAATGCCTCCTCAGTTCATCAATATATTCATGAACTGTGGATGCACTCACAAGTGTTTGCTCATGTGTTCTGTATAGTAGGTGTTGTGTTAACACCATGTTCCTACCTGTCAAGACCTCATGGGGGCTAACACCTGTTGCTTTGGCAGGAGTTGATCTGATTGACATCAAAACCACCGGTAAACGTAAATCCCAGCTGGAACCTGCTTCTGCCACAAATTTCTTTAAAATATCCACAACAGACCTATTGCTTCATTCAACTCCACCTGAAGAGGCCGCCCGATATGCAATATGTAGTTTTCTTTTCACACCCAGTATTTGCCATACCTTACTCATTAGAATACTTGTGAAATGACTTCCTCTGTCTGACTCGATTCTTTGTGGCAACCCAAACCTTGAGAACACATGGTTCTCCAGCAATGTGGCTGCTGTTTGCGCACTACAATCTGGTGCAGGAATGCATTTAATCCACTTTGACATCAAACATACCACACTTAAAATATAACGGTTTCCTCTGCTCGACCTTTTTAAAGGCCCTACATAGTCTATGTGCAAATCTGACCATGGAAGAGTTAGGCCTCTTTTCATTAATGGGGCTCTATGCATTGTTGAAGCAGGTTTAAATTGGGCGCATACTAGACATCCTCTAGTATATAATTCCGCATCTTGGGACATATGTGGCCAGTAAGCATAATCTTTTAGTATTTCCAATGTTTTTTGTGAACCTCTATGGCCTGCAGTTATGGCATCATGTGCATGGTGTAGCATTAGCCCTCTGAATGAAAGGGGTACCACCCACTGTATTTTTCTGTTATGGACTCTCTAATCATGAGTCCATCCTGTAATCTAATTCGCGTTTTGTTCTTTAATAGCACCCTCAACTCTTCTTTTCCCATACAATCATTTTCTGTTAAAAGATTTTGTTCAGGATCTATCAAATGATTATAATAGATTCCCAAAATTCGATCATTCTTTTGTGCCTCAATCAAATCTTGGTCTGGCGTGTCATGACTCCACTGTACCACTGGTTGATATACCTCCTTTGGTGCTTTAGAACGTGTTACTGCATTAATTTGTATTTCACCCATTAAATAATCAATAGGTAGCAATTCTCCCATCACAGCCCCAATCTTAGCCAGGTGGTCTGCCTTATCATTTCCCTCCTTATCCTCTCCTGGTGTTTTTAAATGCCCACAAATTTTTCTCCAGTATATTGTTAAATTATTCTCTGACACCAATTTGTCTATGGCTTGTATCATTTTTCCATGTTTAAGTGGCTTTTTGTTGTATGTAACCATGCCTCTTGCTTTCCAACCAGGCAAATACTCCACAAAGCTATTCCGTGCGTAGTCAGAATCAGTCACCAGGACAATTTCACTGAACTTTTTATCAACTGCAGTAGCAATTGCTTTATAAACGGCTGCCAATTCCGCCACCTGACTGCTCCTAGCTCCAATCCTCATCCCTATACTGGGGACGCCTTCACATTTAACCAGACATTTCCTATTCCTGCCACTAATTGTTTATTACTGTCATTTTCAATGTGAAAAGCACAACCATCCACATATACAGTTGGCAAATCCTTGCATGTTTTTTCATCAAAAGCTTTGTGTGGTGATTGTTCAAATTCCTGCAAACTAGTTTCCACTTCCATTTCATTTGGTATTTGTTCAGCTGCGCAGTCATGTAAGTCAGCTAACCCTTGAGCAATTGGGTTCTTTTATTTTGTCCATATCTCACTTCTACAGAAAAACCTTGTAATGCCAGCGTCCATGAAGTGATTCTGGACTGCGCTAGATTACCTGATCTAATTCTTTTACTCCCTAAAAATTGCAAAGGTTGATGATTTGTTTCAATAATCACCTTTTCTCCCTGAACAATGGGGCGGAAATGTTGTAGCGCCCACACAGTGGTTAATAGGGCCTTTTCACATTCATTAAATTTCATTTCAACTTGGGAAAATGCCTTACTTGCATAGGCAATGGTTTTGTGATTCAAATCGTGTTTTTGTGATAACGCTGCTGACATACAATGTTCAGAAAAACCTATTTCTATAAAGAAATCCCTGTCCTTTATGGGAGATGCTAAACATGGTGCCTTTACAAGACATTCCTTTAATTTAGCCACTGCATCATACTGCTCTTTTTCCCATTTCCAGGGAGTATTCAGTTTAAGCAGTTTAGTCAATGGTTGAGTGATTTCTGCATACTTTCTGTTATAGCCTGTCATCCCTAATAAACTTTTTACTCCTTTCACATTTTTAGGATCCTTAAATCTTTGTATGGCCTCTATTTTCTTCTTTTGTGGATTTAGCCCATGTTCAGTCACTTCATGCCCTAGAAAGTTCACTTTTTTCTTGCACCATTGTGCTTTTTGTAAAGATACTTTGGCGCCTGCTTTCTGCAATTGGCCTAGCACATGTCTTATTTCATCAAAATGGCTTTTCAGGCCTTCATTTTTTATCAGGACATCGTCCACGTAAACTATTGTTCCTCTTTCCGCTGCATCCGGCATGGACTTTCTCAAAAATATGCCAAATTCACTCCCACTATTGATGTACCCGAACGGAGCTGTAAGCCAGGCGTATTGAGTCCTGTCAAATGTAAAGGAAAATAAATGTTGTATCTCCTCTGCCAATGGCACGCACCAATATCCAGAGGTGAGATCTAATGTGGTAAATACTTTTGAACCATGTACCTGAGCTAGGCCCTGATCAATGAATGGCAGTGCCATCTAGATACTGGTACTCTTTTATTTAACTCTCTCAAGTCAGCACATAGCCGCCATTGACCATTTGGCTTTAACACACCTAAAATAGGTGTATTGGATGTGCTATGAATGGGCCTGATGATTCCCTGCGATTCCAAATTTTTAATAATCTCTGCCAATGATTCTAAACATGCCAGCGGTAGTCTATACTGGCGTACAAACACTGGACTTCTGCTACACCCTTCTGGTAGTGTGGCCACATGTAAATCAGTTAAACCACAATCATAAGCATCTTTTGCAAATACATCCTTAAACTCCATAAATATCTCCCTCAGATTGTCCCTATCCTCATTGCTGTCACACGCATCTGCTAAGGAGATCTGCTCTTCTACCATTTTGGAAAATTCTGGAAAATCTTCTGGTAAGGGAATCTCAGCGCTTTCCTCTAACTGTGTGGCTGTGTCTTTTTGTAAAGCTGCCACTTTTAAATATTTTGGCATATCAGCTTCCACTTCAATGGGCTGATTTTCTGTTTCATTTTCATTTAAATTAAATATTATGCAATCCTCTTGATGGCAGCACACTGTCTCATTTGAATCATAAGGATACACAGAATGAATTTTAAATATTCCTTTGGGCTCAGAGTCCATGTGTTCTTGCAACTCACCCTTGGCATCTACATACTTTTCAGGGATATTTCCAATCACCATGTTATTTAAATCTGCCGTATAATGTTATTTTTGTATGGCCATTCCTAATGGGGAGTTTTCCTCTAAATGAATATCCTGACAACCTTTATTATTTACCATATTTTTTACAGATCCTTCACCAATATCTACCAATGGAATGTATTCATAATACAGGCCTTGCTGTTTTATGGATTCATTCAGGCATACAAATGCATCAGAGTCTTTCATCTGCTGTCCATTTTTGCATTTCAGTGTTATTGCAAACTGTTTTGTAAATGCAGGAATAATAGTATCTTTCCTCATTTGTAATTCGATTGCATAAGGAACCAGTTGTGCACAATGATAAGCCCTTCTTTTGTCTTCAAATTCAGGTGCCGGCCCACATAGGCGTGACCAGATTTTTTGATTAAGGAAATCTAACACCATACACATTCTGTGCATGATGTCATTGCCCATGTAAAAGTAATTTTATGCTCCACTCACTATCCATACATTATGGTAAATTGTTTTCTGCCCAATGCTAATTTTAAGCATGCATCTGCCTGCAATTCGGTTTTCAAAGTCTGGACTGTCCAACCCAGAAACATATTGGTTTTTAATCCTAAATTTCGGGATTTCTTCCCTCTCCATTATTTTTTGCAACAATTTCTCATTAATCAAATCAAATTCTTTAATGTGATATAGTATGAAAATGAATTCAAACTTTACACATATATTAATGCACATAAAAATCATACATATATATGAGATTGTACATATAGAATCATCAAACCAAAAATCCCTACAAATAACATCTAATACAAAATGCAAGTCGAGTAAGATAAGAGAAGTTGAGAGTTTAAATTAGAAGAAAGGTAGACATGGTCACTAAAGACCTTCGAATTATTAATTACATAATTTTAAAACGGCTTTGCCTATTTTTCAAGCACCCTCAGGTCACTACGTACAAATCAGCGTTAAGGTTTACTCAAGTTTCCACTTCATGTTCTATCTGTTGCCAGACATTATACAGGGCTATGAATAAATGCATATTCGATGTATTGGTACAGTACTGCCAAAACCTAAATTTGGGTATAGTAAGCGGATCATGCACAAATTCACCCAAGAAATGGACAATAGTCTTCTTGAGTGCTCTACATTGCGTTAGAACATGTCTAGCGGTCTCTAGGCACACAGTAGATTTACACAGTCGGCAAGTTCGCTCTGCTGTATGTATATTTTCCCTTGCTCCTATTTTAGATAAAGTAGGCAGTTGTTCCAATCTAAATAGAATAATAAAACGGCGGAGTCTTCTGGTTGGGCAAAGGAAAAGGTAGTCCTGTGGTTTCATGAACTTATATACTCTATAGTTAACGAAATGGTAAGATTTGAGGGAGTCCAGATGGGCAAAATTCTCTAGCCAATCCCAAAGGTCCACCTTTTTCCCCAGTGCATTTAGCATTTCTTTAGTCACACTTGTCCCTCTATGCGTCCAGCCAATTTCATTAAGGAATTTTCCCATATCTTTATACAAGGATGAGGTGGTAAGTTTTTTGCTTAGTTCCTGATGTAGGGCCGTTAGTAGGGGATTAGGGGAACCACTTGTCATTTTGAGGTAGAACCCAGTTCTTTTTTTCAGCACCATAGCCTTGAGTGACGGCAGGCCTAGCTCCAGTCTTATCAAGGCCATTGGCACCCCCGGGGGAAGCCCCAACATACGCCGCCAGAACTTTCCCTCTAGCACTTGGAGCCACGCCAAATTTACCGTCAACAATGATTCCAGGCCATAGATTACCATGGGTGCAAAAACTTGCATATACAGGTGGCGTGTTCCCCACAAAGTGAAGCCCCCTTGTTTGTTGGTGAAAGATGCGATAAGTGCGATCGCTTGGAGGGCCCTGTTGTTACGGCCCTGTTTGCAGAGCGCATAGTCTCCTAGGGGCTCTATTTCCACTCCTAGGTAGCGGTAAGATGGGGCGTACAGAATTGTCTGTTTATGTACTATCAGATTCACACAAGTTACTCTTTTCTTAGTGAATCTTAATACGTTGGTCTTCTGCAAATTGATGGTCAGGCCATTGATCTTAGCATATTCCCAGAGGACATGTGCAGAACGCCTGAGACCACCGATGGTGTTATCAAAGACTACCAAGTCATCTGCATACGCCAAGACCACACACATCACCTCGCCTAACTTTGGTGGACAATTATTAACCTCCACAAGTGTCGCCGGGATGTCGTGTACATACAGATTATAGATGAGAGGGGCTGTGACACAACCCTGCTTCACCCCTCTGTTTTGGATCACATTTTGGGTCGACTGCCCCTCCTGATTGAGTCGGAGGCTCACCGAGGTGTCTCGGTGGAGCAGTCTGAGATAATATAGCAGACCTGTGGGACAACCCAGTACTTCTAGTTTGTTCCAAAGCCTGGCTCTTGGGATTGAATCAAAAGCGGCCTTAAAGTCGATGAACAATGCGTACATTGGGGGCTGGTCCTTACTAAGTGCTCTCATACGCAGTATGTCCATTACTAAAAGGTTATGTGAGGTCGAGAACTCCCGCCTAAAGCCGCATTGGAATCTGCTGAGTATTTGCTTTTCTTCCACCCATTTTTGCATTTCACTGAGTAGAAGGGAGGCAAAAAGTTTCCCAGACACATCCAGCATGGATAGTAATCTATAATTACTTGGATCTGTGCGGTTGCCTTTTTTATACACCGGGATCAAGATAGCCTTTTGCCAAGATCGAGGGATTTCCCCCAGTGCAAATACCTTATTAAAGAGTACAGAGAATAGCTCTGCCCAAAAAGACGAGTTACTTTTTACCACCACATTCGCTAGCCCGTTGGGTCCGGGGGCTCTAGAAGACTTAAGGGTAACAATTGTGTTAAGTATTGCCCCAGGTGAGACATCAACGGGTTGAATGATCGGAGGTTTCCCCATAGGCCGGCTTGCCGACCCCTCTTCTTCCATATTGCGATTTAGGAGAAATTGCTCCCATACTTTCTTATTTATTGGATTGGCAACTAAGCCTTTGGCCCTAGTTCTATTTTCATTTAAAAGTGCCCATATACTTCGAGAGTTTCTGGAACAGATAGTTTTAATAAGTCGCTGATAGCAGTTGTTCTTCTCTGTTGACTTGACGCTCTTCACCTCCGACCTATATCGATTTTTAATTGATCTTAGTTTCTGTTGGTATAAGGTTTCAGAGAGATTCTGGCTTTTTAGACTACGTATCGTTCTTCTCAGTCCTCTCTTGAGAGCTCTGATTTTCCCGTTATACGGGAGACGAACATTTCCTTCTTTCATAACATATCCCTTTTTAGTTGCTGCGTGATGGCCTGAGAAACCTGATATCCACTCTTCTATTTCATTAGCAGACATAGCCAGGAAATCTCGTCCGCTCTCTTCTGTGTCCCACTTTAGCGCTTCTGATGCCGCTTTGACATTCTTCTCAGACCAAATAATTCTAGTTCCTGCCCCGTTAGTTGCAATACTTCCAATATTTAGCTTGGGAGTGTCAGGAATCGGAGTCATAAATGAACATAATATTGCCGCATGGTCACTCCAACTGTTGGGCTTTACCCACATATCCGCCACTCTAGTCTGCATCAGGGGGCACATAAATATGTAGTCCAATGTACTCCATGATGATCCATTGGACCAAGTGTGCTTCCCCGGCCTGTCACCCGAGGTGCGGCCGTTGATCATAGCCAGGTCCCAAGAATCAAATAATTGCAACCACCCTAGGCCTTCCTTTTCTCTCTTTCCATGGGTCATCCTGCATCTAGCGCTAAGGCCTGGATTGGTAAAAATAGAAGTTTCATCTTCCATATGACAATTAAAATCCCCCACTATCATAACTGCCGCATTGTTTGGTCCCATTGACCAGGAAGACAGTATATCCAGTATAGCCTCTTGCAGAGAGTCTCTTACACCTACGCCGGGGGGATTGTAGAGGTTGATAAGCAGAAGCTTACCACTTCCCTTATCTTGAGGGTATGCTACCTCTACGGCCAACAATTGGTCCTCAGCTCGGCATTGAATTTTGCGTGACATCATGGAGTTTACAACCCCCGTAAGTAAGCCGCCAAACGGACGTCCTTTGCTTCCCCGGTGTGCCGGTGATTGGTGTATAACATCGCCATCCAAAAAAAGGGGTTCCCGAGCCCAGGTCTCTTGTAGGCAGATAAAGCTATGCTGGAATAAAAGAGCTGCCGAGCCCTCTGCCCTAAGTAGATGGGAGAAGCCTCTACAGTTCCAAGATAGTAGTGATAGGCTTCAATGCTTATACACCAGCTTCGGAAGTGTCTCTAATAGAGACTTAATTGCTTGTTGTACTTCAGCCAGTAATGGGTTTTCCCCTACCACCAGGCAGGAATCGTTTTCCAGATTTGAAGTTATATCTGGGACTTCAGGAATTGCTGTGAGGTCTTTCTCCTGCAGATCCACATCAATAGTGATGTCCACTGCTTTCAGCTCTTCCTTATATTCTCTGAGTAATTGGGCGGTATTCAGAAACACGCAGTGTAGAACAGAGACATTAGGATTAGGGCCCGATAGTCGCTCAATAAACAGAAAGTCCTCTGATTTTAGTACTCGGAGTTGAGGGATATGGTATAGCCTGGTCAGTAGCTCCGATCGTGCCAGCCAGGAGTGGTTATCCCTTGGGTATAGGTTCTTTATAAGGCAGATGCGATTTGTGTGGTTAACCTGGGCATCCTTCGTTTTCTCTGGCAATATAGGCTCCAATGATTCTCTTAATGACCGTCTCTCATATGAGGTATCATGCTGGGTTATTATGCTTGCTTCACACTCTATTTCAGAGTTCTCCCCGGTAATAAGATCGAGGTTCTCCTCATTTTGCTTCTCTTTGGGTTTCAACCAATCTGCCAGAGGACCTTTTTTCTCTGCCATCCGAACAGCCGCTCTCCTCATCCTTTTCCGGGCTTTTCTTGAGCGAGTTTCCATCGCAGGGCCACTTCTCCCCAAAGGAGGCAAAGAGCCTGTTGTTGGAGGTTTATTTTTAAGAGCCTTTTTTGCCAGTCTCCGTTGTTTCCGTGTGAGGGGGCCCTGAGGACTATAATTCTGCTCCCGATCTACTTCCTCGATGGAATCCTCTTCGATCGAGATGTTAGTCTCCAGTTCCTCCTGAACCACACTATCCTCTCTCTCGTCTACCTTATCTTCCATCTCCTTGGCAATTTGAAGGGCCTCTGCTAACTTTTCTTCCGCATCCTCTTTTGGTAAATTCTTCAATTCCAGTGCTAGTGAAACTGCATTGGAATTTACCAGGATACGACCCGTCATCTGTAGCAGAATTTTTAGAGCAAATTGGAGGGCGCCCACGGACGTTTGCAGCTCAGCTAGTTGGGTAGAGCCAGATATAGATCCCCTATCCCCCATTGTCTCATTGTCTGGCTCATCCTCCATCGAAGCCATTGCAAGATTCGGGGAAATGGAGAGACGTTCGCGGTATCCTGCCACATTATGCTCCCCCGCTACAGAATTCCTGCTGTTATCTTTCCGGGTCGGTGAGCCACTTGGAATAGTCTGTGGGGTATAGGGTTGCATTTCTCTTTGTATTGTCAGACACAGGTCCAGGAGGGAGTTATTATCAATATCGTCATAATTGGAAGAATTGATAGAATGACTAACCCTGGACACTTGCGCCGGCCCCTCGCTCTGCGCAGGCTCTTCATCAATTGTGGTGGAGTTTGTCTCGGGCGGTGGGTTTACCGGGAAAAACTCAGTGATGGCACCTTGTGCTACCGGGAGTTCATATTTAGCATTCTTCCTTCGTTTGACCCCTTTTTTATTGGGCTCCTTAGGCTCTTTCTGAGCTTGTGTCTTATTATTCCTCAGATTATATATAGAGTGTGTAGCTCTCTTCCCCCGCTGCATCACTATTATTCTGGCACCTTAATGTGATTGGGGGATTCGTGGGGTCTGCTAATTACAGAGAACTGCACAGTTTGTTACAGATAGACAACTCACTCAGAACACTGCTCTGGCAGAATAGGGACTCAAGTTTGTGCCCAGCGAGCCACGGAACACCCGGGAAGGAGCTATAGCATCCCCACTTACTCCCTGTTCCCTGGTATTCTCCATGCATGAGTCATTTTTCTTAAATCTGTCCATTTGTTCTTTTGGAATTCCTAATGTTTCTTTTTCATTTGTGCAAATCTTTACTGTTTTATTTAGCTCTAGGTTAAACCGTACCTCTTTTTTAGAAGTATTTGCACTTTCTGTCACATGTTAATTTACTGGCACTTTCATTTTTAATTCATTAGGCATCTCAGAGTCGTTATGCAAAATTATATCAGAGCAATCTGTCATTTTGGCACTGCAGTTATCATGAGTACTTAGTCACTTTTCGGAAGCCCCCCGGTCATTGCTATGGCCATCAGCCCCCTCTTTGGAAGGTTGTTTTTGCGCTGTATAGAGCTTTCCTATTTGCTCAGCTAACATTTTCACATGGGCCTCAAGGCACTGGAACCTTTCCATCTCTCTAGAATCCTCTTTCTGTGGCCTAGGTCGATATTGGTTGTTTTCCCCCTGATTGGATCTATTCTGATACCTCTCAGGTGATTGATATCGGTTGGGATGGTTTCTGAACTCTTGATTCATTTGTGGAGGGGAGCGGGGTGCACCCATCCTTTGATTATAGTCCCCTGGTGGGGAATCATTGTACTGACGTGGATTGTAGTTCATGTTTTGCCTCATATCCTGTCTCTCAGATTGTGGGTACTGGCCCCTATGTTGATTTCCATTATCAGTAAATCGATCCACATATCGGGGTCTATCCTGATTACCATATATCATGGTGTTGGGATCAAATCTGCTCTGTGTCCCCAATGACTGGTAGGGACCATAATTTCTTTGATCTTGATTTTGTCTCTGGTTATTGTTCGTACCTGCCATATCAGGCCGATATCCTACCCGGGGTCTGTCCCCTAAATACCTAGGGCTGATGTAGCTCTCCCTATTACTAGGATCATATGATTGGAACATTGGTACAGGGAATGGCGATCTTTGTTGATTACCCCTTTGTTCAGGTGTCACATTATTTTTACCTTGGCTTTGAGCAGACTCAAGGGACATTTTGGCTGACCTGATTTCCATTACTGTGGCTGAGGGTGCTTTAGATTTAGGTCTAGTATCTTTCATTTTATCACTTTCTCTGCCCTGACAATAGAGTACCTCATATAGTTTTGTGCTTTCATGTACAATCCATTCAAGGGACTTGTCACAGTCAAATTCACGGACCAATTGGGATATGATGTCTTTCTGTAGCCCATAGAAGTATGCAGTTTTAAACTAATTGGAATTTGGGTCAAAAGATACATCAAAGCGAGAAAATGCTCTTTTTAAGTCTTGTAAAAATTGGCGAGGGGATGTATTAGGTCCAGCAGTGATTGTGTAAGCGACTTTCTTTGCCTCCTGCAATGACTGAAAAGGAGAAAAATGACGCCTATTTTCTTTTTCAAACTCCACCCAGGTCATATTCTGCTGTTCATTTAATCCCCTTATGATACTGGCCGTCGGGGCATCTAAAGTTAAATGAAAATATTGTCTGTACTGTTCCTTAGGTATCTGGAGTGCTTTAAAAATGTCATGCACCGCTTCTAAGTGATCCTCAATGCAGCATTCACCTCCCTTTTTAAATGGTTTGATCAGGGCTTTAATGGATTTCATTATTTTTATGGGGCTACTTGTTGCAATGCATGGAATTGCACTATTTTGTGATTCAATCCTGTTTTCAGGTGTATGAGATTGGTGGCTGCCCCCAATGGGAGTATCAAATCCCCCAAGGGCACTGCAACCAAGTTCAGTCACCGGCCCAGTCACTGGAGCACTAGCTCTTTGGGCAGAACTACAATTCACCTCCACTCAATTGAATGTGGTACCCTGCCGCCTCTCCTGGGACCTGGGAATGCACATTTGCTGTTCTAAGTCCTTACACTTTTTAAGGAGTCTGTTTGCTTCATTTTGCAAATAGTTGTTTTCATCACTCATCTTATTAATCACCTCCTGCATGTCGCACATTTGCATTTGGCATTCATTGAACTCTTTATTTCTCTTGTCTCTTTCTTGAATCATTTTAATCATTTCTTGTTCTGCACTCTGGAGATCACATTCTTTTTCACAATGTTCTTTTTATAAAATCTGCATTTCTAAAACAACCTCATCTTTATCCTGCCTAATGTGGCCCCCTAAAGCTTTTAAATGTACCAATTCTTGCTCACTGTCTTCAAACTGTTTCTTGCTTTTGCACAATTGAGAATCAAAATCCCTGCATTTTAACTGCATGTCTTTTTGGCATACATCCAATTCTGCTCTTAACATTTCCTGATTTTTACTTGCCCCATCTAATTCAGTCTTTAACCTGTTAATTAGCTGGGTATCATTTTCCTGCATTCGCAGGGACTTATTCAAAATAAACCATATTTTGCCACATAGCCGTATTAAACAGTCTTTCTCTGCGCTTTTATCGGCTGCATTCAATAATCTTGTAAGGCAGACCTGAATTATGCTAGCTTCTGCAAAAATATTGTCTAGTTTTTCTTTCTGCACCTCACCCTGAATGCGGTCACGCCATTCTAAGATGCTGTTCGACGACCACGTCCCATGTGCAAACAACTTTGCCTCTAAATATTGCACTAGGTCTGAAAATGTGGTTTCCCTTTGTGACATTCTGAAATTCGTTTTTAGTGGCACACTGCTATTATAAAATGGGTTCCCTTTAATGTGCAAATGGCAGTGTGAGACACGCTTGCCACGCCCAGTAGGTACTCTATAATCACTTTCCCGGCCTGCAACGCTCCATAAATATGTTGGGTATTTTGTGGATATTTGTGGCTTTGCAGTATTTTCTTACCGCCAAAATACCTTTAGCAATAATCACTCTCTGTATTCATATTGGGTCACACATGACAATAATACATTGCATTATTTCAGAATTCAGACCTATTTAGATGATATGCGCGGTAGTTTGCGTGGTTGGTTGGTATAGTGGTTGGTTTATTTGTGGCCCCAATATCCAACATCCCTTGTTTTTATCTAGATTGTTCTTGATCACTAGAGAGACCTCAGGCCTACATTTTAGCGATACCACATTTTCAGTGTTAGTGTTGTGTGCCACCATGGGCTATTGTGGTATTTTTGTGGTAATTTCCACTACCTTATATACGGTAGGGAACTATGTCCAGAGAGTCTCTCTTCCCGTTGGCTCATGTACCTCCAACAGGCTATGCTACAAACAGTCACTCACAACTGTCCATACTGAATAGAATCATGCACACATCTGTTTTAAAATGACAATTGCACTGTTTAAAAATCTACCCACGTTTAAACCTTTCCCCATGCAAAATGAAAGAGAGAAATAATACACACTAGCTATCTGTTTTCAAATATTTTTGTATTATAGAAATTTCTTTTAAACACAGTTTAACTTTTATTACAGAAATAAATTAAATGGTACAACATTATTTGTGATAAAATGAACAGAGAGCTGCGAGAATATATTCAATTGGTAACATTAAATATGCTGATAAGAGACTGAGACTCCCTCGAATACACTGACTGAACAGTTTCGCACACCTTCGCACAGCTCGCACTCGCTTCTATAATTACCTTATCTGTTCAGCATGAGTTTTCTCCGGCTATTCTCTTTCTGAATTTGGCTCCCTTGAAAATCAACCCCAGTGAGAACAAGCCTCTGCCGTTCTCAAACCGAGGTTATTGCCTGGAACTCTCAGCTTTTGCAGCAGGAATCCCCAGCCAGGAAACAGATCCTTCTCCCAGCTCTGCAAGATCTCGATTGTTCTCTTCCTCCCCTCAAGCTTCTCCAGCAAAGTTCTAATCACAGCCTCTAGCATGATACTTGCTATGACGCTGCTCCAATCAGAATCAATCATGTCATCTCCTCCCTCACTACACAATGGCTCACTTCTACAGTGGCAATTGTAACAAACTGATTTCCTGTTCCTTCGAGTTCTTTGCTTCCTGTAGTTATGTGGACAGAGCAGCAGAGAAAAAAAAATGAATGTGCGTTTAAAAGTTCACTTTCAGAGTAGGCCTAATTCTGCAGTGGAGACACATTTTTATTAGTGGTTATGTTAAATGAAGTTTTATTAGTCAGGTTAGTTATTAATAAGGTTGGTTATTGATTTTCAAATGTGTCTCTTGCAACATAGGCATTTCAGGTGAAAAATAGTGTGCATTTTGAATGTGCACATGTGTGCTTTTAACTGTAAAAATAGATTTGCATCTTATATGTAAAAATCGTTTTTGACTGAATAGCCTGTCTTTACTTATATGTCCATGTTACTCTGGCAACACATATAGCAATGCACCACACCCATGTGGTGGTGCTGCATCAAAAAAAATGCTACCTGTGCAGTAGTGCTGTACTCTGTGCTGTAACACGCCAAATATCCTTACAGACACAAGAGAAGGTACCACCCTAATCAGTAATGTATTCAGTCTAGCTCTTGTTACAAGACAGCATTCCCTGATGAAATTAGTCCACCGTAAACATTCCTGAATTTTGTTTTTGGAAAGAAGAAGGACGATTAGAATGTAGCTGCAGCTCTTGTTGTTCCCTACACACTACCATAACCATTGTAAGCTGTTTTTGTAAAGCAGTAGTGCATTACTTATTCATATGCCTTGGGTTATTAGATTGATCTAGTGCATTTATCATAGGCAATAGGCATTGGATACGCTGATGCCAAGGAATGTTCTTCACTTTTGGGTTAAATCCACAAGATATAAGAATGAAATGTGTCAATATTGCCTCGGGTTTGTTCCAGATACGTAACCAGTGGGTAATAGGCTCAAGAATGAAATCATCTACCAAAAAAGTGTAGAGGAGCAAGTGGACGCATTCTCCCTAGTCAATGTCCCCTCATCCCCACCCTATTGGAGTGGCAGTCAAGGAACCACAATTGGGAAAACATGCACAAGTTTATGTAACATGTCCACACAACGTCGACTATATGAAAAACAATATGCACTCAGGTAGCCATTCAGAAGATACCCTCACATTGAAACAGTGGAGGAAACCTACCAAGAAGGATGTACCTTGCCAAGTTGTCGAAAGGCATCCATGAATAAAACGGTGCGCAACATGGATGTACGTTAAAATGAAGTCTAATAGAAAGAATGCATAGAATATTCACAGTCCTATCTCAATGTGGCACAGGCTAATATTCACAGTTCTATCTTAATGTGGCACAGGCTAGTATTAACAGTTACCTCTTAATTTGGCAGAGGCTAATGGTCAGAGTCCCCTCCAAATGTGACTCAAGGCAAGATCAACAATTCTCTGAGTGCAATGCAGGCTAATATTCATAGTTCTATCTCAATGTGGCACAGGCTAGTATTCACAGTTCTCTAGATGTGACTTAAGGCAATATTAACGATTGTCTGTGAGTGTGATGCAGGATAATATTCACAGTTTATCTCAATGTGGCACAGGCTAGTATTCACAGTTCTATCTAGATGCAACTCGGGTAATAATCACAGTTTTATCCCAATGTGGCATTCCCTAGATGTGAATTAAGGCGATATTAACAATTCTCTCTGAGTGTGACGCAGGCTAATATTCAGTTCTATCCAGATGCGACTCAGGTAATAATCAATTAATGATGCCAAATATTGGATTATATTGGACTTATAAAAAGGCATAAAGTCAATATGGGATAGAGTGAGCAAGTCTCTAAAGGCCAAAAGGAGAACTACACACAGCATAAGTGAATCAAAACATGTTAAATGCACTGTCAAATTGAACAAATTCATGGGCTTGCAAAACCGATGAAAAGCTTGCAAACAAGGGCTATTCATTAGGCCCAGAGCTAAGGTAGCAGTGTACCTACACTCTCTCCAATGCCTCAAGACAGTGCAGACTGGCAAGGTGAACCTTCAAACAGAAGACACTGGCATGAGTCCTACCGATAAGAGAGGGTAGCCTAATTGGGAAAGAAAGGAAGAGCTGACGTATATCCAACCACCTGGGTTTTGTTTCTATATATGTGCTGGTAACAAGCCGAATGTCCAAGGTTGGATTTGGGTTGCCAACCAATCAGAATAGCCTGCCATGCACATTTGCATACAATGTTGCAAAGTATTAGTCCGCTGCCACATTTCCTGCTATGACAAATAGCCTAAACCATGTGATTAGAAGTAGCTCAGGGTGTGTCCTACAGATAAGGGGCTGCCAATGAGAAAATAATCTTTATGCATTCTATACTCAGACATGATCCCCTAATCCAATCCTACCCCTCAATAAATGTTTGAAGTATGCCACGTAGGATGATGTCATAGGTGACACATCTAGCGTTATATAAGCTATGCATACATGATAAAACTGTGTGATCTTGCATGGGTCGAATTGATGAGTGTTTATTCACCCTGCTTTCCTTCTTGAGATTAAAGCAGTATTTTACCATCTCCTTTGAGTCTGTCCGGTGGTTGGGTCAGAAATATTTTCTTGGTAATTCCATCTAGCACAACACACGCTTCAAGAGGCTAAAGCACAAAAAGGAGGCTCAATTACCTTTGTGTGTGGAAAAATTAGGAGTCGATTTGGACTAACCCAACATTTTCTTTGTAAACTTTAATTCCATAGTGTATAGTGTTTGAATCATCTTTTTTTTATTACAATCAATGTTAATGTGTATCTACAAAGCACAATATACATATTTGAGCAGATTGTCTATACTAGTCATTCATATTTTTTTCTTTGAATTAATGTTTGTGTGAATTTGAATGAAAATGTAAGTGAGATAGCAGCAGGTAGGATGTGTTTTCCTATCTATAGACATGATAACTGTTTTAATTTGAAGTATTGTGGATAATTCCTTGATTTATTATTTTATATAAAACGTAATACTCAGATTAAAGCACTCAGATTGTGTGGTGTGATTGTTGCACTGGGGATAGCACTAAATTAGTGTCAGTTTTCTGTAAATGAATTGATAGACAAGTACATGTATTCTATCAATATATCTAATTATATTATCTTGAAAGAAATAGTTTCTGACACGTTTCATCTTCCCTGAAGCTGTGATGCGAGAACTTGTACACCTGAAAAACTCAACCAAGATGACACTTGTAGTACACTTCAGGGATGTTTTAAGAGATAAAATGAGTTGACATTAATTTAGAACAAGTACTGGAGGTGAGTATTAAAATATGTAACCTGAGAACAAAGGCTCTTACTACATCTCTCACTAATGCTGTGGTGGGACTCCTTAACAAAGGACTATCCTTTTCTCCATCTATCTACACCAACTGCACAGACATACAGATTGATCTTTTTAAATTCATGAGAAGTTTTTCTCTGGTAAAAAGCGGATGAAAGAGATGCAGGAGTTAGTGACACCAATTAGTAACACAATGATTGAGGATATCAAGAATATGGGATTATTTCTTACATTGGGAGAGGAAGACAGCAATTTGGAACAAAAAGTAATGCAAGATTTAGATATTCATGAGGATACGCTATTCCAGAACTTAAAAGGAAATCCAAACATACACCAGGACTTTCTACTGATAATGTGATCGAAAATGTTGATACAGCTGTTACGCTGGATATTCATAGATTAGCAGAAGAAACAAGCAAATGTTCTCGTAGATTGAGAAACTATCAGTAAAAAAATGAGAGGCACGCATTGAACAAACTGAGGAGTGATATGGATATAATTATAACAGAAGCGGACAACATTCTCATCATTGATAGGAATGGCTATCTACAAATGGCTACTAACCACTTGCATATTCCATGCTGTTACCAAACTCTTTCACAGAATCCAACCAAAGGAATCACAATAGAAGTCAAGCATATGATTTATAAATGTCACAGACAAGGACTCCTCTGAGATGATGAAAGATCATTTCTAAATGTGGAACACCCCACAATACCAACAATGTACTTTTTGCCTAAAATCCACAAACCATTCTCAAAGATTCCTGCAGGAAGGCCAATTGTGAGTGCTATCAGATGGGTTACAAAGCCACTCTCCATATATATATATAAACAATGTGATACAGATTGAAATCTTGCAATTACAATCATACTTGCGGTACACTATGCACTTTTTACATTTGATTAAAGATGTCAACTGGAAATCAGATTATTTACTTGTGACACTCAATGTACATGCTTTATATACATCGAATACTCATAATTTAGCTTTGAAAAATATTACACCTACGCCAACACCTCAGCATCATTTTATACACATTTTGAAATGATCAAAGAATTGTTTGAATTTTTCTTGATGAATAATATTTTCCGCTTCAATGGATAGGTCTATAGACACACCAAGGGCATTGGTTTGAGGGCCAATTATCTGCCTGCCCTTGAAAAAAAACTCATGTACTAGCTCCCACAGAGTTCTCAGAGCATGTAATCAGTTGGAACAGAAATATTGATGATGTACTCTTAATCTCACTCATTTCCTCGTCTTTGGCTGTTCTTACTTGAATTTTCTTACAATATCTGTACTAAATCCTATCCTATTTCCTTCCTGCTTATCTATCAATCCCCTCACCCCATTGGCTCCTTTTGTGATGATATTGATCATCTTTTTTCGTGTATTCTTCCCTCTTCCACCCCTCTGATACTGTTTGGTGGCTTCAATATTCACCTCTTGTCGACACATTCCTCTCTCCCTTTTCTCTCAATTCTTGACTTTCACCTTCTTCACCATCTTTATTCTTCTCCATCTCACATTTCCAGTTCCTGTCTTGATCTTATTTTTCCTTCATCCTTTTCTGCCTCTCCTGTTTCATCTCTCCCAGTTTATCTTTCTTACCACTATCTTCTTTCTGTGTCACTGTTTCCTCAAGTGTGTTCACATTCTTCTGTATTCTACTCTGCAGCATCATTCTATTGGTGTGATTTACGTAACTTTAACTCTTCACTCTTTACCCCTTTCACCTGATGAGGCTGCCTCTACGTTTTCTTCCTCTCTCTCTCTTCTTCTCTTGATTCACTGTACCCCTTATCAGCCTTCAATCCTACTCACAAACCTTCTCCCCCTAACTTTCCCCCTAACTTTGCTCTATGAACTGCTTCCTCCATCATCTTGAAAGACCCTGGTTTAAGACCAACTCTACAGTGAATTAGTCTTCATACTTTTCCTATTATGCTCTCTATGATGACTGTTTATTATCTGCCAAACGTCTACTTCTCTGATCCCTAACACACTCAGTCTGCCCATCCGAGGTGTCTTTTTCAAATTCTTTCTCGTCTTCTGTCTCATCCCAACCCTGACATCTCTGCTAATTCTACTCTGTCAGTCTCTGACTGTGCTACATTTTTCTCCTCCAAGGTAGCTGGTCTTCATACTCTTTGTTCTAACAGTGATGCCTCCATTTCACCAGAACTTACAACTTCTTTCACTCCTGCTTCCTCTGTCTCTATTTCCTGCTTTCAACCAATCTCTGACGCTTCTCTTCTATTGGCTAAAGCCTCTCCTACCGACCCCATCCCGTCTACACTCATTCTAAAATTGTACCCTCCTTTGGTGTCTTACCTCAACTCTTCCTTCAATATCTGTCTCTCAACTTCAACTTTCCCTTGTCTTTTAAGCATGCTTCCATCATCCCAATTCTAAAGAAACCTACCACTGACCCCTGCATGTTTCAAATTTTCGTCCTATTTCCCTGCTACCCTGTCTCTCTAAATTACTTGAATGGTTGGTCTATTCTCAAGTTTCTACCTTTGTTTCTAACTTCTATTCTCCCACAATTCCAGTCTGGCTTTCACCCTCGTCACTCCACGGAAACTGCTTGTCTTTCTGTTTTGGACTCACTGCTTACTGCACGCTATTCTAAACACTCATCTCTTCTTACTCTGGACCTATCTGCTGCGTTTGACCATGTGGACCACTCCCTTCTACTGGCATCTCTTTCTTCCTTTGGTTTTGCAGGTTCAGTCCTATCCTGGTTTCATTCATACCTGTCTCAAAGAACCTTTTCTATTTCATGTGCTGGCAAATCATCCCAATATTTTTTACTTGCCCATGGCTTTCCACAAGGGTACATCTTGTGCCCTTTTCTGTTCTCTCTTTACACTTCCCCTCTTGCTGCCATTATTTTCTCCTTTGATCTGTCACACCACTTTTATGCTAATGACACTAAACGTTTTCTTTCCTTTTCTTCTGAGATTCACCGCACTCATTCTGCTAATCTTTTGGCCATCAAATCTTTGATGTATTCTCACACTTAATGCTGGGAAAACTGAGGTTGTAATTTTCCCCACTAACACCCTTTCCCCTCCTCCTCCTCCGTCCTTTATTTCTTTCCCTCTATCCCAGCTTCCATTCTTGTCTACTGCTCGTAATCTGGGGCTCTGTCTCGACTCTAGCCTATCCTTCTCTCATCACATTTCTTTAACTTTACACGCTTGCCATTTTCACCTACACAATATCCATTAAGCTCGTCCATTTCTCACGTTTCAAGCTTCAAAACAGTTGATTTCTGCTCGGATCTGCTCCTCACTCTTTTACTGTGCTTCTGCTCTTTTTGGGCTCACAAATGCTCGTCTTGCCCCTCTAAAATCTGTTTTTAACTCTTCTATTCTTCTCCTCTGCCTTCTCCTTTTCCGAATTTCCATCATTTCTTCCCTCAATTCTCTTGGCTGGCTATCTTTGCGCTCTGAATTTAAATATAATGTTCCGTACCTTATCTTCAAATCCCTCTATGGTCTTGCTCATAACTATCTTTCTATACCGCTTCTCGTTCTCTCTGCTCTTGCTCTGAATTTCTCTGGGTGGCACCTTGCAGCCTGTGTACTCAATCTCGTTTTTGTACTTTTACTCTTCTAGCTCCTCTTCACTGGAACACCCTCCCCTATTCTCTTCATTCTATCTCTGTCTATTCTTTATTTCCTAAGTCATTGAAATGTCACCTTTTGCAACATGCTTGATTGATTACTTTCTTATTATTTTTGCTTATCCATTTTATTGTACCGTTCCCTGTTCTCTGTACAGCGCCTTGGCTAAAGTCGCTATATAAAATATAAATAAATACAAATAAGTACAAAAATAAATACTATCTGGCAAGGTCCAGTTGATGTTCTTGATCAGTATGTCATATACATGAATGCTAATAGCTTTTGGAACTGAATTCGGTTGTAACTATAATCCTGATGAAATTGACTTTTTGTACATTCTAATTTCAATGGAGGGAAACAGACTAACAACACAGACATATCGTAAGTCCACTGAGGTCAGTTCTACATTATGTGCAACTAATTGTCACCATAGAGTAGTCATTGACAATATTCCAACAGGTGAATACATTAGAGCTAGGAGGAATTGCAGCAAGGAGGAAGGGTTTGGGGAAGAGTGTATTTTACTAACCACCAAGATCTGTGATAGAGGTTATAATACAGTAAATCTTAAAAAAGCAGCAAAGAAAGCTCAGGCCCCTAACGGGCAGGACTTACTGCCATGAGGGCCGAACACTGCAGGGACACAAGCTATGTTCTTATTTTTAGTTAACAAAATGTGAAATCAAGCACACTGGAATCAGAAACTGCCAGAGCAGTACTAACGATATGGAACGATCATTGATGTAAGTATCTTGAACCTTGATATAACTCCATTCTAACTTGCACTTAATATGCTGTACTTGAGAACAAGGAAGAATTATGAGCCTTGAAGAAGACCTTTAGAGTTCAAAACACGTGTCGGCTCACTTTTGATACTTGTATTAAACAATCTTGAGTTAACTATATTCATATGTCATAGAGTAAAAACTGGGTTCTAGGTAATGAACACTCCTGTGCTAGGCTCTGTGTATAGTTCTCTTTGAATTGATCTGTTGTTACAAGGATCACAGGTTGGAAGAGGCAAACCCAATACCCTAAGGATCTCAAGAGTTTCTGCTGTGGTTGTTACATGAAAGTTTTTATTTGCATTGTCACAAGGTTTAGACACATTGGGGGTCATTCCGAGTCGGGTGGTAAGGGTTAACGGTCACCGTTAGCAAGACCGGTGCCGTTAAAACCTTACCGCCCTACTCCGAGTTCCCTTTGCGGGTTGGTTCTTAACGCCTGCTTTTTGTAGTCGTTAAAAAACCAACCCGCAAAGGGACCTAGGAGCTAATTACGGCACCGTAATTTACGGTGCCATAATTAGCGCCTTCCCCATTCCCATTGAGCCCTGGGAATGGGGAAGGGCCCTTGGTGAATGGGGAATTACCGACCCCGCCAACCTTGGAATGGGGCGGTAATTCCGCCATTCACCATGGCGGAGTCGGAAAGATAACGGCGTCAACCAAGGCGCTAATAGCGCCTTGGTTAACGCCAGGGTCGGAATGAGGCCCATTGTCTGGTGGGTGAAGGTCAGCCGACACGTGTTTCTACCCCTAAGGGTCTTTATCAAGGCTGAGTTGTTAAGAAATACATACAGTTACATGTCACATTTTTAAGGTGCAACAAATGCCCGTGTTTATGATTGTGTTGAAGAACCATTGAGTTTGTGATATGGATTTATTAATAAAGACAATGGGCCTCATTACCACCCAAGCGTTGGACCATGGTGCTAATAGCACCATGGTCCATACCGGTAACTTACCGACTCCGCCATGGCGGAATGGGGAATTACCACCCCATTCCGAGGTTGGCGGGGCGGTATTTCCCCATGCCGCCATGGCCCTTCCCCATTTCCATTTATGCCCCATAGGGCTCAATTGGAATGGGGAAGGCGCTAATTACGACACCGTAAATTACGGTGCCGTAATTAGCTCCTAGGTGCCTTTGCGGGTTGGTTTTTTAACGCCTGCTAAAAGCAGGCATTAAAGTGCAACCCGCAAAGGGACCTCGTAATCAGGCGTTAAGGGTTTAACGGCGCTGACACCTTTTACGGCGCCGTTAACCCCTTAACGCCTGGGTTGTAATGAGGCCCAATAAGTGATCAGGTTTATGCATCAAGTGATATTTTAGGTAAATAACATAGCAGTAGGTAAGTGCATTGAAGGAGAGGAGGAGGAAAAGAGGAGACAAAAGATGGGAGGAAGCAAAGAGAAAAATCCATTAAAACGTATGTTAGAGTTGTGAGCTAAAAATGTTTGAATTGAAAAGAGAAGGAAAATAAAACCTGGTGGCATCTTACCAATTGGTAAGGTTCATATGACAAGATCCAGTCAGTTCATAGAGCCTTTGGCTAATATCCATCCAATTAGTAGGATAGAACCAGGTGCAGCTTGAGAGGTGTTGTAGTGCCCTACCCCTCCTTTTCCAGAAATGAGAACAAAGGTGCACTCAACCATCTCGTTAAGGGTATATGCGGACAAAGGACAGTCTTAAGAAGATGTAGAATTGATCCTCCAGGTTTTAAATCCTCCAATGTAGTATTGATTTGCTGAGTCCTTCAATCCGTTTATCTGGCACATTCTCTGACACTTTGGTAGTGGTTCCAGCCTGTCTGATTCATTACCCAAATAGCTCTAGGAATACACGTTCTTTATGCTTTATTAGCCCTTTCATTCTTGATATACCATCTGTCAGACAATCTACATGCTTGGAATGTGGTATATAATACATGGTATAGACATCGTTCCAAATATTCTGACTTGAGCAGCAGTTTAAAATCATTCCCTTTACTGTTAGGATGCAGAACTCCACATGCTGATAGCCTTATGTAACTTAAGAGTGGTCATGATCACTTGATATAATCATCCTTCTCCAACTATAGCCCATGGCTTTGCCTTGGGCAATATCTTGCTGGCTGGTTATTATCCCACATTCATGTTTACTATCTCATCTAAAAAGGTTTAATTATATTCACTGGTAAAACTGCAAGCAGCAGTGTACCAGTCTAAACTCTTAACTTACCCTGCACTACCTTCTAAGTTAAAGAGGCCAAATGAGGACATGCCACTGGGACACAACATTTACAGATTTGGGCTATTCAATGTATTACACAAATGTAATCTGGGAGCTGCAATCTTAGTTAACCTAAATTGTTCTGGCTGTAAATAAGCACTATATAGCAATGATTGTAAATTGAAAGCCCAGGGATGGAACATTGTATTTGCCATAATCATAATATCAACCCCGGCCAGCCAGAGGTGATTGGCATGTGATTCGTGGTTGTGGCCATTGTGCTTGATACATCAGTCCACAACATTGGTCTTGGCCTAGTTGCACTTTGCATGCACATTCGTGCTTGGGATCAGGATATCCCTTGGGGCATTGGTTTTCATACTGATGGTTGAGGAATAGTTACTGATCCTTGCTTCATTTCTATGCAAAAACAGACGGTGCTAGCATAGCCAGCATGGTATTTACATACCTACTATCAAGTCACGTGTATAATGTGGCTACTTCAAGAGGAAAACCTGTCACAATTTGTATTTACTTTTAATGACATCCTGCATTCATCTGTTCCACCAGACACATCCTCACCTGGTTCGTCAGTCAACTGGTCTTTGAAGTCTGATCCTAAAGGAATACTCAGGTGAAGGTGAGAGATACGTCTACCTTGATTGTATTTTTTCAAGGCCAAGTCAGAGGAGTTTGGGAAAGTGTGAAACTGGTAGTAAACTGATATTGTATAAAATCTACTTACAGTATTTGTTTGCCACACAGTAATATCAGGCTTTTGGGCTTTTTTGGAAGCCTTAATAGATTCTATATTTATTCAACATATGAATCATTTAGAAAATATGAGATCAGCTGGAGCACGAGACCAACACAGGGGATGATGATATGACCATGTATTAAACGGAATCAAATACTGCACCATATACAAACAGTATATTGCAAGTCACTGTGAAGTTCCATAAAGGAAATTGTAAAGCAATTCAAACTTCTGCCTCATTCCACTGTTTCATCCAGGAATTTGCAATATCATTATAGAGTATAACGTACTTTATCCAATGTAGCCCAAAATCACTTTAATAGATACTTTGACAACAAATAGGGTACATTTCGGGGTCATTGTATATCTTCACTGAGCTAATAATATCTGCTTAATAATTTGGGATTGACACAGGAACTATGGCAGAAGAAAAATTGCATAGTAAAGCAATTATCGAAAACAATTATTTATAACCAGATTTCATTCTCACGATATGGATGACAACAATGGGCACTATAATGTATTTCATCATCTTTGAGAGGAAACAGTAACGCCTTATATCAATTCCTTGATTCACCCTGTTTGCTGTGACTCTTAGTATTTTCGGGATCTGATATTATTTTTCCAGTTTACAGCATTTCAATGTACTCTGATGGGACAGAGATGTGCCATGTTGATGTTCTACGTGACTATGAGAATGACGCTAAAAAGCCCTCAACTCCATATACATGACTATCCAAACCTGGATTTTGTATTCATTATTATTTTTTATTTTTCATTGTTAAAGCGTTCACCACCCCAGGGGCATCGAGGCACTGTTACAGCAATATGTCTTAGCTGCATATTTATAACGCGCTTAGAGGTTTCTAAGCACAGACCCAGGGATCGAACCTGTTTTGCTTTGTGTCGTCTTGTGTCCAAGGCGAGCACGTTGTCACTGAGCTATCCTCCCGGGACAGCCCTGGCCCAGAACAGACTTTGCCTTAAAAGTGACAAAACCGAGCTTCTCATAATTGGGTCTACGGAAGCCCTAAAGAACCTCAATTCACAATTCAGGCATTTCACTATTGATAACATCATAATCCCAGTTTCCGACTCAGCGAAAACACTTGGAGAAGGGCTCAAGTCGAGGGTACACGCGAGGGGACGGAGTCCACCCACTTTATTCAGAGGGGGGACTCAGTCCCCCCTAGCTAAAAGAGAAATATTGGTTGTCCTCTTTGAATTTATGAATTAAAGCCGCCCTCAGGGATCAAACCACAGTCATCAGGTTTCTAAATTGGACACTTCAACAATGCACTACATTACCTGATGAAAAATAACAAGCAACTAAAGGGGAAATATCCCATTTCGGTACTGCAAGCCCCAGGGAAAACATTTGAACTTGTTCTTGGAGTTTAAAACATGGACACTTTTAACGTTTTCAAAAAAACTATTAGACGAAAATATTCACTCTTGGTTTTGTGTTTGTGTTGATTTTATGCCATTCGTCCTGTTCAATTTGGGTGGTTATGCAAAGCCAATTAAATGAAATTTGCATGTTTCGCCTTAATATGCACATTTCTGGCGACGTCACATCCCATTGCGTTTGTTGATGAGTCCCCCCATTTTTAGGACTTGACCCCCGACTTGGAGCATACATGGACTCAAACCGCTCCACGACCAGGGAAATCAATGCCATCACCTCTGCCGCTGCATACCACGCTAAACTTCTAACCGCAGCCCGGCCTTTTTTATCCAGAGACAATTGCCTGACCTTGACTACTGTAATGCTCTGTTTTTGGGCACGTCAACTAAAAACATGGATAACCTGCAGGTTATCCAAAACAGCGCCCTTTGTGCAGCACTAGGCATCCCCAAAAGAAAACACATCACCGCAGCCAGGAAACATGCTCACTGGCTACCCATCAAGTAGCGCGTCCTATTCGAGACCCTCGCTTTGACCCACAAATGCGTCCACCAAACTGCCCCCACCTGCACCCAAGAATGCACCTATCTGCCTCCCCCAGATCAGTCAGCACTCCTTACTCCAACATGTTAACAGTTCCCATGATCAAGAGAGTCAGAGCCAGCTTCCCTTACCTTGCAGCACAGCATTAGAACACCCTTCTTCCATCCCTTAGATCAGAAAACTCACACCTTGCCTTCCGCAAAGCAGTCAAGACGCTACTCTTTGTCTAATCTCCACCACATGCCACCACCTGTTGCATTTTTTGCTCTCTTAAATGTTTAATGTATGTAACCAACCTATATTGAGTCCAAAGGTGTCCCTGAAACCCCTTGTAACTAAGCTCCTTGCATGTAACAGCGCCTCGATGCCCTTGGGCTGTTTCGCGCTATATAAATCTAAAGAAATATAAATAAATACGTGCTCAGACTGGCCAATATGGCAAAAGGCAATGCCTGAAATCCTAGTCCATCTGGCTAGAGTGGGCTAATGTGTGGGGTAATGTGGGACAGTTTGATGGGTTAAAACATTGTGTAGCTTGGAGTTTTGACTAATGTTATTGACCAAATATGCAGTGAAAAGTCTATTTGCCACTAATTCTAGCAAAACCATACCTTTGTTAGTACTCTATTTGTTGCAAAAAAAAAGTCATGAAAAGCGATTTGTGATTGTGGGTCACTTTTTTTCATTGAAACCTGTGGGATGTTTTTACCCATGCATCCGAGCCCTACCTCAAAACTGTGCAGTACTGACATGGAAAACATCATGATGGCCAGAGCTGCCCAGAAAATGCACAGGGAAGTGCATGAAGAATAGGCTGCCACTCATTTTTGCCGATGTTTTGGGCATAGAAGGACACTGCCTAAAACCACCATTGGACTACCCACACAGTAGTCTGAAACCATTGGGAATGGCAATGCTGATTGCCAAAAGCAACCTAGAATTGTGGGGAATTCATTTTCTTAAATCCCAAAAATGGGTGCAGTACCAGTACTCACCACTATCAGAAAGCCGGCATTTTAAAACAACACCAGACTTTGTGTAAAACTGAATAAATGACCCAAAACATGCCAAAGAAAGACTTACTGAGAGGTGGATACAATGTAAAGTTATATTCTGAAGTGACTTGAATGTTCATAACAAGACTGGCTGAGCTCTGCAGGTCTGTAGCAGCCTAACTGAACTGGATTTAAAACTACCAAAAATCTAAATGTTTAAAAGAAATGAGTGACCTACTTTTGAGTGTCACACAGGTTTCAATTGTTTAAATGTCATAGTTTTAAACTTAGAATCAGCATTCTAGCTGCATATGTAAACATTGTCTTGACTTAAACTGGGTAACAAAAAGTGACATTTTATCTGAAGCCTGGCTTAAGGAACTGAATTCTGCCCACCAGCTACCCCCGACAGGAGATGAGACTTGCACAACAGCTGTGTTCCCAGGCCTAGCTGCCCTTTCGCTGCTCCCACCAAAAGGGATATGACACTTCCCTGATTGAATTACCTGGGCTCTGCAGGAAATTGAACAAAGCCCTGTCCTGACTCAGGCAAATGTTTTATTACGGGGGCCGTAAAAAGTGGCTTCCTCCTGAAGGAAAGGGGAGGAGCACTGCCTGTGAGAGCAAGCTGGCTTGGCAGAACTGGAAAAACCAGTAATTCAACCTTGTGCTGGGGGGAAACCACACCCCCATAGCCAGAATATGGTTTTAGAAAAAGATGAATAACTCATAGAGCGGACTTGTGAAAATTATTTAAATGATACCATAATTCTTGTGATTTTTCTGCCCACATTTTAAGAGGTTTTTAGAACCGGTGGCATGATCTGGGGGCAAGCTAGCAGTTAAGAGGGTATTACTTAAAATGTATGCATGTTAAAAATCTGACACTTCATCAATTAATGTAGATACTCCTTGCGCACATGTGTGTAAATTTGGAGTAATGTCCGATATTGGGAAATCAGTTAAAAAGTGTAAATGTCGCCATTTCTGAATGCAAGCTCCCAGGAAGAGCAGATTTGGACAGGGTATACCTCCTGTGATATGTGAAGGGTGCATGTAATTTTAAACAAATGTGTACCTGTGCAAATATGTCTTTTGGGTCAAAATATAGATTGTGTGTAAGTTGACAGGGGTGGGTTCTCTGTATCATAAACAGACCTCATCATGATGACACTTCATTTCATTCCCCCAATCAAGTGGAAGGGGAGGAAGTGGCCAATGACAAGTGGAGAGGGGTAGAGTCTAGTGATGCTGCAGACACACCCATTTTCAAAACACATAAAAGCAGACAGTCAGGACAGATAGGGACATTCAATTCCATTTGCTGCAACGCGCTCTGCCGGACCATACAACATCCAGAGATCCAGACTTCAAATCCATCAATCTCCAGAATCCAGAGAGGCTAGACCAGAGAGCTGACCCAGATCACTGTCAAGTGCAGAGACCAGACCAGAGTCCAGTCTAAAACCTGACCAGATCCGTGGCGAGGCCCATTCTAATTCAAGAATATAGTGTGAGTACCTAGCAAGACTGTGCAGAACCAATCTCTTAGTTAAAATAATATAATTCAATCTATTTTAATCTAAGTAGAACTGCCTCCTAACTGTCACCTGTCATTTTCTAGTTGCTAGCTGTCACTTGTCTTTTTGAACTTTAACATTCCAAATCCGAAAAACGACCTTTATTTAATCGCTCATATCTCCGTGACCGTTTGTCCTAGAGACTTGCAGTAACTTTCATCTGGAAGCTGAGATCCTAGGCTGTCCTAGGACCCCAAAACGATAGTGCTAGTCCTTGTAGTTCCTCTGTAATCGCGAAAAACGCACGCGCGAATTTTCCCGCGATTTGAAAATTCCTCCACGTGTGAAAACAGCAGCTTCTTGCTAGAACTGTTAGAAAGTCGTTTGCAACCTGCCAATCATTCCTAGAATATTGCTAAAGTGAGCCTGAACTCATCCCAAGTATATTTCACTCACCTCTAGAGGGAATTAAAAGCATTTTAGCATATTTTTCACTTCATTGCCAGCACATATAAAAGCATTTTGGGCCTGTGTTTCCAACTTCTGTAGTGTAAGCTTGCTGGGGTGAACTGAATTACATTTGATTGCCTTTCTGAGAACTGTGTGCTCTCCTTCCATTTCCTTGCATTGCATAAGGGGGGGAGGGGATTGCCAGAGAAAAGTGATTACATTGTTTTGTTGAAATCATATTGAGTATTTTCTGTACTGCATTTTCTTTCAACATTGCATCCATCTGAACTTATATAAAGCATTCTCTACCACCTTATTCTTCTGTTCCTATTCACAAGTGTGCCAGTACCAGACTATCCATTATTGATTACTGCTCAGATTCAGTGTGATATTCAATTATTAATTTATTATAAAGCGTGATATATATATATATATATTGTTTAAATTATCAAATAAACCTTTTAAACTTGCAAAACAGAACTACTTCTTGGCTCAGTGGGGTCAGGAGGATTCCAAGAGAGGGGTGTTATATAGGGGTAGTCATCCAGAACGCATGAACTGGACATAAAGATATATCAATAAGGGTTTCCATTCAGTATCCCAGACTAGGCATTGATTTAGCTGTAGTGTTGAATTGAATCCTCTTACAAATTGGGGGCTCGTGCCGGACGTTTGGATTAGATCTATCACTTGTGCAGATTAATACAGCGTGCCAACTGACCAGATACACATATCCGGTCGGATCACACGCTGTGTTACGCTGTAAAGCACTCCTCAAAGGAACGCTCTAAGAAAAAGGTCTGTTTTGCAAAAAATAAAATACTAATTTCTGTAAGTCAGGACAGAGACCAATCTCTAGAATGACAACCTTAGTAGACATGAAAATAGCCAGAGAGCACTTCTTACATAAGTTATTTGTGAGAGGTGAGTGGACTCATCAGGACCAGACGGTCTGGTTGCAAGCAATCGCACCCCAGATCACGGAAATAGGGTCAGATATATGGAGAGACCAGGGTCCCTTACATGTGGCCCTGAGTGAACTATATATGTCCTCTAAGGCCAAGGATGAGCACAACAAGATTGCCAGGGTAGCGGCATATTTATATTTACATATGGGAGCCATGCAGGACAAATGTGCTGAAGGCCAAGATCTGGCAAGTAGGCAACTGCTGGCATTACAGAAGGCCCAATCTGATCTGGACTCTTCTGAGCAGAGGCTGCAGAGGAGCCAGGAGTCAGAAAATGATAGTAGGCAGTATATCATTAAAATAAAAGAGGACATGGAGTTACTGCAACAGGAAAAGGCTGACCAGGATACTCGATTTCTGGCCCTGCAGAAGGAGCACCAAGACAGTTTGGAGTCCTTACTGCAGAGCCAGAAAAAGCTGGAGCAACAATTAGACTTTAACAGGGCATGCACGGAGCAGGTAGTCACCCTGCAAAGCCACCTAGATAGGGAGAAGGCAGAGAGCAATAAACTGATTTTGAAAGACCTGGATACCCAGGCAGAGTTTGACCAGGAGCGCCAGAAAGCTGGTGCCTTCCAAAGGCAAAGGGACAACCTGGCGGCACAGATGCAGGCTCTTAGTCAGGAAAGGGATACCTTAGGCCAGGAAGTCTGCCACTTAAAAAGGAAAATGGAAGAAAATCACCTGGCCCTCCAGGGACTGGGTGACCTCCAAAAAGAACACTATAACTTGTTCGAGCACACCAGGAAGGTGGAGGATGCTCTGGCAAGAAAGGAGCAGGCCAATAGGGACCCAGCTCAGGAGGTAACCCTCCTGCTGCAAAGACTGGCCCAGTGCTCCAGGACCAATCAGGAAACGCAGAGAGAGAATGAGGCTCTCTGCCAGCACAATGATAGGCTCCAACAACAGGTAGCGATGCAGGAGAGACTGATAGAGTCTAGTAAGGCCTTAACTGAGGAACTGAAGGTGCAGGCTCTTGCATTGCAACAGGGAGCAGGGGCGGATAGAGATGAGGTTCGCTGGGAAAGAGAAACTCCTGAGGTTGACTTTTGTCTCAGGTGTGTTCGCTGGGAAAGAGAAACTCCTGAGCATAACCCCAGGAGCCCTAGTACCAGAGGCCTTTATATCTCTCAGTCCCTGGACTCTGCCACCCCCATGTCCCCTGGCGCACATGAGCACAGGGCCACAGGGATGGCAGATTACTATCCAGCCAGAAGCATGGGGCTCATAGGCCAGTACCACCCAGGAATGGAGGGGCGGGCATCCGGGTATGGGCACCCAAGCACAGTGCAATTTAATGGGGAACCCCAGGAGAGTAGGCCCATTAAGGGCATCCTAAAATCCTCTGCCCAGTTAGGTCAGTGGGGGGGGGGTACCCATCAAATCCTGGCAGCAAGGAGGGATCTGAAGACTCCTCTGAGCGGTACAGGACACAGGAGACCAGGTCCCCACATTCTGCCAGCCATTCCCAGGCTCGCAGAATCCGGGAAAACCTGGAAGAACAGATGGGAACCTCTGGGAGCAGTGCCTCTGAGTCAGAAGATGAATGGACCAGGGTTACCCGGACCAAAAGGGCCAATAAGACAAAAAGGGCCTTGCTTAAGGACCCCTTAAAGCAGATTAAGGCAATCAGGAGCGTCATCACGCCTTATCATAAGAACGCCAAGTATTCTGTTTGGGAGCACTTAGAGTTGTTTGAGCAAATGATGGAGACTTTCCATTTGAAGGACAGCCAAAGCTGTATTCAATATGTAAAGTGGACCTTCTCCCCGGAATACTCCAGTTTCTTTGCGGGGCTGGAGGACCAAAATCATTTAAGATGGTCCGCCTATAAGGCGGCCATCTTGAAACATTTTTCTACTCATAGAAATCCTCAAGAGGCTCGCAAGGCAGCCTACAATTTACAATGTGGGGAGGATCAGGCCCCACAAGAATTTGTGCAGGAGTTAAAGCGTGCTTTTGCACAGACCACAAGAAGGGTGCGCACGGATAGCAGAGAATTTATTAATACGTTTTTCCATGCCTTGCCCAAATACATAATGACCCAGCTTGTGAGGGATTTTCACGAGAAAAGATCTTTAGGCTGGGTCATTGAACAGGCGACCCGGATCTATGAGGTGCAGAAGCCAATAGAAAATAAAAATAATGCGCCCAAAAACCCCAAAGCCAACAACACCCCTGCTGCTGCCAAGGTGGCAGAGGTAAAGGTCACCCCCGTTTTAGAGTTGGAGATGGGGGGGCCTAAAAACCTACCTGCACCTAATAATGCTAGGCCCAGAAGGTCCTCGGGCCAGTCACAAACAGGGAGTCAAGGAGGTAGTGCCACAAATGGGGTCCCTCGCTCTCCTGACTATGTAAGTCCCCGTTACAAGGGAAGTCGACCCATCCTGGGTTATGTGTGGACTCCTCCAGCCCAAGGGGGGGGATCCAGCCAAGCACCTAACCCAGGGAACTTCCCTCCCAACTTCCCACAGGAGGGCAGAAATTCTCCAAATCCTGGGCAGAACTTTTTCCCCAGGTATCCACCCAATTTCCAGCCCCAAAATCCTCCACCCTTCTTTCCCCAATTCCCTGAGCCCAGACAACCGAATCCGGGAGAGGGGAGGCCAAGGGTGGAGGGGTATCCAAATCTTCCCAACCAGGGGTACTACCAAAGAAGGGATAGCTCCCCTTCCCGGGATCAGCCCAGGGGAGAAAACAGGGCCCCGTATCAGCCTGAGCGGGTTTCCCAGTTAGAGCGCCAGGTCCAAAATATGGCACGGGATCTGGGCCACATCCTGAGGGCGCAGCAGAACCCTCAGATGGGGATGCCGGCACAGAATGCACCAAACTCTGGGCCTGGTGCTCCAGAGCAATGACGGGGGCAGCACCCCGATAACTCACCGGTTCCCAGGGAGGAGGCACAAAGGGAAGGGGGGTGTAAAGCCTTGGAGGAAGCTTCCTTCCTCACTTGTAAACAGCCCCTGGAAACCCAGGAACCGGAAACAAAATCTCTTGCCCCTGAAAGTCTGCCTCCTAAGGAGCAGAGGGGGGGTAGGAGAAACAAAAGACCCAAACAGACTCAGTTTGAGGAGGAGGTACAGATCTTCCAATTTGAGGGAGAGGGATCCTCAGAAGATCCTGGGAAAAGGATCTTCTCCTTCAGAGAGGGGGGAACTCCTCCCAAAGAAAAATGGGTCCCTAGGGATGCAAATCCAGACTGGGGAGACGTGGAGACTGAGCTACCGCCGCCCACCATCTCATCCCAGAACCAACAGCAAGAAAATCCCCTGGTTCAAACCCATCCTGGTGACTGCCTCCAAAAAGGGGGGGGCGGCCCGGAACCGGAACCAGGGGAACCCACAATGGCTCTGATCCAAAGTTGCCAACTTTTTCTTTCAGATTCCCAAGGCTCTTCACAGAATTCTGCCCAAATTTCTTCTCTTGCGATGTCCAAAACCAGAAAGTTAGCCCACCAGTTGTCCAAAAATGTGCATTATCTGTGCCCCCTTGAGGAGAAGGAGGGAAGATACTATGCCCCGGTACAAGTACAGGGGCAGGGTACAATTTTGGCACTGGTGGACACTGGATCTCAAGCTACCCTTCTGTCCAGAAGGGCCTTTGACGAACTGAATGCAGGAAGGGGAGAGAATTACCAAATTCCTCTCACCTCACTTCCTGGACAACTCCAGAACTTTGACGGGAAGGAAATTCCAGTCGAGGGGACGGCAGATTTGGACATTAAAATTGGGCGACAAAAGTTGAAACACCCGGTCATATTTGTGACTCCAGAGGGCACCCCTTGTTTACTAGGGAATGACCTCCTGAGAAGGTTGTCACCCTTAATAGATTGCGTAAACAAGGTCCTCTGGACCCAGACTAGCCGACCAATAAAATTAAAACAGAGTGTCAACCATGTTAGTTTAAACGCCACCTGCCACATGGTTGAACAAAAATCTGACCAAGTAGAATTTCACTTCCAGAATAGCCAAATTCCAGACGTGACAGTAATAGCAGTAGGACAACAGACTGGTGATGGGGGGTCCTCTCTATTTCTGAAAATCAACCTTCCTTCCAGTTTAAGGTGGTATTCCACACTGGAAGGAAACACCCTGAAATTCTTTACCAATCCACAATCAGAAACTCCCACTCCTATAGTCCAGAAAGATGTGAAATCAGCTCAGAGCCTGGCTGATATTCAGCAAATTGGAGAGCAGTTGTTCATCCCTGTTCAGTTAAATGATGGGAAGGACTCTGTTCTCGCTCGAGTGTGTGTGAACAATGGTAAGAGCTTCATCAGCGAAGCCATGTTTCGCCAACTCCCAAAAGATCCAGCCATTCCCACATTCAAACTGATAGACAAATGGGAAATGGACCTGGAAGCACCTAATTCCAAACATCTCCTGCCAAGCATGTGTATGCTCAAAATCTCCATTGGCAACAAGAGCATAGTCCACAATTGTTGGGTCGTGCGAGACCTCCCTGCCGCCTTTTACTTAGGCAGTGACATTCTCAATCGCTTTGCCATTAGTTTGGACCTAATAAACTTCAAGGCTGAGTCCCGATTAGCGGATAATCCCATGGGCTTTGATGATCCAGAAAACGCAATTAGGTCAGCTCAATTGCTACCTTATGCAGTTGAAATTCAGATCAAAGAGGAAGTCACCATCCCAGAAAGGACCCGACAATTCTCCCTGGAAGTGAAAGCTAAAAGAGGACAACATTTGAAAAACCCTGATGCTTACATACATCTAAACGCTTCTCTCCAACAGCAAGGGTTGGGGTAAACCCAACTCCATTAGTCAACATAGAACATGACACCATTCTAATAGAGGTGGATAACAGCGACTTAAAGAGTATTACTCTAGCCGCAGGCACCATTATTGGAATGGCGGTTGATGACCGACATTTTTCCATAGATTTAGGTAATGAACTGTTAGGGCCAATCCCCAAGGACTGCTTTGACAGTGACAGTGATGACAATACAACACCAGACAGGATTTTTACCTGGAATGGGGGGAACTTCCTGGTGTACACTTCTTGCCCTTATGGTAAGGAAGATGTGACTTGTGACTTCAGAAGGGATGAGGTGATTTTCCAGGTCCATGAGGGCTGCCTTTCCCACCTGAAGCCTCCAGTCCAAATCAGCACTCTGACCAGGGACTTCTCCACCCAGCTGGAGGAGGCCGCTGAGATAGCCAAACCAGAAGTCTTTCCAGGCTTCAGGCAGATGGTGGAAGAGAGAGTCAACCTAGCTGATGCCTGTGTGACTCTGGAACAAAAGCAAAAGTTGAAACAAGTTTTCTTGGATTTCCAAGATCTCTTTGCGGTAGACTCATATGACTGTGGTCGCACTGACATCCACACAACAACAATCCCCACGGACCCTGGCATGACTCCAGTGTTTGTGAAGCAATATCGTTTGCTTCTCGCATCCATGGAGTCCCTTACTGAAATAATTAAGAACCTTGAGTCCCGGGGAATAATCCGTCCAGTTCACAGCACCTTCAATAATCCGGTGCTGGGAATATTGAAGCCAAACGGCCAGTGGAGACTCTGCGCCGACCTCAGGGAGCTCAACAAACGGGTCCATACTTCGCGATGGCCTCTGCCCTACATTGACCAAGAGCTGGCCCAGATCCAGGGGTCACAGGTATTCACTGCAATAGACCTGACCAATGGATACTGGACCGTGCCTGTCAGCAGGGAGGACCAATACAAACTGGCTTTTACCTTTGGGGGCCAGCAATACACATGGACCCGGACTCCCTTCGGATACCTTAACTCCGGTAATGAGTTCAATATTTTCCTACATTAGGCCATGCCCGACCTGGGTGCGAGGGGTAACCTGGCTTATGTAGATGATGTCCTCATCAAAAGTTCATCTGTGGAGGAACACATAACGGAGATCCGTTATGTTCTGACCCAGTTGAGGGCCGCCGGAGCAAAACTTTCCTTTCAGAAAGCACAGTGGTGTAGAACCCGTGTTAATTTCTTGGGGCATGAGATTACTCCTCAGGGTCTCTGTCCCCAGGAAAAGAAAGTGGAAGCACTTCAGAAACTAAAGGACCCCACAACTCTGCGGGAACTAAGGAGCCTCCTTGGACTGACTAATTACAGCAGAAAGTTCATTGAGGGCTACGCAGAGATCACCAGACCCCTGATTCATCTCCTGAAGGGGGGGTCAAGTGGGAATGGGGTCCAGAACAAGCCGAGGCAGTAAAACAACTCAAAAGAAGCCTCTCACAAGCGCCTTGCCTAGCTTACCCTGTCAGAAACAAGGAGTTCTTCCTGGAGACGGGGTTCTCTAATGCGTGCTTGACGGCAGTATTATACCAAAAGCATGACAAGGTCAATAAAGTAATCTCCTATGCGAGCAAACCTTTATCCTCTGTGGAGGAAAAATTCAACGATTGTGAGAAGGCACTCCTGGCAACGGTGTGGGCATTGAAGAATTACCGCCCGTTTATCCATGGGGAACACATCATAGTGGAGACTCCACACCAGCCTCTGCAATATCTCCAAAGTGATAGAATCCGGGCCGGAAATGTGAGTAATTCCCGAATTACTTCCTGGATTCTATCAATGCAAGGCTTTCCTGTGGAGGTCAGATATGGCCAAAACAAGAAGAGTCCCCTCGCGCAAGGTCTGGCTGACTTGCATGATTGTGCCAGAGAAAACTGTCTCGAGGACGAAAGTCTAAAAATAAAGGACAACATGGAGGCATACCTTAATTCCCCCCACAAAGTCTTTGAAGAAGACAAGTGTGAGGGAATGCCCACTGTCTATGTGGATGGATGCTCGTACAATGTTGACAACGACGGGGAGAAAGAACTGGTGGCCGGCGTAGGGAATGCATGGGTGAATGAGTTCCCAGAACCCTCCGCTGGATACAAAATTGGTCCCCGAAGTAGTCAGGTGGCAGAATTGATGGCTGTGCATCAGGCCATCCTCACTGCTGTCCAACATCAACTCCGCGAACTGGTCATAATCACAGATTCGGATTATGTACGGAACGGGTTCGTGGAGCACCTGGTTAATTGGAAAACCAGAGGCATGTTATGTGCTAACAACAAACCCTTGAAACATGGGAAGTTGATCCAAAACATTGATGATCTGGTCACCTCGAATGAGATGACCATCTATTGGAAAAAGATCAAGGGTCATTCCAAAGTAGAGGTACCAGACAAAACTGGAAATGACTTAGCTGATCAGCTGGCCAAAACCGGGGCCATCCAAGGGGATCTAATTGAGATTGAGTCCCTGTTGGGGGAAATCCAGGTCACTGCTATCACTAGGTCCCAGACAAATGCTCACAACGACCTTTCAATTGCACAATGGAGTAAGGAGACCCCTGAGGCTGATTTGATTACAGCTCAGAAGGGGGATCCAATAATTGGTAAATTTTACCAGCACCTTGAGGACCCTGAGAACTTTCCCCTGACGGATACCGATTATATTGGGAAAGAGGACCTAAGAGTGTTGATGAAATGTCCAAAAATGTTCCGAATCCAAGATGGTTTGCTGGTAAGGAAATCCAAAGCTGGCCACGATCAGTGGGTGGTTCCTACCTCATTCCGAAGCCTGATGTTAAGTCACGCCCATGATGCGGCCACCGCCGGTCATAGGGGGTTTCACACAACATTGGAAATCTTAAGAGAGGTTGCATACTGGCCACACATGGGGCAGGACCTCGACCAATACTTGAAGGGGTGTCTTGTGTGTGCACAATTTCAGCCATCATCCCTCACGCACCGTGCACCCCTCCAAAAGAGGGGGATGACACTGCCATGTTCAGATTTACAAATCGACTTTGTAAGCCCCGTGATTCGCTCTGCTAGGGGGAATAAGTACATGTTGACTGTGACATGCTTGTTTACCAAGTGGGTGGAATGTCTCCCAGCCCCAAATTGCAAGGCAGAAACTGCAGCTGCCCTGATGATTAACCACATCTTTTCCCGTTTTGGTCTACCTCAAAGGATTGAGTCAGACAGAGGTAGCCACTTCACCAGTGAAGTGATGACAAAGATGTGGGAGATACTGGGGGTCAAAAGGAAGTTGCATATTGCTTACCGGCCAGCTTCTTCTGGGGCAGTAGAGAGATATAACCGAACCATTGTGAGCATATTAAAGAAGTTTGTGGCAGATTCTGGGCCAAGTTGGGATATCCGATTACCTCTGGTCCTAATGGCCATCAGATCTACCCCTTCATCTGCAACCAAATTGTCACCATTTGAGTTGATGACTGGGCGCAAGATGGTGCTTCCTCAGCATTTGCTCTACAGGACCCAAGAGCAGACACTAATAAATGCCTCCACAACTCATGAGTATGTGGAGAATTTAAGGAAACACCTTCAACATGCTTTTGCTTATGCTCAGCGGAATCTAGAAAGATCAGCTGATAGCATGAAGACCCACTATGACCTGAAAACTTCCAGGAAGGAATATCAGGTGGGGGACCGGGTCTATCTATACAATTTCCAAAGGAACCAGGCCAAACAGCAAAATTTTTGCCTACATGGAAGGGACCCTTTGAGATTATAGACAAAATCTCCCCTGTGGCCTACAAGATCCGCATCCCCAAAGGCGGTTTGGCAGAGGGGGAAGACAAGTGGGTCCACATAAACCAGTTGAATTGTTGCCATCCCAGGCACACTCTGCAACAACTGGAGGAAACCTCTGGAATCCTAGAGGGTACTGTCTCAGATTAATTCAGTTCTAACTTAAAAGATCCTACATATAGCCTATCAAATTCTGTGTTTCTCAAGTTTATGTGTTCCTGTCTCTTAATTTAAAAAAAATGTGCATGTTCATATCTGTTGAGTTCTAAAATATATATGCCACCCCACTATATCAGTGGTGGGGAGAAATGTCCATGAATAGGTATTGCCGCTCTTCCTTTGTCGTCCTAGGAGAAAGAAAACCTTGAGACTGGCCAAGGAGGACGATCCAGAAACCGGGAGCAGAAACGCGAGGGGCCCGGGGTACCGCCCAATATTCCCATCAGGACCGGCGAGGAGAACCGATCGATCAGTACCGGATGGAGGAAAAGATGCTGGACTGTGCCATCTATTGGAAGAAGATGAGGAAACATCCCAGGTCTTGCGAGTCCCATCAGTGAAACAGAATGGCCATCGCAAGAGGGGGGCTTGTGGGATGTTTTTACCCATGCATCCGAGCCCTACCTCAAAACTTTGCAGTACTGACATGGAAAACATCATGATGGCCAGAGCTGCCCAGAAAATGCACAGGGAAGTGCATGAAGAATAGGCTGCCACTCATTTTTGCCGATGTTATGGGCACAGAAGGACACTGCCTAAAACCACCATTGGACTACCCACACAGTAGTCTGAAACCATTGGGAATGGCAATGCTGATTGCCAAAAGCAACCTAGAATTGTGGGGAATTCATTTTCTTAAATCCCAAAAATGGGTGCAGTACCAGTACTCACCACTATCAGAAAGCCGGCATTTTAAAACAACACCAGACTTTGTGTAAAACTGAATAAATGACCCAAAACATGCCAAAGAAAGACTTACTGAGAGGTGGATACAATGTAAAGTTATATTCTGAAGTGACTTGAATGTTCATAACAAGACTGGCTGAGCTCTGCAGGTCTGCAGCAGCCTAACTGAAACTGGATTTAAAACTACCAAAAATCTAAATGTTTAAAAGAAATGAGTGACCTACTTTTGAGTGTCACACAGGTTTCAATTGTTTAAATGTCATAGTTTTAAACTTAGAATCAGCATTCCAGCTGCATATGTAAACATTGTCTTGACTTAAACTGGGTAACAAAAAGTGACATTTTATCTGAAGCCTGGCTTAAGGAACTGAATTCTGCCCACCAGCTACCCCCGACAGGAGATGAGACTTGCACAACAGCTGTGTTCCCAGGCCTAGCTGCCCTTTTGTGGCTCCCACCAAAAGGGATATGACACTTCCCTGATTGAATTACCTGGGCTCTGCAGGAAATTGAACAAAGCCCTGTCCTGACTCAGGCAAATGTTAAAACCAGTAATTCAACCATGTGCTGGGGGGAAACCACACCCCCATAGCCAGAATATGGTTTTAGAAAAAGATGAATAACTCATAGAGCGGACTTGTGAAAATTATTTAAATGATACCATAATTCTTGTGATTTTTCTGCCCACATTTTAAGAGGCTTTTAGAACCGGTGGCATGATCTGGGGCCAAGCTAGCAGTTAAGAGGGTATTACTTAAAATGTATGCATGTTAAAAATCTGACACTTCATCAATTAATGTCCATACTCCTTGCGCACATGTGTGTAAATTTGGGGTAATGTCCATTATTGCGAAATCAGTTAAAAAGTGTAAATGTCGCCATTTCTGAATGCAAGCTCCCAGGAAGAGCAGATTTGGACAGGGTATACCTCCTGTGATATGTGAAGGGTGCATGTAATTTTAAACAAATGTGTACCTGTGCAAATATGTCTTTTGGGTCAAAATATAGATTGTGTGTAAGTTGACAGGGGTGGGTTCTCTGTATCATAAACAGACCTCATCATGATGACACTTCATTTCATTCCCCCAATCAAGTGGAAGGGGAGGAAGTGGCCAATGACAAGTGGAGAGGGGTAGAGCCTAGTGATGCTGCACACACACCCATTTTCAAAACACATAAAAGCAGACAGTCAGGACAGATAGGGACATTCAATTCCATTTGCTGCAACGCGCTCTGCCGGACCATACAACATCCAGAGATCCAGACTTCAAATCCATCAATCTCCAGAATCCAGAGAGGCTAGACCAGAGAGCTGACCCAGATCACTGTCAAGTGCAGAGACCAGACCAGAGTCCAGTCTAAAACCTGACCAGATCCGTGGCGAGGCCCATTCTAATTCAAGAATATAGTGTGAGTACCTAGCAAGACTGTGCAGAACCAATCTCTTAGTTAAAATAATATAATTCAATCTATTTTAATCTAAGTAGAACTGCCTCCTAACTGTCACCTGTCATTTTCTAGTTGCTAGCTGTCACTTGTCTTTTTGAACTTTAACATTCCAAATCCGAAAAACGACCTTTATTTAATCGCTCATATCTCCGTGACCGTTTGTCCTAGAGACTTGCAGTAACTTTCATCTGGAAGCTGAGATCCTAGGCTGTCCTACGACCCCAAAACGATAGTGCTAGTCCTAGTAATTCCTCTGTAATCGCGAAAAACGCACGCGCGAATTTTACCGCGATTTGAAAATTCCTTCACGTGTGAAAACAGCAGCTTCTTACTAGAACTGTTAGAAAGTCGTTTGCAACCTGCCAATCATTCCTAGAATATTGCTAAAGTGAGCCTGAACTCATCCCAAGTATATTTCACTCACCTCTAGAGGGAATTAAAAGCATTTTAGCATATTTTTCACTTCATTGCCAGCACATATAAAAGCATTTTGGGCCTGTGTTTCCAACTTCTGTAGTGTAAGCTTGCTGGGGTGAACTGAATTACATTTGATTGCCTTTCTGAGAACTGTGTGCTCTCCTTCCATTTCCTTGCATTGCATAAAGGGGGGAGGGGATTGCCAGAGAAAAGTGATTACATTGTTTTGTTGAAATCATATTGAGTATTTTCTGTACTGCATTTTCTTTCAACATTGCATCCATCTGAACTTATATAAAGCATTCTCTACCACCTTATTCTTCTGGTCCTATTCACAAGTGTGCCAGTACCAGACTATCCATTATTGATTACTGCTCAGATTCAGTGTGATATTCAATTATTAATTTATTATAAATCGTGATATATATATATATTGTTTAAATTATCAAATAAACCTTTTAAACTTGCAAAACAGAACTACTTCTTGGCTCAGTGGGGTCAGGAGGATTCCAAGAGAGGGGTGTTATATAGGGGTAGTCATCCAGACTTTTTTACAGTCCTGAAATGAAGCGAGTTGCGATGTCTTTGAACTGTAGTATGTACTACTGGTCAGGAATTACCACCTACAATTCTGTGGGCCTCATCACAAGTTGGGAGGTAACGCCGGCTCAATTAGCGCCGGCGTTAACAGCCCCACCGCCAAACCCCCTGGCGCTAATAGTGCCGGATCACGGGTTTGGCGGAACGGGTATGGCCCATTCCCCACTGAGCCCATTCGGGAATTCCCCATTCCCCATTGGGCTCAATGGGGAATTTTCGCGCTCTTACCGCTGGCGGATTTCCCGCCGGAGGTATGAGTGCGAAATTTCGGCGGATTTCCCCCCAGCTCAGAGCTGGGGGGAAATCTGCCAAACCCGTGATTTGGCAGACCCTTAAATGCAGCGGTAATAGCGCTACCGCCACCTTTAAGGGTTACCGCCAAACTCGTGATGAAGCCCACAAAGCCACCTCTTTTTAATCATGTGATGGCACAGACATGTACAGTATTATACTATTTTTGTGCATAATATGGATAATATTTATGTGATGAAATGGCTAATGTATTGCAGGAGTACAAAGGTTGAGTAGTGGTTTATAAACTCGTACCCAGCCCAAGCTACTACTGAACCAGCATTGATCTCAATCATAAACGTGAGACAGGCACAATGTAGCTAAACTAAATAGCCACTGCAGGTGTTTTAGTAGACAGTGCCAAGGCAAGAGAAAATGTGTATTATATTGTGTCAGCATTGTGGTTGTCATAGACACAGAAGTCAATTGAATGCTTTTAAATAGATGGATCTTCCCAATGTTAATGACCCAAACATTAACACGTAAATCCTGTATTAGTTGGGGGCAGTCTGAGCAGGAAAAAAACTTTCTATCACTGTGTTTTACTGCATTTGCCTTTGCCAGTACACAAAGAAAACGTGTCCGGACTCTCCATAGAGAATATTTTTGTGGACTTAATCAAGACCCCATAGAGGTCAAGAGACTACCACCACTAGCCTTGATAAAGACCCATCAGTTCGAAACACGTGTCGGCTGACCACAGTTGGGACCATGAGCCCACACTACAATTAATGAATACAACCTGCACTTGTCAACAAACGCAAAAAGCATGGAAAATCGACTTAAAAAAAAAAACAATTTGCAAGGTATCTGGGAAAACAAACCCTTTAACGTACTAAAAAGAGGTGTGGGCTTCACCTCAAAATGCATCCTGTGACGTTGCACCATAATTAGGGTACCAGAATAATATACAGAGCTTAGCAAGGACGGTTCCAAACCTAGGGCCCCCTTTGTGTTTAAACCACATAATGAACCCATCACCATTTTAGACATTTCAATGTCAGTGGTAACTAGTAAATAGTTTCAGTGGAGGGGTATTTGCATATCTCCAAATTTGCACAAATCGCCCTTGAGACAAATCCTACTCTGCTACTGATAGCAGCCACCCTGTTTGAGCAGAGGCAGGGAACAAAGTAGGAAGTACATCATCTCTCCTAGCAGCCTGCCCAGCAATCAGCACATCAATACCCTTTATACTTTCCACTGGACAGGGGAGTAACTCACCCATTTCCTGCTCAGAAGGGAGTGCAACATCCACACATGCAGCCTTCTTTACTGAAAGCTCAGCAGCTCCACAGCAGCCTGTCCAGAAGGTTGTTCAGCGCCCCCAAAACAGCCCCACAGGGCCAGCACAGAATGTCCACAAGCAACTCTCCACTGCAGAAGGTAGACAGAAAACAAAAGCCACTCCATTTCCCCAGGCCCCGTTTCAACCCATACCCATCTTCAAAGTACGTTTTCCCTGCATAGCGACTGACATAGTGGGCCTGCTAGAAACAACTAAGTTAGGAAATAAATTCATGCTTGTGATTATTGACTATTCTACTCGGTATCCCAAAGCAATTCCAATTAGGAATAAAATCTTGAAACATCTACTTCCATTCAATTCACACGTTGGATAGACAAAGGTAATCATCACGAATCAAGGCATCCACTTCTATGTGTACAATTATGCAGGACGTCAAAGGAATATTGCACATTAAAGCCCTATGTACCTCTGTGCATCACCCACAGACAGATGACCTTGCAGAAAGGTTTAACCGAACCTTACAAAGAATAGTCTGCAAGCTGGTAAAGGCGATGGTGGAAATTGGGATGTCTTGATTCCCTGGGCCCTCTTTGCAGTTAGGAAAACACCTTAGGTGTATCTAGTGTATTCACCTTTTGAGTAATTATACAAGCAAGAACCTTGAGATGTACTGGATATGTACTCGTCTCGGGAGGATAGCTCAGGGGCAACACACTCATCTTGGAAGCAAGATGACATGGAGTAACACAGGTTTTATCCCCGTGTCCTCGCTTAGAAACCTCTGGGTATTAATTGCATTATAAATAACCTATCATATCATATCATATGCTAAAAGAAACCTGGGAAGATAGAGAAGAGGTCATCCTACCCATTTCCCCTGACAACCCAGAAACTAAAGTCCCATATGATTGCTGTCAGGAAAGTAAAAAAACATCAATTAGGTAGGGACCAAGAACATCAATGACGCTACATGATAGACAAGCGGTAGCCCAATTTCTCTCCGTTGGGGACCCTGTCTAGGTTCTCCCTCCCATTTCAGAGAACAAAATGATCTCTAAATGGTATTGATCCTATGAAATTCTTGAGAGAAAAGGTCCCTTGAAGTATGTTGTGGCACAACCAGATAGACATCAGAAGACACACATATCAAATGAACTTGTTAAAAGATTGGAAAGTCAACCTGGTAGAGGAGACTACTGTAACCATGCCCACCCTCCTTACTGACAAAGATCTAGAACCTCAGTTGGCCACTACCCATCTACCACTCTCCTAACAAGAATACCTACATGATGTATTAAATTAATTCCGAGAGGTCTTATCTGAACAACAAGGTAGAGTGCATAATTTGTATTCATTACCTACAGACCCCAGTGGGGAATCAGAACATCTACAACCTTATTGTATCCAGGAGGCAAGAAGGAAAATTAACAAAGAGTAGCTCTACTAAATGCTCAACATCATTGAGCCCTCAGAGAGCCTGTGGTCTTCCCCTTAATTTTTTTGGAAAACCATACCAGACTTGGAGATTCTGTATAGGTTTCAGGAAACTGAACTCTATTTCTATGTTCGATAATTACCCTTTGCCATGAATAAATGAGCTCATTCAGAAGCTACGATAATTTTATATGTATCCACTCTTGATTTAACCAAAGGATTTTAGCATGTACCCCTGAACTCCACTAATAAGGAACGAAATGCCTTTTCCACCCTGTAAGGGTTCTTTCAATGTAAAGTACTCCCCTGTGGTTTTCACTGTGCTCCTGCCACATTCCAAAGGTTAATGGATAAGGTTTTAAAACCATGTTCTAGCTTTTCTGGAGACTATTCGGACAACATCATGATACACAGTAAGACCTGGCCCAAACACATGCACCTTCTCTATGTGATCGCACAAGCCCTCAGGAAAGCAGATTTAATGGTGAACCCAAAGAAATGACATCTGGACCAGGCAGCTGTAAAGTAGTCAGCAACAAGCACCTGCCCTTAAAACAAGGGAGAACTTGGAGCTTTCTTAGAATTCACAGGATGTTACTGGCATTGTATACATAATTATTCCACCATGGCTGCCAATCTTACAGACAAGTTAAATAACTCTCACCCTCAAAAGCTTATCTGAGGAGAAGAATAACCACAAAGCTTTGAAGGTTTAAAACAAATACTATGCCAAGAACATGTTTTGAAAATGCCTGATTTCAAATGGGAATTCATCCTTCAGACCAATGCCTCTGAGAGCGGGTTGGGAGCTTTGTTGTCTCAAAAGCATAACGGCACGGAACGCCCCATCTTGTATGCAAGTCTGAAGTTGTTCCCTAAAGAGCAATCATGTGCAACTGTTGGGCTGGAAGTCCTGGCTATCAAATAGGCAAACTTGAACATGTGTACCTATCTAACAGGAAGGCGTTGACAGACCGCTCCCTTCTGACCTGGATGAGTCTAAGGAAAGCTTCCAACACCCAAGTCATGAGATCGTTTTTAGATCTTTAAACCGTTTGTTTCTCAGTGGAACATCAAAACGGAAAAGAACAAGGCAATGTGGACTTGTTGAGCCTTTTCCTGCTTCCTGATCATGGAGGAGCTCCTTGTTTAATAGGAGGGGTATGTGACGAATATGAATTATTCATTCCTTCTCCCCAGAAAGGAGCCAACCTCTTTCAGGATAGGGAGGTGAGCCCACTCAGCAAGACTCTCGCTAGGGTTCTGGGCAAGTGGTTGGGGAGTGACTCATTGGGAGTGACTGCCCTCGTGGATACAAGGACTCCCATTCCGGTTAGAAACTCCATGTCCAGAACACGTTATCTGCCTACATAGGAATTGCAAAGACTGATGTTATTTCTGGTTTTGACTCTCACAATAGTGACATTTCTCCGATCTCTTTGGCTAATCTCTCCTGAACTCAGGGGTGGACTGGGAACCAAAAGAAGCCCTGGAAAAATTTTTGAAAGTGGCCCCATATTACACATTTTCAGCAAGCCCAATCATTTTCCTATGAGAAATTTTGGAATTAAAACACAAAAGAGGCCCAGGGTGCAGAGGCCCACCGGGAAATCTCCAGAGTTCCCTATAGGCCAGTGTAGGGGAGGAGTGGTCCAAGGGACCCCCCTGGCCTACATCTCCACCCCAGGTGAGGGCCATGGCTCATCGGGCGTCCCCTCCTTACCACCCGGGCCCAGGTGGTGGATGGCTCACCTGCTGAAGACATTGCCCACACGTATTGAATTTAGCTAGGCCTCAGAAACCATTTTGCTTAATAAAGATGGTGTGAGCGTGGCGCACTGTAGCGCGGCCCCCACCCTCGGAGACTTTCAATTATCCCTGTTGCCGCAGCACCCTGGCAGATCCGCTGTGAGCACGTTCCCACGAACAGGACGGGCATGAGCTAGCATGAGATACTAACACTGTAACATTTCACCGTCCGCAGTGTATCACTGCTCCCAGAATGACCCGGTCAGCAAGGCCTGGGCTATGGGAAGATCTGTAGAATGGTCATCTGATGAAAGCAGAAAGGTACCCAAATATGAATGTCAAAAACCACTTTTAACACATGTATCCTTTCCATACAACCACTTTTACTAAAGAAACCTGCAAAATTGTGTAATTATCGTACATGACACCATCCGTGAAGGACCCACACACCTGCAGGGGTGTGCAAATGATAAAAGCATTCCGGGGAAGTGTTCCTTATATGTATCATTGAAAACCGTACACCCAGCGGCCCCGCGCCATAACTGAACTAATGCTGCTAGAGGACATAAGAAAACAAATGTAACCATATAGGGGGCACATGTGAAGGGTGTGCGAGAATGCACTCGTCACGCGTGTATGTCTAAGCCCCTTACGTGCCACCACCGTCACATACGGTGGCGGGTCATTTTATATGTACTCCACCAACCTCAATACTACCTCACTTACTGCAAATGTATATGCATATAGCTAAATACTGTAATTGTTGAAACATAGTGTACGAATAAGGTGCTCAGACTGGATATAATTGAGACGCCTCTAGCGAAATGAAATGTATGTTTTCAAGTAATTCAAACAAATATTATAAAGCGTTCTAATGATTGTGATGTTTTCGCCTCCAAAAAACCGGCAACACGCGAGGAAGATACCTTTGTAAATATGTGCAAGGCCATTTCCCCTCCCACCCTGCAGAGACTGCCAAACATGAGAGCAGAGGCCGCGCCGCGCTGCCCCACCTCCCCCAACTAGACTGGAGCCGCTTCAAAGATGTGTAGCCCCCTCTGCAGCACCCAAGGCCACGGGCCGCCACCTGCATTATTTACAGCACAGCAGTAAACCCCTGCCTGAACCCACACTTCCAAAGGCGCCCCCTCGTAAACCCCACAACCCACCAGATCATCTTAGACTTATGGCCCTGTGCAATCAGGACACCCAACACTGTGGCAACACACAGCGGCACATTTATAACCACATCTAACAAGACAGGGAGGCATGTACCGTCCGTCCCATGCCCTGAAGCTTAGCCCCTCAACCTATGGCCCCGGTCAACAGGACACTGGTAACCTTGCCCTGACGAATGACCATCAGACCCCTCACAAGGTGCATTCCTCCTGTGTTGCATTAACCTGTAGAATAACCTATTGGAAGATTTACTAAAGAAGATAATATTGTAATGACTGAATGACTGCGGTGTGCATGGCCTAGGGCAAATAAGTCAGGAAAAGACATTCATCTCTGACACTGGCCGCGATGGCACAACAACACCGCCTGGATGAACTCTGCCAACCTGCCAGGCCCAGCCCAACCCACGAGGCTGACCAGTGACGTTCTCCAGCCACGGCCAACCACATCGCAGCAGCACCTATAGTTAGTCGTCGCCACCCAATCCCATTGAACTTGTGCCCCCTATAGTGTATAGGTTCTTATGACGTTTTTTGTAAATATATACGCCTGTCTTTGCTATTGTCAGACAGAGCGCTCTCGGAGTTTGCAGAGTTCTTTGCATGCCCTATTCTGATTGATAAACTCCCATTTAAGCTCACCCGCACTCTGTCTTGGCTTTATTCCCAACCTGGGAGAGTCTGTCATTGTCTCTCATTGCGGGGAGGATCGTGCTGGCTGGGGACGCTCGCCTTCAGTGGTGACCCCGAAAGCGTGATTATCACTATTATTTTTTCCCGATCTAACATTACCGTCCCCTTTTGGCACGAGAATCTCCGGTCGAAAAGGGATACGTACGGTGAGCCGGCTCCAGGAGGCTGGCCGCCAACGGCGACCGGTACACTAAGAAGTGCGCACTCAAAAGAGAGAGGGTACGGGATCCCAGTTGAAAAATCCCCTTTGAGTACCGCTCGCCGGAGCCGGGGCTGACTGTTGAGCTGACGGCGACACTGCCTGGACGGACCCAGTTTCGGAGACTATCGGTTCAAGACGGGCACGTGAGTATTGAGTGCGAGCGATTGTAAAGGGAGTGGGGGAAGAAGTGTAGGACAGGGAACGAAGAGGGGGTACGCAGATCTACTAAGGATCATCCTAAAATGTCCTTGCTTTTTCTTTGCATATGGCCATTAGTATTAAGAGGTGAATAAGAGATAAAAGTGACGGGAACCTAGCTCCGAAAGGGGGTGGAAGGCGGCGCCGCATAGTGCTATCTTGACTAGTACTGGGAATATATGAAGAAGTGGAATATAAGATAAAAGTGTCCAGCAAAAGGGGGCACTGAGAATATATTATTGACCGCTATTACTTCTTTCTTTTCTTTTCTTTAGGGTTAGGGGGGAAAATAAAAGTGAGATTAGTACAAAACTTAGGAAGAAAGTAAGAAAAAGAGAGTCCTACTATAAGAGGGAAGAGCAGACCAATATATATATATATATGCGCATCCATACATCCGAATAAGAAGGACAGGGACAGCCGGCTAGGGAGGAAAGGGAGGACAGTTTGATTTGTGAATAGAGTGTTACCAGGAGGTGTGTGCGCCTCGTATGTGTCAGACGACAATCTGATGTTGTAAGTGTGTAAAATGGCTATAAATGTATAGAAATCGAATGGTCATGGTAAGTGTGACCGGATAGAACTTTTTGTAGAAAAGAGCGACAAGGTGAAGAGAGTGTGTACCTATTTGATTTCCGGGTTAAGGTTGTCAAAATAACTGATGGTTTGCTCTTGTATGTGCCCTCCCAAAGAGAATGGAATAGATACTGTGTACAGCCAGTTTTGTATTGCGCAAGTAGGGGGCAGAGCACAAAGGAGCCCATTATTGAATGTGAAGTAAAAGACGAAACCCATAGTGGTACGAGGTTTACATTGTAATTGTGAACACACAGAGAGAAACAAGTACTAGGAAAACACACAGGATGGGGGCCGAAACACCCTTATCACATATTTGTAAAAACCTACCAGGCTATGCGGAGCGAATTAAGAAATATCATGATCAATGCATAACCGAGTTGAAGGGAGAGGGGTTACCCCAGATATGGCCCGAGGGAGGGTCATTTGATAAAAGTGTTCTGGATATGGTGGCCACATGCATTTGTTTGAAGTACAAGGGGAAGCAGTTGCAAAATAGGAGAGAAGTATTAGATCTCTGGAGGTTATTTGAAGAGATACCACCGCCTGAAGCACCAGCATTAAATCCTGATCTCCCGTCCACCACAGACAATCCACTGATGATACAGAAAGATGTTAAAGAATTGTCAAGTGTAGCGCCACCAGTAGAGGTAATAAGTTTGTACCCGATATTAAACAAGCCTGTGCCCGCAGAAGGATACAGTGACCCCACTTATGTGCCTCCCCCGACAACTACTACACCCTGCCGGCCCACGGCACCCCCGCCATATGAAAGTACAAGGGAGCGAGCCCAGGCAAGTACACAAAGGGTGGACATAGAGAAACTCACAGATGATTTACAATCAAGACTCTCAATAGCAAAAGATGAGCTCTCGAGGATAAAAGACATGTGTGAACAAACAGCACTTAATGCGGCTAGATCAGGGCGCACGTCTAGAGCGCCAGGTGAGAATAGAAAACTTGAAGAGGGGTGGAAAAAAGGCGAGATACTGTTCAGAATTGAAGAAGAACCGACACGAATAATCGAAGTAGGGACACGAGGAGGAGATATTGACAATGAAGAAAGGCCTATGGGGGACAGAGAGGAACTACTATGTGATATAAGGGACGATTTAGAAGAAAGCGACAGGTTGAGCATGGCAATGGGAGGGGGAAGCGAAGGGGGGGATAGTACATGTTCAATGAGAACACTGGATGATGAGTGGACGGGGCAATTAAGGAACAGGGTGGGGAAAATGGCATCACTGGGAACCTTAGCAGCCAAAACGGGTGTAGATGCAATGACAAAAGGAAGGCTACAGCTCCCATTGATACATAGGGGAGGAGGGAGGCTTAACTATATCCCATGGGCTCAGATGGATAAAGCCAATTTATTAAAGTTATTGCCCCCGTTATCGGGAGGGGCGAGCAAGTGGATATACGCCTTTGAGAAACACACTGCCGGGGTACCCCTAGCAATAGGAGATGTGAAGAGCTTGCTTGTATCAGCAGTGGGGGATCAAGCTGAGAGAGTATGGGTCAAGGCCGGTTTCCCAGGAGTAACATTAGACTGCGACCGCCATGATGGAGCCTCCTTTAACACAGTGCGTGCCAGGGTGTGGGATGCCTTGCGAGAAACGTTTCCATACACGCCAGACTTACAGTCAGTAATGCAGTGTACAATGAATGACGGGGAGGAGGCTATGGATTACATTTTTCGGGTCCAAGAGATGTGGAGAGCAGAAACGGGTACGCCCTAGTATCAATCGACATCTTTATTTTATTTCATTATAAAAAGAGGGCTCCCCAAAGAAGTGCAAAAGGCGCTCAACAAGATAGCAGGTATTGAGGCAAAGGGATGGCCTGAGATTCAGAGCATAATAGTGCACCATTGTAAGCGAATAAAGGAAAGGGAGAAGGAGGTGGCGCAGAGGAGATTGGCAGACGAAGCAAAGCTAGTGCAGACAAAGTTGGTGAAGGTCGCAGCGGCTGTAGCCGCACTCCCCCACAGCAGGGAGGGAGATGAGGAAGAGGAGGGTCTGATAGCCATACAAGGAAGGATGGCAACTAGTTGGGCTGGAGCCGGACAGCGGCAGTGGAATGAGCAGGAGAAAGGCGGAGGGTCGCAGTGGCAGGAGTGGGACCCTCAAGGAGGACGAGGTGGGTACAGGGGCCGAAGGGGTGGACCGGGATACGGAGGAATGGGAGGAAATGGATCGCAGGGCCCTAGAGGTGCGGTCACTGACAAACTCCAGAGATTACAAAATAACGCGCTTAGAGCAGCACTGAACATCCCATGCAGAGAACATATCTCCAAACACCGGACAGAAGCCCACTGGCTTAAAATAAAGGACAGAATCCTACTTAAAACTATTTCCCTCACTTCTAAATGCCTCAACAATCAAGCACCCTCCTACCTAGCGGAAAGAATCAACTGGAGACCCTCTAACCGACTGACGAGATCTGCCAACACCTTCCTACTGGAAGTCCCCAGATTCAAACTTACCACAGCGGGCGGTGCTAGCTTCCCAGTTAGAGCTGCACAAGCATGGAACATACTCCCTTCTGACCTTAGATGCCCCTTACCCTACACAAGATTCAGATCCTACGCTCTCAAATGGCTGCACAACAATGACATGCAACGACCCTCACCCTAGCGGAAACGACACAACCTGCTAAAATGTTACTCTTATGTGTTTAACCCTTGTTATTTTATATGCATTGTACCACCCACTGTATGTGTCCACTGTTTTGCTGTGTTAGCCTGTGTCAGGCTGTGTAACTAAGTTTCGAGTCCTCTTGTACTGCTGCGCCTAGATGCCCACGGGCTCGGAGCGCATTACCAAATAAATAAACAAACAAACAAACAAACAAACAAGGGGGTTGGTGGAACTGCGGAAGATGGGGGCATTACTCTAGGGAGTGCAGAGCTAGACCCAACAACGGGTTCCAAGAGGTAGAACAGTATGGCCATCCCCACCCGGGGAGCCCATATGGTCTTCCAATGGGACAACAACAACTGAGAAACCCAGGCCAAGGTAATGCTGAGCAGCAACAGGGGCACCAGTATAGAACACAGAACCACCCACAAAACAATGACAATATGCAGTATACGCCAGGCAACCCTTTCGCGACAACAGCAAACGGGGCCCCCGCACCAGCACCTTACAACGGCATGTCAGTGGTTTCAGGAAGTGTCTTTAATCAGGGGGGGCGATGAGACACCCCGCTTAGGACAGCCCACAGAGAACACTTGCGTGTCCAGTTCTATCTACAACCTACAATGCAGCAGAGGAACCATTGGTAGGGGCGCAGATAGGAGACAAGCAGTTCATATTCATGGTTGATTCGGGAGCGGAGAAATCATGTATCCGAGAGGGCCGGTTCCCGTTATCTAACAGGAAGTTAGAGACGCAGGGGTTCTCTGGGGCTGTAATTGAAGTTCCTTACACAGAAGCTTTGGATGTAACAGTGGGGGGTAAAACTGTAAAGACACCCTTACTGTATTATGAACACTCACCAATAAATTTATTAGGGAGGGATCTCCTGAGTAAACTTAACATGACCATATCATTTACCGAGAGAGGAATAGTGTGTTCTACACTCGGGATATGCCCCTTGCGTGCGATGTTGGTAGTGCAAGCCTACACAACCACACAGGAAGTACGAGGGTTGCCGGAAAATGAGGAAATGTTTATTGAAGGGCTAAAGACTTTGGCCCTCATAATTCCAGAGCTAAGAAGAATGGACTGGAGGATTCCAGCGGAGTTCCTCTTCCGCCCCATAGTGTGTCCCGACACAGCACCAGGATCAGTGGTATCATTAGACTTGCACGCTGTACAGGTATCAGCGAAAAGGATCGCTGTGATTGGAGTGGATAGGGAAGGATGTGAGTGGCGTACAGTGCTGTGTACAAATGCCAACATCGCCCTACGAGAGTTAACAGATGAGGATCTCTTTTCAGACACAGAAGGGGATGGTGAGATAGTAATGGAAATAGCGATGCCCTGTGACATTTTGATTCAAGCCAGGGAAACCCCCGTCCAATTGATGGCAGTGGTAGGAGCACCGCCGTCATTTTTTGATGACGACATGAGGCTCGTACCAAATAATTTGTGGACAACAGGCCCCCATGATGTAGGGCTGTTGCATGGAATACAACCTGTGGTAATAAAGTTAAAGCAAGGAGCAATTTTACCCAGAGTGAAACAGTATCCATTGTCCCGTGAGGCTGAAGAAGGGATAAGAGAGACCATAAATGCACTACTAGCACAAGGGATAATAGTGCCTTCAACCTCCCCATGTAACACATGTATTTATCCAATCAAAAAAGCAAAAGGAGGGTTTTGGAGGATGATACAGGACTTACGCCCCCTAAATGATGTAATTCAGAAGGAGTTCCCTCTGGTCCCGAACCCTGCATCAATATTATGCAGCATCCCGAAAGTGGCATCACATTTCACAGTAGTAGACTTGAAAAACGCATTTTTCTCAATACCCCTGGCTGAAGAGAGTAGATACCTTACAGCATTCACACTGGGGGGTAAAAGATATGAACACTGCATACTACCAAAGGGATACTGTGAGAGCCCGAGCATATTCAACCGCATATTGCATGAAGACTTGGGAAACCTATCAGTTGAGAGTACGATTATTCAGTACGTAGACGATTTATTAGTGTGTGCACAAGACGAAGTAACATGTAGAAAGGATTCAACAACGCTCCTGACTCTACTGGCCAACAATGGGTACAAGGTAGACAAGGAGAAGTTACAGTACTGCCTGACAGAGGTCTTATACTTAGGACAACTGATATCAAAAGATGGAAAAAGAATAATCCCGACAGGGTAGAAGCGATAAGATCTGTAGGAGAACCCACAACAGTGAAAGACATGCAGAAATTCTTGGGAATGTGCAACTATTGCCGAGCATGGATATTAGACTATGCAGCATACACGAGGCCCCTACTACAAGCACTCAAGGAAGCACAACAGGAAAATAAAAAAATAGAATGGTCAGAAGAAATGAGCACGTCATTCCAAGCATTAAAAGAGTTAATTTCAAGCGCTCCAGTGCTAGCAAATCCTGATTATGGACGCGAATTTTACCTATTCTCGCACTGCAAGGGAACACTCATGACAGCTGTTCTGACACAAAAGACGTCCCTAGGACACAAACCTTTGGCTTACTATAGTGGTACTTTAGATGCCGTGATGCAAGGCCATTTCGCGTGCGAGCAATCACTAGCTGCAGCCGCGTTCGCGATTGAGAAAAGTGCCACAATAGTAATGGGTTGCCCTGTGACATTGTTTGTGGAACATTCATTATTTGCAATACTTGAGAGGTCAAAAAGCACACTGACAACACAGCGGGCAACAGCCTAGGAGATCATATTGTCTAGCGCCAATATCCATGTGGTGAGATGCAAGACAGTGAACCCCGCCACATTCATTACAGAAGCGTGCACACTAGAGGACATGCAGGACCACGATTGCGCAACCTACACAGGAGAAAGAGGGGAGGACACAGTGGTGTGTGAGAACGCTCTGAGCGAGGGGGAAGTGTACTTCGTGGATGGGTCTGCATCGATTGATGTGGACACGGGAGAAAAGCATGTCGGTATGGCGGTGGTGAGATTAGAAGACGGTGAGTATGAAACATTAGTTCAATACCGCCTCCCATCACATTACTCCGCACAAGCAGCAGAACTGATTGCACTCATAGAAGCACTACATGCAGCAAAGGGTTGCGCAGTGACAATATACACAGACTCAGCTTACATGACGACGACAGTACATGGAGGTCTAGCGAGATGGGGGCGGAGGGGATTTTGACGGGCAGACGGAACACCAGTACAGCATGCAGAATTGTTGAAAGAGTTAATTGAGGCCCTACAAAACCCTACTGCAGTAGCAATAGTTAAGTGCCAAGCACATACATCCAACACAGACGTTGTGTCTTTGGGGAACGCGGCAGCAGACGCCGCCAAGGAGGCTTCCTATTTTCAGAAATATGACGCAGGTGAGTACATGCTGCAGCATAAGACAAACGAAGAGTCCCCAGAAGGGTACAACATGATGCCCATATCACAAATACTAGAATTACAGGAAGGAGCTAGTGACGACGAAAAATTGATGTGGACAAAACGAGGGTGCAGCAAATCGGGAACAGACTTACTGTGGCGGCAAAATAACTCAGGAAAAGTGGTAATGCCAATCCAGTTACTAGAAATTGCGTTTCAACAACTACACTTCCCTGCACATAATACCAAACAGCACATTGTGCAGAAATACAAGAAGAATGGTTCGTGCCCTGTCTCCAGGAGCACGTATCTCGATTAGCAATGGAATGCACAACATGTCAGATCTACAATTCAGGAATGACATTACGCACACTCCGGGGAACAATTCCTAAACCCATTGGCCCATTCAGAGAACTGCATATTGATTACGCAGACATGGGGGAAAGGTGTAATGGCGCACGGTACATGATCGTGGTTGTGTGCCCATTCTCAAGGTGGGTGGAAGCAGGACCATGTGCACGACCTGATGCCAAAAGCGCCGCCAAGTTCCTAGTGAGGGAAGTGTTCCCGCGCTGGGGAATTTGTGACGTGATTCGCTCAGACAACGGCACTCATTTTGTGAATTAACTTTTCAAGGAAGTCACTACGTTATTGGGAATAAAACATAAATTGTGTTCGATTTATCATCCTCAAAGTAATGGCGTAGTGGAAAAGATGAACAGACTGTTAAAGGGCAGGTTGTCAAAACTATGCTTTTCATTGAAGAAGAATTGGATCTACTGTCTGCCCCTTGCGCTATTTGAACTGAGAAATCAGCCAAGTAAAGATCACCATTTGTCCCCGCACGAAATCGTGACTGGGAGACGAATGCACACAGCACACTCCCCACTGCGCGAACACTCAGATGCACACAGGAGCGCCGCGATATTGGGAGAAGAATTCACGGACTATTTGAAAAAATTAACAAGGGCAGCGCGCGCAATATCAAAGCAGCTCTCCCCACCCTTCACTAGAGAGGAGGGAAACATAACAGGGTCTGTCACAGAGCCTGAGCAACAGCTACAGCTGATGCCGGGCGAATTAATTTATGTCAGGAGTTTTGTGCGTTGATGGAATGCACCACGGTTCCACTGCCCATACGAGGTAGTGTTCTGCACGCCCACAGCTGTAAAAGTGAAGGGCTTGAGGTACTGGGTACACTTGACAGATGTGCAAAGAGCTTATAATAATGTGCAAGAGGAGGCAGATGAGGAGGCACAGACAACAGCAACCGATTCGACTGAACAGAATGTCTGAATATTAACTTGTGTTTGTGCGTCAGCAATGAACGTGAATGGGAAAGTGACTGATGAAGTATTGCTGCATTCTCTTTTTATATATTACTGAAAAAAAAAAGAAAAAGGTTTTTCTTTGGACTTATATGTAATTAATGAAGTGATCAAATTATGACATGTTTACACCCTTGTCTGTGAATACCCTTCCCTACAACCCTACCCGCTTCCATTACCCGTCAATATATATTGGCACTAATGGTGCCAACAAAATGTTTACATGCATGCACTTAATGCACTTTTATATCTCAAACAGGAACTACCATGGCATCTAACAGGCAGCCTGCAATGGATAGAATTAGTAGAATGAGAGAATTATTAAATGAGAGATGCAGATATTCGTATGAGTGCGGATTATCTGTGTGCATTACGATGTTTTTTATGCTAATGTTTGGTCTGGTTACATATTGGTTTGTAGCATTCATCTCTATCGAGATGAACGAGGGGGGAGGGATTAACAGCACTGGGATTAACAGCACCACTGGGACCAATGTAACTGCAAGTGTCAATATGAGGGAAGGTGATTTTCTGGTATGGGATGGAACTAAACTTGTATGGGGTTATCACACCACACCATCCAATGCTGTCATATCAGAAAAGAAAGAGCCACAGGGTGGAATGCAAAACAACACAGTGTCTCCACCAGTGATGTATAGGTATAATGCTCGCAGTTTAAATGACCGAAACCCGTCTGCCATATCGTGGTTATATGATACCCCCACCAGTCAACCTGCCCCCGTCTTAAAAAACAACCTGCAAGATAAACTCAGGGACGAAAAGGAAAAGATGCTAGCAGCACACGAAATCTTATATGATGAATGGGCCAAGGGGGGCGGGAATGAGAAAGGGGGGTCTATTTTTTCCCTCGCACAGGAGGCTGGGAAGTACATAAGGAACAAGAACAACAGACGGAAAAGGGAAACCGGGAGGAGGAAGTATGATGAGTACTATGGGTTAGGATTAGATAAAATGGAAGACCCACGACACCCCCACCAGACAAATAAGTGGTATGCAGATATGAGTGCCACCGCAAAACAAACAACAAATGAGAGCTGTTATGTCTGCTCCCTCATTCCTCATGCTTCAGGTACACCCAAAGTATTGCTACCCAAAGAGTTGCCAATTATAGATGCCCAATGTCTCCTTCATCTCATGTTATGCAGGATTAAGAACACCTTCCAGGCACATGAAGTTACTTTTAAAATGCTGCAGAACGAGAAAACTTGCTACCCAAAAACGGCAGGGGTGGTATGTCTGGAGGAACCATTTTTTGTAATACAAGGGACACTTTTTTCAGACAACAAGTGGAAGGATGAAGAAGTAATGTGCAAAGCTGAAGCACTGAGAGGTGTGGCACCAGAGAAACTGCAGTGGATAGAAGAAACATGCACACCAGTATGGAAGGAACACATTTCAAAACTAACTTGGGTAACCGCCATTGAAAAACCCTTCAAACTACAGAGTGAAATAGACTATGAACTATGTTTCAAAGGAGAGGGGAAAATCACCATGGGAACAAACAAGAGCTGCAACAAGACCCTCACCATCCCAGATCTGAGAAAAGGGACAGCGGCCCTAATGGACACGTACTGGGTATGCGGCAATCAGGCATACCTGCACCTTCCCCCGTCATGGAGTGGCAGCTGCTCAATGGCCACTCTACACTCAGCCCTAATGGTAATACCAGAAAGCCACATCGATGGAAGCAAAAGGACACAGGAGCGCATACAACAGAGTGCAGCCCAGCCAACTGCGGAGTCACAAATGTATGTCCTGTCCTCCGGAAACAAGGGAGAGGTGCTGACCCGTAACAGAAGAGCATCAAATTACATATCAAAGGCATCATCAGAACTGTTGGCTCAGATCCCAGACAGATATCGATTATTCAGCTCAGCAGAAACATTCTTTGCCTCACTCATCTCAAGTGTCCAAGCAAGGGCAAACGCAAAATGGCTCCAGATAACACGTTGGGAACTGATTCAGCTGGCCAATGACACTGAAGAAGGGTTCAACGTAATAAAAGTGGAACTAAGGGCTTTACGGCTGATGACAATGCAAAACAGGTATGTCCTGGACCTGTTGACGGCGATGGATGGAGGTGTTTGCCGAAAAATTGGAAGTGCCTGTTGCACTTTCGTACCTTCTGAAGATGCAGAAAACGGCTCCCTGTCCCATGTGATCGAAGCAGTGCACAACCTAGGAGAAAAAATGAAAATGGAAGGTGGAGCAGAAGACAGTACGTGGTTCGATAACATTTTCTCCTGGGTCCCCTCGTGGCTTGGAACAACTGTGAAATTTTTTATGCCAGCTGTGGTGTTCCTCCTTTTTGTTTTTTTCCTGTGCCAGGTGGGTCTTCGATGTTGCGCTAACGCAGTACCTAATGGTGCAATGATGATGGTGACAATGGGCAACACTCGTGGGACAATGCATAACATGCAGGAAGTGCAGGTACAAACAGGAACAGATAACACACCAAGATATCAGCTGGTGCCTATCTATCACGACAAAGATATCGAAGATAAAGCATGGCACACCACCATTAGAGAGCCCCGTGTACTAGAATGGTACCAAGAGGTGTGGGTAGATCTGGCGGGAGATGGCGGATGTATATACCTGACTTGTACCCCAGACGAATATGCCAGAAGAGGGGAAAGTTTACGGGGGGTGTGTAGAGCATGGATGCCCATAAAAGGCCCACCTGCATGGGATGAGGCGGTGATGGACGAAGCAGAATGCAGAAGGCTGGAGGAGTTAAAGTATTCGTTACTTAAGTAACGAAAGGGGGGAAATGTAGGGGAGGAGTGGTCCAAGGGACCCCCCTGGCCTACATCTCCACCCCAGGTGAGGGCCATGGCTCATCGGGCGTCCCCTCCTTACCACCCGGGCCCAGGTGGTGGATGGCTCACCTGCTGAAGACATTGCCCACACGTATTGAATTTAGCTAGGCCTCAGAAACCATTTTGCTTAATAAAGATGGTGTGAGCGTGGCGCACTGTAGCGCGGCCCCCACCCTCGGAGAGTTTCAATTATCCCTGTTGCCGCAGCACCCTGGCAGATCCGCTGTGAGCACGTTCCCACGAACAGGACGGGCATGAGCTAGCATGAGATACTAACACTGTAACATTTCACCGTCCGCAGTGTATCACTGCTCCCAGAATGACCCGGTCAGCAAGGCCTGGGCGATGGGAAGATCTGTAGAATGGTCATCTGATGAAAGCAGAAAGGTACCCAAATATGAATGTCAAAAACCACTTTTAACACATGCATCCTTTCCATACAACCACTTTTACTAAAGAAACCTGCAAAATTGTGTAATTATCGTACATGACACCAGCCGTGAAGGACCCACACACCTGCAGGGGTGTGCAAATGATAAAAGCATTCCGGGGAAGTGTTCCTTATATGTATCATTGAAAACCGTACACCCCGCGGCCCCGCGCCATAACTGAACTAATGCTGCTAGAGGACACAAGAAAACGAATGTAACCATATAGGGGGCACATGTGAAGGGTGTGCGAGAATGCACTCGTCACGCGTGTATGTCTAAGCCCCTTACGCGCCACCACCGTCACATACGGTGGCGGGTCATTTTCTATGTACTCCACCAACCTCAATACTACCTCACTTACTGCAAATGTATATGCATATAGCTAAATACTGTAATTGTTGAAACATAGTGTACGAATAAGGTGCTCAGACTGGATATAATTGAGACGCCTCTAGCGAAATGAAATGTATGTTTTCAAGTAATTCAAACAAATATTATAAAGCGTTCTAATGATTGTGATGTTTTCGCCTCCAAAAAACCGGCAACACGCGAGGAAGATACCTTTGTAAATATGTGCAAGGCCATTTCCCCTCCCACCCTGCGGAGACTGCCAAACATGAGAGCAGAGGCCGCGCCGCGCTGCCCCACCTCCCCCAACTAGACTGGAGCCGCTTCAAAGATGTGTAGCCCCCTCTGCAGCACCCAAGGCCACGGGCCGCCACCTGCATTATTTACAGCACAGCAGTAAACCCCTGCATGAACCCACACTTCCAAAGGCGCCCCTTCGTAAACCCCACAACCCACCAGATCATCTTAGACTTATGGCCCTGTGCAATCAGGACACCCAACACTGTGGCAACACGCAGCGGCACATTTATAACCACCTCTAACAAGACAGGGAGGCATGTACCGTCCATCCCATGCCCTGAAGCTTAGCCCCTCAACCTATGGCCCCGGTCAACAGGACACTGGTAACCTTGCCCTGACGAATGACCATCAGACCCCTGACAAGGTGCATTCCTCCTGTGTTGCATTAACCTGTAGAATAACCTATTGGAAGATTTACTAAAGAAGATAATATTGTAATGACTGAATGACTGCGGTGTGCATGGCCTAGGGCAAATAAGTCAGGAAAAGACATTCATCTCTGACACTGGCCGCGATGGCACAACAACACCGCCCGAATGAACTCTGCCAACCTGCCAGGCCCAGCCCAACCCACGAGGCTGACCAGTGACGTACTCCAGCAACAGCCCACCATATCGCAGCAGCACCTATAGTTAGTCGTCGCCACCCAATCCCATTGAACTTGTGCCCCCTATAGTGTATAGGTTCTTATGACGTTTTTTGTAAATATATACGCCTGTCTTTGCTATTGTCAGACAGAGCGCTCTCGGAGTTTGCAGAGTTCTTTGCATGCCCTATTCTGATTGATAAACTCCCATTTAAGCTCACCCGCACTCTGTCTTGGCTTTATTCCCAACCTGGGAGAGTCCGTCATTGTCTCTCATTGCGGGGAGGATCGTGCTGGCTGGGGACGCTCGCCTTCACCAGTCCACCCCTGCCTGAACTCCATAGTCAAAGAGTTGTGTGACACTCCTTTTGTTTGTGATGATGTTCTTAAAAGAACGAGGAACTTGGAAGGAAAGAGAGAGACTCCTGTCCATAGATGTCCCAGAGGGCTGAGCCATGCTAGTCTGCGGAGCCCGCGGTACTGTGGAGATCGAGCAAATTGCTAACAAGACACTGAAGGCAAAGAAGTCAATGTCAAGATCAAGATGTCGACGGTAAAGCGAAGGTCTCACCTGTTGGCATGACCATCGGAAGCTGTGTTGGTCCTGGGGACCGTTAACTGATGCTGAGACCTCAAAGCAGTGGAGAGATTGGATGCCTGACCTCCACATGAGAAGTTCATTGGCTGCCGGGCAGTGGGAGGGAAGCAAACGCTCCTTAATAGGTAACACTGCTGAGAAGGGCGAATACTGGTAATCGAAGCTGGAAAACCTACACAGGTTACAGGAGCCAGGAAAACCGAAACGGGTAGCCGCCCTGCCAAAACTAAGCTAAGCCAAGCCTAAAAGAAGGCCCAATGGCTTTGGAGAACCCTGTGAAACTGAGAGAGATGTATATTCGAGGATGGGAGAGTCACAAGGGTTACAGGAGTCTAGAAAACCTGAACAGGCAAACGCTCCACCAAGGCCCCACTAAAGCAAATCAGAGGACCCGAGGACTATAAGGAGTTCTAGAAGCACAGGCATATTGAGCTGAACTTGGAGAAGAGTTAACCTAGAGAGTTCCAGTTGTAAGCAGAAAACAAGGACACTACTAATCACCAAGTAAGAAATGGTGGGACTGCGTTAAGAAAATCTTGTCTTCCTGCGAAAAAGGAACCATATAGAATATGAATAAAGACTTAAAACTTGGCATACAGAGCCTGAAGAGAGGCTGACGACTGTATTGTGAGGTTTAATAGTTTTTATAAACAACCCCATTTTGGAATCATAGTAATCAGGCCAGGCAAAGCCCAAGGACAGAGACTATTGCTTTGGCCTTTTTTTGTTATTTTGGTGGTAGGGCCAGTTAGTTAACATGATTTGCACTATGGACTATTTCTTTTGGACTTTGACGAGCACCCTTACGTTTACTTTAATTAGCCAGGGCACTTACCTCATAGTGCTAGGGCTGCATAGGAGTTTTATTATTATTTAAATAAAGATCTGTAAGCATGTCACTACTTAGTCTGACTCCTTCTGGTTCGCCACAACATAGTTTCCTTTTTTTTGTGATGATAGGAATTTTGAAAATGATCATGGATGGCAGGGGTAGCCAGAGTAGTGTGAGATGTGGTAAATTTGCCTTTGTTCCTGTTATGAGACATGCAGCAGTGTGACAAATGGCCCTAAAGGGGGAGGGGGTGCGTGACTGGGATGCCAGTGAGGAGGGCTTTCCCTCCATCAAGTTGTGAGATTACCAGAGCCTGAACCATGGTTCTGAGATCATCAGTTGGCAGGAAGGGTTTGATCTTCTGGGTATTATTTGATACCAGATGTTTAGGGCTTTTTTGTTGATATAATGCCAGAGGTTTATTTTTTGGATAACTGCCCCATAAGGAGCTTCCCTTGACTACCTTATAAAATGTCCCATAATGTTGTTACAAGAGACATGGCTCCTTATGGATTACCACATTGATACCCACTGTATATTCCAACGTAATGCTAGAAAAGGAGACAAAGGGAGACCCTTTGTTGGATTGATAATTGGGGAAAGACATAACTTCCATGCGAGAGATAGTCCATTTAAATTGTGTACTCATGATCATGTACTAGCTAGCTGCTCCCAATATATCAATTATCAACACATATGATCGATCCCCTCACTAGAGATTGGATTACTGAGATACCTTAGTCCATAGATTTAATATTATCCAAAGGGCTCATACAAGAGGGTAACAATGTGGTTATTCTAGGAGGTGATCTTAATGCACAATGTGGAGTTGCTACCATGAAATCAACTTTTGATAAAATAACGGCAACTAATGTGATGGATAAACCACAGAGGAATGCCAGGGGGAAAGCATGATCCAACTTTCTGATGGACTGGGATATGCGGCCGCTGAATGGGAGAACTGTAAGTGACACTCCCGGAAATGCACATGGAATAGTGGCTGCAAATTTGCCACGCTAGATTATATTTGTGGAAATATGCATGCTATGGAACAAATGTGTGATTTTGAATTGACATATATGCCTTATAGCGACCATTCCCTTATTCATGCATCATTAGGCATACCTGAATTGAATGAGAGGAGTCCTACAAACATTGGCTTAACAAATTGTGGAACTAAAGTTAAATGGAACATTCCAAAAATGAAGAAAATGACAAAAAGAATCTTTCAACTAATTGAACATCTGGATATAGTAATTGACGATTTGAAGTGTGATGATATATAAAATCTAATCAAGAAAACCACTATAGAGGTTGCCTCTCTTTGTGGTACCCCAATTATGACCACTGGTAAAAGAAGTAATATGATAAATGATCCTTAGTTGTTGGTAGCAAGGCCTGCTCAGCGTAGGGATCTTCGAAAGCTTAGAAACGGTTCCTCCCAATGAATACATATGTTCATTAAAGCACCAAACTGAACAATAAGTACAGGGGCTGATGTAAATGTAGACTGCTTGAGACAATAAATAAAAAATGGCAAGAGATGATGTGTAACTTGAAAGGACGAAGATACAAGGTGTGGACTATGCTAAATAAAGTCAGAGGCAGGTCTCTTCTTTAGCCCTTAAATGCAATTACTGAATAAATATGGGCAGCATACCTTATGGATAATATGTACGAAGAACATCAAGACACCAGCATAAGAGACACCTCTGATGAATGGCCTATGAAGTTTACTAAGAGAGATATCACAAGAATTATCAGTAACTTTAAAACTCGAGGGCTCCAGGCCCTAATGGGTTAGCATCTATGGTAATTAAATATGACCCTGCAAGTTGGTCAGAAATACTATACATATTATGTAAAAAAGGTTTGTATGGAAAAGCAAATTCCTTCCTCTTGGACAACCTCTATCCTTATCCCTGTGTACAAAGGTGGCTCCAGAACCAAGCCGGAAAACTATTGGATATTATCTTTGTTGGACACTACCATTAAAGTGTTTACTGCAATTGTGCTAGACCATCTACAAAGTTGGTCTGATGCTAACAATTTATTACACCCCTTCCAAACCGGCTTCTGTACTGGTTCCAGCACGACGTATAACATTCGCCTCCTTGATTCTATCATAATTAGAGCAAAACAACATTCGAATCCCTCTGTTTATGTCACTTTTGTTGACTTCAGCTCAGCTTTTGATAGGGTTAATCGGAAGAAACTATGGGAAATCTTGTCTGGGCTGAAGTGTCCTTCATGGCTACTTGAGATCTTGGTCAAGTTACATACTAACAACATAGCTCGCATAGGCCTTTATAATGAAGGGTGATTATCTAGCCCGATTAAAATCAACAAAGGGGTTAAACAAGGCTGCTTATTAGCAGCCTTACTCTTCAATCTTTATATAGCACAACTGATAAAACGCTTGGAAAATCATGCAAATTGCCCTGTCAAATTTAAAATGACAAAGATCACAGCATTATTGTATGCTGATGACTTAGTCATAGTAGATCACACTTACAAGGGCATGAAAGCTTTACTTGAAGAGTTAGGCTGTTTCACCACTGAGCATAGTATAAATATAAATCTATAAAAAACAAGATCATGCTGTTTATGTCTAGAAAAGTGAATAGACCTTTAATGGCATTAAGATGGGGCATCATCGAATACGCTAATACTTATAAATATCTAGAAAATGCGATGATTATTAAAGAGGGATATCGGCCCTTATTGCCAGAAAGATACAACGCGCAAAGCAAATATTTATGCTTGTGCATAGTGTTGTATTACATTATGCCGGGTATTCATTGAAAGGCATAATGCTGCTATATACACAGTGGCTTGTACCAGTGGTAGCCTATGGTTTGGAGGCTTTAACAGTCAAAAACCTTTCCTGGTTAGGTAAAATGGAAGGCCATTTCTGGCGAACTACCTTAGGTTTACCATCCACCTGCGATATACAATGCATTTGTGTAGAACTCGGATTGATGTCCCTGAAAGCCACTAGTCAGCAACAAAGAGGTCTTCTCCCATTGAAAGCATTGTGCCATCTCGTGAGCCAGATGCTAAGTATCATGTGGGCTAATACAATTCAGCTACATAATACCAAAACTCCTTATATATTTGATGCTCTGTGTAACGATTTATATACCAACCTCAATTGGTCTGTTGATCGCTCATGCTGCAGACAATACAAAATCGTTAAAACAGTCTTTCAGAAGAGGATTCAGAGAAAAGACTGGGAAAATAATTGTATTCACATGGGCAGGTTCTATAATTATCACCATCTCGATGGCATTGTCCATACTTACTTTAGCCCTCAAAAGTATTTAATACGATGGCCTAGCCCGGCAGCATGTAGATTTCGTCTACTGATTAGGACAAATCAGCTGCCAGTACGAGCAACATACGGCACCCAATGGCAACTTGCTGTAAATCAACGGTATTGTCCAATCTGCGAGATAGTAGAGAACCTGCAGACAGTCCGTCACATATTAACGGAGTGCCCTAAGCTTGACTCGCTACACAGGAATATGTATGGTTGATATTTACACCCACATAATATATAAAGGGGGATTCCCAAATGACCACCTAGGTGGTCACTCTATCTTTCTCTGGGGAATAGAGGCTAGTTAAACAAGAGATTTGTACACCAATATGCTACTATAACTACTATACATTTTTGCCATTATTGTCTAAATTCACCATCTGAGTCACTGCATATTGCCCTTTACAGTGTTTGGTCCATAGTAGAATCTATTTTATATTCAAATAAGTGAATCACATTGGTTTATATTAACATCTTCTCTGATCATTTTCTTTTTGTCAAAGAGTAGGGATATGCTGATTATTGGGTTCGCCTAGATTTTATATTGAACTCACAGCCTATAACATGCACGTTTATGTAAATTCTATGGAGATATTGTAATGAATTAGAGTATGATAATTTTAGTATCTGCATGATTATCTGTATATGAATACATTAATGCTTGACTGAATGAAATGTAAAATAATGACTGCACGAGATATGATGTTAAATTATATGTATTTATGTTAAGGTTATTTTATGTATAAGATAATTGTACAGTTGTAAAAGTTCTTTTGAACTACACAAAACTATAACAATACATAAATAACTGCCCCATGTCCGTCTACCTTCCCTGTGAGGTCAGAATTTAGCAGGTTGTCCCGGGTGAGATGAGAACGTCAAAAATGTGGGAGGATGTGGTTAACCATGTTGCAGTGATGAAGATGGCATCAATCTCATGCGTGGAAATGAGGTCAGCCATATCAATGGAAGGAAGGACAGCTGAGTGATTAACATCAGGTTGTATGAGAAAAGCAGGCAGGTCTTTGGGGTTATAATGAGAGGAATTTAGATGAGGTTCGGAGGATTTGCAGAGTGAAGCTATGGTGAATGTTGAAGGGTTTGTGCCCTTGAAAGCATGGCCATCAAATGTGACTGTAAGGGACACACTGTAATGGTTAAATGATGTTAAAAACTTACAGATCCAGACCTCTGCCATGTCCAGGCCCTAACAGATGCAAACTGGTGACATATTTGTCTCTGTCCTAGCTGAGGACTCCAGTGATAAGGACCTGTAGGAAAGGACGGATATAATGAATATCAGGTGGTGCCTGGTTGGCTTGTGGGCAGGAGGAGGTGGGTCTGGGTAGGTGACCAATGGCACTCATCTGAGCCTGGTGGAAGAACATGCAAAGAAGGGAAAAAACAAACACTTATGTATTCACCATTTGGTGAGAAAAGCAGGACGAAGCACATAGAGTACTACATCATAGTCACAAGGAACCCACCCAGCTGCTGTCAACATCATGACAACTATATTATATTCTCTTGCTTCATTCCCTAGCATGGTTAACCTCTTGGACTTCATAAACATGGCCTTTGTTATACCCTGCAGCCAACAGATGCTCTTTCACGGATACATCATCAAAGTACACGTTATATAAATCAGATCTACTTGTCTCGCATGTGCAAGCACAATTCCAAGGGTCAATGAGCCACATTACGGGTCCGGCGGTAACCATGCCGGTGCTACCGGCAGATTTCTGCCGGACCTGTAATGATTTACCGGTTTAGATAGGGGTTTTTCAAACCCAATTGAAATTCAATAAACACCCTTGAACTGAGGTCACTTGTGTCTGTGTTACTGTTGATACCATGACTTCCTTACATTAGGACCCTGATCATCCTCCTTTAAACCCAATCCCTTATACAGTTCAGTCCCCAGGGTAACTATCGAACACATAATGGGCATACTGACCCTTTAGGAGTCTCCCAAGATAACCCCTGGATGAGACAGTTCAATATTCCTGACCTGTAATTAAGCCAACATGTCCTAAGGACAGGAGTTTGAGTTCTAGCTTTTTTGTAAACCCTCATGCTAGTAACACTGTACCGATAAGGGAATTGAGGAACAGAAGGCCCATGGAGCCCACAGTACCTGCACACTAATCTCCCCTTCTGTGAGTGCAGCAATCACTACTGAATCTACCATTAGTAAGAGAGAGAAATTATCTAGGCTTTCAAAAGTGGCTTTTTGTGCACTGATCATTGTGTCTCACCTTATTGCAGCTTGACTGCCAGGCTCTGACTCCTCTAGGTTTCCGTCTCTAACTTCTTAAGCTCGAAAAGAGGTCTGCGTAGGGATGCACAGAGAACAGGGGGACACTAGAGAAGACACCACTGGGACCCGATCTATAGAGTGTGACAAGGCCAGTAACTCTACCTTGTCAAACAAGTAAGGACATCCCACTCAATTATGGGAAGGGGTGCGCAACTGCTGTTGATATGCGCCCAGATGCCTTTGGGCCAGGCGCGCTATACAAATAAAGAAATACAAATACAAAATACTTGCCAGTCTATTTTCTCCTTTGGCAGGATTATGGCAAAAGATGAAGTAGCCCCATGGGAGAAAGCCTAGCAAGAGTATCAACTTCAGACAGAGTGATTCTATAGGGGATGCATGAATCAGCCAAAAAGACCGTACAGAGCTTCTGAGGAGACCCATCAGTATCTGCACCTCATCTCAGAGGCCCCCTCAGTGACCAGGGACTAACAAAGGAGCCACCCTCTTTGAGAAAACTTACCCCAAGCATTCCCAGAATGGGGACACCATCCAGAAATGGGACCATTGACTCTTCTACCCCACCATACCTGTTAGGTGGCAAGCCCACCCAGAGGGAGTAGCTTAGCCCCATTTTGAAACCTCTCCTCTGCACAGACATGCTCCATGGAGGGAATGAGAATGTGGATTGGATAGGGATAGCGGTCCTATCCCTGCAACAGGGAGGGTGTTTAAATAAAGTACTGGAAACAGGAAGTGTGGGTGATTCTGGTGAGGTCAGCATTGTAGGTGGTGGTGGACAAAGAGACCAGCAGGAGAAAGGTGGAATCAGTGAAGAAGATATTTTTGTAAGGGGTGAATGTAAAGTGAAAGTTACAGAGTGGAAGAAGGGTGTTTGTGTAAGCTGGCGGGAGGAGTGGAGTTGTGTGATGAGGAATGTAGTAGTGGGAGAACTAGTGTAGTAGTTGGCGGTGGAGTGTAGTAGTGGGAGGAGTGCAGTTCTGGTAGTAATGGGGTGGAAGAAGGAGTAAATTGCAAGGAGTAAAGAGGTTGAGTGGGAATAGTGATAAAATCAAAGGGATGAGTTGAGAGGTAGGAGAAATGAAAGATCAGAATGACAAGAGTGGTGGATAGAGTGAAGTGGAGGTTGACAGAGGGAGCATAGAACCGAAGAGGTTAGAGTTGGTGTGAGTTAACCAGACTAAGTCCAACTGAGCAAGTGCAGACACATTCCAACACCTCTAGAACACCAGCTACTGGACAGACAGGGAGAGATAGGAAGTCCCTGAAGGAGTTTAGATCATCCTTGCCTAATGGAGTCACCTGCAGAGTAAGGCAGCAGTAGACAGTAGGATATTTAGTAGTTGTACTAATCTGGGAGTAAGGCTGCATGGGTAAGGCAAGGAAAACCAATTGTGACGACCGAGAGAGGGAAGGCCCTAGGGCCCACAATTAAATAAAGACCCTTGAACTCCTGAGACGCAGAGTGGTTTGTGGGTATCGGTGACACAGGATTCTTCTGAAAATTTGATAGACCTGGAGATCTGGTGAGGTCGAGGTGGCTGTGGCATCATGTTACTCCATACAGTGGAGGTGGAAGTGACTATTTTACAGCCATTGTACATCATCTGTATTGGTTATGCTGCTGCTATATCATATCTGCACCCTTATAAACCCCCACTGCAACCTCCATTTGTAATCCCATGTAATACAGTGTGAAATCTGTAATACCTTGAACTGGTTCTGCTGCACTGCTGCAGCCACTACCTTACTGCCACTCAATGCCAATAACGTGGCAACAGTAGTATAGTAGGTTTGTTTGTATGCATGTTTATCATCTTAGTTTGGCTTGGCGGAGTTAAGATGCTTTAACACAGAAAATACTGATGCTTAAGTGTTGCCTGTATCACAATTTAAAAAATGATGTACCGGCTAATCATCTAAATTGATGGCCACAATGCACATGTTCCATCCCCATTGCATGACCTCTAAATTTCTCTGAGGAGGCGTGTCAGGAAAAAACAGCTGTTTCTTCCTTATAAGATTGCCATTTATGGAGTAAGACATGCCATATATGCCTGCAATGACTGGTCACTCCAATGGGGACAGATCCATGCGATCTCAGCGATGGCTACGACTACGTTTCCCAGCAGTGCCAAGTCATTATGTCGGGTGACTTCCGCCCACTATGCCTCATCACTGTGCAGTGCAATGTTGGGCTGTTGTGTAACCCTGTTGGGATATATTCTGGACTTTTCTTACCAGAGCCGGAGCTCTTCAATGTCAGCCCATCAGAAGTTTCATTTCGAGAACTCATACTTCATTGAGTTTGCCTCAGAGGATTCTATATCTACATCAAACCCTTTATTGGTTTTCCTTTTTGCCCTGTATAGAGTTTGGACTTGGAGTGCTATTTTGGATCCATGTGGGTTTGTTTTGTTGCAAGAGAAGGACTCCTCACTGGTTTGAAGTGCAGACACCTCCAACAGTGAGTACTCTTACTGCTGCCTTCCTTCAGGATTCCCTGTGGTTTCTTTACCTTTCCTGTCTATTTGAACACCAACTATCGGAAACCATGTGTTTCTTGTCCATGTTCCTATTTCTGTGCTTGTGTCATATTTCCACTGGTTTGCTGCAGCATACTGGGGACGGTGCAGTGGAAATGGATCCTGCCCACCTCAAGGGGGCCTACATTGGACATCAGTTTATTATGATCAACCCTCCAGTCCTCTGCTGCCCTTTGAGGTGTGTGGGGAAAAGCGGTGGCACGTGTCTGATTTGTTAAAATGAGATTTCCAGTAAAGGAACATGATTCACCAGTTTGTCATCCAGCTGGTATCTTGGATCAGTCAATATGGCTGCACATGCCTGATGAAACCCTAAAGCTATACACATCAAGGTATTTTCCAAAGCTGCTTTTGGTGGCATATTGGAACTAAGCAATTATATATTGAAGGGTTCCCTAATTCATAATGTTCACTCTTCCAACTGTAATGCCATTAATATAGTTAATTATGTAGCAGGAACACCAATAATGTTACAGAGACATGAAGTAAATGGAGCCCTGTGATCGTGAACAATAATGGGAATAAAGCACGCTCAGCTGATCGCCCCTTATCCTGTGAAGCTCAAACCTTTGAAATGACATTGTCAGAAGTAATGCGTCGTGGTCTACCTTGGAACTTAGCTTTGCTTAAATTACTTGGTTTTTTAATGTCACGGTTGATGAATGTCTCAGAGCACTTGACTTTAATGGAAAAATCTGTATCAACACTAAATACAAGAATGGACAGTCTTGGTTCTACGATAATCTCTTTAGTTGACTCCCTAACTGAGCAGACCAATGTCACAATGGGTCTTCCTGGTTCTCCTAGTGAGCCTTTGGCTCATATAGGTGTCCCTGATTAGAAATATTTTGGCAAGTGTCCATTTTGCCTGATTTACAGGATATTGAATCGAGTGGTGTAGCAGGTGATAATACACAGGGATGAATTAGGACTACTAAAGCATAACAGAAAACTAGTCATTATATTATGGTTGAGAGGCAAATGCTCAGAATGAGAAACACAGCTCCATTCTGTGAGAACCCACTAAGATCAAGGTAGCGGGACCAGGCAGTCAAGGCAGTGCCTGATACATGTCACTTTCAAGATTCACAAATGTCCCAATCACATCCCATAGGTTGCAAACAATACTTACGGATCTTTTTCACCAAGCAATTGTAGCAGAGCCAAGCTATTCACACTAAAACATAATAATAATGTAAAAATGTCAGAAACTTTTCAGAAAAGATTGGAAGAGGCTGAACAATTGCTCTCCAGTACTCAAAGCAAACGAGACCCAAACAAACCATCCAATGGGACCTCACTAAAATCCCTATTTGAACATCTGAACAACTATCTAAAAAAGAAATCTCTAGATGGTGGGAAATTGCAACATTAGAAAAATACTTACAAGTCAACCGAATCCCGTGAGGACTCAGAATTTGTATATTTCCCTCTTTTGAAGAGGATGAAATTGAAGAACTTAGAGAATGGAAAACACAAAAGTGTGTAGTGTACTGGGGACGATACATTCATGATATCTTGGTACTATGGAATGGCACAAGGTCCCAACTTGAAGAATACCACCAGCACCTCAACAATAACAATTATAATCTCAAACTGACCATGCAAGAAAGTACCACCAAAATTCAATTTCTGTATCTCGAGCTCCTTGTTGAAAACAATACAATTCAAACAACACTCTATGTCAAATCAACAGCAGCTAACAGCATCCTCCACGCCAACAGCAATCATCCTCTGCACATCATCAATAACATTCCATTTGGAGAATATCTCGGAATAAAAAGGAACTGCACACTAGAATCTGAATTCACTAAACATGTGACAGAGGCAGAATCTAAATTCAAAACAAGAGGCTATAAAAAAAAATTGCTCAAAAAAGCTTGCCACAAAACGACTTGCAGATCAAGATCAGAATTGCTCCAAAATAAAATCATCACTCAAGAAACCAAGTCAATCCCACCAAGATTTATAACCACCTACAGCAGTGAAGCCCAAAAACTAAGAAAAATAGTTTCACAACATTGGAACATCCTTAAAGCAGATGAAGACCTACTCGACCATCTAACAGACAAACCTAACTTAACATTCAGGAGAGCACCAAACCTCAAGAACATACTTTGCCCCTTTCATATCCAACAGCGCAACAAGGAACCAGGTCTCCAACAACTATGGAATCAAGAAAGATTAAAAGGAAACTATAAATGTGGCACCTGCAATATCTGCCAATTTGCAGAAGACAGCAAAAAAAACATTAAACTACCTAATGGTAAAGACAACATTATCTGAGACTTCATCAATTATAACACTAAATTCACAGTTTATGGAATCATATGTCCTTGCCATAAGATCTATATTGGCAGTACGATCAGAAAACTTAAACACAGAATATCAGAACACATTAGTTAAGTAAGAAATCGCGATATGATATCACCACTGGCATACCATTTGTTCAATACACACCCACAAGAACCAATTGAGGCAATAAGATTTTTTGGAATTCAAAAAATTTACAAACCCCCTCAGGGGGGAAACTGGGAACTACTACTTCGACAACAAGAGGCAAAATGGATCTGCCTTATGGACTGCTGCCATTCAGGCTTAAATTCAGATAGTGAGATGACTCATTCCTATAACTAATCAACCAACTTTAAGCCCTATTTTAAGCAACTTCTGAGATGCATTCCTATTTTTCTACAAGTCTGAAATACAAATGACGTACTGAGAAGAATATACTTAACCTTACATATCCCACCATGGATACTCACATCTCATGGTGTAATTTCCCCAAGTGAAACGTAATCACTGTTCATACAACAACCATAGCAGGCACCACATTTTTGAACACCAAAATAGTAAATCTCAGTCCTTAGACTCAATCCAAAATGGCGAATGTCACACCCATGCTGCAAAATTGTCAACTGACATCGCGCAACATGATCACGATACACATATGATATTCTGGCAACAAAATTAGACCAGCACGAGTATTAATGGCGCTCGTACATCGTCTTTATGAAATTATTTTTGCCCACAAGTTTCATTTAGTAGAAATACTTTAAATTTAGTGCCTCCTCAGGCTATATCAATATTGAAGCACAGGCCATGCACTAATTCAATTCCAATTAACTCTAAATGAATCTCTCAATCCTATCCAAAATGGCGATTGTCATGTTTCGAGCATTAACTAGCCGTCAAACTACATGTACGTGATCATGGTACATAATACGTCATCACGCTATTTAAATTAGCCCAGCGCGAATACACAATGGCGTTCTAAATACTTGAATAGAGTTAGCATACCGGCGCTTGACTTCGCTCTACTTTCAGAAAAATTATGGTAAGCTGGGATACCTAAATGACACTTGCCCAGGCACTGATATGCTTTGTCAAAATGTTCCCAACTCAGACGGAACGCACATCTGTTTGCAATATATTACTTTCCCATTAGGTGCTCACATACTCAGTAATAGAGTTCGCACAGCCGCGAGCAACTAATACGAAATTAAGTAAATTCTCACCAGTTTGGCACCCCAGAACATCGCCTTAGTAACCACTAAGGTAAGCTTTATTTTCTAACTAGCTGATACAATTGAAACGTTTAAGTACAGATTTTCAAGTACTTATAGACACATTATATGTAATTTCTCCTAATCAGGATGATTCCATCTAAAGAATGAGCACGCTTAATATCAAATTCTTAAAACTTGATGTAGAATCAACAGAAGGAATCTGCAACAACTAATTTGTGTGACACCTTTGTTTTCTATTATGTAAGTATCTCTCTCTAAATTTAAACCAATGTACCATTGTAAATTTCAACCTGGTATCCATTCATGCTCATTACCATACTTTGCACCAAGATAGCCACGCAAATGATGTTGTGCAGTCTGTTTAGCTAGCTATGCAAATGATATTGTTCAGCCCCATCTCTCAATTATATATGACCATTCAGCAGAGCACACCTAGCCGAATAAACCACTAGACAGTTTTACAACTGACCATCTTCCTATTTTTTCCTTTTTTTTTTCTTTTTCCATCAGCAATCAATACAACTGCATTTCATTTAATTGAAACAACAAACAAAGCAAGCTCTGACATAATCAAGAAAGAATCACAAAAATATACTAGACAAGCTACTTACAACCCTCCTGAGGAACCAATACAAAGCTATTGGAGAAACACATGTCGAGGTAATCAGGCATTAAGGACCTTACTATGAAGCAATAATAAGGACCCTGAGGATATAAGTAATAACAAGGACCCCTTTTTGTGGAAACAACACCAAGGGAAACAATAAGGCCACAAAAACCAACAAGGCAACAAGGACCTTATTATAAAGTTTTACTTACGACCTTAACTTCTAGGATATAAGTAATCATAAGGACCTTTCTTGGGTGTAAGCATCATTTCCCCCTTTTGTGAACGTAACATTAGGGACCTGGACAATTATGACCTGCAAATCTTACATTTCACCAAGAAGCAATTACTGTACCAAGATCACACATCCAAAATATACCGTGGACAATCAATAAATATCAATATTTACTCACTTTGTGTTTCTGCTCATTATTCCTAAATATTTCGCTTACAGAAATCTGTATGCGCAACTTAAAAGGTAATATACTTTTTTCACTCACCAATCACATCCCATACCCTACTTACACAATCAATCAGTTTCTGTCATGCACCCATTGTCTCAGCCTTCTCATGTGAAGACCCTTCCCATGCCCGCTGTGTCCCAGGCTTTGCCCCACACAAGACAACAGATAGTACGCCCCTATGGCCGCCACGTTACCCACCTGCAGCATCAGAAACCCAGAGGCGCGCCGCCGATTTCCCGGGCGTTTCTTCAAGCTTGGCGGCTTCTGTGGAGATCATGTACATCGCTGATAAGGAGGCAGAGACCTGCCATCACAAAATACAGGAAGAATGTCTGGCACAAAAAACGGTCACATGACATGGCTTCCCGGACTACTTCACGTTATGCCTTCCCATCACGTGACGCCCGCACTGAGAACACGTGATCGCTCAGCCAGGAAATAAAACAGCTGCTCTTCCGGCGAGCGTCGCTTCTCAGCTGTTTCACACGTCGGTTGGCGTTTTGACTTTTCGGATTGTATTTTCCGGTATTCTTCGACTACCGACTGTGTTATTTGGACTTTGCTTAATCCTTATCTGCAATCTCGTATCCAGCGATTCCACGGCCTTGACCACGGATTGTTTCACGGACTGTGTTTGGCTTCTCCTTTGGAAATTCTGAATGAATTCAGATCTTGAACTCTGGCTTCCAGAACTACGTGCTGCAAGTAGTTCTGGTTCATAGACTCCGCCATTCCTTCATTCAGGTGCTGCTGGTGGGCTAACTGGGCCTTCCCCTCTCAGTTGTTGCCCCCTTTATCTTCACCAGCATTCTTAGGGAACATGACTACATACTGACACCCAACCCTCCATCAGATCCTCCCTCTACTCCATCATCTGGTAGGTGGTTGTGTCTTACATCTCTTTGATACTGCAGGATATTGTTAACTTGTTTACCTAACTTGCCCATTTTCTTACAGCAGCCACTCGGAGGTCCTGGTGTTCCTGTTTCTGCCACCACCTGTGGCCATAATCCTCAAACAGCGAGTAGCTTCTATTTCAGCTCCACGCTACAATCAAGTCTTGACAGTTTCTCTCCACTTTCCCCTCATTCTCAAACCTGCACCTGACTTTGGCACAGTTAATCCCACTCTGAGAGGTTGTTAGGGAATTCACAACCTCTCCAATCAATAAATCCTCCTCTGAATTAACAATAACATTAGGGAAAGACACTTGGACCCAAGTGATATCTTATAGGCTAGAAGGGTCCAGCCTGTGGGTTTAATTTTCAAATCAATTAAGAATCTCTGCATTGTTAATACTTAAAAAAAATATTATGAATGTATTGTTGAACTCTAATCTCCATTTTCTGCAATTACCCAGTCATGTAGTATTGCTCACGCTACATTTCCTTTATTCTGCATTCCATTGTAATCCTGATTGGTGTATGATAAACTGCAAAATATCTAGTTTAAGTAAAGCAGTAAAATTACGTACTGTAGTTGGCTCATGAGACAGGGTCATGAATAAGAGAGGATGTGGTGGGAGGCCTGCCAGGATTGTCACCAGAGCCAGTCCTGCACTAGAGACAGTGTTTGGGAGTTGGTAGGGCCCCGGTCCCTGTCCCTTTTACTTCTGCCTGCTAGCATGAAATGAGTATCACTTTTTCTTGCACCTTGCCTCTACTGCACAATGCTAGCCAGTCTCTTTTCTGTGTCTAAGGACTTTAACCTCCAGCATGCCTAGCAGTGATGAAAGAACAAGGGAACAGCCTGCCCACGAGAGAGACAGCATGGAGCTGCTTTGCCTCAGAGCAACCTGACCATTTGCACATCATAGCAAAGACCCTTCATGACACACTGAGCAAAAGAAATGGGACTCCATCTTCAGCAAGTATTGTGACCTCTCAGCATTCCAGAAATCTCAAAGCACTTAAGAAACGCCCAAAAGTCAATGTTGTTATCTGTGATGGGGCCTGTGAAGAAGTACCTCTGCCAAACCAGCACCTGGGACACACTGGACAAACCCCACATGTACTGGGACATTGAATGTGATCGCAGCGGGCCACCATTTCCTACCAACGGACTCATGTATAAACAGAGAATGGGGCTTTAGGCCGCTTTCATGTGTTTGATCACCTTTAACACCTTCCTTGGAGAAATGAATGGCAGAGGTTGGCACAGTGAACCAAGGGAAGAGAAGCAGGAACAAGAGACAAAGAGGAGGAAGAACAGTGTAGAAGAGTTTGGATGAAGATTGCTGAAGGAGTATGAAAGGTAAGGTAATGGTTGGGAGAACATGGTACTTGTGTTTGAGTGAGGGTGTAAGGTGTGTTGGGTTGGGGCTAATAGAGGGATAGTGGGGAGCAGATGAATAGGTGACTGAGAGGATGGAAAGAGAGTGATTGTGGGAGAATGTGTGGGTGTAGAGTAGTGTAATAGAGAGTAGTAGTGGTGTGGAGTGGTGAGTTTAATCATAGTGTTGAGATGCGAGGGTTGTAGTGGTGTGGAGATGGGAGAGTAGTAATACTATTGCAAATAGGAGTGAGTAGTAGTAGTAGAGAGAGGTTTGAGTACTGTGAGGAGGCAGAAATGAGAGGACAAAGAGAGCTCATATTTTTGGTTAAATAGTTTTATTAAATGAAAAATCAGGTGTCTGAAATCCTATCCTAGCCCTCACATTCTAAAAGGTAACTCAAAGGTGTAAAGGATATTGTCTTTAGCCTTGAAAGTGCACAAAATGTTCAAATCCAGAAAAGGTATAAAACCCAAAAACATATAAATCGGGTGATATACTGCCTTTGCGAGGTTTCGCTCCTCCAAAACAAAAGTTCAAAAATATTCATAAAGTTATTTGTAAACCAAGAAGATAGCTCCCTCCTTTTGGTGTTGCAATAAACTCCCAGGGAAATTACTCCCTTCCCCATGGTTTCTTTCCACCTTCATTGTTATACATAATCCCAAGGCCATGTGTCTTCCTTCGGGCTTAGCTCTTCACAATGCTACAACCTGTGTGCAGGTCCCAGACTTGCAGAACACCGGGTATACTCCCCTGTCAGGTTCTTTTCCACATTCAATATATTTCACAATCCTAAGGGCATGAGTCATCTTTGGGATTTCCTTACGCTGTTCATTCACCACACTTGGGTTTCCCTGATATCCTCTCCTGCCAGGACTTTCTTATGTAGTTTGCTTCACACAGTTAGCTTTGCCTGGTATTCTCTCCTGCAAGGACTTTCTTATGCAGTTCACTTATGCAGTTCACTTCCCACACTTCACTTTGCCTGGTATATTCTCCTGCCAGGACATTCTTACATGTAGTTTATTTACACAATGTATGCCCATTTCTTTTAACTTGTTCATTCACTTTGATAAACAAAATACCTCTGGTTTTCCCTTCTCAGTATTCCCCAAGTTCGTACTGTGGGTCCCAGACCCCAGTCCCACCGTCTAGGGCTTCTGTTACTTTGCCTGACAGTGCTTCGATGTTACAACCCTTTCCCTGGGCTCATTGGTTCTTTTCCTGCTGTCTCTGCATTCCTGATTCTGAATTGGGTGCTTCTCTGTCTTTGAGGGCTCTCTCTGACCCTGCAGGCACCTCTGTCAGGTGTTTTGTCCTCGGTCGCCGTTCCAGTTCCCTTGGCTGTTAGGAAGCATGGCTTGCTTCCTCCTGGCTCGCCACAGCCTCCGCAGAGCTTCCGAGAGCACGTCGCTCACTGGGCTGCCTTCCCGCTCTGTCTTGCCGTATCTTCTTCTGCCCTGCTGCCAGTCGCCAAACTTCACTTTTTATGGCATCCTCCAACTGCGCCATGATGAAGAAGAAGAAGGCAAACTCCATGCGCTCTATCCAGAATGGGTTTAAACTTTGTCGAGACAATCAGATTCTTCCAGCTACTATACTGATGATGCTGGTTCTCATTGGGAGTAATCATCATTGCTCCTTGCTTCTTCCTTGTCTCAGTTTCTGTCACTTTGTTTGTTATCTGCTATTGAAGATTACTATCAGTAAACATGGACATTTGGGTAAGGGGAGTGTGGCTGTATGCTATCAAGGCATGAGGAATTGAGAGAATATCCCTAAAAGGGAAAGGGGGATATCATGTATCACCTCCCCCCATGTGGGCCTCCCTCAAATAGCTGCCCCATAGCCAGGATCAGGTAGCAGCTGCCATCCTCTGGCCACACGAAGTGAGGCTATCTACGATAAAGGAGTGATGACATCATCAGATTCATCACAGTACATAGACAGAGACAACATCAGAGGGAAATAGGAGAAAAGTGGTACAGAGGGAGAGACAAAGAAGAGAGGGAGGAAGGAGAGGAGGAGAGTAGAGGTAAGGGAAATGAGGGATTAAACAGCAGCAAGAGGATTATCAGGGCATGGAAAGGCAGGGCCAAGTTGGCTTGAGGTCTGGAAGGCACCTGTTCTTACATCACACTAAACTGGAGACCACCTAGGAACTTCGGTTAGGGACCACATAGATTGTTGTAGGTTGATTATTCGTACACTGTAGATATTTCCACATAATCTATCCCAATCATGCATTAGTAGTTATGATGTTTTTAAATGATTTAAAGTGTTCTTCAGTGCCTTGTTTTGATCCACATATTGCTCTTCATTTTCTATTTGATGATATACTAAATATTAGCACACATAGCAGGTGCAGCAGCCAATCAGATTGAACAAATCTTGGCCCGACTCACATGGTCCAAGCCGATGCTCCCAATTCAGGTCTGGAAAACCAAGGAAAAAAGCAATCCAGAAAAAGTCAAGAAGGAGTGCACTGCATTCATGAAAAGCACAACATTTATTGGTAAACTGCGGCTGGGAAGATGCATAAAACAAGCCAACTTCAACCCACCCCTTGTGGGTCCAACATTTTATAGCCACAATAAGAACATTAGCATATGTTAATAAAAGTATAACAAAAATATCTGAGCAAGGTGATTGGCTAGTCGTTACTAGCCACCAAAACATCTCTATACATTGTTGAAAAACTACGGGTGGTTTCCATCTCGTCATAAAAAGATGACCACCCACCCCACATAGTGTTACTTATTGCAATCCCAGCTACGCTGCCTTCAATGTGCATGGACCATAATTTCTGCTAATTTCCCCGTATTACTCAGGATATTTCTTATTGTGGCTGCATGGCAACGCTCCATGTAGGCTTCAGAAACATTATGTGTTTCTTCCCACTCTGATGAGGCGGTACTTATTGCCAGGGACCAGGCAGTCGTCCCATGAAAAATGCTTCCCTTGCATTAAAGAGCTCGCAATTACCTCAGACCCCTCCTTGCCTGATAGTGGACACTCAGTCGGTATTCCGGGCAAGACAAAATTCAATCCTTTGCTTCCTTTTGACAACTGTGGCCTAATGCACTATAATGGCAGCTTATTGCCACTACTTAAGGCTTATTAAAAAATGGCGAAGCTTCTGCTAATAACATTTAACATCCCTATAAGCACGAGACTTTATAATATCGTGTGATATGCTTCCCACTATGTGTCCTAAACCGATATAAAATGCATATGCTCCTTTTGTGTAAAAAACACAGCAAGTTGTAGTGGTATGCAAAAAGGGGAAAGTGGTGAGCTGTGTGTAGACGTGTGTATGTGCTGTGCCAGATAATGAGAAGGCACTCATTGTACTGTGCAGCCTTTTCGTCTGGTGCCATGTGCTGGATTGCAGGTAGGTGTGACACTCAAGGTGCTGTGTGTTCCTTGTGAAGTGTGATGCATGCAGGTATGTGGTTTCATTCTCCAGGTCTTTTCTGCCATCTTGTCAAGCAAACAAGGGGATAGGTATTTAGTGTCATGATCTGTGTTGTGGGTCGTGTTCAAGCGTGAAGCAATGTGTTGTTTTAAAAATGATGTACTGCACCATCCCAATGCAGTGCCGTGAAGTGCATGTGAGCAGTGCTATGTTAGGTACCCCGTGGCTTGACAAAAAGCTAAATGCTATCCCTGCCTGTGTTATATAAAAAATAAAAGCAAAACCTGCACACATGAGCCATGCTACTGTTCCGGTGATACATAGCTAGGGATCCTGATGCCTTGCAAGACGATCGTCCTCAGGCGGTACCTCCGCTCCTGTGGGGGGCGGTGCTCCTGCATCTGAACACGAGCAAGCTGTAAGCTGCTTGCATCCAACATGCCATCTTGTGCCCATCCCACACCACAGCCCCTTTTCCTACCCTAGCTCACATCTCTCCTGCCTCCCTCCTACGCACCGGTCCCTTCATTAAGCTGCTTCTGCACTTTTCCAGAACAGTCTCCAGACCTCCAAGGAAATAAAAGAGGGGCTTGGCATGGAGACCCACCTTCCAGTTCCATGGATACCATCTTGGATGAGTAAATGCTTAAATGAAGGGATGTCAGTGAACACACAACCCATTGATTCAAACAAATACCTTACCTTCAGCTCTCCTAGTTAGAAAACCCAAGGTTCTAATAGCAATAAAAACCCTCCTGCAGGCTTCATAGTCTGGTAACAGTGCCGGAGCCCAGAGTTAGGGCCCTCGCGTCGCTTGGGCTTCTGACTTGGGCTGTAGGACATTAGCGGCCTGTGAAAACCACAGGGATTGTTATTATTGTTATTTTAAAAGTCTTTCATTGTTTAGCCACTTAAGTTATTAAGCTTGTCCATATATACTACACAGTTCTTGGATCATATTTTTCTTTGCAAAAGAAGGAAATCACTCTCTGAACCTTTGTTTATGTACTCTCAAATGCCTCTGGACAGTAGTGGCAAAGTAGTACTGCATTTGTTTCATGATCTTGATATGGTCCAGTTCTCACCTCAAGTTTTGCACAGGGTAGTAAATTCCCCATAAATATTCAAGAAACAGCTTTGTCGCAGTGGGGATTGCAGTAACCACTCAAGTGGGCTGTGTCCCACAAACATGCCTGCCTTAACCACTGCCTCTGGATCAAAACTCTGATGCTGCTCACCGCCGGAACCTTTTTGCATGAGCGACATTTTGTAGGTGGCATCTCCTTAAATACTTCTGTGCATAAGATGGACACTAATATGGATGCAGATAGCTTTAGCACCCAGGCTGACTTGTACTTATAGTTTTTAGTCCCTTTCCGAGCTGGAGTACCCCCATTCCCTATAATCAACGTTTTGCTCACATTATTCATGTATTTATGTATTTATTGTTTGCTTTTTAGGAGCTTATACAATAAGAAAATACTGTTTCAAAGCGCCCACAGGGCAGGGAGGGAGCGAAGGTGGGAAATGCATTACAACACAATATTTAAGAGCAGAGGGGGAAGAGGGAGAGGGACAAAACTACTATGCCTTGGGAGCATTCAGAAAGTGCAAGTGCAGAAAGGAGAGGGAAGAGGGAGTAAGTGCTGGGGAGTCTGAGCTTGTGGTTGAGCCTTAGACGAAGTGCTAGGAATGTCGAGTGCTACACGGTCTGGGCCTCGGGAGGTGTAAGTGCGAGCCTCCAGATCAGGGAATGTGCAGATGCAAAGTGCTGTGGATATACAGGAGCTTGGGGAGAATTGGTGTGGGAGGTCAAGGCCCCGAGGATGCATAAAGGCTAAGGACACAGATTCAGCAACTGTGGGATTAGCAGAGTAGGGAAGGAGGAAGAAAAGAGGAAAGTCTTAAGGAGCTTCGGGAATTTGAGAAGATCCTGCTCAAGGCACAGGGGGAAGGGGGAGGGTATTCGAATGGAGGGGGCCTGTAGAGGAAAGTGAGTGACCCCTTACCCTTGCTCCCCAAAACATTTCACACACAAAGAGTTGGTGCCAGAGTCGTAAAGTGGTCTAGAGGGAGAGTATTTAGTGAGAAAAAGTTGAAGATAGTGTGATCCCTGGGCCCAGACAGCCCTGTGGATGATGCAGAGGGATTTGAATTTAATCCATGCAGCAACCAGGAGCCAGTGAAGACTTTTTAGTGCAGGGGAGATGCAGTCCATGGGCTTAAGGCCAAGGATAAGTCTTGCTGCCCTATTCTGGATGAGCTGGAGGGGTCGCAGTGTGGAAGAAGGAAGATTCAGGAGGAGGCTGTCACAGTAGTCAAGTCTAGATAGAACCACGGCTTGACTCAAGTTGAGCCTCTGATGGTAAGTGAGGAAAGGTAAAATCCCTTTGAGAAGGAAGGGCTGATCGTTGGACTTCTTGGCAATGTCCTGAGTGTGAGGGAGGAAGGAGGGAGGAGTCGAAGATTACTCCAAGGTTTCTGGCTTCAGTTGAAAGTGCAGGGGGAGAGCCCAAGAAGAAGTCCAGAGTGAGCGGTGGGCTTCTTTGAGTATCTTTTCCTAGAGAGAATTGTTCCCATCCATGGACCATAAGGATGATGATACAGGTTCCATTCAACCATTTGCATGTTTATTTATTTATTTTTGTATTTGTAGAGTGTGCAAAACCCTCAGGCATCAAGGTGCTAGTTGAGCACAGGGTGGAGGCATGGCGGGGGAGGAAGGTAGGATAGCAGGTTGTGGGGGAGGAAGGGGTGGTAGTTAGTTACAGCAATACAAATCAGACACATAGTTGGCAAGAATAAAGTTCAACTATTAACTGTGAGGCCAGCACAGAATCAATAGCATATAATAGTTGTCAGTTGTCTTCAGAAAGGCCAGTACAAGGTCTCAGCACGTAGGTGGGGAGGTAGGTTGTTCCACAGCCATGCACCAATGACTGGGACACAAGAGCCTCTAGCTCTAGTGCGCCTGAAGCACGGGGTAGTAACTCTATGGCTGTAAAATAGTCTAGTTGGTCGGGACGAGCTGGTCTTGGATATTCTCTGTGACAGGTAGGGGGTACAGAGTTGAAGAGACAGTGATGAGTAATCAAAAGTATTTTAAAGTTGATCCTTTCTCTTACAGAGAGCCAGTGAGCCACTTTCTGGTGGGTTGACACATGGTCACGTCTGGAACGTCCCATGGAAGCTTTGATAGCATTGTTCGCGATGGTCTGAAGCTTGGTCAGGTTGTGCTCTAAAGTGCCAGCGAGCTGGGCGTTGCAGTAGTCAAGGTGCGAGCCAATTACGCCTCTAGCAATGGTTAGTCGGTCTTGTGAGGAAAGGAGGAGTTTGGTTGATTTCAAGAGTTTTATGGCATAGGCAGCTGAGGAGGCAAGTGCGCTGACCTGGCTGGAAATGCATAGTACGAGTCGAGGTCGACGCCTAGTGTTTTGAATGCCGGTGGGACAGGGATAGTGCAGGCATCAATCGTTTTTTTTTATTTTTTCAATCGTGAAGACACGGTAGGCTGGGTCGAGTTTGGCTAGTACTTGATGAATGGAACCACCATTGTTTTCCTTCTTTGCCTTCATGAGTTCCAGAGAGTAAACAATATTGACCACCTCAGGATTCCCCCTGGCCTCAACCTCTTCATGTTGGAAGTACCTACTGTTGGCAATGGTGGAAGTGTTGCGGTCATCATGGGCGTGTGAGAGCTAGAGTAAGCTGATATGTGTGAGTGGGGTGACAAGGGAATCTGGAGCAATTGTCTTCACGCTAGGACGGTAGGGGCTTCCCTTGTTGCAGTTGGGGGCTTCTGCTGTCACCTTTATGGTATCAGGTGATACTCCTGTAGTTAGAATACAATGGCAGTGTGCATGTTGATACATATGTTCATAATGTACATGTCAGAAATACATTAATGATTGTGGATGTTACACATCCCTTCAGTATTATTGTTCCTTTCAATGGTACTTTCTGGGAGGTCATGTGATTGACAAGAATAGGGACCCCAATCAGTTGAACATGTGCTCTGTGATTGCAATGTGACGTTTTGGGTTACTATACAATGTTTTACATGTACTAACGTGCAACTGTTTCATGTGTGAGATTAAGGGGTGTGACTCTTACCCAGGATAGCAGGGAAGATGTCATTCCCTAGAACCGTTGGAGTTCCAATATTTATTTTCCTTACTCAATCCATTCATGTAAATCGAGTATTTCCTCTTACACATAATCTCATTTCGAATGACATACATTCAAGCTCTGATACCATTTGGATATGTTGAAACAATCATGGTTGTTTGTCGAATTCTATGAATTGTAGTTCTGGACTTGCCTTTGGTTATCTGCGATATTTTAATTGAGGATAATATTTGGGTTTTTTGGGAGCGGGGGTTCCAGGGGTTTGTCCCGCTCCCTTTAAAATAATACAGGGGTTGCAGGGGTGTCCCCCGCAGGTTCCATGCCTTAATATTGCCACAAACATATGGTGATATTTTTGTATCACAATATTTTTGCGGGGATATTAACACATGGAACCATCCAGACAAACAAATCCACAAATTGACAGTCACCCAAAAGCTTGACATGTAGACTAATTTTGTGTGACTTGCCACACTAGATGGGGATGTCTGTGGATATTTGAGGTGTGAGACACCTGTGGGCTCTGGGCCAGTGATAGAGAATTGTTATTCCTAACATACACCCTCATTTTAGTGTAGACGCAAAGAGGCCCAGATGTGGAAAGACCTGCAGTGTCAAGGTCTCTGCAGGTATTTCCTGCATCTGCCCATTTTGGACCTGGTTGAGAAATGTGCGCTGCTCTGTGTGTATCTCAACTCTGTGCATGGAGTCTTTCAACATTTCCACTAGCGTCGCATTTTGATGTGGGTGGAGAAGCTTACATAACTGTTGATTCTGCCTGATCTTTAAGCCCAAGCCCACCTGGGGTGCCACATTTAACACTATACCATGTGATGAATGATGATTATCTGCTGGAAGGAGAGTGCAAAGCTCAAGCAGTGGAGGAGGAAATCACCTGACAGATAATTTGTCTGATCTAATACGAGGTACCTAACTTGACTACGATGCTGCTCGTTTTCATAGAGCTCTTTTTAAAAGTCTGTACTTTTGGACAAGAATTCCACACGTTTTTTTTTTTTTTTTTTAAATAGGGAGTTCCCCTATGCCCCTTAGACCTCCCCAAGCCCCTCACACTGCCACCTCCACCCCTACTGCCAAATTGACATATGTACATGCATGTGTGTATTTCTACCAAAAATGCACAACGAGCAGACTTTTAAAACACGTTTTGTTAACATGTATTAAGATTGACTACTGCTCGAAACTTTGCTATTGCCTTCATAGGGATACTGGTCATGACTGATATTAGGTTATATTGATACTGAGGGGAAGGTTCACATGCTACTCTTAGGTTAATGGTGGAGTAATCATGCTCATTCACGTGCACACACAACATGGGTCAGATCTAGGACACATGAACAGGAGCTCAGTGTGCCAGCCTGGATGCCTATGCGTTGTGCATCAGCATCAGGCATCTACATATGTGCCAATGTGGAAACAGGAATCCCACAGACACTGCTATTTGCCCATTCGCAAAAGCAGGTGTGGTCCATACGGATCTGCCGTAATGACAGCTTAAATGTGTCATCATGCTGGTCTCCAGCACAGGTCTCCGACATGGGCAAGGAGTTTGGCGTCGGAGAACTGTTTATTGTTACGTCTACAGCCACGGTCCTGGTGGACACCAAATAGTGAGGAAGGGGAGCTGTTCTGGCAAGGAGCAAGCCTCTGGACCTTGGCACATGAGCAGGCAGTTGATTGTTCATATGGTGCCTGTGAAGGACAAAGCACAATGCAAGAAGTGGGAGAATTGATGAAGGGTGCAAGCATGGCAGGTTGCCACATAAGTAACCAGATGGGAGGGGGGTTGATGGGTACGGTGGAATAGTAGTCTGTAGGAAAAAGTGTTTATAATGTGCAGGGTGCCTGGGTTTGATACTTCACACTAGTATTTTGGGGGTCCTCTGTGGTTTTGGGCCTCCCGGGCCTCTGGGATTGTCTTAGGATTCTCTCCCCGTAGTCTTCAACAAATGTTTTGAGGTCTGAGTGTTGCTTCCGTGAATCAAACTGTAGCATGCTTGTGATTGGCCTTTCTGCTAAATTAAGCCCGCAGCGACACTGCCCACCCCTTGTCCCGTGCCAGTATGCCACTTGGATTTTGCAAAGCATGGGTGGTGTTTTGCAGCCGCTCCTCATCACTTTGGGTCAAAGGTTGGTGGCTCCTGTTTGGCAAGAAGTCTGCTTTTTTGGTTTTTTGTTTAATATTTTATTTTATTTAACACCAACAGGTTAAAACAAATATACAAACACAATCAATACAATCAATGTGGACCAGCGATATAACCGTATACTCCTAATGGATAGGTTATTCATATCAGTAAACTGTTACCGGGAGAAAGTAGAGAAGGGAAGAGAAAGAGAAAAACAAAACACAAAAACAAAAACAAAACACACATCAATCGTATAACAAGTTGAATCAGTGTCATGTCTACTACCCACATAGCAGGATAGTATTGTAGAATCAGCAATATAACCAAATCATATTAATGAGACATTTGTGTTTTTGCATAAAGTCGTTAGACTCCGCTGCCATGGGAAATTGTGTCTTGCATTAGAAAACATCGGTATGTTTTTACTTCTTTAACCCTGTAATTGTCCATAGGACGTAGGTCCATATGTCCTCATTTTCATAGGAACTTACTGATGTACAAGCAGAAACGGTTAGCGTGATTACAATGGGACCAGCAAACACAGTTTTGTAAGAGTAGATGCTACTTGACAACAAAAGAGGAGACTTTTGGCGGACTCGAACAACTCAACCATTGATCCTTTGGATACAGTATTTTTCAGGTCCAGCATACCCAAAGTGGTCACACACAACGGCAGTTAAAACGGAGTGCGGTCTCATTGCAGTTGCCAGTAGAAAGTCTTCGTTAATTGACTGCCACGTGCGTTGACAGCTGTGGATTAAGCTCGCACAGACGCGTGATGTAGCTATTTATTTGTGTGTCATCTGCACCCATTTTGCAATCAGAGAGAATTCACAGCGCTAGCTGTGTTGCCCTCCTATTCCGGTGCAGATGCTCGGCGTGTTGCCACTAATGTTGAGAGGTGTGGGTTCAAACTCTTTGTTGTCAAACACGCCGCCCGGTTTCTTTTTGTCTGCAACCTGGCGCCCGTGAATCAAAAGGCGTAATTTGAAACATTGTGTGACCTGTTTCTGAATCCCCACGGTTGAATCACTGGGCCAATGAAAACCCATAATGCACAGACGAGCATCTGAGCATTGCTTTGCTCTCAATTAAGTCCAATAATTGGCAACCATCAGGGGAGAAAATGGCCGCGTAGCATTGATTTGTAATACAATCTCCGACTAAGCCGCAGTGTTCTACGTTATTATTTGACAGTGATTAATGGGATAGCGTAAATAAGGTAACAGAGCTGGAACTATTCTTTCATAGTAATGGAAATATTGCAGACCAATGGTATAGTTTGCAACTGTTTACATATTGCCTGTAGATTTGAACGTTCAGTGAAATGGATAACGTCTCATAGATAACATTTAGTTAGCAGACAATCCACAGTCTTAAAGAGAGGTAGCTTTAAAATCTGATACAGTGCCACCTCGGTTCGATCCCCGGTCCGGTGCTCAGACGCTAGAGGAATCTATCATCAAGCCTGATGTAAATCACCAATAAAATAAGTACATCATAGAAATTGTTGCCGCCAATAACCACTATAACTCGCACGTTGCAAAATAAACTCATACAAAAATGGGGATATTTAATGGCAAAGGATATAAGACCAAATGAAGTTAGAAAACACACACTATTTTGGAATGTCAACCATGCATGCAGAATAAGGGTTTAAAAATAGCTCTACACAACTTTTACACATATTTTTAGATCACTGGTTGTGACTAAGCTGACAATTAGTGGAGGGGCACAGGATAGAAACTATTCATTAGAGCGAATGACAGGGGATCACTGGGGAATGAGAGCAATCTAACCTATGACAGGTAAGTTTCGGTTTTTATTTAATTGTCCATCAATACGTTGTGAAATCTCCCCAAACCTGAAATAACATCCTTTAAGGAGCATAGGCAGGAAAATCCAGCAGGCATAATGCATTAGCGGACATGCGTGGATTGCCTGACTTCATAAACAGGATGGCATCAGGCATGATATGCATTGAAATGCATGTGTGACAGCAACCATGTCTTATGCAGAATCCTTCTGCCCCACCCTACCCGAGACTGCACGATCTGCTCCCCACTGTCTCCTCCCCTGATTGCTTATAGATCCTTTTATACCATATGTTGGCCAATTGCCCACTGCTCTGCTCCCATGTTGTTAGCGGCCCACTCCCTTGTGCTTCACCGCTATGCTTGTAAAGCACTCTGTTGCTAGGTCTGTGCTCACTTAATATAATAATAGTAATAAAAATAATATTATAATAATAAAATAACAAATAATACTATTGATAAAAATATGTTGAAGGAAAATACGAGTTTGGACCAGGTAAAACACCATGATGAAAAACATATCAATATGTATCAATAACATAGAACAATGCGGCTAGTTGTTATTGACTGGACATCATTTTTTTTTTTTATTATTAATTTGATTTAGTTGCAATAGCAACTTTACAATTTTTTTTTTTATAAAACTGACAATACATAAGTTAAAAACTGAGACAACAACTATTGCACAACACTTATGCATAAATAACATATAGCAATTTTTACATACTTTCACATGTGGAGATGATTTATCACCTCTTGAATTTATATGTTTTTAAACACATCAACTTGGACTCTTAAACTCCATATGGAGTAAGAATAAAAAAAAAAAAAATAGACAGAAAAACTTCTCAATTACTAGATAAATACCTTATTTGATTTTTTGTTATTATTTACAGGCTTTAACACATACGGAAAGGCCAAATCAAGCAATCGCATTGTTGCGATCCTAACTGAAATCCTTCTGGAGCTAAAAATCTCATAGCATATTTCATCAAGCGTATGATCAGCCAGATTCCAGGCTGAGCATTAAGCTATTTTAAGTCGTTGAGGTTCAAAGGCTTCGCACTGCATGATGATGTGTGCCAAAGTTTCAGAGATAGTTCTAATAGTACAAAATCGACAATAGCTCAACTCTTTAGTTATGAGTCCTCGTCTTAACAAGATATCATTGACAGGCCAGAAATTTAATCGAAATCGTAGTATTTTATGTCTCAAACTCAATGATGGACATCTAACTAAATAGTCTGCCATTCTTCTGTATTCTTTATGACCAAATAGCATCCTGTTGAAGTCTTTTAATTTAGAACATTTGTCTTGGGTCATGATCCAGTCAGCTTGGAAAATTTTGGTTTTTGCCCTGTTCGGATTGATGAGTAATAGGTCAATAGATATATTTGCCTCCACAAGGGCATCCAATACACGAGTTCTCCATTTTAATGGAAATGAGTGGGATGATGTTAAAAGATACTTTGCTAAAATAGCTAGACAATCTTGTTTAAATAGCCCCATAATACATTTTCTTAGAAGAACACACATTTTCCAAGTGACCTGTGATTGGATTGATAACAGACCAAGTTCAAACCTAAGCAACAAACTAGGGGTGCTATTTGGCAGGTTAAGAATGGTTTTCCAGAATTTAGCTTCCAATTTGATCAAACTATTAGAGGACCTGGGTAACAAGGATTCTGAACCATATGTAATTATAGGAAGTACTTTCTGCTGATAAAACCTCATTACCGGTATGCAGGTAAATTTTCCAAATCTGGCATGAATTAATCTTGCTTGCGAAATAAGTCCTGACAATTTGGCTTGAAGCTTTGTCTCAATTATCTTCTCAGATAATAGGTTATTAAAATCTACGCCCAAGTATTTATATTCAGGAACTACCTGAAGCTTCTTATCACATATTGTCCATTGGAACTTGCTATGTGAGTGATTTGGAAGCTTTCCAAATGTAACAATTTGAGTCTTGGTTTCATTAATTGTGAGATTATTTTCCTCCACATAAGACTCAAGTGTTGTCAGTAGTTTTTGAAGGCCAGAGGGAGTTTGAGACAACAGGACTAAATCGTCCGCATATAAGAGCCAGGGAACAACGTGATTACCCAGCTTCGGGGGATCTGATTGGGTTCTCATGAAGTCGTCAGCCATGTCAAGTAAAAATAAATTGAATAGGGTGGAAGCAAGGATGCACCCTTGCTTTAAGCCTCTTGCAGTCGAGATAAGTTTGGAAAGTGAACCCTCCATGTTTAGTTTAACTTGTACAGAAGTGTTGGAGTGTAATAATGTCACAATTCCTATCAAGTTTTCCGGACAGCCATATCGCACCAATTTCCGAATTAGCAGCACTCTGTCTACCGAATCAAAAGCCATGCGAAAGTCCACAAATGCCATATAAAGTGGTTGCTTACACACGGCATACGAACATTTGATGGCATTGAGAATAGTTAAATTGACAGCAGTGCCCATGCCCGAAACAAACCCAGTTTGAAAGGGGTCTCTTCGTTTAAACTGTAGAGACCAGTTGTTTAATTCTCGTAAAATCAGCCTACAAAATATTTTCCCTGAAACATCAAGGAGGGCGATAGGTCGATAACTCAGCGGGATTTGCCTGTTGCCTTTTTTGAAAATGGGAACAATGATCGATTGAGTCCAAGATGACGGGATTTTTTGATGTCTGATAATAAGTTGGAAAAGTGAGAATAAAATCGGCGCCCATAAGTCAATGTTCTTTTTTAGGATGGCATTAGATAGACCATCTGGGCCTGGGGCTCGGGACATACTGGCTTTGTTGATAAAATAGTAGATATCATCCTCATCGAATTCAAGAGAAAACGGAGTAGATATCATATGCTCAGTATCATCTGCAGTTGGAGCGGCATACACATTTTCAAAATGTAGGCACCAATCAGATTCTGAAACACCATTAATGTGTGAAGATAGTTGGGAGGAAGTAGTGACTGAATTTAGTAGTTGCCAGAGTTGTGCCGTGTTTTTGTTTTTAATTTGATTTAACATGAGTTCTCCATTATTCTGATGTTTGGTGATTTTGTATTCTTTCAGCCAATTTTTATAGCTGGTCTTGATAGATTTCAAAGCATGTGTTTTTAGAAGTAAAGGTAGTTTCAGGGCTTCTCTTTTTTGTGATTTGAATAATGCTTTCCGAGTGTGAACTATGCTATCAGAGATTTTACTTGTTTTGGTATTGATGCTTTGTTGTGAGGCATATAATTGCATTAGACTAAACAGAGATATTTTACTTGATTCAGAGGATGACACAGATTCTTTATAAGATTGTAGATGTTCATGATATGAAATCAAAGATTCATGTGACCACTTCAGTCGATTTAAAGAATTATTAATTTCATATTGACCTTTGAGTACATGTCTTGGTGCAGTTGAAGCAAGGCATAGATTGATCTTAAAGGTCAGAGGTCGGTGATCACTGTTTTGTGATGATATCACAGCAAAATTATTTGAATGTGCAAACAAACTTCTCGAAACAAAAATATAATCAATAATGGCTGATTGTTTTTGCCTAAACCAAGTATCATGAGGCGGCGAATCAGCCGTACTCGTGCCATTTAGCATGATTAAATCCCAGGATTTCATGAATTTGTTCCACATAAATGCGCGTTCATTATCTTTCACTTTTTTCTTGTTTAAAAGATGTAAGTTTAGATCGCCAGCAATAATCAAATGAAGAGTTTCATGTTTCAACATTGCATTCTCCAGAACAGATGTTAAGTTTTTGAAAAACTGAGCAGATGTTATGCCTATGGGGTTCCAATATATATTAAGGCATGCAATCTTTATCAAGCTGATAGTGACGTAAGAGCATTGTATATATGCATTAGAAGAGGGTGTGGAACAGAGCTGAATGCCTGCTAAAGAGTTCGAAGCCGTGAGCAAGCCTGATATGGGTCTGCCTCTGGTTGCCTTTATAGCTGGATTGAACAACACATCGTAATTATTCCACGTTGGTGTAGTGGAGAGCCATGTTTCTTGCAGAAAAATTAGATCGTAATCCCCCAATATGCTCTCCTTGTTGTTAATTAAATGAGTAAACCCTCGTGTGTTCCAGCTCACTACAGCTAGCTCTACAAACTCTTCATTACTAGCTAGTTACACTCAGGTCATATAATTTTGTGCTTTATACATAGTTTTTGTAAGGTCAGCAGGATTTCTTGAGGTGTAAGGTTGGAAACTGTGTGCTGGTTTCAGGCAAGATTTAATTTGTCCTTGATTATTTTCATTATGGGTGAGTAAAAATCCCAAGTTAGACAAGTCCTGTTGCGCAGCCCAGATAATGTTATGAATGACTAATGACCGGGACCATATCAGAACTATGGTATTGTCATCTGCTATTGGGAATTCAATTTGATCAAGATCTTGTGACTGAATTTCTTGTAATGATTTCACGTCGGCAAAAAGTCTTAGGATACTTTGTCGATTCATGTTATATGACAAACCTAAGTCCTGTCGGCACGAAAGTGTTACAGAATGTCTGTTTTCCACCTTTACTATCAGGGTGTTAGATAGCATTGATGTTTTGCCTGAAGAAGATTTTACATTTGGAACAGACTGCAAGCTTGTCCAGTGTCTTTCATTAGCTTTTTTTGGGGGAGATACCAACTGTGATCTGGTATTGAGTTGCCACAAACGCGCAATAGAATCTCTGATTTCATTCAGATCTGTTTGTAATGAATTATTGTAACTCGAGTGGTTTTGGCTCTTATTTTCAACACCAGAGGGAACGGAATCAGCAAACGAAACTCGCTTTACTGGGATATTTGTTGTTGCACTCATTTTTGGCATAGTATCAGAGTGAGTAACAGTGGAGCATTTAGCTGGGCCATTAGTTATAATTGGAAAGATTGGTGGTTCAAACTTCCGAGATTCAAGTCAATTTCATGTCTTAAGGCCTTTCTTGCTGCTGCTAAGTCATTGCCAACATCATTATTATCTATTTTCTGATCACCAGAGATGACTGGTATTGGATTCAAGAGCACATCAGAATTTTTGTCATATGCAGATTGCTGTTTTTCAGCCAATTTAATAAGTTCATCTAGTGGGGGATGGTCTGCAATTTCTTTTGACAATTGAATAGAATCTGCTTGTTTATTATTTTTTTCCTCAGATTAGCTAAGGCAACATATTTTTTCGTTATGAGACTCGCAGCCGCTGTCGATCTCATATTTGCTTTAGCAAGGGTATTGATAAATTGTTTAGTAGAAGAATTCCCTGGTTGCTTTGTAGTTTTTTCATTTTTTGGCTTTTATTTTTGTTCTGAGAGTTTATTACAGTTCTTCTTTTTTGACTTAATTATGGCTTCATTAGCCACTTTCATGTCAAAAACAGAATGCGTAGGTTGGGATTTATGTCCACAATCTGACTTTTGTTCCCCTCGCAAGAACGGGCAGTTCGGGTGCTGATCAGTGGAAGTGACTGTTGCAATTTTTTCTTTTATAATACCTTCAACAAACGGTATGTCCGATTTGACATTTTGTTGGCAATTAGACATATGGGAAGGGAGATGTATTTGTGAGTCCAAAATCACTTCTATGATTCCACAGTCATTGTCTTCAAATGTTTGGGTGGCAGCACAAACTCCTATCATGTTGGTTTTTAAATTTCCATCTTGTTTCTGAGCCAACAACTGCGTTATTTCATTTTGATGATCAATAATGAGGCTCAATTTGTTATTTATGTCATTGTGCCTAGAGTTCGCAACTGAGTTGCGTTTCTTTTGATCTATTTCCATGGCTTTGATATTCTCAGCCACATACTTCAATGAACCATCAACAGTTTCAAAAAGTTTCGCAAGAGCCATAAGGGCGATGTTCATAACTTCTAGAGTTAGCGTTGTAGATTTCGAGGAATTAAATACTTTTTCTGAGCTCAGAGGGGTTGGAGGAATGTAGGAAACATCTAGCGTGGATATGCTGCTTTCCGATGGTTTAAACAACTCAGGAGATTTAGATAAATTAGATTCACCTGCTCTAAACGAGGAGCTCAGATTATTGACATCTGAGATGTTTGTGATTCCTTTTAAAGTGTCAATCGTTTTGGGAGCTCCTACAAGTGGGTCACCTAAAGAAACATTTTCTAGCAGCATACTACCGGTTAGTGGAAAAGGCATTTCTGGTAAGTTGATATTTCCTTCGGCATGCATAGGAGAACTAGCAGGCACAGTATCTTTAGCTAAACACTGTATGGAATCGGCTGGCACACAAACAGCAATATCAGCAATAGTGCTTTGTAAATCAACCTTAGCCATACACATTACAGGGTCAATCGGCAAACCTTCATTTGATGCTAGAACCAGAGGCACAAATGCAGTAGGAAGAAGACTTACAGCAGATTTACTCTTCACTCCAAACCCATAGTTCCGAATGTCAACATTGTGTTTAATAGGCGTTTTCAGCTTTTCCTTTGTTTTCATTTTGTTTTTAGGTAATAGTTGTTTAGGAGTTGAACACAACTTTTTTGTCGCCTTTGCAGAGGATCGTTCCTCTGGAGGTGCTTGGGATTCTGACATGATCCGTTGGCGTATATCAAACGGCATTTCCGTTGTAAGACGATATGGTTCGCTGGGTTTGCGAATCATTTGAATCCGCACACTACAAACGCCACACTTGGTGGGAGAAGACTGGGAAAAAAAAAAAAAAAAAAAGGAGTGGCGCTTTTTTGAAAGTGGTTCAGCTGCGCTACCAACTGAGTGGATAGAAAGGGCACCCCCGTAACGCACCGGACGCCGCAGCGAAGCGGCAAAGCGGGACTTCACGGGGCTTCCACGGGTGCACGCGGTTCCTGTTCTTATAGACCCGCCTTTCAATCAAGAGTGAAGGCTATACAAACAAAGAAATTAAACAAGTATAAGTGTCAGTACACTTTTAAAATATCTTAAAAGAAAAGTCAATGTGGTGAGCCAATTCACCTCCTGGGTATTGCAGTCCAAATAGCAGTGAATCAGCTTGCAAACAGCAAATGAGTGGGCAGCAGAAAAGCGACTCCGGGCAAAGCGGGACTTCACGGGGCTTCCACGCGTGCGCGCGCACGGTGCGTGCGCGTTCCTGTTCTTAAAGACCCGCCTTCCAATCAAGAGTGAAGGCTCCTGGGTATTGCAGTCTGAATAGCAGTGAATCAGCTTGCAAACAGCAAATGAGTGGGCAGCAGAAAAGCGACTCTGGGCAAAGCGGGACTTCACAGGGCTTCCACGGGTTGACTGGACATCATATGATGATACAGTTGGGTGGCAATTGCAGGCTATTGACACCTGTCATATATTGGACTATGGCCAGGTTATGAAGCTATTGCTTTACATATACACAGACTAACATGTTTGCAGTATTAATAAGTGACCACATCAGTGAAAGGCAGAAACAGGGTAGAAGAGTTATAGTTATAGTAGATGAAGCATGAAAATGGGACATTGATATTGATATTTTATTTCTATCGCGCTCGTACACAAGTGTTTCAGAGCGCGGCAAGGGAGGGGAACAGGGTAGAACAAAACAACAATCTCACTAGGCCCAGTGGCATTGAGAACATGCAAGTGCATGGGAGAGGGGGAAGGGAAAAGTACATGGAAGGGGGAGAAGTGGAAAGTCCGGAGCAAAGGAGAAACAGACTGACGATGCAGACTGAAGAAAGATGGATGGAGATGCTTAATGGCAGATCAAACACACTTATTTTCGCAATATGCCAATTCCTGCAGGAAATTCTAAACCTTGGCAAATATGTAAAGAATTGAAAGGAAACCCCGCAAAACTGGAGACAAATGAAAAGTTTAAAAATTAAACTATAACATTTTATTTAAAAAAAAGGAGAAACAGATAAATAATAGTAAATAAATAAATAAATAATAAATGCAACAAACAGTGGCAGTGCAGCCAGCACTACCACTGCAGCCAGGACATGTATGATACACTTTAGTTACAGCTGCTTACTGAATTTCACATTGTGGAAAAATGCAGCATTGAACTCTTTAGTTTCCGGAATTGGGCATGAAAAAAAAGTAGGGCCTGATACTGTTGTTAGCAACGAGAATAATATGTTCATGCAGGTGTTTTTGAAGTGGCTATTGAATTACTGTTGTGGTTGACCTAATGGGAGAAATCCTATTTTTAGAATCCTAGCACAAACCAAAGTTCCTCTTCTGCGCTTATTTCTTTTTTCCAAAACAAGTATTGATGGAAGTTTGTATGTATACAAATGTAAACAGTGTTAATTCCTTTCCAAGGAAAAATAATAATTTCACTCTAAGATAAAAACGTTCCAACAACTCTAAAATTAACACATTACTTGACCAACACCTGTTCAACAAGATCTGTTATAACTTCCCAATAAGCCACCCATATCAATTAGCTCAACTCCTTTACAAAATAAATAACAAAGCCAATAATCTTAATAATTATTCATATACTCTGTTAAGATTTCAATGCATATTTTAATGATATAAACATCTCTTAACTATTCACTATCGCTTATATCCTTCTATTAATGCTAGACATCCAATAGAAATCTAGTCCAGACCTCTCAGTTCATAAATGCATCACATGTTTAGTGTGTTAGTAGAGCTTCTGGAGGGTCCCCCCTTAAACATGTTACAGTAGTTTCTTAATGCACCAGAAGCGCGGCGTGATAGCCACGATTACCAAATACTGCCAACCGCGTGGTTATAATGCCTTAAGAAACTACAGTAATGTGCTCATGAAGACATATTTTATCTGAAGATCTCAGACTAAATGTGTTACCAGCGGGACACATGTATCTTTGTGGAAGAAACAAAAAGACACAATAGTTGTAGCTCCCTTTTGTGATAAGACTAATGAACGCGTAATGCACTCTGGTTTACTTTGCCCGGGGTATATGTCTATAAGAAAAAAAAATCTGGGTCTACCCTGATGTTTTTGCTGCAGATACCAGACATACGCAGTTGCACGGACAGTACAACATTATCTGCAAGGTGCAGTACGAATATGGGAAGAATACAGGAAAGCAGGTAAATATTCACGAGATGCTTACATTTACATACCGTCTTATTTGTTTCATATGCATATTCTGTCGGAGCTATAGAGACTGGGGTGAGAACCAGTCAGACAGGGTAATAGGGGACAGGGATGATGACGAGTGAGGAGTGGTAACTGGGGACTGGGGCACTTAAAATTGACGTTGGGCAGAGGAGGACTGGGAAAAGGAAGAGGTCAGCATGGCAATAGGGGACTGGGACCACGAAGAGTGAGGTGGGTTTAATGGGGAACTGAGGGAGGAAGAGGGAAGTGGTGTAATAGGGTATTGGGAGAAGTGGAAGTGTGACGCTGGGTAATGGGGGACTGGGATGAGGAAGAGTGAGACGGGGCAATGGGGACTGTGATAAGAAAGATTGAAGTGGAGGTAACTGGGTATTCAGATGGGGAAGAGTGAGGTGCAGTAATAGCGGATTAGGATGAGGTAGAGTGAGGCGGATAATACGGCGACTGGTATGCGGGAGAGTGTGGCGGGCCAATGGAGAACATGATGAGCATGATTGAATCCAGGGTAATGGGGACTGGGATGAGGAAGAGTGATGTAAGTTAATATGGATTGGGACAAGGAAGAGTGAGGCTAGGGTAATTGGGGACTGAGATGACAAATATTGAGCTGGGGCAATTGAGGGCTGGAATGTAGAACAATGATATGGTGGCAATGGAGGACTGGGACAAGGAGGAATAAGACTGTTAAAGGGGACTGAGATGAGATAGATTGAGGTGGTATTGATGGGTACTTGGATGAGGAAGAGTAAGGTGGGCTATTGGGGCTAGGGATTAGGAAGAGTGAGACAGTGGTACTAGATGATTGTTATGAGAAAGAGTGTGGCAGGATAACTGGAGACTTGGATGAGGAAAGGTGAGGGGGTAATGGATGTATGGGACGAGGAAGACTAATGAGGGTAATTGGTGATTGGGATGAGAAAAAGCAAGTCAAGGGAGATGGAGACTGGGATGAGGAAGAGTGAGACGGGTGATGGGTACTGGCACGTGGAAGTTTGAGGCATGAGTAATGGGGGACTGGATTCCATAAAAGTAAAGGGAGTAATTGCTGGACAAGGACGAAAAAGAATGAGTGTGGCTTAATACAGGGTGATGGAGTCATAGGTGAGTGAGGTAGGGCAATGGTGTGCTGGTACAAGGGAGAGTGTGGCAGAGGCAATATGGGACTGGGCCATGGTAGAGTGAGGTAAGGTTAATGGTGAATGGGACAATGATGAGTGAGGCACGGGTAATGGGGGACTGAGAAGAAGTAGAGTGAGTAACTGGTTGGTAATGGGGGGCTGAAATGAGGTGAGACAGGTAATTGGGGACAAGGAAGTGTGAGATGGTGTAATGGGGAACTGGTATGAGGAAGATTGAGTTGATGGTAATGTGGGATTGGGACAAGGAAGAGTGAGGTGGTGCAATGTGGGATGAGGAAGAGTGAGGCATGATAATGAAGAACTGGGTTGTGGAAGAGAGAGACATGTATAATGGGGGATGCATATTTTAAAAAGTGTGACAGATTAAAGGGGAAGTAGAATGAGGAAGAGTGGTGTGTGAGTGATGAAGGAATGGAATGAAAAAAAAGTCAGGCTAGTGCCATGGGGAACTGGGGTGAAGAAGATTGAGGTGATGCAATGGGAGACTGCAATACGGAAGAACGAGGTGGAGGAATGGGGAAACGACCATTATGTGTAAAGCAGCTGTAATGATTAAGCATGAGGAAAGGTAATGGGAGGCTGGGAGAATGAAAAGTAAAGGTAGTGTACTGGGTGACTTGGACAAGGAGATTAATGACAGGTAATAGTTGATTGGGATGAGAAAACATGAGGTGAGGAACTAGGGACTGGTATGCAGAAGAGTGAGGTGAGTGGTGGGGGACTGGGATGAGGACGAGTGAGGCAAGATAATCTGAGACTGGAACGAAGGAGCAGGGTAATGTGGTACTGGGATGAAGAAGACTGAGGCAGGGGTAATGTGGGACTGGGATGAAGAAGACTGAGGATTGGGGCAATGTTATGTAGAGAGTGAGACAGGCTAATCGGAGAGCAGGACAACAAAGAATTAGGAGGTGGAATAGGGAACTGGGATGAGGAAAAGTAATCTAAAGATAAAGGGTGATTGGGATGCAGAAGACTCAGACAGGAGCAATGGGAGATGGGGATGAGAAAGAGTGATGTGGAGTAATGGGGGAATGGGACAAGAAGAGTGATGCAGTGCTAATTGGAGCCTGGAACAAAGAAGAGTAAGTTGGAGGTAATTATGAGCTGAGATGAGGGAGAGTGAGACTGGGATAATAGAAGATTGGGATTAGCAAAAGTAAGGTGGGGCAATGTTAGTTGGGACAAGGACCAATAAGGTGAGGTAATGGGGGGCTTGAACAAGAAGGAATGAGGCTGGGGTAATGGGAGACTGGGATGAGGAAGAGTGAGGTGGGTGTAACAGGGACTGGGACAATGGAGAGTGAGGAATAGTTTAAGGGGGAAGGGATCAGCATAGGAAGAGTGAGGTGGGGTAAATAGAGACGTGGACAAGGAAGAATAAGGTGGGCTATTGCAGGACTGGGGCAAGAAAGAAGAAGACATGGCTAATGGCAGGCTGAGACAGGGAAGAGTGAAGCGAGGGAATGGCGAACTGGGACAGGCAAAGTGAAGTGTAGTTCATTGGGTACTGGGTTGAGTAAGAGTGAGAAAGGGCAATTGGAGACAGATGAGGACATGTGAGGTGCAGTGATGGGGAACTTGGACAAAGGTGAGTGAGGCAGGGACAATGGGGATCTGGGTGAGGATGAGTCAGCAGGGTATGTGGGAAATGAAATAATGGTTGAGGCACAGGTAATGGGAGACTGGGACAAGAAAGAGCAAGGCAGGGGTGGTGGGTGCTTGGATTGAAGAAGGAATAATGGAGTCTGGTGCAAAGAACCATCAGGTGGGGAAATGGGTGACTGGGACAAGGAACAGTGAGGATGGGGTTATCGGCAACCAAGATGAGGAAGAGGGAGGCAGACTAATTGGGGACTGGCACAAGGAAGAATGAGCTATGTATAAAAGGGGACTGGAAAGAGGGAGAGGGAGGTGGGTGGGAATACAGAACTGTGCTGAGGAAGAGGGGGCAGGGTGTAGTGGGGACTGTATTGAGGAAGAGGGAGTAAAATGCTAGACTGAGATGAGGAAAAGAAAGGTGGGATAAAGGGGGGCTGTGATGTTGAAGAGGGTGGAGGGGGAATGGAGGACTGGGACATGGAAGAGTGAGGCCGGTTGAATGGGAAAAGGGATGCGGAAGAGAGGGTACGATGTCCTTCATCACAGGATGTTTTTTCACAGGTTTTTTGCTGACAAATTTTTGCCGAAAAAACTCATCACATTTTTTGGGGGGTGTTAGAAAAATATATAAATTGGGTGTGGGTGTTAGGGAATATATAAAAAATTAAAGTGGGTAGGGGATTTGATGAGTTTTTTCATAAAAAAATCCACTGTGAAAAAACCCGCGAAAAAACATCCCACACGGAAATAACATGGAACCGAAGAGGGAGGAGGGGCTAAAGGGAGACTGGAAAGAGGAAGTGTGAGGCATGTATATTTGGTAATGGCATGAGGAAAAGTGAGGCCAGGATATGGGGGACTGGGATGTGGATCTTTGGGGAGAGGTAATTGGGGCCTGGGTCAATTAAGAATGAGGTGGGGCAATGGTTGACTGGGACAAACAATATAGAGGCAAGGCAATGACAGAGTATGATGAGGAAGAGTGAGGGGAAGTAAAGGGAAACTGGAATGAGGAAGAGTGAGGTGGGTTACTAGAGAACTGGGACAAAGCGAAGCAACACAGGTTACTGGCAAACTGGGATGAGGAAGAGTGAGACAGGGACTGTGATGAGAAAGTGGGATGCTGAGTTAATGCGGGATTGAAATGAGGAAGAATGAGGTAGGTTAATGGGGGCTTAGGATGAGGAAGAGTGATGCAGAGCAATAAAAGACTGGTATGAGGAAGTGTGAGACTTAGTAATGGCGGAATCGAATGAGGAAAATCAGGTGGGTATACATTGGACTGGGACAAGGAAGAGTGAGGTGGGGTAATGGGGGCTGGGAGAAGGAAGAGTGGGTGGATAACGGGCAACTGGGAGGATGAGGAGTCAGACAGGTAAATGGGGAATTGGAATGAGTAAGAGTGAGGAAAGGGTAATGGGACTGAGATGAGGAACAGTGAGTGTTAAGATGAATTTCTAAACTCTGATCTTGTGGGCAGAGGTTTAGAAGGCCACCCTAGTTTAGTGAAAGAGGGGAACTTTCATGACAAGCCAGAAAAATCAGGGCAGGTGGTCAAGACCAAGTCCCAGGATGGGTGAGAGTGATCGGAAGCCCACAATGAGCACACACAATAACAAAGCACAGATTACTTTTAGACAAGTATATAGTACAAATATATATACATTTATTGTCAGCTGGACCAATTGACACAAATAAACTTCAGTTATATAAAAACAGTTACCACACAATGCCTATACTAAGTAATATATATACAATACATTTCTAAAGCAACAAACCAGTAAAACACAGCCACAACCTGTAAGGAAAAGGATGAGTTAGCACACTAGGAGCATTAGACAGTTCTTCAGAGTAATTCCCTGACTTTCACAGTCCAGCCCTAAGAAGTGGGAGTCTTGTGCTCAACAGAACAGCTGTGCGTAAAAACACACTATTGCACAGGCAGAACAAAATGCGGGTCTTCTTGAGGGAGGAGTAGCGAGTCATGAAGGGGCTTGAGGTGATGAAGAATTAGTTCCTACTATTCGAGTAGGTTCTGCGCTTGGCAGCTGAGCAGTGTTCAAAAGGTGAGAATAGCTAGGGAGCACAGGCTAACCCAGCCAAAAGCAAATACCTTTTTAGGGATATGCATGCGTAAAAGAGATTGTTTGTGCCAGGGGGCCACCAGTAAGTGATGCAAGTACTCACCGCCCCTCGGCAAAGTCTGGACCAAACTTTGCCAGTTTATTTGAGGCCGCTAGTGGGTTCGAGTTCTGCAGTTTCGTTGCTCTCTGACTCTCAGCGGCTGCAGGATAGATTGATGGTCCGTGACGGGACAGATGCCTTTTCTCAGTTTCCGAAGGAGATACAAAGAAACTTCTGGTACAGCAGGCGTTAGAGCACAGGAGGGCAGGTCAGCAAGGCACCTATAGTGACCGTCACCAACATGTAGTAATGCAGGAATGACAGATTTGCACAGGGATACGCACTCTCCTTATTCGCAACCCAGAGAAGTTAGGCTTACAAAAGTTGGTGGGAGATGGCATAGGACCAGAAGCAAGCAAAGTCCAAAGTCTCAGGTTTCAAGTCGAGACGACTGTGACTCTGCTGGATACCTGACAGTAGAGCTGGGCATTTCAGTGGATGCCCCAGTAGCACTTCTGAAAGGGCTCCTTTGGTGTGTAAGCAGGGGGCGCCAAGCGTAGTTGTTCACACTTCCCCCAGGGGCAAAGTACCCTGGCAGGCCTCCTTGATCGATGAAGAAATAAGGGATCCAACACGACAGCAGAGGGTGATGGATGCCAAACCTTCCAAGTGTCTCCAGTGGGTTCACAAGTCAGTTTCTTTGTTAAAAGATGCTTGGCTCCTTCTGTAGTTCCAGAAGAACTCAGGTGATTGAACTGGAATGGATTCAGAGCCTCTTGTCTGATCTAAGATTAGCTTTGCGCCAAAATCCAGGACTTCCAATCAAAGATCTGCTCTCATGCAGGCATGGTGGTCCCAGTCAATCAGGCACTCCAGACTTCCTAGCACCAGTAGTGTGGATTGGGACCAGACAGTTCCAACCCACTTCCTGGGCACACACACAGAAGCCAGCGAAAGAGATTTTTTTTCGCTGGAGGCAGCATGCCCAAATAAGGAAAACCCAGGTCACTCGACCTGGGGGAAGGCAAGGGACAAAATGGTCACAGGAAAGAACAAAAGACTTTGTGGGCTTGGCCATTTTCGGACCTGGCCACAGTCATAAACCAAAAGCCGTAAACACAATGTGATCCTATAAAAAGAAGTAACACACTTAGAAAAAAGTAACTGCTGCCATCAGTTTGTCCCAGTCACACTTGTACAATCACCCAAAACATTTTAATAGGGCCATAAAACAAAAAAGGACCCCAACGCATGGTACTGGAAGGTACATTGTGCACTGTTAAAAAGTTAATAAGAAATGGTAACATAGTCAAAACTACGGGAGACATGGTTTCCCAGTACTGACAGTCTGAAGGACATGTCAGTTTCCCCATAACAAGTGAGCAAACGCCGAGGCGAGCGCAGCTAAAAGCTCTGTTCCACTGGCAAAAGTGAGGATAGGATAGCCAAACAAAAGCAAAAGGTTTTGACGGGGGGGGAGGGTCTACAAATGGAGGCAAAATTACACATTGATGAAATCTTTCCTAACATTCACCCCTCGGATGTGATTGAAGTCTGCTGGATGTGTGCGAGGCCTGGGATGAGAAACCACAGGATAAACTAATGGAAGCAAGTGGAAATAATATCCAAAGATTTCTTCGTGGGCGATGCTAATAGATGATTTCTAACTGTGGGAGTCAGATTTTCGTGAACTCCTTTTCAATGCAGTGTACTGGTCAAGGTCATCTTACGAGACCATTGTTGTGAATATTTTCCTGCCCTACTTTGAAGAGCAAGAATGAACTATGCCATTTATGTAAGATAATACCCAGCATTTATAGCAGTGTATGGGTGTTTGTCACGCTGTGGAGACCAGAGTGCGCATCCGACAATCAACATATAGTTTGTGGGTTTTCTAGCCCCTGAATATGGTCCTTTCAATGAACTATAGGGACTGAAACATGTTGGGCATATAAAAGTACAACACAACAGTGCCATTTATTGATTTAGTATTAGGCCTATGTGTTGGGTGTTCTGTGGGAACCGCGTATTGATGTTATTTATGTAGATTTATGTATTTTGTATTGTGGATGCTTTTGGGGATTTTATATGTGGTGTAACCGTACCCATTTATTAACTTTTGAAGTTTTTAGCATTATTAAAATGTTTTTGCAAATACCCTGTGAACTGTATTGATGTGGTGATTTGTGTCAGTGATCACCTGTATGTAATTTTGTGAAATGTTGTTTTGATTTTGCTCTCTTTTTTTACAAAAAGTATGAGTTTCCCCAGTAAGTAGAGATTGAGCCTTATTGTTTTTTGACTAGGGCAGACTTGGGGTATATAACCAATTTGTAACTGTCTTGGATTGACAGAATACACATAGTTGGGCCCCAGGAGGAGGGAGCCGGGAGCGAGGCCAAGGAACCTGCTGGTTTACCTCACCTCCTATAGTCAGAAGGAGAGTATTCTGAGTGTGAAGAGAGGCCAAGGGAGCATTACGGTGAAAGGCTCACAGATTCAACTGTTTCAGGATCTAGTGTTGTCAACTGTGTAGAAGCGAAAGGCAATGGGACCGGTAACAAGGGCGTCCAATGCAAACTGCATTTCATACAAATGGACCTTCCTGTTTGGTTAACTGGAAGGCATGCAAAATCGAATAACAACATGTATGGAGGGCCTAGCACTGTTGCACTATGAAGAGGAGTACAGAGATTCCACGCAATGACCTGGGCCATCTCCCCAGCATGGACCCAGACAGTGGGAATGGGCCAAAGGGCAGGCGTCGATGGGGGTTCGGGGTGCATTTGAAAGGCCCGCAGTGGCGACCTACGAAGGGTGGTTGAGAGGAGGCCATGGAATCTGATCGGAAGGGTGTAGCCAGTTGGGTGTACCCCATGTGATTTCTCGGTTCAGAGCCTTCTGGTGGGTCTCCGAGGGTATCGTAGGCTCTCTAGCCCTGGCCTGGGAAGATTGTTTGTGGAAGGGAGTGGGGTTTGGTATGGGGACAAGGGGAGAAGGCTGCTGTGGTTTTGTTACCAGTTGGGGAGGGGGGATGGCTAGGGGGAGGAGGATTCAGGTGGGTGGGGGGAGGGGACGAGTTGATAGTAGCAGGAAATGGGCTTGGTCCGCGAAAGGCATAAGGAACGCAATGGGTATTGAGTGCGATCTAACCCCAGCAGAGGACAGTCAAGATACAGGGCCTCATCACAAGTCTGGCAGTCCGGAAATAAAGGTGCCAGTAGCAATGTACCGGCACCCTTTCCGGACTGGCAGACAACAGCTATGCCAGCCGGAGCAAAGGGGCCCAGCAGGTCTGCCTTGCTGTGCGCATAGGTCAGGGTAAGCACGGTTACCATGAAGCACTGGCACTGCTGACAACAGTGTCGGTACTTCCATGCACCCATTCCCATGGAGTCATACGGGACTCCACGGGAATGGGGTACAACATTTTCTGCCGCCTGATATCCCGGGCCACCAGGACTTTTAATGTCCCTGTGGCACCAGGATCTCAGGTGCCACAAACGGTATAACAGGGTTGGCAGCAGTCCGCCGGTGGCACCGGTGGGTTACCGCCAACCTCCTAATGAGGCCCATTGTCATATAATGTAAGAGTGCTGAGCTCCCCAGTGAAATGCAAAAAGGTGGAGCCACAAATTGAAAGGGGACAGGTGGATATCATCTTGCTATAAGAGACACATGTAAAAAAGTGAATAAGGGGGCTATCTGATTGGAACAATTCTCCTGATTCTATCAAGCAAATGCCCAGGGGAAAACAGTGCGGGTCCTGATAAGTTTAACAATTAATTCAACACTAAAATAGTTCAAACTCAAGCAGACCTGGAAGGCAGATACCTCTTCCTGCAAGTACAAATGGAACATAATTAGGTGACACTAGCTACAGTATTTGCCCTGAATGCGGGTCAGGATGATTCCTGTGAGAGGTAGCGGCTAAACTAGAATGGTTTGACAATGTGGCCTTGTGTGATGTTTGGCAGACCATGAGGGGACAGGAAAGGGGATACATGTGTTTTGTGCGTGCGTACCAGTCTTTATCCAGGATAGAATACGTATGGGCTGTGACTACCCTGATAGGGCACCTGGAGGTGGTGGACCTGGGGTTAATTTCGCTCTCAGACCATGCCCCGATAATGGTGACAATAAAAGAGAGGGGGCCACAGAGTGGACTATGAAGCTAAATGTTCCCAGGGAGATACTGAATGACAGCTACTGAATGACACAGTGATGGTGTATGCAACATGGGAAAAGATAGAGGGATATTTTGCCACCAATGACAATCAGAACATGAAGCAAGAAGGTATCTGGGATGCCTTTAAACAGTGATGCGAGGGGATCTCATCATGCTCAAAGCACAGAGGGAGAAACAAAGAGGGGCAAGGCAAAAGAGCTAGAGGCCCAATGAGAGCAGTGATGCAGACTATAGCGTGAAAGAGGATGAGGGCTCTATATAAGCAATTGAAGGCTATCATGGGTCAACTTGAATTACTGCACACTCGTAAAACCGAAAGGTCCCTGTATGGGCCAACAGGGCAGACAGGCTGCTAGCTCGGCAATTGAAATGGGCAGAAGCAGCCAGGATGGTTCCCCAGTTAGCACGCCCAGATGGATCCAAGGTAACGAAGTCAGGGGCTCTTACGGAGAACTTTGCCAATTTCTACAAAGATCTAGAACATACTCCTGCATCAAGGCTGCATTACATAAAATACTCCTGCATCAGGGCTAGAGAGAAGCTATGTCACACGCTCTTCAGTATTATTGGGTTTTACTGCTACCAGTTGCAAAGTGTGTTAGAACCAATCCTCATTTTCCTCATCTCAATGTGGACTGCTGTTTGCTTCAACTCAGAAACTATTCTTCCACACATGTATTGAATCCTCTGTCTGCTCTTATCATATGCTGTACTTAAACACTTCCAGTATAGAAAGTTGCTCTTAACAAAGTTTGACATCTGGTTTTCTGTCGATTTAAGGCGAAGTCTCAGTTCTCTTCTCACTTTTGCAACAGAGGACTCCACATTTGTAGTCTGGAAATGACTTGGGTTTGCTTTTTCATTGCCCATATATGCTTAAGCCCTTTCACTTGACAAATCATCATTTTGAACAAGTCACTCTCACAATTCAGATTCAGGGTACATCATGTTCTTCACTAATACTGCTGTGTTCCCTTTACAAAAGATGTTCAAAGGACCACTGTACCATGGCATGTGTTGCGGTCCACTGTCCTGTTTCTAGCCTTAATATAATATTACCTGAATTATAGCAGGTAATCCTAAATATATATTACATTATCTCAAATAAATGTGCAATAGCTTGTTCCAAATCTGTATTTTAAATAGATAAATGTCAAATGGCCTCAAAATGTTTCTAGTTGTTCTGAGAAGGCATCAATTTGCAGCAAATTAATGTACAATGTTCTGAAAATATGTACAATATACATAAAATATTTTACAACATATGAAAAATATTTCTACTAACAAACCAGGTCTCCCTAAATATGCATATGAGTGCTGTAATGATGTCAATCTACGGAACAGGTCAGAATTTGAAATGTTTGATTATTTTACAAAGAAATGCCACTGCTCTAATAACCTCCACTACAATAAAACGGCCTCAAACTCTTGGAAAAGAACCAGGCTGTTTTTATTCTGAATTTTCAGATTTATTTTAATACATAAATACATAAATGAAAGGTGTTCCCCTAACATTTTTTTTTTTTTAAAACTTTTATTTTTGACGGCAGAGGTGCATAAGGCACAGACATAAGGCAACAAATGCATAGCAGTTACATCATAGAGCAGCACACCAAGAAGGATACAGCAATCACAACATTTACAACTGAGCGGTACCTGAAAATGAGCAAAAAAGTAGGGCCACACGCAGTGGGATCAGAGCCCGGCGGGGCAGGGGACAGTCCAGATTCGGGAGTGCCCTCGCTTTGGATGCTAAGGTAAGCGTTGAATTCAGCCCAAATATTCCTGTGGCGAGATTGGACGGGGAGCATAGACAAGTATTCTTCCTCACAATTTCGTGACCAGGTGAGTAAACGCAACCATTTCTGAAAGACCGGGGGAGAGGGGCTTTTCCAGCTCTGGAGTATACACTTTTTGGCAATCATACAGCCTATGTTTAGGAATTTAGCTAGGCGTCCGGTTTCATCAGTTTTCCAGGCCCCAAACAGAACCGCCAGGGGGTCAGGGTCAACCACAGTTGTCAGAGAGTGTTTTCAAGATGCTTTCCCAAAACCCAGATAGCTCCCTACAGGTCCAAAACATATGCAAGTGGTCAGCTTCCTCAGCCCCACAACGAGGGCACAGGCCCGCGGCGGTGCGGGTGAATGACGAGGTCATGTGTGGGGTATAGTAGAGCCTATTAAGGAGTTTGTACTGCATGGCGCGGTGACGGAAATTGAGGGAGACTCTTTTTGTGTGTAGGCACATTACGCCCCAGGCGCCATCGGATATCTCTAGGCCCAATTAATTTGCCCAATCGTCGCGCGCCATAAGCACTGGGACTGTGATGGTCTCCTGAAGGATCTTATATAGTGAAGAGATGACACCGCAGGCGCCGCCTGAGTTGGCAATGTATGCGATCGCCGGGTTATCCGGGGGCTCATCCAGAAATGAGGGCCATGTAGTACGGAACGCTGCCCGTAGTCTATAGTATTGAAGGGTCTCCAAGGCGGATCTGGTGTGCCCTTGTTTCCATGTTTGGGGGTCGATAAACCTACCTTCTGGGTAGAAGTCGGACAGTGCTTGATAACCCAAAGCTCCCCAGTGTTGGGCTAAGGCATTATCATGTGTGGGTTCCAGGCCAGGAAGGTGCCACACCGGGAGCCATTTATAGTAAGGGGGGGATTCGGCCGTCGGATACAGCAAGCGGTTCCAGGCATGAATGGTCGCACCGACGGGGTCAATAGGAGAGTCAGGTGTATAATGACGATGTAGTATAAGGGACATCATGTTGGTGTCAGCGGCCATAAGTCGCTCTAACTTGACATGCGAGCGTGTTGGGGAGCCAGGGTACCAGTGAGTGGCATGTGGAGCCTGGGCCGCGGTCCAGTAGAGTAGCAGATCCGGAGCAGTGAGCCCCCCTTGTTTATAAGGGAGTGCCATATCAGTCCACTTCTTACGCACTGCACCGGAGTGCCATAGTAACTGTGCGCATAGTGTATGCAGTTTAGCGAAGTAACCCTTCCCAGGCCATATAGGAACGTTGCCGAAAGTGTAAAGAAGCTTGGGGAGCAGGATCATTTTAATGAGAGAGAGCCGACCAGCCATGGACAATGGGAGAGAGCGCCCCGTGACATCTTGGCCTCAACCGTTTGTGCCACGGCAGAGTAATTGTCGGCGAGCAAAGTGGATTTAGTTAAGGATATCTGCACACCCAGATATCTGACACCGTTCGGGGACCAACGAAGGGGGTACTCAGTGGTAGGTTGTTGGGTAGATTTAGTAAGCGGGAAGATCTCTGACTTTGAATAATTGATCGTGCACGGACGAGTAATAAGTGCATTCCCGGCACTGGGGGTGTAGTGTCCTCCAGACGTCGCAAACATTGAGTGTCTGCCTATGGCTATGTAGCCTGCGTGCAGCGCTGGTTAGGGCTCGAGAGGACGTGCCAGTCCTGTCCAGGAAAGTATCAAGAATGAGGTTCAGGTCCCCCCCCATATAATATGGATTCCTACATATCCCAACAGTATGGCAGTTACCGCATCGAAGAACTCAGGAGAGTCGACGTTGGGGCAGTACGTGTTAACAGGTAGGTATTCTTTATTCACCAGCGTGCAGTGCAGTATAACATAGCGACCCTCAGGACCTATATAGCTTTTGTGCAGAATAAATTCAATCGATTTATGGATCATTGTGAGGACACCCCTGGATTGGGAGGAGTAGGAAGTAAAGAATCTAGCGGGACCCCACGACGGGGCCATGGTGCCCGGAATGTGGGCATTGGAGTGTGTCTCCTGTAGGAGTAGTACCTTGCAGCCGTGCCTATTAGCGAAGGCCATGATCTTACGGGCCTTAGTGTCATTGCTTAATCCGCGGATGTTCCAGGACATTATGACGGTAGACATGTCAGTGGCAAATATATAATCTCGATATACTCGCATCAGTGAACATCCCAGATCCAGCAGTAGTGCGTATTCCCGAGGTTAAAGTCGGGAGTGCGCTCATGGTTTACCAATGTGCGCGCCGTGAGACCTTGCGTGCCTTTTTTTTTTCCAACACCCCATTCCCACCCGCCACCCTCACCACTAACCCAAAATCAGCAGTGTGAACATCACCCACCCTCAACTGTACAGAGCTGAGCGGCCCCAACTTGGCCCAGTCTGTCCAAAAGCCCAACAGGGGCTGACCCGCGACAAGGGCATATCCAAGAACAGTGCAATCGCAGTGGGGTGCGCCGTTGACGTGCAGAAGCGCGCTTGGAACCAGCTGGTTCCATTACAAAACAAACAGTGTTAGCGGTCATATCGTGAATACCCCTGTCTTAAACAATGGGGTGCAGGGATCCACACACGAACCACAGGGATCATGCAACCCAATCCAGGTGAAACAGTAAGGCAATGCATGTCCCCGTATTCGTGAATAGGGGGCAAAGGTTTGCAGCCAGAACAAGGGAGCCCTGCATGTCAGAGAACAACAGAAGTAAGTGTGGAAGGATAAACGGGACGGAATGGCAGTTGCTCCATGGCGAGCGTGTGTACAAAGCGGAAATTAAACCTGCGTAGGAGAACATTGTATCAGAGTGAATGCAGAGGTGTGGTCGCCCATGGATGCGATCAAAGAGTGGTAGGACTCAATCTAGATATAGGCATAGTATCCAGGCAGCACAGAGCAAGCATAGGATTCAATCATTATTCATAGAGTCATCAGCAAGAGGATGGAGAGGAACATGTGCCTCTATGAATTTAACCGCCTCAGATGGCACCGTGAAGAAGTATAGTTTGTTGTTGAACGTGAACTTCAAGCATGCAGGGAAGAGTATGGCGTAGTGGATGTTCCTCTCCCTAAGGAGTTTCTTCACGCCAAGGAACTGGCGGCGTTCCTGCTGAACTCCGATGGAAAAGTCATGGAAAATTCTGATCACCTGCGAGTCCATTCGTAACTCGCCCCTTTCCCGTGGAGGTGGAGAATTTGGTCGCAATCTTTGAAGCTCAAAACCTTAGCAATGATGGGTCTCGGAAAGTCACCAGGTTTAGGCCGCGGTGACAGTGCCCTATGGGCCCTCTCAATGGTGAAGAAGGGAGACATGTCTGGATTGCCCAATAGATCCTTCAAGAGATCCTCGACCGCCGATTCCAGTCGACCCTTCAGCGCATTTTACGGGACGCCAACGATGCGTATGTTGTTTCTACGCGACCTAGATTCGAGGTCATCGCATTTGGCCTTGACCGCCTTCATGTCTGAGACCAGAGTGGATACAGTGCCGTGGAGTGTAGCTATATTATCTTCGTTGGTTCCAATCCTGTTTTCAGCCTCTGTGATTCTCATCCCCTGCTGATCCAGTTTGGCTCTGAGCGATGCTACATTGGCATTAATGTCATCAAGCTTTTCGTGGAAGGCTGCAAAGTTTCTAGCCATGGATTCCATTATCGCTGTGAGGTCAGTGGCAGGCGTCTCGGCGGGGGGCGAGTCGTCAGCTGGATCGCATGATGTGTGGGCCGAGTCGGAGCTCGGGGTGGCTTTAGCAAATTTGTCCATGGCCCCGGTTTTATTGGTATTCATAGATCTGTTGGACATCGTAGATAATGTAGTAGGGGCGCTGAGTGGCCAGAGTAGAGACCTGAGTAAGAGTGTTGAGTCAGGAGGCCACACGGTGTGGAGGTGCGGGAGAGCCCCCACCGCAAGTCCCGCAGTCAGAGAAACACAGGTCGGTGGAACAGCCCGCCAATCCAAATCACCCAAACAAATCTTAGGTAGAGGCGGCAGGAACAACAGCGTCAGGGAAATATGAAGTAGCTGCAAGGATAGTGCGACCCCGCCACCTTTGGACACTATTGGTTTCTAGCTTTTTTTATAGATATAATAAGTTGTTATAGAGTTAGAGGAGTAGTTGGCTCTAGTTATGGAAATAATCTTGCTAAGCTCTGTATTCTTGATTGAAAAAGCAGGTTGGCAAGATCAAAGGTAACTTGTTTGAGGTTTAGCCAAACACCTCATTTGTTGAGTAGGAGAAAGGGGGGTTCGTTCCTGGCTATCTTGCTTAGTGGGTTTACAAGAATAGTTCTTACACGTTTTTAACTGCGATGTGATTGACTTTTATTTGTGCAAGTGGTTGGTTTATATTGTCATATACATATAGTACATTCTTGGGGTCCTGATCGGGGTTTCTTGTGCTGGCGCTGCTTTGCAGTGTCTCCGTTTGGGCCTTGTAGATCCCTCGTTGGGCGTCCTGTAATGTCTGTGCTGCAATCAGGACCCCACAGGGGGCTACAAGCCAGTACCAATAGCCTTGATAAAGACCCTCGGGTCGAAACACGTGTCGGCTGACAACAAGGGGACCAAGAACCCCCTAATGTACTATATGTATATGACAATATAAACCAACTTTCTTACTTACTCATGTACCTTTCTCAATTTTGGATTCCAGGGCACTCTATTTTACATATGCTTTCACAAAGTTTAATTTACAGGTCCAGGCACCATTAAGTGACATGGCTTTTAAACAGGGTCCCCCCAAAATACTTTCAATTGCTCTCTGGCATTCAATTCATTCTTGGTATATGTATCTAAATGCACTGTTGTTATAATACTCACCATTTGTTTGCTTTTAAATGTCCTCTAACGATAACTACCCTGCTCCCAATTGCCTCACAGGCAATCTGGTAGGTCTTGGAAAGTCTTCTGCATTCAGCTCCTTCTGCAAAGGCCTTGTTAAGGACAATTTCGATCAGCTCTTTTCCTCATGGATAGGCTCTCTTCGTTTGCTGCTTTAAAAAAACAACCCTAACTTTCTATGTGTTTAACTTTAAATGCTCAGCAAACTCCACTCATGAAACTTCATTTGATGTGGAAATTCTGTATTGGACAGACCCTGTGATAGGTTCCCTTCACATACTCACACACACACACACAAATCTACCTCTTTGCTTCGATTAGCCTGATGTATTTTGCCATGCCATAACAGGATGTATTTAGCTGTGGGTTTCCACTACCCTCAGGAATTATGATCAAATTAGACTGAAATATGTCTTTCCCTTAGACTTTCTTAGATGCACCTGTGACATTAAGGAGTCCTACATATTCAGAATCACAAACAAAGCCTGATGTCAGCGGCATAATTTGTGTTTCTGTAGCATCAGGCATAACAGTAATTAAAATATGTACATGTATTGATATTTAATACATGATAACATAGGATTTGATGTCCATGCAATGATCTCAGCCTTAATGCCAGTAATACTGAGATCCTCCTCATCGGTATACCTGCTCCCTCCTTTTCTCTCTCACTCTGGCCACCCACTCTGTGCCCTCTTCCTGCGCCCTCCTGTGAGGCTAAGAACCTTGGTGTCATCTTTGACTCAACCCTCTCTTTCTCTCCTCACATCTCCAATATCTCTATGAAGTCAAACTAACAGTTGCACCTCAACAAGGGTAGTCTTCCTTTTCTCACTTTCCCCCAGAAGCTCACTGTCTCCAGAGCTCTGGTACTTTCAAGGCTGGACTACTGCATCTGCCTCTTTCTAAATCTACCTGCCTCTGCTCTTCTACCTTTACAACTAATCCAGAACAGGACTGCGAGACTTGTCCTTGGCCTCAAGCCCAGGGATGATACCTCTCTAGCTCTGTAAACTCTCCACTGGCTCCCTGTGGCTGCAATGATCAAGTTCAAGACCCTTTGCATCGTCCGCAAGGCTTTCTGGGGCCCGCGACCGCACTACCTCCAACTTTCTATTCCGAAACATCTTCCTTCTCAAGCTCTCCTCTCATTCACCTCCAACTCTCTAGGGTCAGACGCTTCTACAAGCAGAGAGTGGGGGGCAGATCCCTCTCCTCGGCTCGAGCCTCCCTCTGGAACAGCCTCCCAGCGTCACTCAAACTTCAGCAGAACCACCTCTGGTTCCAGAAGCCACTCAAGACCATCCTGTTCGCTTCCGCTTTCTCTCTTCCTCTCCCCGGCTGATGACAGATCCGCACACTGGTCAGCTGGTTACCCTCTGAACTAGGGCCCAGGCTCCTGTTTGTCCAGTTGCCATAGCACTGCCTCCAGGCTCCCCCTGCACTTACGGGTCTGTACCCGCAACCCTAGAGTCCATTCACTCTGTGCTTATGAGCCACCAGCTGGCTACACTTATTGAGTTACCTGCACTTCTCCCCTCCCCACCCCAGGCAATTCTCCCCTCCCTCACCCCACACTTGCATGATCTGAATGACACAAGGCCTAGTAAGATAGTTGTTTTTGTCCTCCCTTTGTGTCCCCTCCTTGTCTTGTCACACCTAGAAACACTTGTGTACAGGTGCGTTATAAATGTCATATATCATGTGATGTGATTGTATGAATAATTTATGTGCAAGCAATCACAAAATTCAAATCTAGCCTTCAGTTTTTAATAGAGCTAAATTTCATTCTGTCAATTTGCATTGTTTGTTTCCAAGATTGCACTTCACATGCACTTCACATGTTTTTGTTGGAGTTTTTAATATTTACAGAAAACATTTGCTAAAAGTGATATTGTTTGAAACTAAGGGATCACTTTAATAGGCTTTCTAATGATCAGGCATTTTACAGGGGAGCTTAATGCTCTGTCAGGTCAAGGTTTTATGTGGACATTTGTTCCTCTGACGTGGCATTTACTTGCTGGTCATATATCCATCATTGTCATTCCCATGAGGCCATCCAACTAAACCTAAAAAGAAAGGCCAATAATACTCTGCATTTGGAATATAATTGCCTCATTTTGTCTTGGTTTTTCTACAAGAAATGTGTTCTAGATAACTACATCTGTCTCCATCCATTTTTACCAATGACATTGTCACTGATTAATGATGTGGTCTGTTTTACAGAAACCTGCCTCTTGCATTTCATATCTTAAGAACTGAGAAATGGATAACCCATCTTAGGTTTAATTAGAGTACGATAAAGTTGAACATTTTGAAGTTGCATCTAAAAGAAAAAACAATGTATCTTGTAATTCTTACTGGTAATAACAATTTCATCTATAATCTTATCTCTGAATACAATATAAGTTTGTATAAACAGCATGTTCGTAAAAGCAATCCTGGTTGCCAATCTTTTTTTATTAGCTAACATAACATGAAGATATAACATCTTTTCAAATGCCGTTCGCATAATAAAGCACATCACATTACAGCTTACCAATATATTCCATACTTCTCAACTGTCTGACAGTATAGTCTGACAAAGTGTTCCATCCTAGCCCATCTAGCACCAGAATCTTCCGCTCCTCTTATAGCCCACTCTTATGGCCCATAGCCTATTTTACTGCCATGATATGATTTATGTGTGTCCTAGGTATGATGTATGTATTGATTCTTGAGTGTAATATACATTGTGTCCATGTATCCTATTGCAGCTTACCAATATATTCCGTACCTCTCAACTGCCTGACAGTATAGACTGACAAAGTGTTCCATTTTAGGCCATCTAGCACTAGAATCTCCTGCTCCTACTCTAGCCTGATATCACAGATCATAACCTGCTCTACTATCTAGTATTCTAATCATGTACCAGCTTACTCTAAACATCACAAGCATACTAAACAGCTTTACACTACTATCATTATTCACAATCGCAGCCGATGCTCTAGTCACCCCTACCAATGGCAATTGAAATGACTCCCAGCCATACGCCATAGCCTCCCAAACTGTACTGTGAACACATAGTTTCACCTTATCCATGGCCCCAAAACTGCCTTTGTCGGACAGTATTAAGCCTACCACATTTCTACCCCCCTTTAACAAAAGGTAACTAAACCTAACAGCTCGGCAATAACAAGACTAGGCTCTAGATTCATGACAGGCAACCCCTTACTAATTAAGGGAATAAATAAAACTAATACCAAATACTCACCAATAAGTTTGAAAGTAGCCTATTCAATCAACAATAGAGTCATCAAGGTGCCCTTCCTATGCAAAAACACCCTAGTGACCAAAAAAGACTCTGATGGCAACACCCTACTTATCAAGGGGGGGCTCATAAATGCTAGATCTTTAACAGCGCAAGCACTAGTTATTACTGACATCATAACTAATAATGACCTTGACTTCCTAGCCATAACGAAGACTTGGCTTCATGTGGCATCAGTGCCATTACTCTCACTTGCTATTCCAGATGAATACACCATCATTAGACAAGATAGAGTTTCTTCCAAAGGCGGCACCGTTGCCTTTTTTTGCAAAAACCTCACTAGGCCTCAGGCCTATCCCTAGCCAAATATTCCCCTCAGGAGAACTCTTATCTATCAAGCTACCCACATCGACCTCGCAGACCATAACTATCCACCTTATGTATAGACCTCCAGGACCACTATCCTCCTTTCAGGAAGATACAACTTTACTTCTCACAGCAAACACCACATCAGGGTCACAAGCCATGCTGCTAGAAGACCTCAATTTAGGACTACACGACCCTAAAGACGATAATGCATTAGCTGTCGCCAACAGCATATGAGACCTTGGCTTCACACATTGTATCTCCCAGCCTACCCATAACAACGGGAGATTACTAGATTGGATCACAGACATCAATTGTGACACTAACATTCTCTCTAACTCTCTATGTGCCTGGTCTGACCACCATACTATTTTATTCACTATACAGGACTGCAATTACCCTAACCTCTGTACACCCATGACACCCCCTGGACTCACCAGGAATATGTGTAACATAACAGCACAAAAACGACTCCCATTACTACAACCCATCATCAACCCCACCACCCCCAACATTGACCCAACCACTCCAGTTGACCTGTACAATGACACAATACTTAACGCCATTAACACTATTGCGCCATTGAAAATGCGGATAGCAAAACCTTGCTCGCACTTAAACACATGGTTCACCCCGCACCTTAGAACTTTGCGCAAAAACAAAAGAGCCGCTGAAACCCAATGGAAAAGCCTTCCTTCAGCATACAACAAAGACAACTTCCTAATAACCTCCTCCACCTACAAAACGTCAATCCACCAGACTAAAAGTGACTACTACAACGTCAGGATCATAAAAGCTAAATCTAGTACCAAAGAATTATTTAGCATCCTCAGAGAGTTGGAATCCCCTACACCACCACATGTGACCTGTACTAAAGACTCTGCATGGTGTACTAATATTCGGAAAGCTCTATTAGACAAAATTGAGCTCTTACAAGCCAAGATGGAGACCAGAAGAATCAGCCTTGCCCCTAACATATCCCAACTCTTGACACTAGCACCTCCACCAGACCATCACACTCTGTTCAAGTTCTCCCCTCTCTCCACTAAGGACGTTGGGGACATAATTATGAACTTGAAACCATTTGGATGTTGGGGTGACATATGCCCAGCCACGATTATCAAAGAGAAAGCAGAGGAGCTTGCACTGTTTATCACTTCACAAATTAATGCTTCATTTGAAACTAGCATAGTACCTACCAATCTGAAAGGTGCATGGGTCCTGCCATTACTAAAGAAACCTTCCCTTGACCCTAATATCCCTACTAACTACAGACCGATTACCACAGTTCTGTTCCTCCTGAAAATTCTGGACAGGGCAGCCCACCTCCATATTCAGGACCATCTGGAAAGTAACAACCTACTGGGCCTCCATCAATCAGGCTTCATACCCAGACACGGCATGGAAACAGCTCTGATAGACCTAGTCACACAAATGAGTACCATTTGAAGAAGTGACCTCATGGATCCAGTCTTTTCTGGACAATAGAACCACAAGAGTGTTCGCACCCACTGCATCAGCAGCACCAGCACCATTCACATGAGGAGTCCCTCAGGGATCATGCGTCTCCCTGATGCTTTACAATATTTTCACGAAGTCCCTCTTCGATGACTTAGACCATATGGGTGTCTCCTACATAACTAGGCGGATGCCACCCAAATCCTTATCCCCATCACTGGTGACTATAACATTGACTCTAAATGCCTAATATACTTAATCACTCAAGCGGTGATGGCTAAACACGGACTCTGTTTTATTGACAATAAGATTGAGCTACTCCTCATAGGATCTCAAATCAGACTTAACAGACTAGATAAATAATTCAACATGTTCAATATTGACGATAACTATATAAAGGTATCTAAAGCCTATTTACCTAGACTCCTCACTATCACTGACGAGACAAATCATTGTTACTGCCTCCACCACTGCATGCACATGCAAGTTAATCAAAGCCTGCAGACCATTTATATCCATGGCTAATTGCATCGCTCTAGCTAGGGCATTAGTCCTATCTAAATTAGACTATTGCAATGCCCTCTACGCAGGAACTAATCAGCACAACCGATAAAGGTTGCTAATTCTTCGGAACAATGCGCTTAGATTGATGATGAACGTCCCTAGATCCCACCATATATCGGAGCTGAGACATAGTGTACATTGGCTATCAGTCAATCAAAGAATCACATTCAAAACCCTATCACCTTCAAATGCCTAAATAACCTAGCACCCTAGTACCTGAGTGACAAATTCACACGAAACCTCTCTGACCCCCCCTACCAGATCTTCCAACTACACTGCCTTAAGATCCCTAGGTTCAAGCTCCCGAAGGCAGGGGGCAGCAGCTTCCTACTCTTAGCTACAAAAATGTGGAATCCCCTGCCTGCAACCCTTAGATCAGAACCATCTCATCTCAATGTTAGGAAAAATGTAAAAATGTGGCTCACCTTGCAGGAGCCTTAACAACTTGTACATCATACAATAATCTCCTTCATTGTACTCGCCTTTATGTGATATATCTCTTGTATTGTCCTATCTGTAAATGATGTTGTAAATGTGCTGCAAATGTAAACTTTACTTTGTAAATGTGTAACTTGTCACTTATGTAACTACAACAAATGCGCCCAGATACCTAAGGGTTCGGTGCGCTATATAAATAAATAAATACAAAAAGAAAATATAAATACAAATACATTTATTCAAATAGTTATTTCATAGTCCCCCAAAGAAACAGCAGACTGCCACCCTCTATGTGAAAGTCTCCTACCTAAGCCACACACCTAGTGATACCCACTATTGAGTGAGGTGGAAAAATCTGCACCCTTTAAGGGCGGTTATAGGTGGATATACAATATGTCAAGTTATGTTGAAGTGAACTTCTAATGTGCAACTAACTCGTCTGCTGGGGCATCTTGGCACAGCTTCTTAGGAAGAGGTGTAGGGTGCATTAGAACGTTTTCTGGCATATAGCTGCATTTCTAAACCTTTTTCCTAAAATTAGAAAGTTTTTATTTTCTTTCCTTAGGTTAGCATGAAATGAGAAAGATCAGAAGAAGTGGGGCAAGGATTTCTTCATGGTTTATATGGAGGCACATTGTGACTCAGGAGTGGTGAAACACATTATTACCTTAAAAGCAATATATCTAGCCACTAGTGCCCAGTGGAGCTGATGAAGGGCTGAAGTGATATTGTCCCTTCGCAGGAGTTTTAAGAGGAATTCAGCTGCTAGAAGATGCATCATCAGAAGTTGTTTTAATAGAGTATTTTGGGAAGGCCAAGATAAACTGAGTTGCATCAATCTAATATAGGGCTGTGATAGGTATTCATCAGTGTTTGTTGGGAAAAGGGGAAATATGACTATAGGCTTTTCAGTGCTTGAATTTTGAACACGCACAATTGAGTGATCTTATCAATTTTATGTGTCAAAGTGATGTATCATCAATAATCACTAACAAGTTAAAAACCTGACTCATGTAGATATCATGGATAGAAATGTACGGCTGTAATAAATTGAGAGAGTTATGTCTTGGGGTACGTAGGTCATGTTCTCAGTCCAATTGCATTAAGCTTCCATCTACTTTGATCAATCAAAATATGAACTGTAGTTCCAAAGGCAGAGTGGGAGTCAATGAAGGGAGCATAGACACCATGCAGGAACTACAATATCTGGATATCGGCTATAAAATTATACAAGAAGATATTAAAGTAGTAAAAAGGTTTGGCTAAGGGTTCACCATAAATGTCAAACATCAAAAGGACAAATGGCCAAACCTTTCTGAATTTCACGGTAAATTAACGTTTCCATTCAAAACGTGTGAGAATGATATTATGTGTCCTGCCTTTAAAAAAGAAGCAGAGCCATTGTATGACTAATTCTAATTCAGTAAAGTTGAGGTGGGTCAGGAGGATGGCAATGGTGTTGTACACTTCAGACTGATTCAAAATTATGAGTGATGACACCACCAACGTCATTCATCGTCTTAATGTCACCCATCACTGTCACTACCACCATCTCATTTCCTAGACCAAAACTGCCTTACCAAGCTATGAAGTAGCTATGGGTGACCCAAACAGTAACTGTACTCTTCTTAATGTGAACTAAACATAGGCATAAACGACCATGTGTGGTTTGAAATGAGGGGGACATCAGTCCCTGAGGTGTTTTCCATGGAAACCCCAAACACCAAATGATGGCTGCTGAATGGAGAGCAGGTAACGTATTAAGTTACCCTATTCTCCCTGGAAAGGAGAATCACTCTGCAAAGATTGCAGGGAACTTCACAAAGAGACCATCCATCAGGGTCCCTAATAAAGGTGCACTGGCCTCATGTTAATTCCATAATCAAGTTAATTTCTGTGTGCACAGTTCCACAATACAATGCAGCAGCAAATGTGAAGGTCAAGTGCCTTTTCAGAACATTGCAGGATTTGGAATTCACAGCAGCACACTATTTTAGAATGTGTGTATGGAGTGGAATGGACACATACATCTATAGAACACCTAAACTATCAACGTGGCTGCTTTGTGGATGTGGGATGGTGTTTTCAAGCTTGGAAGTAATGTGTTTTCAATTTCAATCTTAAATCCAGATATTGTTCAGTACTGTCCGGCTGTCAGATATGCATTGCTATGCACCCCTTAATTCCATGGTCACTAGCAAGACCTCAATTTCTGGTGCAGTCATATAAACCACCCTTTAGACCTCCTGAAGTATCTGCACAGTAAAGTAGATATTTCAGAAACATCCAAAATGACCGAGAATAAAAGCCTGAATGTTTGATTTGGCCGAATTTTGGCCTTTTGAAAAATTCCAAACGGCCGAAAGGTTTGATCAAATCACGCATCCGATGCTGAGGGGTGCGGGGGTAGGGAGGGACCCACAGCCAATCCCAAAAAGCCACAAAAAAAAAGAAAAAGTAAAGGACCGTGCAGCGCCTGTTCTCAATCACGGAAGTGAAAGGGAACAGGTGTTGCAGGGACACAGCGAGTTGGCGGCTGCCGCAAGGTGGGGTGGGAGTGTGGGTGGGGTGGGGGCAGGGGACAAGTCGGAAATGTTCGGAAATATTCTGGTGAGGAAAGACTGAAGATTATTTCTGAAAAAATAATCTTCGGCCTTTTCTCCTTCGAAACATTTCCGTCACGGTCTTTCAACCCCGATCTGTATTTTAGTACAGGCTGAAGAGGACATTTCTCTCCCTCTGATTTCTGGCTGCCATGGCCCTTCCTGATAACTCGTGAAAAATGACAGTTGCAGTTTGCCACCAAAAGCAACGTTATTTGAAGCCATGACTACTTAGCTACCCCCTCCAGTGATTGCATTAGGGCATTCTTCTCTACTCGTGCTTGTATTCTGAAGCTCGCTATTTTGGCACCTTATGTCACTGTCACGGGTCCTGCCCAAACATTTTAAATTCTTGCAGGCAAAATTAGTCTTCCACATTAGGCACACGCATGCGATCTTTTCATTAATTCTGTATAGATTGCATTTCAAATGCATTTTTTTAATGAAATGTTTGCTAAATACAACTTTCCACATTTTTCAAACATCCAATTTGAAAGGCTATTTTGAAACACTCAGACACGCTAACGTTGAGGTGTTCTTCTGTCATGCCTGATGCAATGTGCAGCATTCGAAGAATTCATGGTCCCACTAGAAAGGACTTTGCAATCTGTATTCATTTTTGTAGCTTCTCTCATGCGGTTACAAATGGTAATGAGATACATGTCGATTCATCATGTGCCAATCTGCAAAACAGGAGCAAAACGTGAATGAATAAGTGAACTTGTTTTACAAAGTGTTTCGATATTTGTGCATATTTGCATACGTAAGAGCATTTAACATTTACTTGGAAAAAATAAAGGGAGAAATCTAACAAACTAAGTGCACACCAGACTAATGGCAACATTCTGGCACTACCCGGCACATACATGCCTCTATGCTTTCAACCGAGAATGCCTAGAAACAGACACGCACACAGAGCTCAGGGGACTTCCAGGTTACATGGGTCAGCTCAACAGCGTAGCTATCTTGCAGATTTGTGTTTAGCGTTTGTAGGCCTAATTAAAAATATACATCTGCAGTTACATGCGGTTGGATAATGAATGTTTTATGTTTATTTCCCCTCCCCCTTCCCATTCACTTGCACGATCTGAATGAGACATGGCCTAGTAGGATCGTTGTCTCTGTCCTCCCTCTGTTCCCCCTTCTTTGCTTCGTCGCGCCTTGAAACACTTGTGTATAGGCGCCTTATAAATGCAATATCATATCATATTTCCTTTTGTCTGCACCTGGACCTGTTTAACGTTTTGCATGTTGGGTTTTAAATCACTGAGAGGTGCATCCCAAAGTCATTTAGGGTAACCTGAAAAACTCTTAAATGCTGATACACGTGGCTGATTTGTATACGAATCTGATGTTTTGCCTCATAAAAACATGCAATGTGCATGCTGTTAGGAAAGACTTTCTTTTTGCAGCTTCCCCTCCATTCACGTCAGTGGAATTCCGTAAATGTTGCCATTTGTTGATTCCGGCCCACACTTTGTGAAGGTAAGTAAAGCTTTGCTTTACTTACAGTTTACAGTAAGTAAAGCCTTGCTTTACTTGCAGTTTACAGTGAGTAAAGCCTTGCTTTACTTACATTTTACAGTAAGTACAGCTTTGCTTTACTTATTTTGCTTAGCTCATCTGTTTTAGGGACACTGGTCCGTCCCTGAAACCAGTGCTGGGTCACTCTATATACCTTTCTGAAATTCCTGGTTGTTTTTTAGGCTGCATGCATCTCCTTAAAGTGAAGTGTGTCAAGGGTACTTTGTATCCTATTTCCTTTTTCTTTCAGTTACATTTTTGTTCCATGCATGATGTTTCCAAGGCGGGCTGGTGGCAATGGATATTTTTCCACCATTCATTTTTCATGTGTGCGCTTATTTTTTTCTTTTATTTATTTAACGTGATTTACATGGTTATACAAAACGACAACCTTTAACCACTGATTTTTTAGAAAAAAGTAATTCACAAAAAAAAACACATTTCAACATTCGCAGGCCAACATCTTCTGAATAACAACTAAAAACTTCACCATTGCCAAGGTTATGGGCATTTTTTCCCCTGGTAGCAACATCTTGCACCATGTCTATGGCCATACTTTTTAATAACACCAGAAAATAAAAGCTCTCTTTGCTGTCACAGCGCCATGCAGTCCATTACCAAATGTTGTACATTTTCAATCAAATCACCATCGTTGCACAGCCTACACCTCGCGCTCTGAAACACATGTGTACAAGCGCGATACAAATGAAATATCATATCATATCATACACACCTGGCCCTCCAATTCATGGACCCTTCACTTAATAGTCTCTCTTGTGTTCATTAGGTTTAGACGAAATCTAAAGAATTGGTCTCTGAAGAACCAATGTGGGAAGGATCGAAGATAGTTCGGCAACGAATTTGGTTTCTGGCTTTCAACCACTGTTTTCCCGTAAGATCTGTATCTTTGTCTTTCATCCTCTGTTCTAAACCAATCCTGGCTATAAAGTTTCTTTTTGATTTTAACACGGTTAGTGATCACAGTTTCTGATGTTTTCCCAAGGTTTAGAAAAAGCAATTGACACTTGGCCTCCCACTGAATCAGACCCGATTCCCTATGTTCTACTAATGCTTTCTTCAAACATATGAAACCACCCTTTGGCGACTCATCAAGGCATTTCCTATTAAAGGAAAAAGTCTTCCAATCTCCAACTGCCGCCACAGAAGTCAAACCCTGTTCCATTCTGACAGCTTGAATACAGGTACTTTTGGGCAATCTCAATGTCCTTTTCCCAAAGATCCCCTCTATCTTTGGCCAGTTCTTCATATCAAAGTTCAAGGAGGTTTCCTACCCATATGTTAGGATAGTCATAAACTTGGCTCTGTAAAACCTGCTGTCATGATCTCTGCTTCCAAAAGATCAGGACTTGCCCGACTCCCTTGGAAGCAGACCCATAACCCCGGTTCCGAGTGCCAGCCAGTCCCAATTGGGACCTTTTGGACCCTGTCCTGGCGCCAGTGGCACCAGGCTCATAAAGATGCCCAGTCCCAGTGCTGGAAGCGCCGGGCTCATAATGCTTGGGTGGACTTACCTGGAGCAGACCATGCTGCTTACTTACCTGCCAGTTGAACCCCTGATCCTCTTCTGTTTGGGACTACTTTTCCTGTTGGTTGGGGCAGGAGCCACTCCCTAGGTTCAGAACACTGGAACTCTTCTGGAAAGCAGGAACTCTTTTCTTACCTAGGCGTGGCTGTGGAAGGAGACACCTAAGCACTACAGGAGGCTATTTAAACCACACCCGATGGATGAATCTTGCTTTGCGTTATTCTGCATTCTCTGCAGCATAACGCTCATCGTGTCTTCTGCTTCTGATCCTGGGCCTAAGGGAACAAAGGCTTACCATCCTGGAATCCAGTCTTCAGCAGCACCTGTAAAGACAAAGAAAGAACAGGTTAGCACTACGGTCTTCAGTGGCAGCGCATCTCTTACCTGGTCCATCGGCTGTCACCAACGCCTCGCGCTGCATTCCAGCATCTGAAAGACAAAGGCTTACCTACTCTTCACATGCTCCGGAGGTCTTCGCACTGCATTCTGGCATCTGAAAGACAAAAGCTTACCAGCTCTTCGCACGCTCCGGAGGCCTTCGGCGCTGCATCCCGCATCTGAAAGACAAAAGAAGGTGCGTTTAAAGACATTGGGCAACTTTATTACTCACGTGCCATTACTCCTTCCCACGCCGAATCCAGTGGGTATTCCAGCACCCTTCAGCTTCTCTAAAGCTCCGAACTTGTACCTGCAAGATAAAAGGGACAGTTAGTGCGCATCGTGAAGCAGGCTACAAGCGCTTACTTACGTGCTTCCAGGCGCTTCTATTCCTCACGCGGGTTCGATCCTCAACTCTCATCAGCCCGCCATCCGCCATCGCCGGAACCCTGCAAAACAAGAGATATCATTACAAAAGACTTTTAAGACATTTGAAGTGCCCAGAACTTACCGTTCGTGCAGTTAACGACGGACAGCAGTCCTCTGAGGTCAAGAGGCCTGCACCCTTATCCAGTGAAGAAACTGGTTACGGCACCCTGCCCCGAGGCAGATGGAGAGCTCGGCGTTCACTTACCTAAGACATCTTACTCTTCGAGTCAGACATACAGTGCACAGAGGTCCAGCCCAAAGAGCCAACCGTGTGTTACACATCACCTTTGAAGATACGGCATTCACCCAGTCAAGACCGGCGCCTCTGCGGGAATCAGGTGAGCGTTACACCTGATCTGAGGGATTAAGGAAAAGCCACAATATGGTTTGAGCAAGGCCTTCTCCAGACTTGCCAAGTTTTGAGCTTTTTTCACTAATGCCTCGGTGCATTGATTGTACTTGTGTTGAAACAAACCCCCAGATACATAAGGGACTAGACCACTAGTATTTTCTCACCCATCAAATTCCAATTCAATCTGTTCACTCTCACCTTTCCTTCATTAAGACCCAAGTGCATGATTAATTATTTTTTAGGATTAATTGTGAGCCAATTTTTTCCTATATAGGCTTGGAAAATGTCCAATTGTCTTTGAAGACCGACCGGGGTCTGGTCAATAAGGACCACATCATCCGCATATATAGGTCTCCCCAGTTTCATATTAGCTAGAGTTTGCAGAGAAGCATCTTATATCATTAAATGCCAAATCTACATCAGAGGTAAAAAGATAAAAAGTTCTGAAGCCATTGGACACCCCTGCTTCAGGCCTTTGTTTGTACTTATTGCTCTAGTTAAGAGACCTGCTTTATTAAGTCGAATTTTCACTGAGGTGTCATGATGAAAATCCTTAATTGGTGCCAATAATGAGTTCGGGCAGCCCCATTCTTATAGTTTGGCCCTTAATAAGGGGGGTGAAACAGTATCAAATGATTGTGTTAGATCTTATAAATGCGATGTAGATTCTCTGATTTTTATTCCTCTCTGTACAGCTTTTTAATAGATTTAGAATGAAGTATTAAGGGTGCTGCCAATACCCTTTACAAACCCGATTGCCAAGGTTCCAAATGACCTGATGATCTAGCCCAAAGTCATAAAGATTTTAATATTAACGATCCAAAGATTTTTCCGGGGGCACCCAATAGGGCAATTGGGCGTAAATTAATTGGGTCCAACCTACTTCCCTTCTTATAAATGGGGATGAATATGGATTCTTTCCAGGAGCAAGGAATCTTCTGTGATTTAATGATATAGGAAAATAGGTATGCCCACAAAAGTATGTCCTCTTTCATAGTCATGTTACTTAACCCATCCGGGCCACATGCTCTAGAGCCTGATGATTTTTTTATAATGTCCGCAATAGTTTCTGTGTAGGTGTCTATCAACTTCCAATTTTCCTTAGAGATTTCGGAGACCGGCACTGTTTCCACCAGGTCGAAAAAAGAACTGAAGTGAGAGATCCACAAATCCGGGGGAATATGATTAATCACTAATGAGTTCTGAGGGGTATCCAACTGATTTACTAACCTCCACATTTCTGGAGTATTAGAGGTTTTTAGGACACCCAACTTTTGCCCGGCGTCATTCCTCCACTGAATTTTTTTATGACGACAGCCAATTGTGGTAATATTGCCGAATTTTGTGTCTTTGGAGCACTGATGATGGTCTACAGTCATGTTTTAAAAGATTACGTTTTGACATTTTTGGTTAGCCACCTGTTGATCAAAAACGTGGCGATGTGATGATGTGAAATAGCCAATACCTCTAGACTTTACCTCAAAGACTTTAAACAGGCTCAAATAGTTTATTGTTTCCATCAGCCCCTCAGCTAGTGAAATATTAACAATTAGACTTAGACGATCATTCAAGCCATTCAGTTTTTGTACTGGAATCTTTATTCGATTCTTCCCCATTGTAACTTCCAGTGTTGTGAGACTGGTATAGTCATTGGTGTTTTCTACTGTCATCAAGGTAGCAGAAAGTAGATTGTGGTCACTATCATTCATATGTTCCACTACCAACCTGTTTGTTGGTGAAACCATCGCCCCAGAAATGCATATGTAGTCCAACACCTGCCCTCCCTGAAAATTTTTCCTTGTGATCTTTGCCTGAATTTCTCCAGTAGTATTGCTGTTGAGAATAAACAGACCTTTTGCCTCAGAAGTTTGTTTCCACCTATAACCTCTTTTTTCTGTGATTCTCACGTTAATAGAGTCATAGGTGATATGATCTCCTTGGTTATTAATACAGACAGAATTTAAATCACCACATATTACAAACCAAGTGTCAGGCCATTTTAAACTACAAGTGTCGATCCAATTTTCAACTTGTGCTGTAAAATTATGTCTCTCCATGCTTGCAGGATTCCATTAGAGGTTAAAAATGACAATGATTTTATAATTGTTTACTTTATCCATTGTCATTTTCCCCACTAAGATTTGAATTAGAGTCGTCGGGGATAATACTTCCATTAATATTAATTGAAGCTGGTTTTTAATTAAGGTTAAGAGGCCCGACATGGGTCTTCCCTTGTCCCCTTTAACTGCAGGATTTATGTGGCTAGAGTAGCCCTCTACTAATGGTAGCTCCCGCAGCCAGGTTTCCTGGAAGCAAAATATGTCATGCTCCTTTAGTTTAGCAACTCCGTTGGTAAAGAGGTGAGTAAAGCCCCTGGTGTTCCATGATGCGACCATAAGGGGCTTTGACACAGACCTAGCCGCAACCTATGGCACTTTGATCGTATCTGCTACAAGACCCATCAGCCACTTCCAATTCTCTTCCGTTCCATTTGATTTAAGCCTGTGATCTTCTTTTCTCAGAGATGTTCTTTATATATCAGCTCGCTTGGTATTGGGGATCGGCGAGAATATGCATGATGGAAAACTTTTCTTACTTCCCGCCTGGAATTCCTCATGTCTTCTTCTCGCCCATAACTCCTCAATCTTCCAGTAGCAGGACTTTTTGGAGACCACCTACGTTGATTGATTGTCCTTGATGAATGTACCTGATTGTGTTCATCTCTTATTGGCCGTTGTAATATTTTCACTGGGCATGGAGGAAGTTGCTCCTCTGTAAGGTCAGATCCAAGTGATCTTAATTGAGTGACTTCTTGTTTTAACACTTGCGTTATTAGGGGTGTTGTAGGATAGAGGAGTACTGTATCTGGTCGATTATCATCAACAAACTCCACAATAGCCAAGTCATTATATGTAAACGTCCGTAGAGACGGCACATGGTGAAAAAGTCTTATAACATTGCTCTATTGAGAATCAGACCAACACTTTCAGGCATGATCCTTTCCAACAATAAGCCATCTTGACAATTAAGATGTTTAACTCTTTACAGCCCTTGTTTTATTCCCAGCCTTCTCTCTCATCTAGTTTCAATTTCTCTTCATGACCATTTGTTCGGCGAGGCAGTTTTAGGGGTGAAATCCTATAAGGTATATCTTCTTCTATGAGAGGGCTCTTTTTTCCCTCTTTGAATGCACCTGTTGGGCAACTACAGACATTATCTTATCAGCCACCTTCAAATCATGTTGGGCCTGAAGTCCCCCTTATTTCCCCCTGTTATTATTGTGGTTGTTATAGCGCCCAAAACAATTTCTCCCCCCTTTGATTGTATTTTCGGAGCCTGCAAAATTCCATCAGGAGTCTTATGTTGTATCATCACTGGGTTTCCCTCTTTCTCCCAATGTCCAATCACAGGCCGATCTTCGATATGCAAGTAAGATGGGCCTTCTGCTTCCCATTCCAAACTGGCTTTTTAGTTAGATCCATTGAATCATTTAATTCCTCTGCATCAGTGGATTTCTCCTCTATAAACTCCTCCTCAACTTCCTCAACCCCAGCTTCATTCATACTATCGTCATCTGTTGAATACATTGATAGATCCAGCAACTAAGTCATGGGGGAGCACATCTTTTGGTTCAACACCAGCGCTTGAGCCCGCATAATTGAACAATCTCTTTGGACAAGAGCTGACGCATCATCTCTTGTATCACTCACCTGCTGATGACTATTGGCAGGATCAATCGGCAATAAATTAGAACTTTGAGGCTTTAATGGTATCTTTGTTGAGGTCTCTTCCTGAGTTTTATGATTGTTTTTAGTAGAGGCCGTAACACGGTTCATGAACTTCTTAACCACCGGGCTTTCTGTTTTTTAGGTGGTTTCTTATTTTTTAATTTTTGTAGAGATGAGGTATTTCGAGCGATAGATTGAGTGGGTCTATCTTTGGTACGTTCATCTTTCTTAGATTTAACCTGGCTTTTGTCCATATTTTGATGTATCCTTGTGGTACCTTTGATGAAAATTGGACATAATTGTGGATTTTGGGTTTGAGACTGCTGAGTTATTGCCTCATCCCTGTGTTCATCCAATTCTTCAACAGTCCCTTGTGGATTTTGACCCAGTGCCACAGAAACAGTCGGAGGGGGCAAAAAAGTCGCCACAGGGGTTGCTAGCTTGACTACCGATTTGTCCCCGCCACCCCCCCCCCCTCGAGACTGGCGCAGATCCTAGTGGATAGATCTCCATCGAATCAAAAGCATTACTCTTTAACTCCATTATTTTCTCATTCGAATCTCTGAGATCCACTGAATCCAATCGTCTTGAAAGTCGCTGACCTTCTTTCTCTAAAAACCCAAAACCATGTTTTTAAAAAAATATTCCCATGAATGAAAAATACACAGCGAAGTAACAAATCAATCTGGACTCGCAAAACTAAAAACTATTGTAGAGTTAAAAAAAAACAGCTGTAGATTAAGACTGCAGCACAGATTACCAATTAATGAATCATTGTATTTTTTGCTATATTGTGTGCAACACTGTATACTAATCCCCAGTCACATTCTATTTGTTGAAGCAATCCTTTTTTCAAACCTCTTTGAATGTGTTTTATAATTTTGTACGTTGTAAACCTTTCTCAAAATAAAACAAAACACTAATTTAAGATAATGCGATATGCGTTCTCTCTCTAGCTGTTTGCACAAAAAGTGATAAGCAGTGTTAATAAAAGTAAAATTGTTGTGCCTAAAGAGTAAGTGAGGGGTTACCAGTCTGCCATAGATAAATAGGTGTTTTGCATATTCGACACTTCAGACCAGTCCCCCGTTAAGATCAAATTGGTGGGATTACCCAACAAATTGACTGCCACCCTTCACCTTACAAGACTGAATCCTACCACCAGCTGACTCAGTCCTTCTTCCTAGGTGGATAAGTTGAGCACCATTGCATTAGGTAATAAGAACACAAAATAGTACAGCTCTTAGAAATGGGAGAAGTCACTCATGACGTGCTACATTATTATTATTACTAATTGTGTTATTATTATTATTGCTACTGTTATAAAGTTGAGGTGCCAGGGGTGTGGGGGTACTCTTGGCATTTGATGGCAGAACCTGCACATGGGAGGCTGTGCCATACAAATGGTGACTGTGTGCGTCATATCAGACGCGTGCTGCCATTGGATAGTGCTACTGAGGTATTTGAGGCACGCCGTTGTCTCATGATGGCAGTCTTTGCATATGTTAGGCTGCAGAGTCCCTGTTTTCACTATGGTAGGCATGTGAGACTGTAACTGCCGTAATACAGGACCATGCATGTGCGACACGTGACCACTAACGATTTCAATCTGCTTCTAGGAACGTGGGGCGGCGATTAGTAGGTGATTAATTTGCCCGGCATCTAAGGCTATTATGACTGGAACATGATGTGTGCATATGTCTCCATCCTACATTGGTTCATCAGGTTGTACTGCTGACATATCTTGACCTCATATATAGTATGTGAAGACAGCACCCTATTTAAAATAAGCTGGTAACTAAACACGTATTTTTTCTGACTTAGTAGCTATTTGTTATTGTATTCATTTTAATGTGAACGTTAAGGTTTTAGAAATTTGCAATGCCATTTTCTGTGACATCGTCAGGGTCAAGGTTTATGCAATGTCACTTCATGTGACGTCGTTCAGTGTTTCTTTTCACTCTGCTATCCTTTGCACTTCAGCAAATTGCTGTCCCTGCTGGACGAGTGCTGCACTTTGCATGCATCTGATAAAACGTGTATGTATCGAATTTCACCATGTTTTCTATTATCGAATTTCCCTAACCCTCCCTTTGGAATTCCTGAACTCCCCCATGCATACCCAGTCAGCAAACTGTGCCCCTACCCCCTTCCTTCCATTCTTAGCGCCTTCCAGTGTTCCCATCCATTGGGCGCTCAAGGGGTAGAACACTCACTGCCTCCTAGAAGTCCTGGGCTTTTGGCAGCTACAGGTCACACCATATTTGAAAACGGTGGGATATTTATTTCTCAATTTCAAATAATAAATAAAGCAATAAGAGGATAGCAAAATTAAAACATACACGGCCATATTGTAGCACACAAAACAGAAAATGAAAGTTGTTGTGTGGCAAAGTTTCTATAAATAAAAGCAAAAACGCACTGTACGTATTTTATTAGGATACATATGTATGCAATAACAAATCATTTTAAACTTAAATCTCACTCTACAAATGAAATATGGAGCCTCATTTAGTCTCAATGGCAAAATGAATATATATATATATATATTGCAAAACGCTCTCATTCCTCTTAGGAGCAGAGAACCACCCACGTGCACAATGTAAAGCCCTAATCCAAAGCAATAAACACAATTAGGAATAATATTGGTGCTGACCGTATGACACCCTGTCAGTCAAAGGTTAATTGGGCCAGTGGTTGCAGATGTGTGTCTGCCTTGTTACTTTGTGGACACGGTGGCTCTCTTAATCTGTCAATTCTGATGCAAAATAAAATGCTTTCAAAGACAAGAAAGTTGGGAAACGAACACGTCAAAGGCATAGGGTCTGATTTACAAAAGCATTGTTAACGGGAACATCGCAATGAAAAAGGCTTTTTAAATCAGGCCTATAGTGTGCTGATAATATGTGAGCCCAGCTGCGGCGCGTTCAGATGTGTGATTAGTCCGGTGGTCACCTTCTTCCAAAACCCTTTTAAGACGCCACTCCAATAGCAATGTATTGAGCCGCTCGTTATAAACCAAACAATTGAAGTTACTCCATCGCCATGCACAACACATACAATAATGATTATTATTAAGCCAGTGGAGTCTGCCTGCCATGCCCCACCTGAATTGCAATATTATTTGTTTAGAGTATGTCATGGTGAGCAATGAATGGCTTGTAATACCGCCTCCCTATTGGCTCATTGATACACTAAGCATCCCCACTTGCTTCTTCCGCTACTAGAGATATAATGAGTAGGAAAACGTAAAGGGGCCAATTTACAAAGTTTATGGTAATATGGAAGGCCAGAGACATCATTTTGAGCTTGTCAGATGCAATGGGGAGTAAGTACCCCTGGCTTTCTGTATTGTCACCTCGGAATTGCCCCTAGGAGCTCCGTGTCAGACGTTTCATGGACAGATCCGGGAACAGAAAGCCAACTGTCCTAGATCCGAAATTATATTTAGTTTCTGTATTTCCCCAACATGTTTTCCCTCCATTCCCAGCACCGAATAGGAGGCCGATGACAGGTGAATGGTTCATGAGCACCCATCGTAGCCCATCTATGATATGCACTTGGTTGTTGGGCCGAGGAGGTGGGATCGTGGGGGATAGGAAGTCTACCGAAAGGTAACCCACCCCCAGCACCTTTCATGGTTCCATTTTGAGGGGGGCTATGATGTTACCATTTCAAGGACACATACACAGGGCAGGGAGAATGACTGCCAGAGTGAGAACACATTGGGTGTCTAGCAGTGATTCTCTCTCAACTTGCCATGCCCTTGGTGCCTTTGCTTACATGGTTCTTGCTCACTGCTGTGAGCGATTTGGGGACATTGTGTGGGAGGGGGCGGTGAAACGCTGTCCTCTCGCTGTCTTTCACCCATCATAGCAAGCTCCTTCAGCATCAAGAAGGCACATCATCCTGGCCTGACGCCTTAATTTGGAAAACGCAGAAGTCATTAGGGCAAGAGATAAATGGAACATGTAGTCCTTGGGATTGTGAGGCTTTACCATGGATATGATGACTGCAGAATAAGATGACAGTTCAGGTTGTAGTTGACATATGATGACACATAAACCTGGATATGTCAGGCAACACATTCCAAATCATGACTATGCCTGCTACTGTATATGAAGCATTGCTGCCATGAACCCACCTTAATCTGCACTCACCCCTTACATTTTGCTACCATTCCTCCTGCCCTCTTCAAACTCCTTTTTTCTGTGCCGCTTCATATGACAAATCATATTTAAACCAGACAAAATAAAATCAGAATATTTATTTATTTATTCACATTTGTAGAGCGCACAGCAGGCCGTAGGCATCGTGGCGCTGGTTACATAGAGGATGTACAAGCTTAGTTACATAGTACATAAGACATAGTGAACATGCGAACAGTACATTCTTAGTTACAAGGAAAATCAGAGACAGGCAGGTTTAGCAAATATGGGGGGTGAACCAGTCTGAAGGATATCATAAAATATAATATCAATATCATAACAGTACCAGGACAAGTGAGACTGTTCCATACACATGTGGATAATACTAGGTATTAGAGACATTTACTGGGATAACATGGCATTACTAAGGCATTTGAGGTTGCACTTGTCATATGAGGACAGCACATGGACATGTGAGGCGGTACCTTACATATGATGGCTACAACAAGTATATGAAGCATTATCTGACTTAATATGTGTGACAAAGTTCCTTGCCTGTCTCGGGGAAGCAGATGTGTGGTAACCAAAGGGGCTGTGTACGTCCTCAATCCAGCCATAGGTCTAATGTCCAAGGGGAGGAATATGGGGTTACCCCTCATTGAGTCCTTGTCATGAGGCACGGGACAGTCACTATAACAAACACCAAAGAAAGGAAGGTCCACCCCTTCCCCCTCTGATTCTCAATAGTCTGAGCAGGAAAGGTCAGGTAGAGCTATACCAACACTGAATCCGAGAGGTCCTAAGGAACACCCTGTGCTGAGCCCATGTAACTAAGCTGCCAAAGTTAAATTGCAATCTTCAGCTGATCCTGAGCATCCGTCAGGACCACACACCAATCAGAGATGTTGTATACAAGCCCCACAAGCAGTGCACATCTCATAAGCAACAACCAACAAGGATGCGCAGTGCTCTGCTCTCAGAATCTAGACGAGGAAAGCATAAAGCATGTTTGGAACTGGCAAACTCAAATGCAGGTGGGTCAGCAGTGAACACCTTTAATTCCTCACAACAGCAAACGTCATGGCCTTGGCTGAGAAGCAGCACTTGATAACAACATGATTTCCTCTCATGTAAAATTCACACAAAGCAGCCTTCCCACCTGGCCCACCTCCGGAAACAAACACTTGAGAGAGAAGCAGGGCTCAAGTCGAGGGTACACGCGGGGCAACTGAGTCCACCCACTTTTTTTAGAGGTTGGACTCAGTCCCCCCAGCTAAAATGAGAAACATTGATTGTCCCTTTTGAATTGATGTAAACCACAGGTATCGAACCGCAGTCGTCAGATTTGCAGGCTGGGCAAGACACCACTGCACTACATAACCTCATAAAAAATAACAAACAACTAAAGGTAAAATGTCCCATTTCGGTACTGCAAGTCACAGGGAAACATTTGCATTGGTACTTGGAGTTTAAAACATGCACACCTTTAAACGTTTTCAAAAACACTATTAGAAGAAAATATCCTCTCTTGGTTTTGTGTATGTGTTGATTTTATGAAAGGCAAATGCCATTCGTTCTGTGCAATTTGGATGGTTATGCAAATCCAATTTAATGAAATGTGCAAGTTTCACCCTGATATGTTAATTTCTGGCGATGTCACATCCCATTGCATTTGTTGATGAGTCCCCCCACTTACATTTTTAGGACTTGACCCCTGGAGAGAAGGACACAGTAGAAGGATGCCTGTAATGCACAAGGCAGTGGTCTGCGACTGAGATGTACAACCAACCCCAATGTGCTTCAGTGAAAACTCTTTACCTCATTAGACTTAGCCAATCTGAATTCCACACTCAGTTACCAACACAGGTGCAGAACCTCCTAGGGAGCCCATCCCCAGAGGAAATGTTTCCACTATAAAAGCCAGAAGTTTAATTCTTTCAGTGTTGTTGCAGGGCACAGAGCTGGTGGTTGAAATTCAGAGTGCATTGCACACTTTTTGGAGGAGCTTGGAGGAGGCTGGAGAGTAGAGGGCAAGAAGGAGGTGTAGAGATAGTTTGAGGTGAAGGGTGAACATCTTTGTTTTTTCTCTTTTTTTCTTAAGCTTGTTGATAAAGTGGCTACTATACAGTTACAGTCCTATGTCCAGGCAGCTGGTGTACTGCATGCAAAACAGTCAGGGTTCAGGAGTTATCACGGCACAGAAAGTGCACTTCTGGACTTACAGACGCACATGCTCTCCAAGTTGGAGCATAGCAAGTCCGGCCTGCTGATGCTGTTAGATTTATCGGCAGGGTTTGACTTGCTAGATCATAAAATACTATTAGACTGGATGTCAACCGTCGGAGGTCTCTCTATGGAGGCCATTACTTGGCTTAGATCATTCCTACAGGGCTGCCAGTCATGTGTGCACTGGGGTGATAGTGCATCCAACTCACAAATCATAGCATGTGGGGGCTTGCATTTCCCTCTTTTTATTCAATATCTACATCCTTCCTCTATGTGGCGATCTAGGACTACTTCAGATATTTTTTTGTAATTATGCTGATGACTTCCAGCTGGTTCTAGATATTACTGGTGATCATGAGAAGGATCAACAGATGTTGAATGTGGTTTACCATATGATAAAATGTTGGATGTCCACTAATTGGCTCTGTTTGAAGGCGGCCAAGACCAAGCTTATGCTTTTTGGTCCCCGGCAGACACAAACCAACTTAGACCAGAGATATGGCAACTTTACCATTTATGGCAGCCAAATCAAGGTAGTTCAGAAGGTGAAGACGTTGGGCACATATATGTAAGCAAACTTAGATTGCGAAGCCCACATATCAGCTATTACTATCAGCACTAACTATCACCTTAAAGTACTATAGAAATCATACTAAATTTGTGAGAGCAGTGATCCTCCCACCTGTTGATTATAGCAATGGACTCTTAGGAGGCGCAAGTAAGGCTGAAGTCCAACAGTTGCAAAAAATCCAAAATGCAGCCATACGTATCATCTTTCAGATGAAAAGATCAGAGCCAATGACCAAAGCAAGGACAAAGTTACATTGGCTCCCAGTGGCAGCTAGAATTTAGTTTAAATTGTTAGCCACATGCCACAAGTGCATTTTTGGCAATTCCCCAGCATACCTGAAGGATAAGGTTAAACTTTATCAACCTAAGAAAAATCTACGATCAGCTGAGGGCTCCCTACTGGAACTACATCGGGTAAACAGAGTCTGAGGTTTTGGTCGGGCCTCCCATGTTCAAGGGGCCAAGGCGTGGAATGCCTTGCCCTTACAGCTACGTAAAATGGAGAATCATCTCACTTTTCGAAAGCAATTGAAAACGATTCTCTTTAACTAGCATACATGTCTGAACCTCTCCTCTTTACACCCTCTATCTTTTGGCACCTGGATGCCCACAGGCTTTGGCTTGGTATAAGCTCAATAACAATAACAATAATGTTGAGGCTGACAGTAGAGCTTTAAAGGAGGAGAGTGAACATTTTGATGAGGAGTTTGAGAGTAGGGGTTTGTATAAGGAGGGTAGATGTTTAGAAGAGGAGTGTGAATATCCTGAGGAGGAGGTAATCAATAGCCCTTTGGAGGATGCAGAACATTCTTAGGAGGATGTTAGAAAGTGTAGGTTTGGACAAATGCAGCCTTGTTGTCAGAATAGGAAGGTTCCAGTGGACCAGGTAGGGCCAAGGCAGGTTATAGAGGCAGAAGGATGTAGAAATCAGTACTGCTACATTGAGAAGGAGGGAGCGTATTGCAATTGTAGGCAGGGCAATAAGCCCTCAGGGATCAGGTCTCCAGGAGAGGCAGGTCATTGGATTAGACCTTTTCCTGGGAGAGGGAGAGGATGCTTGGAGAGGTGGTAGCCTGATAGGAGCCTCTGGTTGCACTTACAATGGTTCCAAACATTTCCATGAAATAAAGTATATCATGGGAGTTTACTTCATGAAATGTACTTTGATTTATTTTTTTAATAGGGTTTTCCTCCAAGCCCTCTCTTCACTACCACCCCTACCCCAAACCCCTCCTCACCCCCTTTGTCCCTTAACCCAGAAATATATATAATTTCGAAGTATTGTCGAAGTAATTTCCACAAAGTAATTTACCACAAAGAAATGTACTTCATGGAATTAATGGAGAACCTTACAACTGCTGGTAGAAACCCCTTGATTCACAGAGAATGCCTGGAGGCAGGCACACAGACAGCCCAAACAGCCAGTCCTCTGAATTGGATAAAAAAAAAACCTGGCACCAGAAAACAAAGAAATGGGAAACAAAAGGATGGTTGAAAACCCTGGATGGGGTAAAGACGGGAAAAGTGTGAAAAGCAATTATTTTGGTTATTTTCTTTAGGGAAATTCACAGAACTATAGACATAAGGCCTTTGAACACTTGTCTCAGAGTCTCCCTTTTGTGTGGCCCCACTTTGACTACTTGCCAGATGGCAGTATGGGAGCATTTGAGTCTGTACTTGGACTAGATGCCAGCACCTGGTCATCTGAGGATGACTATATCAAATGTCTCATGCACATGGTATAAACTGATGGTACTGGGACATTTGAGGTGCACATGGCATATGATGTCACACCTATATCTGTGAGGCAGCATGCAATGATTATCCTTAATATGTGAAGCTATAAATGGCCTTTGATTGTTTGTAAATCGCACACACATTGTAGGCTGTATTACATAGCTTGTGTCATTTTGTATGATGCTATAATACTGAAGTGTGACTGATGGATGAGGTTTGAATTAATCATAACCATTTTCAATTACTTTGGGCATACTTGCATCCCATCGGTTTTCACCCTCCTATCAGTCAATAGAAAGGGAAAACGGAAATACAAAACGTATGGAAATGTGGCTTGGTCCCATCCAAAGGGACAAGCCAGCCCAAAATGCTAGGTCACATTGAGACCACAAGCAAGGATAAACATGTCTTGACGTCACTGGGCAATGTCCATCAGGTCTACAGTGGGACTCTAGGCACAGCAAACTCTGGACCCAAGTCTGGATATGTCAATACCGCAATGAGGCTGAAACATGACTTGGATTGCTTGAGGTTCCACGTAGAAGGAATGAAGCCTAGCAATTTGGACTAAACTGCCCCCTTGGCTGTGACCAAGCCTGATTAGAAAAACAGCATGTGGGACCTTAGTCAAAGGTTACATCTGTGTAAGAACACCCAATTAGGATGTGACTTAGGAGTTCAATCCAATTTGAATTGCCTAAATGTTCCTCTTGTATTATATCAGCAATAGATTGCATTCTAAGTCGCAGTGTGAGGAAATGCATTATCCTTTCCTTGAAGCTGCAATTGCATATTACTATAATTAATTCAGATTTGACGTTTCCCTCAGCCATATTCTTACTCATTGATTCGAATAATCATGTTGCTACTGAAGGAATGGTAATCAATTTATATATTTTCCCATCTATATTTTCTTGAGATACACATATAAAAACATTGTATTTATTTATTTCTCTCTGTAGGAATCCTAATGCCAAGCTGATTTTAGGTGAAGATTATAATGCACAACCCCCACAGGAATGGGAGTCTGTTCACAATATGTGCTTCTGACTTTTAGACTGTGGTATGAAAACACATGATACCCAATAAAGTAGGGATAACAAACAGATGTCTTTTTTTGGAAACGATTTACCAGAATCTGGTGGCATGTGCTAATGGAAAAAATCATATCACAGGTCAGGGCTGATAGCGCCTATACAGCAAATGATGTTTCAGGCACGAGAGAGAGACAGGAGTCCCTAGTACAAAGCTATGACAGCAATTAGAAAAGAACTTCAAAGATTTGACAAGCGGCAAACCCAAAATATTATTGTTCTGCCAAGATCCCTATTGCTTTTCTAAGCACTCCCAGTTGAAAGAACAAACTCATCCTTAGAAAGAACTCTGCCCCATCTTAACAGAATAGTGTGCAACCAGCACGCTTCCTGTAGCTCAGCAAATAGTTTATCAAGGACAACACTGAAAGCTGCGTGGGCTATGCTTGACCTAAAATGATACTACTGGGCAAGTGCAATGCAGGAAATTAACCCAATATGGCTTCAGTAAATTAAGAAATCTATACAGCCCCAACTTTGAGCTGTGCAACCCAATAATTTCAAGACAAACTCAGATATATCTTAATTCATTTGAACATCACCTGATGAAGATGTCTATGGAATTTCGAAAGCTTATACATCTACGATTTCAGCATAACATTTTCAGTTAGTCAAATAAAAGCTATCAAACCTTGTATTTAGTTTGATGTATTTTAAAAGTGAAATAACAGGAAACAAACCTTCTTCACTTGTTTAGCAGCGCCACAGTGAATACTCAACAAGATTGTGATCAATACGTTTTAATTTGATGTATATTTATGGCCCTTTGTGAGACACGTGTTTCGGCAAATTCCATGCCTTTTTCAATCAGGGCAAATAGCGGTTAGGTTTCTGACAATTTTTGTGTCTAGTGGTTGCACAAAAATAACTATTAGCACGTAGCAGGGGGTAGTCTCTTTACCTTCACATGCAGGCGACACCATCATAGGTGCAGGGCAACTTATGTTGACATCTCAAGACCCCAATGGTTTAAAGATATTTTAAAAGTGGACTAACTGCATTATCCCTTTCCTCTATAACTCAGGATGAAGACTTACAAAAGAGATGCTGCACTACAACTCTGCTTTGTTGCTTTGTTGTATAGGTGTTTATCTTGATTGTGTCACATGGTCCTTTTGGTTCCTGGTTTGCCTCCTCTCCTTTTCACCATTTGGTTCCTTCCCCATTCCTGGCTGGGACAATTCCTGCCTCTTCTGAGTGTTTATCTTCCTGCTGTACCTCTCGAGCCTTGTGGCTCTGCTGGTTCCTTGTATTCTCTATATTGTGAGCTTCTCTTGCTGCACAGGGAATTGGTGGCTCCATCGTGCGCTATATAATTATGATTCAGCTGTTGGTTTCACTGACCCTCCTTGGAATTCACCAGCATCAGGTTCCAGTTGCTGAAGGCTTTCCCCCCAAAATCGTTTTTTCCTTTTAACAGGGTGTGCACCATTTGGGTCTCTCTTCCCATTCAGAGTCTGAGGTGGCTACCCGAGGGGAAGGGCCATACCTCTCTTCTGCCAAGGCCTGTGTAAATCCTCAGGTAAGGCCAGTTGCTAAGATTTTGCGAGGCCATCTGAAAAAAATAAAAATAAAATGATCAGTTACAGAACTTTGGCATCAGCCGAACAAGAGCGAATAACCGCATTTCAGGCCCCTAATGCTGAAAATGCTTATCTCCGTCAGGTGCTAACCGACCGGGATGCCTTGTCAGCCACCCTAAATGGGGAACCTTAATAGAGAATTTTTGGGGATACCAAGAAAGAAAAATATTTGTTGGATTTCTGCATGGTGGTCTTTTCATTTTAACAGTGCACATTCCAGACTGATCATGCTGAGGTTAGGTTTATGATTACCAGCATGGATGGAAGCACGTTGGCCTGGGCCACATCTTTAATTACGAGGAAGGATCTCTTTTTGGATGACTATAAAGGGTTCCACAGGGCATTCCAAAACTTTTTAGATAGTGAAGCCCTTACCTATACCTACCGGGACACCCTCCTGGATATTATTATGGGAACTTGGACTTATTAACCTACACCACCAAGTTCAAACAGTTGGCAAAGGGGTCGGTCAAGCCACAAGATGCCTGTTTCACTATGTACAGGCCAGGCCTTCTTGGAAGACTTAAAGGATGATCTTGCATATGTTCCCCAACCCACTTCCGTGATAAAGATGGTATTGCATAGGCACTACGAATTAGAAAAAAATAACACAAGAAAAGAGAAAAAGTCGGGATATGACAGCTTGTGCTCCATTCCAGCCTCTTCCTATTACTGTTGAAACAGACTTTCCTGAACCCATGCAAATCGAGGGCAACAGATGACCATTATATGCATAAGAGCGCCACAGACACAGAACATGAGGGACTTGTGTGTATGTTGGTTCTGCTGGGCATTTGTTTCAGATGTGCCTCCTGACCCCACCTGGCAGAAGGGAAACATCAGCTCCCAACCATAGAAGGGACAATGGTCCAGGAGAAGCAGGGTAGTCCCTTGGAGGTTTCTGGTTGGTCAGCAATTTCCATTGGACACTTAATTCTCGTATTGAAGGTTCTTCTTTCTTCCTCTGCTACAGGGGCTCTTGAAGCTCCAGTCTTGGTAGACTTGGGTTCTGTTGGTATCTTTATAGCTCAAGCATGGGCACCCAAGATGGGAATCCCTTGTGAGCAGAAATCAGTGCAACCCATAGAAGGTGTTGACTAAAGACCCCTGGGTGGATCCATAGTTGAAAACATGGGAGAACTGAGAATGAAAATAAATCAACACTCAGAATACATCACATTTGATCCCATGCAGGCCCTACATAATCCCTATGTAAATTGGAAGACCAAGTCCTTCTTTCTGGGTTCTGAATACTGTGTTTTGATGTCTCTACTGAAGTGGTGGATAACCTTGGCAAAGACTCAACTGCCAGAAGATAAAAAGGCAGCTGCAGTATGTTTATTGGTTCGAAGTGATAATGGCCCCTGGGAAAAAGTTGCCAGGTATGTGACTTTTTTTCCCTGCACCACTGAAAGCCTTCCCCAAATATTCATGGATGGGTAACATTTTCTATTCTAATGCCAGTCCAAGAATATTGTGGGAAAGTGTTTGATTTTCATGGTAGTGCAAATTGGGGAAATGTCATGCCCTGGCGACATTTTGACAGCTGACATTATCACTGAATACCTGTTTATTATGCAGCATCCCAGCCAAACATAGTGAGCACCAGCAAGTTTTCACAAAAGACCAAGAGGAGGCTCATGCTCCACATCATCAAGAGGATTGCGTCATTTAGATGGTTCCTGACACAACACTGAGGTTTAATCACCTGTTCATATTGTCTCTGCTGGAGAGTAAAGCCCTGCAACAATATCTATATGAGAACCTGCAGAACGGCTTGATTACTGAATACAAATTATCAGGGAGACTTAGGTCTATTTTTATATCCAAGGACACTTCAAAATTGAGATCATGTTTTGACTCCCGTGATTTGAACAGTCTCACCATAAAAGACTGATATTCTCTTCCACTAATTCCAAATATCTTGAAAGCAGTTTGTGTATTCAATCAATCAATCAATCAATCAATCAATCAGTTTTTATTTTGGTGGTCGTCACTGTAAGAGACTTACATAGTACATAAATACAAAACATCAGTCATCTGTAGATTTCCAAAACAATAATACAAATGTAAAAAACAACCTTGACGAATAAGAATTTAAGAACAGTTACTTCAAGCAGAAATCAGTATATTATAAAAGTTGGACCTTAAAAAGAATTTGTCAAGTACGAAAATCAGTGCACAACTCTTCACAGTGTTTTCATTTCTGCAAGGTGACTGCATGCAAAAGACTACCCATCATTTTGATTTCCCCAAAGTGACTACATAGAAAAGATGTTCTATGTAGGGTCCACCTACAATGCAAAAGTCATGAATGAGCTCTCTAACTAATCTTTGTCATTAATCATACACTAACTGCATTCATTTGGCTGCCCATCAATGCACTGTAAAAGCATTTCAGAATGTAGAGTACAGGTATCAGGGGAAGGTATCCTAATCAAGAAACTCAAAGCAGAATCCTTTCTCTGAGATTGCACTGAGTAATTTGGATCTTCTGGTCCATGCCCTTCTTAGGTACGAACCCAGAGTGAAGGCAACTCTCACCTCCTAACACAGAAGTAGGAAGGCGAAAGCAGGTCTAAAATGTCTTAACCCACTGTCACTGAGCATACTCAGCAGCAAGTTAGTTCTCACCTAATGTCTGCGTATATGGAGAAAAACAGAATGAGATATGCCAGATCTTCTATCACACCACAGAGGCAGCGTTAGGTTGCTCTGCACTTCCACCTAGAAGTGCTTACGACCAGTGGTAGAACAATTAACCTCACTCTGGTTAGTAAATTCTTATGATATTGATTTGTCACACATATGAGGTACCCAGGCAGTCCCCTCATGGGTCTAAGTGGAAGGTATGTTGTAACCTGTGTGCTGACTGTCATCTCATCTTCCGTCTTGTCTGCCAAGTTTTACTACTTTCCTAAACTTTAGAATTCTTTTGGGAATCCCAGATTCTTTTGCATATTCACCAAGTTGGACTATCTATCATCAATTTCGGATTAGAGAAGGCGACAAGTAGAAAAAAGCATTCCAAACCCCCTTTGGCCACTTCCAAAACTGTGTGATGGCCTTTGGCCTTGCAAATGCACCTGCTGCCTTCCAAGGATGTATGCATCATCTGGTTGCGGACCTACTGTTGCATAAAGTAGCAGAATACCTTCTTGACATTTGATATTTTGAAAGAACCATGGAGATTATTTTGTCCATGTTTCTGAAGTGTTTCGGTGGCTACACGAAAGTCGACTGAGAGAAAAAACAGAAATATGTGTCTTTGAGGCGACTCCTGTGGTCTATCTAGGATACATCTTATCTGACGAAGGCCTTTCAGTGGATCTTAGAAAGGCCAAGGCTATTCTAGAGTAGAAGGCCCCTATATCAGTTAAGGAAGTGCAAAGATGTCTGTCTCTAGCCAATTACTACCGGAAATCAAACCCAATTTTTCGAAATTGGTACTCCTCATCACCATTAAAGGATAATGCAGGATTCTAATGGTTTGATGAAAACACAAGCACCTTTCTTGCCTTGAAAGAAAAGTGTGCCACATCCCTGGTACTACTTCAAACTATGGTGGAGCAGCCATTCATCTTAGAAGCAGACGCTTCTGATCATGCACAAAGAGCTGTCTGTAAGAAGAAACAGGAAGATCAAAGAAAACATCCCATCACTTACTACTCCTGGACATTGTTGGAATATGAAAATAATGACTCTGCTCTTCTAAAAAAAAACTCCTGGCAATTAAAATGGACTGTAAGTAATGGCCTCACTTGTTAATTGGAGCAAGATCAGATACCAAAAACCACACTGATCATCTTAATTTTCAATCACTCCAAGACTTTGAATATAGGAACAGTCGATACGCTTGGTGTACCCATTTGTTTTCCCATTACAATTTTACACTCACCTATATATCTTGGGTTCAATATCACCCCATTGCCGTTAATTTGTGCTGCATTTTTTACTGCCAATTTTCTGCTGCAAAAACTCACTGAATTTCGTTTTTCTTTTGTTGGAGGGGTTACCCCCCAGCCCCTCTTCCCACTTATTTACAATCTTGCCCCCACACCCCCTAAACCTATATCTCTTTACCCCCCATATTTTTCAATAGGGTTTTGCGGTAAAAAAATGGTGATGAATGGATGTCGTACCATATCTTGTACCCTGAACATCATCACAGATACACTATCCAGAAGAGAATGGAGTCAGCATAGCAGCCCATTAAAGGGAAGATGTTCCTCCCCTCCATTTTTGTTTTTTTTGTTGTGGACACCTTATTCCAGTGAATTAGGTTGGCCAGGTAGGCTTCAGCACATTTGAGAAAATGTGCAAGAAAGATTGATTGCTTTTGCTCTCTTCTTGTGAATGAACTTAAGTAAACTGTAACCTTGCCATTTTCCATATGTGGAGTGACGTGATAAAAAAGGTAATTTCTTTTTGTTTTCCCACTTTGCAATGAATCATTCTTGACTAGCTTCTTGAGTTTGCTGGCTTAAGCATAAAGAAGTCAGGAATGTGATCATTACCTTTCTTGGTTTGGTTGGAGATAGGGTAGTCAGGAAGCATGTTTTAAAACCCACACCTTTTCTGACAGGACAACATCTTGGTGGAGGGGGAAAGTTGAGCCATAGACAGGACGGGTAGAGGAATTGTACAGGGACCATTTAAATGTGTCTGCAGGTGCAGAGGTGTGACGATTTCTCTGACCATGCAAAGCGATTGTAACCCACTGATATGGCCAGGGCTATCTCCGAACGTCTGACAAAGAGGTGCAAGTGTGGGAGTGCCATGCACCAGCACAATCCTACATATTTACAATGATAGTTTCTAGGATGTGAAGGGGAAAGAATGTCGGAGGCAGTGGTGGCATCACACAGGCATAGGGGAAGCCTCCATGGACTGAAATGATGAGGCACATTACCAAAGCGTTCGCTCCACCTGACCATGCAAGCAATTCCTAGACACCGGCGCCAATCAGGACTGTTGTCTAAGGCTCAATTTCCTGATAGCCCATCAACGTAAGGCATAGGTGTGGAGGTTATACCATGCAATGGGGCTGTCTTCCTAATGCAGCTGTGATTGATTTGTCTCTATCGTAATGCTGACTGTCCTTGATCCATTGCCTGGCTGATTGTGTATCCTCTGCATTATCCCTGCCTTTTGTAGCAATGTTCAATTCTCCTGTATCTTGTATCGATGGTCCCACTCGCGTGAATTTGTCGTCTTTTTTCCACCTGCCCTAATCCCTAGGTTAATAATTCACTTTCCCTGTGCAAAGATTTAGAATGTCACTGTGCAAACCCGAACACCCTTCAATGTTTAATTTTTCATTTCCTATGCATTCTCGGGTGAGAATTTGTGTTTCCTTAATCTCAGGAATGCCCCTGACTCAACCTTGCCTGGCCCTGCTCTGTATGAAAAGTCCTAGGACTACCCCATGATCCGCAGACCAGTGGATGCATACGGTTCTATATCTAACCTGGAAAGTGACTTAATAATGATTGATCTGGAAAAGCCACCTCTTGCCGATTGATTTGCTACTATCTTACTGATTCCCGTAACTTCTCTTTGCAGGAATCTGTATTTTGTATGCAAATTCGATTTGATAGCTTGTTTGGAGGGAGGGCGTTGGTTGTGTACCTTCATTCGTATAGTAGACCTATGGCTGTACTTCCAGATTTGATCATCTCCAGTGCACATCGGCCTCTACTTAGGGGTATTTATTTACAAAATGTTAGCTCTGTAGATCCCACTGAAGTGATTTTTTGCTGATTGAAAGGATGGGCGTAGTCCCTCTACTCTCCTCTCTGGGATTCAGGGCTGGACTGGGAACCAAAAGAGGCCCTGGGAATAATCTACAAAGTGGCCCCATATTAGACATATTCAGCAAGCCCCAGCCTTTTCCCATGAGAAAATGGGGGAAAAAAAGACATTACAACACAAAAGAGGCCTGGGGTGCAGAGGCCTACTGGGAAATCTCCATACTTCCCTATAGGCCTGTCCACCCCTGCTGGAATTCTTAGCATGACCTGGATTTATTCCACTATTTATAGGAATCCCATTCTATCTACCATGGATTGGATGTCTTCCTTGGTTTTCTATATTGCTCAGAGGCGAGGACTGCAAATGCAGCAGGATGCTCGACGGTCCATTCCTGGAATTCCACAGAGAGAAAGGACAGCCGTTCAGCAACATCCCACCATCTGCTGCCCCACAAACACACACACACATGACCTGCCGGTTCCAAATCACGGTACACTGGGAGATAGGCTCTGAAATATTGCTGTGTCACTACTTTGAGGCCACAGTGACCTCCCAAAGTATGCGCCCGGTGGTTTGCATCTAGAGCCAAAACACGGACGGAAAGAGAGATTGAAGTCAGCCAGACCCACACACTCCAAAAGGCATAATTACATTTAGAACTCTGGTTAAGGAGAAACATTTACAGCTAAAAGAGAACAGTTTGCCTTTTGTTCACAGTTCAAATCCTGCGGTTCCTAGATGAGGAGAAGGTTTATATGCGGGCCTGGCTCTCAGCAGGGCCATGTAGCACTGGTAAATAAGCTTACATGTATTTTGAACATGATCCAACATATGCAAAGACATTGCTTTTCGGGCGCGCATTTTGCATATATTTTGATCAGTTCTGTTTTTTTACAGCATTCTCATGTATGTCTATATTTTGCTTCTCTCTTTTGACAGACTAGTTTCACACGAAGTATAGGAAAGAGACTATGGCCCTCATTACGAGTTTGGCGGTAGACATGCCGCTATTGGCGGCATGGCTGCCGCCGAAATCGCGTCCGGGTCCGGGTCCTCAGAATGAGGAATAACCGGGCCATTCCGAGTTTGGAAGGCCCGGTAATTCCTCCAACCAAGGACCCGGACCCGGTCCTTCCCCATTCCAATTTCAGCCCCCATACGGCTGAATGGGAATCGGAGAGGGAGCAAACAACGGGCCATTATGAGTTGGCCCGATGTTTGCTCCCTCTTCCCCTCGCGGGAACCGGTAAGCACGCCTGGTTTGACCAGGCGTTGCTTCCTGGGTCCCACGAGGGGACCTCGTAATGAGGCGGTACGGGGTAAACAGCGCCGGTACCTTTTATGGCGCCGTTTACCCCGTACCGCTAGGGTCGTAATGAGGCCCAATGGGGCTATTAGCGCCATGGTTGCCACCGGTATTTTACAGTGTCCCCCTTGGTGGATGGCGGAATTACCGGCCTACTCCAAGTTGAGCGGGGCCGGTAATTCCCCATTCACCAAGGCACTTCCCCATTCCCATTTTTGCCCCCATAGGGCTCAATGGGAATGGGGAATGGGGAATGGGGAAGGAGGTAATTACGGTACCGCAAATTGCAGTACCGTAATTAGCACCAAGGTCCCTTTGCGGGCCCGTTCCTTAACGGCTGGTAAAACCAGCCGTTGAGGTCGGGTCTGGCAAAGGGACCTCGTAGTAAGGCGGTAAGGGTTTACCGGTACCGGTGCCCTTACCGTTACCGGTAAACCCTTACCGCATACTGTGTAATGAGGCCCAATATCAAAGAATGGCCTTTGCCTTAGAATGGGGCATGCACAGAAGGTTTTGCGTGGTTTTTCATTGTTTTTCCAGGAAAGTATCTTCTAATTGTGGCATTGCCGAGATTAAGAAAAAAGCTGTACTAGAGCATGATACATGTGGTAAAAGTACCCAGTTAGTGAACCATCTTCCACTACCACAGGAAAGACCACTAGATGTACATTTTAGACACAAGTGGAAATCATTTTAGAGGGACGGTAATTTCCAAAATGTGTTGTGCAATTCAGTGGTATCTCAGTTCCTTTTAAATTTCAGCTTTCAAACCATCTTATTTTATTTGTTTTCTGTACATTGATACATGCACATTATTTGGGACCCCCAATAATGGGATCCCAAATAATGGGACCACATATTTTTAACCATTTTATTTTCAAAAGCCTCAAGGAATTGTAATAGCAACACAGGGCACTGTGTCATGTTTTGCATCGTGTAAATTCCTACTGAAAATGGCGCCCTGATGCCTGAGGGTTTGTGCGCACTTTACAAATGAAATAAATGAAATAAATAAAATAAATAATTGAAGGGCAGTGCAGTGTTTGAAAAAAGAAAATGTTCTCTTGACTTGCCCAAGATAACCATTAACTGGTACATTCCAGCTGGTAGCTTAAACAATTAATAGATATAGTAGCAGCACTGCTTCTATGTCTAGGCCATAGCATGAAACTAACCATGGGCTATGTCTACTTTTGGATTGTTCACAGCCCATAGTCGACATAATAATGTCATGTAATGTAAGTGGTCTTGTATGGCGCCTGTCTGACACTATTGGTGGCCCTACTGCACTTGACTCTGTAAGAGACATGCAGGGTTCATTAGAGGGACAGTGGCAAAGGAAGATGTGAATCTTGTGGTGTTGATGGGTGCAAGTCAGATGTACCCAGTTCCTGAGCTGCAAACTGCTTTCTGTGAGTTATACGGTGGTATATTGACCAAATTAGCAAAACGGAAACGTGATGGATGGAAGGTTTCAAATCATTCATTACCACTGGCACTGACAGATTTCTGGGTTTCAGTTGTGTGCTTGAGGCTCATTGTTATGGAGCCTGGTGCTGATGACTTAAGATGTTGTACTAGTGACTTAGAGATGTTGGGAGGGAGTGTTTGAGATGTAATGTGTTCTAGGAGAGTTTAAATGCATTGGGCCTCATTACAAACGGCGCCGAACCTTAACGCCTGATTACACGGTCCCTTAGCGCCATGGTGATATTAACGCCTGCTTTTTGCAGGCGTTAAAATCCATGGCGCTAAGGGACCATGGTGCTAATCAGTGGCGGCTGGTGAGTTTGAAAGCTGGTGGGGCGTAAATTTCCCAGGGCGAATATAGTCGCGAGCGCGCGCAGCGCGCGAGCCCACCCCCCCCAAGGGAGGTGCGGGGGGGTTCTCCCCCCGTGAAAATTTTGGAAAAATGGCCTACAAAATGTGCAATTTACTGTCCAAAAAACCCACCGAAATATGAAAAAAGCATTCGGTTTTACATATTAATGGTGGTACACTATTCTTACGTGTGCAAGTGTGATGGTGTATTTTACAGCAGCTGGAAACAGTGAAAAGAACAAAAGGAAAGCATGGAATGGAGGTGTCTACTTGTGGTTACAGCCTACATTCCATGTTTTCTGATTGTCTAAACACAATATAAATTTGTTATTACTATAATTGCTCAACTTTTCCTAATTTCGAATATTGTATTTTTAAAATTGTATGGTGAACATTTTTCGCCTAATAAAGAGATAAACTTGGGTAAGCTGATTAACAACTGAGGCCGCCAGATCTGGATGAATGCAGCACAAAAATTATTCAACAGTACCAGTTTCCACTGTTCCGACATTAAAACATGACTTTCACAATATTGGAAAGCACTCGTTCACTCATGGGATTCGGAACACGACTAGTATTACATTACAGCGCCATTCCTCCAAAACCCATCTCAGAGGTTCTGTGCCAACACCACGCTGCTGCCACCTTTCCACATACAAGCAATAAATAGGCAGCTCCGAACCCTTCTCACAAAGGCTTGGGGTTAGATACAGTGTCTTGAGAGGAACACACGTCTACAACCCATTTGCACTACCAGGAATCGGGGGAGCATTACTAGTTTCCTGCCCTAAAAAAAACTCTCATTGGTGCACACCCACCGCCTACTGGGAAGTGACACGCTTAGGAAACCAGGGCGCAAACCTTAAAAAAAAAAAGATCACCACCCTCTCTGGCAGAGGAGAACCAGTAAGTGCGTATACCAAAACAAGTGTCCTTAATCTACTTGCTAATGAAATTAGAAGAAGCCTATAATTGCAACTGTAGTTACTGACAAGAGTCAGACACTGTGAGGTGCTGCTTTAAATTTGCTTCCCAGCATTGCGGCAATTGTGCAGTAAAGGATGCATTTAGTAGCAGAAGTAAAACAGGCACACAGACAGACTCGTACAACACACACCCCTTTACAGACTTTCGTTGCGTCGCGATAACAGGCTCAAAAATGGCAGAAGATGGGCAGGGACAGGAAGTGGGTGGGAATAGCCATATGGAATCACATGGCCATGGTCATTGAATAGGTGGGTAAAAACCAAATAACACCTACAAGCTTTGTGTCCTTCCTTGTGTGACATTTCTACTCTAGCTGTACTCCAATGCAATCGTCGAGGCTTATAGGTGACGCCAAAAACTGAACTGACCTGAAACTCATCACTGTCACACTTGTGACAGCCATTATTTCCTTCAACCCTAAACTCTGTCTCTATGTCCTTCCCACCCCGGACTCTCTGACAATCTTCCCCGCGGGACCCTCAATCGGCCACTGCCGTCGCTGTCTCATTGTGACAGGTGCAGCTGTGCAGCAGCGCAGCATATTAGCCTCACATTGTGAGGCTAATATGCTGCGCTGCTGCACAGCTGCACCTGTCCTTATTTGTCTTGCACTGCGGCTCCCCAGCCTGTGTGCTCTGCGCAGTGGGTGTCATTTCACATCACTGAGGTATGAGGAGAAGAAAATTTCTTCTCCTCATACCTCAGTGATGATGGTGGAAACGAACACGCTCCTGTCGTAGTCCCAGCCGTCGGCGCAGGGCTGCTTGGCAATGGCAGTCACGTTGTCGGCGGTGGCATTCTGAGTCAGCACTCAGCAGCCACCACTGCTAGCAAGGCTCTGTCTGGTTTTCAGCCATCAATATGACCTCTGATTTGATCCATTTTGCTAATGAAGAAGCTGTTTCCTCTGTCAAATCTCTCTCATGAAGCCAGCACCCTGGGAGAGGTGAGCGCTTGGAGCAGTTCTTGACTACGTCAAATAAGGCCTTGCAGGAGCAAGGTAGCCTGTTAGAGGCTACCTCAATGCTGAAACTGTAGTAAGCTAACTTAGCCTGCGAGATCATTTTCCAAGTGTTTGTGATTAATCTACTGAGAAGCAAGCACGTTACCCTCAACTGCTACCCGCCCGCCATTGCAGGAGGGATCCCGCAGTAATGTATTTCCATTTCCAGCACTGTTAGTATAATGAGAGCTCTTTCGCCACAGTAGCTCTGTGCACATAATACCCCATGGGGGTCCCAGCAGAGTGAAGTTTTCTGTACCCTATTAGGGGTAACACACTATGATATAGGGATCATAGTATTTTCTACAGTGAGAGCCCTGCCCTGTAATTAGGGGCCGGACACATTGACACAGGTGGCATCTTTCAAGCACTGCAGTTAGACATGCTCTTACACCACTGGGTGCTCCACATCTCACTGCTCGCCACTGCATGTATTCTGCATTGAAATAATTATACTCCTGTCGCAGACCGTTCACAATTTTACAAAATGCATCTACATGATTAGAGAAACTCATCACGGAAAACCGTGACGGTGGCAGACAGCTTAGAGGCAACCCTGGGAAATGAGACAAGAAATTAATAATAATAAAAAAAAGTATTGCTTCGAGGCAGCAGACGGGAACGCTCAGATTCCATTACGTCTGTCTGCTGAAATTATTTCGCATCTGTGGCCCTGCGTGGGCTGGCTTTAAAGGATTAGATTCCGCCACTGCCAGCCATGCGAGCTGCCGAGGGACAGTGATGCAGCTAGCAGTCAGTTCCTTAATAAGGTGTAATGCCCAGCACCCCTCCCCCAGGCCTCCCTACCTCACACGCAAACACATCTTGCAAAGGTATCACGGTCCTCCTCAATACACGTGTTATAATGTGCAAAATAAATAATTAAATGCAAAGCAGAACTAGATAAGCTACTAGAAAAAATCAGCTATGGACCGTGAACTGCAGGCACTTCTCCGGCCTCTGGTTCCGGTCCAGCTGCGGCCCGCGACCACTCGCGGCGCATCTGCTAATTGTGCCGTTTTATATTTTCGGCATTTTTTCGACAAAAAAAATAATGCCGAAAATATAAAACGGCACAACACAAGTCAGGGAGAGCCTGGCTTGCAGGGAGAGGCCGTTTTATATTTTCGGCATTCTTCTTTTTGTCGAAAAATGCAGAAAATATAAAACGGCGTCGGCACTAACAGATGCGGGAGTGGTCGCGGCGGGCCGCAGAAGCAGCACCCGCCTGCTGCCTGCCTGCCCTGGGCCTGGCCCTTGCGTACCGGTCCGGCGTGGCCCAAGGCAAGGCCCTTGGGCCACGCACGGACCGGGGGTTAAACAAAGCAAGGCTAGGCCCCGGCGGCCCCCGCTGAGCAGACTGCCGTCAACTTGGCCCGCTACGACCAAGGCTCGCCCAAGTTGACGGCAGTCAGCTCGGCAGCAACACTGAACGACGTGTAGGCCTTGGCCTACACGTTGTTCAGTGTTGACCTGGGCCCTGGGCCGTGGACAGTGGACCACATAGTTTGGGCCCGGGGAGGGGAGTCTAGTAAGTAACACTGAGCACTCCCAGTCCCCGGGCCCAGAGAGAAGAAAACACTGGGGTAGGGGTACTTACCACGGCGCCGCTGGTCTGTGCCACACACTCGAGTCCTGACTCCTAGGTCGGGCTGGAAAGAAAGAGAAAAACGGCAGGGTGTGAAGGCGGCGCAGGCGCACGCACACACCCTGCGCCATAGATACAGTAATGTCATTGGCTGTTTGCCAGCCAATGACATTACTGTATCCATGGCAGGGGAGGGAGGGAATAAGTGCAGTGCGCTGTTTGCGCACATTTCAATACTGGCGGGGCCACCCCTGAAGCGCCCCGCCAGGCTTATAATGAAAGGGGCTACGTAGAGTGCGTGGAGCTAGGAGCTCCACGCACTCTGCTATAGAAAAAAAATATACTAAATTGGGACGCGCCCCGGCACCAGGCCGACCTATACACTGTAGGTCGGCCTGGTGCCGGGGCGCACACTATTGTTTCCTTGCCACAGCGCCCCCGCGCTGTTGGCAAAGGAACTGCAGCAGTACTAAGCTAAAAGAGATTCAATCAGAGAAGTTCTCTGACTGAATCTCTTTTAGTTTCTCTCTTTTTTTGGGGGGGGCGGTGCCCGGCCGCCCTAGCATAGCAGCCGCCACTGGTGCTAATTACGCCACCGTAATTTATGGTGGCGTAATTAGCGCCTTCCCCACTCCCATTATGCCCTATGGGGCAAAAATGGGAATGGGGAAGTGTAAAATGGGAAATGGGGATTTACCACCCCACTCACCTTGGAATGGGGCGGTAAATCCGCCATCCACCATGGTGTAAACGTTGGAAAATTGGAGAAATAAAGTGTAGCCACTTTTTCTGCCCAGAGTAGTTTACAACATGGTGGTAAGGGTACGACCCAGGCGGTAACTTACCGCCTGGGTCGTAATGAGGCCCATTGAATGCACATTTAAGATGCTCAAGGAGGATCATTGAGACTGACACTGTTGGAGTGTTGAAGGAGGGTACTGGAGACTTAAGCTGCTAGTTTGCTTGAGGTTGATGCTGTTGGCGAATGCTGGAGACTTAAGTTGCATGAGGGTGGCACTGTGTAAACATGAAGGTGCAGGAGCAAGGCATTGGAGGTGTAAATATTTGGACAGCGGGAGTCAGTGCCAGACATTTAAAGCTGTTGACGGAGGGCCTTTAGTGACTCACAGTTGACAGTGGGGTGCCTGTCGTCAAAATTGTTGGGGAATATTCAAGCTCTGTGTGGCTGGCGGGAGTGGGTTGCTGTGCAATGGTTCAAAGTGCATTATTGGCAAGAAAACCCCTGTTCATATTGTCCAAGTGTAAAATCATGAAGTGGTACGGCCTTTAATTGTCTTCTGGTTGGACTTGTGTTGGTCAATTGCTGTTTCCAGTCTGTGGCCAGACACTTGGCAGGCACTGGAGGTCTACACTTAGGGGTTTAGGCCTCTTCGAGATGCTCTGTTTACAGTATAGCCTGAATGATGTACAATAGTCCAGGTTCTTGTGTTGGACATCTGCTACATTCACAGTCATTTGGTAATATGGGTTTATGCATACTAATATTAACGCTACATATGCAGGGTCGAACTGGGCATAACATTGTCTCAGGCACCAGTGAAAAAGTGGCCTACAGTTGCATATGGCAATTCATTTCTTTTGTGATAGACTGTTTGAAGGGAAGTGTTTTGATAAAATGTGCTGCAAATTGTGCATTTTAAAGAATATTTATACAGCAACACTGGTCAAAACTACTAGCCGCATGTGAAGTAACTTGACATAAACTAAGCCTCCTTCACCAATCAGGAACACCAGAAGGTGAGTAGTTTAGATGTAGGTTTTATTCTTTTAGTTAGTAAGTAGAGAAAGCACTGGGACATCCATCTGGTCCAGTATCTTAGGTCTAACTGCCATCAGTAGAACCTTCAATCAAACCTACACCAACATTCCACCTAGAGTCCCAGTGACATCCCCACACCAACATTCCACCTAGAATGTCAGTGACATCACCGCCCTTCACCACAACACTAATAGCCATAATCAATCCCACACAGATTATGACATATGTCCTTCTCTTCAACCAATACAACACACCTAGCAATAAACCATCCCACACAGATTATGACATATATGTCCCTCTCTAAACCAACCCAATACTAATAACCATAATCGGGCCCAGAACAGGTCATGACATATATCTCCCTCCCTTGGACTGACACATCACAACCCCGTGACATCACCCACCATGAGGGTGGATGAACACCACCAATAAATATTCCGCACTAAATGGCTCATAACATCTCCGGACAGCTCCCAGCTGAGCCCTTGTACCACCCACACTTCTAACCCATAATCTGTAAATTTTGACAACACACAGCTGGAACCCAAAAATAAAACTTATGACCAACATCATCTGGCTGCCCCTTAACCTAGAAACAGGCTCTGGCAGCCCCTTGAATGACCAGACAGCACCTAACTGCCCCTTGAATGACCAGACAGCACCTAACTGCCCTTACCCAAACATAGATAACATCTCATAGCCCTTATTACCGCCATAACAACACTAACTATTCCTAACCAGGCCCTATACAGCACCTAAATAAACCTTAAATCAACAACAGCACCTCACTGCCCAACCGACAACCAACAGCACCTGACTGTCCCTAAAACCAACCAAACAGCACCACACTGCCTGATGGACAGCACCTCACTGCCCCCTCTACTCCCAGGCAGAACCTCACTGCCCCTAAAACAACCCACAACACCTCGCTACCCCACCTACCAGCAAGTGAACATCATCTAAAAAACACCTCACTAACCCTACACACTAGACAACACCTGACTGCCCCTAAAACAACCAGACTACATCTGACGGTCCCAACAACACCAGACAGCTCCCAACTGCCCCTACAACAACCGGACAGCACCTCACTGCCCCACACTGTCCCCTTAGATAACCCAGACAAAACCAAACCACCCGCTACACAGCACCTCGCTGCCCCCAGAAAATAACTCGGATAACACATCACTGCCCACTAGACAGCACCTCACTGCCCCTAAAATAGCTAGACAGCACCTAACTGCGCTGCCCCCAGAAATAACTCGAATACACATCACTGCCCACTAGACAGCACCTCACTGCCAGACAGCCCCTGACTGCCCGCCAGAAAGCACCTCACTGCCCCTAAAATAACTAGACAGCACCTAACTGCGCTGCCCCCAGAAAATAACTCGGATAACACATCACTGCCCACTAGACAGCACCTCACTGCCCCCACAAATACTACCAGCAGCACCTCACTGCCCCTTAAAATCACCGACATCCTCCACACAGACATCATGCACTTATCCAAGTGACATGTCCCTACAGACAATAACAAACAAAAACTCCAGAGGACAACATCTAAATCCCTTGAAAATCATGACAGATAAAGTCATGACGCCAAAGTCCCTGCACCAATCCAAAATATACATGTAATGCAATTCCTTTCCCCTAACTGAATACCTGAACAGCACTATCCCCCAACTTACTTAGACAGCACCTCACTGCCCTATAGTCCTGACATGGACAACACCTAACTGCCCCAAAGGTCTTACTTATAACCCCAAAATCTTACCTATGACCTGACAGCACCTAACTGTCCTTTAACCCAAAACATAGGCAGCACCACACTGCCCCTTAAAATGATCAACCAGCTCCTCATTGCCCCTTGAAGCCACCAAACCGCACCTAACCGCCCCTTGAAATGACCCGACAGCACCTAACTGCCCCTTAACCAACACATAAAAGCACCTCAATACCCCTTAAGTACAGCATGTGGGCAGCACTAACTAGCCCTAACCGGACCCTAGACAGCACCTCACTGCCCTAACATCACCAACAGCACCTCGCTACACCACCTAACAACCAACAGCACCTTGCTGCCCCTACCACTGCCTCACCACACCACACCTCCTGACACAACAAACAGCCCCGCTATGCCCCCCAGCATGTAGACAGCACTAACCACCCCTCAACCAGATCCACGGCACACCTCACTGCCCTTAACTCAAAACATGAGCAACACTAAACTAGACACCACCAGACTGCACCTAACTACCCCTTAAAATGACCAGACAACCTCTAGCTACCCCTTGGACAGCACCTCACTGCCCCTAGGCCACTGCATGAAAGTAGCACCTCACTGCCCCATAAGATAACCAGACAGCATCTCACTACCCCTAAAATAACTAGACAGCACCTAACTGCCTCTTACACCTGGAAAAACAGATAGTAACCTCACTACGCCACCCCAAAAGCACTCCCTAAAATGAATATATGCAACTCCGCAAATCCCTAAAACAACCAAAACATCGGCACCTCCTAAACCTCTAAAACCCCAGGCAGCACCTCACTACCCCTTCACACCACCCGGCAGCATCTCACTGCCCCTTGACTAGACCGGGAGCATCTCACTGCCCCTTGAATAGACCTCAGTCAGCACGGAAGCATATTAATGCCCCCTTTAACCCAGGCAGCCTCTCACCACCCTTTTTAATTCCCAGGCATCACCTACCTCACTGCCCCTTCATGGTAACACCTCACTGCCCCTTAAACATTGGACAGCACCTCACTGCCCTTTAACCAAAAACCTAGACAGCACCCAAAATTATGACCAGGGGACATGCCCCTACAGACACACATATAACATCACCTGACAACACATAAAACCCTACAATAACAATCAACAACACCAAAGTCCCTGCGCCGACCCCAACATGTCCATGAAATGCAAAACACATAAATGCACAACCCCTATGGAGTGGCGCTAAAGTCCCCAGCGCCGACCGCAAGCGCCAACCCCAAAATGACCATGAAACGCAAAGCACAACAATACAAAACCCACAAGACGTGGCACAAAAGTCCCTTGCGCCAACCCCGCACCCACATGTCCCTGAAATGCAAGCACATAAAATAGCATAGCGCTGAAGTCCCTGCGCCATCCCCACGACCACACGTCCGCTTAGACCCATCCTGCTAGTGGAGCATCATTCCCAACATTATAATTGCCCACGGACCCCACCCATAGTCCGTTCTGCAACCCAGGGGAATGTCCTGAACATTAGGCCACCACATAAACACAACAACCATACATAACTGGCCTTAAACCACTAACATTTACCCAGGACCAACCCATGCATTTACTAACCCCGAGGCCACAACATATACACAACAGCATTATAACAACACCGGCCTCCCCCCAACACCTACCTCACATTAAACCACCAACGCCGTCCACCTTGAAAGATCCCACAAGTCAGGATCGAGCTCCCGCAACAATCTTGCAGGACCACCACACCTTTCACCACCACTTCGACGCCGGGACCCTCTCCTGGAGAACTTGCAACTAATGTCCTCCAACCATACCGCGTCCGCATGCTTTTCCTCAGAACCAAAAAACATCTTGTTCAAATTGACGCACACTCCTGGATAACGCCAAAAATCCTCTTCGCTGTCCCTCTGTGCCGACCAGTAGACTTCTCCATGACTACCATGTTCAGTCCTGGATCCTCCCGGTATAGCGCAACACCCGACACCGGCGTCCGCCTGACACTCTTGCAAAACGTTGCGTTCCATATAAACGTTTCGTTCCATATGAACGTCAGAAAGGCTTTCAAGTTGCGTTCCAATAAGACTTTGTGTTCCAGATGGGCCCGCTGGAACGCCCGTCCTCCGCCCACTGATGCCGGCCCACGCCCTGCCGACATCACCATAACGTCATCTAGTTTATGAGACTTCTGTCTAGTCTACAATACTAGTAGAAATGAGAAAAGTCCAGTAACACCGTGCCAACAATTTCAAATTCTGTTTGCTTCAGTTGCGTATGATTAATTGAGGAGTGGTTCAGCCTGACACATGTTTCAAGCAAAAACGTGCTCTTCATCCGAGGTTTGTGTGTGTATGTGATCTGTGCAAGTCACAATAAAGTCCAGTCAGATTCAACAAATAGTGGCTAAGTGTGGTTTTTTCCCAAAATGTGTTGATTTCCTTAATACTCAAGCGCTCTAGCTTGATAAATAGGGAACGTAGAGCTGTTGTTTCTTTGGTAATCCTCTTGAATGGATCTAATGTGGAGCCACGTGGGGCAAAAGGGCTTTAATATCATCATCTCTAGTTAATAGATATTCTGCAGTTTGGGCCATTGTGTTTATGGTAATAGCGATGCAGCTGCTGGGTTTCAAAACGAGAAATGTACAACAATCCTGGTGGCAATGAAGTCACTTGAGGCCTCGGATGATCTCTGAATAGTGTCTTTGCAAGCGCTGTGGACTCGAGTGACTTCATTGCCACCAGGATTGTTGTACAATACTAGTAGGCATGTCGGTGGGCCAGGCTCCATTTTTCACAGCTTTGTTGCATTGTCATATGTATTGAAAAGAACATTTCTCTTATGGAGTGAAATCCAACTCTATTTTTAACATGCCTTCCATGCAAGGTGTTATATTGTACCACTTTTGTAAAAGAATGTATAGGCTCTACCATGGAATAGGTCAGACTCCATTTTCCAAGATGAAATGATTCAAACGTAAGAAAGTGTTTTTTGAATTTTGAGGGAGTTTATGATTATGGTCAATTATCACAACAACATAATGTGCATGGTACAAAACGGGTTTGCGAGAACAACATAAAAATACAATGAGAATAAATGCATCAGACCATCAGCACTCCTTCACACAATCAGCCAGGATCAGTGAGGCCACATCCTTAACCATGGCGCCAACAATTTTGAACTCTCTGCCCGCCTCATTTGGCACACGCAAGGCTACATGGAATTCCAAAAAGCACTGAAGAATTGTCTCTTCCCCTAAATCGTGCCTAGAGACCCTGTGGCTTGACCCTTTGCAAAACCATGCCCCCGACCAACTATCCACGGCTAGGGAAAGGCCAAGAACCCACTAAAATGGACAGGTAAGAAGGCATGGGACAAGGAACCAGTGTCCCATTAGCATTTAGCCGTGCATGGCTCTGTACTTCATTCTAGAAGTTTGGCAATGTACTATGCTCTGTAGATCGGTGGTGTTTTGAGGAAGCTGAGCTCATGATGTGGAAGGGAAGTACAACCATTGCTGTGCCCCAGTGTTACCACACCACACACTCTTGTTGCCAACTACTTAAGACCTACTCGTATCTGACCTAACTGTGTAGACAGGAATATAAATGCGCTGCTAAACATTGAATTTGGGTGGGTCCAATTACACTGTTGATTATACGGGAGTTGCACTGTTGCAGCTCCTAAATCTAGGTGCATCTTCTCCACTGCTGTGCGTCTCGAGGCCAGGTGCTTTCACCCACTGATGTGTGTTGAGACTCTAAGTATATCTGTCCATTACATTCTCCCACTGCTGGGTATCTCAAAGAAGGTTGCATCCTCCCACTGGCTTGTGCCTCAAATCTGGGTTCATTTTCCATGGATGTGTGTTTAACTTGGGGTGCATCCTTCCACTGCTGTCTGCTATCTAACCTGGATACACCATCCCACTGCTGTGAGTTTCAGATCTATGCGCCTTCCCACTACTGCGTATCTCGAATCTTGTTGCATCCTCCAACTGCTGTGTGTCTCTTGGTGTTCGTACTTTGCCCAACTGTGCGAGTTGGCCTATTATGGCACTCACCTGATCATGCTAATTAGCCTATTACTGCATCTTCCTGGTCCGTGCCAGTTGGCCTAGAACTGCATACCGCCTGATTGAGTGGGTTGGCCTAATTTTCACATGATAGTCAGCCTAGAGCTGCACCTCGCCCGATCAAGTAAGGTAGCCAAATTACGCACCCCTGCATAACTGTGCCAGTCAGCCTAAACTGCATTTCACCTGAATGAATGAGGTGGCATGATATTGCATTTCTCCCGTTTGATGAAGTTAGCCTATAACTGCTTTTCGGATGTGTGAGTGGGTGGCAGAAAGAGCAGAGTGCATACTAGACCTAGAGGTTTCCTGACGCATCAGACACCTAGAAAGGGGAGCATAGTTAATCCTGTAGACACATCAATGTAATCAGGGAGAGGGAAGCCTCCTCCAATCCCACAGATACTCAAACATATCTCCCACTACCCTGACTGTCCAATCAGCACCTACAACACTAGAATGCAGGTATCCCCCATGATCAATCTGGTGTAGCGGCATACATAATTACATACCTCCGTGCACACCACAACAACCATGGATTGTGGGGGATAGAAAGCAGCTATCCCCCAAAATAAATGTTGGCTAGCTGCACACATAATCTCATATACCAGCGCCACCACCACTAGAATGCAGGTTCCCCCATGACAATTAGGCCTAGCTGCACACATACTACATGTAGCTCATGCCCCGCACACTACTTCCAGTATTAGAATGCAACTATCAACCACGAAAATGTGTTCTGCACACATACATAGTGCACACACGCACTATTTACTGCTCTGACTACCCCCACTGACCTGGACTCCATCCACACGGTCGTTATATCTACAGCCTGTTGAGACCATACCAATGGTGAAAGGTGCTATACAAATGCCCAACACTATAACTTAACATACCTATTGTCTAGCTAGAGCCTTCTTTCCGTGTCTCAATGTCAATCATGTGCGGTTGACTAGTCAATGAGTTGTTTGATAAATTATAACATAGATTTTGGGAGGTTTTCATCAATCCATGTTATCAATTCATCTACACACACCCAATTCTGTCCAACTGTTCATAATGTAAGCTGCACTACTGTTCACATGTGGCAGTACCTTGACTCTTCCTGACCTTTAACAACGAATTGATGTTTAGCCACATTACTCACCAAGAAAACCAAACAGTTGTTGTTTCTACTTGTCAAAGTCTCAATTCTCGATATCCTCTTCATCAAGATTAACCTTTAGACATTCCTCGAGTTTAAATTTAGCTGAATGATTTTGTGCTTTTGTAGGATCATTAAGTGCAGCAGAACACATTTGTTTGGGATTGTACTACTGTAGCACTTTTCCCCAATTTCTAGACAATCTTGTTGCTGACACTGAACACACAGAGTATGTATTTTGATGCTGCAGAGTTGGGTGAATCAGGATTAGTGACTCTCACAGCAAAGCAGAGTAGACAATATTCCAATGTATTCCACGGGACAGACTTCCGGTCACTAAATGCTACTATAATTATCATGATGGTATTGGTGGTGCCACATTTGTAATTGTAATTGGGTATTTATAACGTACCTAATACACTTAGGTTTCTAAGCGCAGACCCGGGGATCGAACCTTTGTTGCTCCAAGTCGTCTTGTATCCAAGGCGAGCATTTTGCCTTTGTGCTGTCCTCCCGGCTTATTGATTATAATGGTGGAGATCATTTTTCTCATGTTACTGCTGCTGCTAGTGCCATTGCTACCTCTGGCTGTCTGTGGTCCGACAGTGAACAGAGTGTGGGTGGGGCACCGCCATACGCACAATTGTTTTTTAAAACATGAAGGACGATTCATAATCGAAAATGGGGTGAAAACCCTCAAAGAGTGTCCTGCACAAGACACTCAATTAACAATCTGGGAAGAGACATAGGTATCAAGCCTGCAGTAAGGATTGCTCAACCTATAACCACCTTGGCACTAATTATTTAATCAGGTGGGTATAGGGTGTGCAATCCTCACCACAGGCATGTTGCCTAGGTCTCTTCCCTGACTTGGTTTTGATGCTAGTGGTGATCATCACAGTGTTTCGGTCACTTAAAAACCACACTTTGACCTGATGCACTTTGTGTAATCGTTTCTTTTTTTATTTATTATTAGAATTCATAGAGCGCACAACAGCCCGGGGGAATCGTGGCGCTGTTACAAGGCTGGTTACATATGGAGGCAATCTTCTCGCATTGATAGAAATATAATAACCGCAGCACGGAAGGTTGTCATTGCTCATGAGCAACGTTTTGATGGATTGCAAACTTTTACAAGGACTACAATGGTGACAATTTCTTTGATTTTAAGTATTTTCTGATGGGTCGGTCTTTTGCTACGCGTACCATATTTAGCGTGTCTCTATATACAATCCATCCCGTAATCACCGTTGTTTAGGTGCCCTTAATATTCTTTAAAATATCAATGCATATACATCTGTCTGCTCTCTACTCAATAGTGAAGATAATAGTAGAATTCCTTCCTGTTATTTAGTAATTAATTGCTTAATGCTTAAACTCTAATTCCACCTTGCCAGAACGTATTGTTTTTTTTTCTTTTCTCTTATCCTTATGCCTTTAAATTTAAATTGCAATGTGGCTCTTTCAACCTGTAAATAGAGCAATGGACATTTACATCAGCTGGTTGTGTATTGGTTGTCCAATTGCCTGATTCAAACCTTTCAATACTTCTCGCAAATTGATTTAATCATTATGCAATATAAAAGTGTTGAGTACATTTCCTTTTCTAACATCTTTGTATCGTCGTATTCATAGTCTTCCCACTAATTTATGACAAAACTACATCAACTAAATTGTACAAAAATATTGATCCTTATGAGTCTCAGCTCCTTCTCCTATTCCTGACTCTGGTACGTCATTTCACCAAAATGGCAGGGGTAGTGGAAGTAACATCACACGACCTTTGACCTCTGATTATGTCATTTGACCCCACCCAAAAGTGACATCAGGGGAGGGAAGCAATGGAACATGACCTTTCACTCCCTGACAAAATAGGAAGTGGCATCAGATAGCATTGTTCCTAAGTACACTACGAAAAATATGGTTACGATATCACTATAATGTGATATACATTTCATACAAGAAGGGATCACCATATGTATCGTTAATATCAGTGTGTATAGTCCCATATTACCAAATTACTATGAATGCAAGCAGAAGTCCAAAGCCAAATTATAATGATGTATTATTATATAGCACCTATGCTTAAGCGCTTTATTTATAACAAATATACATACAATATCACCCAACCCGTGTTGGTACTCATTTATCGACTTTAGAAGGATGAAAGGCTGAGTTGAGGTGTTTAAGAACAGACTAAATCAGTGGCTCAGCCCCTGAAGTTTGCCTGAAATAAACCTTTAATGAGGCTAGCAATTATTGTATAGAATTCCAGAAAGACAAATTATTTTCTATTCCTGTTCCTTCTTATGGAGGGTCACTGCTCAAATTGTTACACTTGTGGGAACCCCCTGTTTTTGTTAACAGGCCTGAACAAGAAAGCCAGCCACTCCAGAAACAAAGAGCCACATGGCGCTGGCTGATTTTTTTTTAGAGGTAGCAAGGTAGACCACAGAGGTAGCAAGGAACTGCGACCTCTGGCGACCCCCAAATGACGTCCCTGTCCTGACTTCCCATTTGCCTTTAATGATACAGAAATGAATGGCATCGTTCAATAGTATTCACAATTGTCTTTATCATCAATTAATCCATCAGAACTATATTTTCCAAATTATCATCTCCCTATATACACCCTTTTATTCCTTTTTTGTGAGCTACATCAAGAACTCGGAGGATAGCTCAAGGGCAACGTGCTCTTCTTGGAAACAAGGCAATGCTGATCAATCCTGTATCTAGATGCTATTTTTAATTTGACTTTCGAATGGCAGTGACATGTTTTGCTTTATCTTTCCATAATGTAAGTTTAATACCTACAATATGATACAAATTAAAGTATATTAAAAAATATAGACTACATCTTCATTCTCGCAATGAAATAATCCTGAAAGCCCATATTTCCTTACTGAGGTTTACTTTATGAAACACATGTACATTTCTCTTACTGTATTTGCACATTGCACACTTGTTACACGTATTACAACCTGCACATAGGTTGGCAGACCTGTTTTTTATGAGTTCTATTTTTTTTAAATTACTGTCATATAATATATGTTTGAAATTGTTTTCTCATCTGTTATTTATTTCAGATAATTGGTTCAGGCAATCTGAAAATTGTAATTTTTCTTCTCCATTGATCACGGTTGCTGAACATCATTCTGATTCTATGCTCTTTGCTCAAATTTTAGCTTAATTTCATTCTTTTATAAATCCTTTATCTTGAAAGCTGTTTCATCCCACTCCATTTCTCTGTATTATGTGGCTTTGATTTTGGGATGGGAGCTTATTGCCAAATTTGTTAGTCTACCAATTTTGTTAGTCTATTTCTGAAATAATGTACTTGTTAGTCTAGTTTTCCTGACTTTCAATTTCAAATTTAGGAATGAATGTCATGTCTGGCTGCTTTTAGATTTTAACTTTGTATCTGATTAATTCTTGTTGATCATTTTAACATATTCCTTCACATCAGAAATCCTGCCAAGCCATATCAACAAAAGATCATTGATGTATCCAAATCATACTAGTTCATGATGACATGGATGTTCATATCCATCAGCCCAGCTGACTGGTTTCTCCGTCCACACAAGGTATAGGTTTGGATTTAATTGTGCAAAATGGATACAAGTTTCAATACTTAACAGTTGTGTTCGCCCTAGTGAATCATGAAATTCTAGTCAAATGATTGTCACAATCTGCATACCTTTCTCCTCTAGCAGCAAATTGGGTGAAGTCTTTCTTAGCCAACAGAGCTGCTCGGGTATTCAATGGCACTGCATCTGCAGATGTGTTCAAACTACCATACGGTGTACCTCACGGGTCATGCCTTTACCCTACCCTGCACAACATTGTTACCATGCCCCATTTGGGCTTTTGGATAAAAGAGGAATATTGTACACCAACTACGCTGATGACACACAAGGGCTGATTCATGGAATTATTTGTGCCGAAAAAAGGGGATTTGTGCGCCATTCTGCCCGCAAATCCCTGTTTAACAAATGGGGTTTTGCGGGCAGAATGGTGCACAAATCCCTGTTTTCGGTGCAAATAATTCCATGAATCTGCTTATCAGTGTCTCATTCCGATTTCAGGGGACTTTGAAAGGGACACTACAGTGATCAATAAAGTATAATCCCTTGTTCGACGATTAATGACCAACGGGATAGTGCTTAGTGACACACAAACTGTGATGATGCTAGCTGGCACACCGAATAGGCTTGCAAAAGTAAGCCATGAATATAACAACTTTATTGTAGCTGGGTGCACTATTGTGACGCAAAGAAAAGCTAAAACCGTGGGTGTTGTTCTTGACTCCGAGATAACAATGAATGCGCAGGTTAATAATATTGTCTCTGCTGCTAGTTACCATCTTAAACTCCTGAGGCATCTGCGTCCTTTTCTGACCAAAAATAGCTGTATAGTGGTGGCCAGAGCCATAATTGGTGCCAAGTTAGACTACTGCAATAACGTGCTAGTCAGGCTAAACAAGGGAGAAATTGGGAAATTACAGGTTTTTCAAAATTTCGCAGTGTGCATAATTGATGGGCTGGGTAGAAGAGAACATGTCTAGAAAGTCAGATGGGGGTTACACTGGTCACCGGCGGAAGCTTGCATCTTTTTCTGAATCCTGACAGTGACACACAAGTGGCTGTTTGGCAGTAGCCCTAACTATCTCTTTAACAGCATCTCCTGGCTACCAATTCACAGGATGCTCCAATCACATCTACTTGCTGACGGTGCCGCAAGCTAAATTCTCAGCTGTGAGTCAGTGTGCTTTCTTTAGTGCTGCACGGAAGCTGTGGAATACCTGTCCACCAGATCTTAAGCGTTGCAGCTCTATTCAGTATTTATATGTACTCTGGAGACCATTCTATTTACAAAATGCTTTACTGTTGCTTTCCGTGTTTTGACTTCTGAAAATTTGGCGAACAGTAATGATGAATCAGGGATTCATGTTTTATGTTGTATGTTGTTGTGAGCGCTCGGATGCCTCCGGGCTTGCTTGTTGTTTTGCTATATAAATGAATACTATATAAATAAATAAAATACAAAATAAAATAAAGATCATTCACTTTACACAAGAGGAAGCCATTATGCGTCAGAATCAATCATTTCATCAATATCAATAGTTTATAGTGATTCAAATTTCGATGTTGATCTCTCATCCAAAAACAGTTATTTTCACTTCTTATATTTTCATGATTAAAAGCTAAGCGACTTCAATGGTAATTAGCATGCACTTGTATTCGTAAGGAATATCTTACGTCCTTTGGATCCCTTACATATGATATTATCTCTGGCATAAACAATGAGAAAAATATATTAAAATAAATGTACATGCTCGCAATAAATGAGGGTTTTCTGCATATTTTCAGCTTTTCAGGATGTTTTGTAAGAGAATTGGGGAACTTTCAGTCTGCTTCCTCTCTAGAAAATAATCTCTCTTTTTGCCAAACGTACATTTCGATATCCCACATATCTTTGATACACTTTTGTGGGATTTTGATGTGATGCTCTGTAATGGTTCTGGTCATGAAATGGTCTCTTTGATTCTGCTGTATTATCTGTATTATCTCCCATGAAAAGAGAGAAATGGTGTACGTGTTAAGGCCTCCCTGCAAGTTTATCTATATTTATTAAAGTGAAAATGTGTGGGTTTGTTTGTGGCATGGCAAAGCGTTGCTCCTTATACAATTCCACACCGTTTTAACAATCTCCACCAAATGTTATATAGTTACCTGCCAGGTCCCTCTGGATATTACTGGCTACATGACATGTGGATACTCCAACCCTTTCCCCGGATTTTGGCAAAAGTCAAAATGTGATTGTGACTTTGTGGCTTGGCGAATCGTTGTTCCTTATACAATTCCACATTGTTTCCCCAATCTGCACCAAATTTTGCATAGTTACCTGTTAGGACCCTCTGGAAATTACTGACTACATAACATTTGGACACCAAACTCCTAGCCCTAGCACCTTCACACATGAGATGGTTGCATGAAATTGGCAAAACATCAATGTGGTCATAGAAGGAACAGCCTTCAACCCCAGAATGCAGTTTCTTTGATATTTCCACTGCAATGCACCACAATTAACTGCACCACGCAAGGGGGAGGCAACAGGTGGGGAGAGAGCACAGTAGGTGCAGTATGCAGCAGCACACCATCTCTCGCCTCCCCCCAACGTTTGCTGCGGGGTGTGTCAGCGAGCCACACATGCCCATTCTGAGGGCAGTTACTTCAGAGTGCAAAGCACATCAAGCAATAAGCGAAATGATTCATCGAACTACAGGATCAGTGATTTTCAACAATCGATGAGAGTGTTGTCATGTCTGTCCACAGAACCCGTTCGGAGAATGGATACTGTTTGCTTGTATTATGTATAAACCAATGGAATAACAGAAGCATTAAGGAAGGAATAGAGACAGAAAGAGCCTAAATAGTGAGCGATCCTGGAATTTAAGGGAATGAAAAGGCAAACCTGGGAGCAAAGGTAGGAATGGAAAGAAAGACAAATGATATTAACTTAGCACTAACTGAAAGTGAAACAAAGCCCATTATTAGAAAGAAGGTGCTTATGATATGGCATGAGCTTTTGGATAAAGAAACTAAGGTAGGTGTTATTTCAGACTAAAACCGTTTGTATCAGACGAAGTTGAATGGAATGATACACTAACTAGGAAACAGGAAGTAACCTTGAATAGACTATAAACATTTCATACAGGGCTCAACAACACATTGAAAAAAAGTGGTTGCCATGAGGATGGGAAATGTACATATTGAAGGAGAGATGGGACAGTAAGAAAAATTGTCTCATGTACCCTTGACCTGTACAGGGCCAAAGAGGTGCACTGATACATGCATTGATGAAACTAGGTATAAAAGTGATGAATGAGATAGCTGTCTTGAAGAAAGAGGAAAAAGTAACAAAAGAAGAAAAACACAGATAAGACACTTTTGAAATATATCTGGGGTACAAGCTAAGAAAGCTGTATTTAAATACATGTCTAGAAGAAGATTGTGAAGTCTCCTCATCTCTATAGGTCTATCCTGATTCACAAATCGAACAACATCAGTTATTGGGGCACATTTCCAAAAGTGCCCTCTTTCACTTAGATGCTGTGTTGTGTATAAAGAATTTCAGGGCCAATTGGAACCCCTGTGACTCTAAGACCGATCCCACATTCCCTAACAACCCCACTCCAAAGTCCCAAAAGAAAGGTTGCCAGCTGGTACGCTGCCGGTACAGGACACATAGCTGTGACGCATCAATCTTTGGACTTCAAACCAGAGGCAATATGCATGGCATGATATGAGTGATCCAGAGTGATGGCTCAATTTAACAACTTCCCAAAAAGACGCAGGTGACAATAGGGTAAACAAGGTTCTCCTGGATGATAAAGACCCCACCTCCTCCATCATGCCCCCACACACACACAAGTGGAGGGTCTGAGAAAAGAACAGTTAAAATATAATGGCGGGTCTGAACTTTGATGCTAGTCATTTTAAAAATTATGTGTGTGTTAACTGTCTAGTCGTAGCAGGGGAGGCCCTTTTATGAGTCCCATGAATGAGCCATTCAAAGTAGATAAGTTTGGTCCTTGCTGTACTCCACAGGCTATGTTATTTGAGTTTTATTTGAGTTTGATCTGTGATGGGCTGTGTCTTGTAGCAACTTTGCTTCATTGTGTTGCTGGCTTGGGTCTGTGGTCACCCGGTAACGGGTCTGAGTTATCTCAGAGTTGTGCTGTTCTCTCATCCTTCTATGAGGCAGTAAGAATCTGGCCAGCATCATGAGGGACAGGTATGGGGTTATTTTAAGTGGTTCTCTACGCAAGCAAACTGGCACTATAAGGAATGATAGGGACTGGGGCCTTCCAAACAACCACCTTCCCCCTCTGAGGAAAGACTGGCTCTGGCTTCCACTTCAGCAGGCTTCCCACCCCAGGCTCAGAGGGACCCGGACACTCTTGACAAGGCCAGCCTACTAGCCCTTTTACATTGATCAAATTAGGAACATTGAAGTGGGATATTGTAAGATTGCATGTCAGACCAGCAAATACTGTCACATGTCAGACATGCCTGGGTCTGCTTTTCATCAGTCAGAGATCGACAGATTGGATAAAAGTGCAAATCTGAATACTATTTTGGCATGTCCAGGATGTTTTTGACCTCCATGTGATAGCTTATTTTGTAAATCAGTCAGTAGTTTGTGGGTTTCTATCAGTTTTCCTTTAGTATTTTTGAGGAGGGGTTTAACATAGGGTCTGTGCCCAAGCCATTCCAGATGAACTCTGTGTGAACACTGCAAACATTTCTATGTCTCATCAGGACACCCATGCTGTGCAAACCCCTCAGGTAAATGCTGCAGGTTTACCCAATGCTGTTGTTTTCCACAATGTGAATGCCCCCACTGCGCCAAATGTAGATGCTGCCTGCAATGTGAATGCCCCCACTGCACCAAATGTAGATGTTACCTGCAATGTGAATGCCCCCACTGCACCAAATGTAGATGCTGCCTGCAATGTGAATGCCCCCACTGCGCCAAATGTAGATGCTGCCTGCAATGTGAATGCCCCCACTGCGCCAAATGTAGATGTTACCTGCAATGTGAATTCCCCCACTGCGCCAAATGTAGATGTTACCTGCAATGTGAATGCCCCCACTGCACCCAATATGACCACTGGCTGCAATGCTCATGAGCCCCACCAAATAACCCTTGTACCAGATGCCATCAATGCTCTCACCACTCCCTGCCATCTATGCTCACCAGCCACCATAGATATGCCTAATGCCACCTCAGAATCCAAAGCTGACCTCCAAAGATGCAACCACCTCTACCACCAACAAGGTTAGTGCAAATCCACATATTAGTTGTGCCTTGGTCAATGCCCGCTCCATTAATGACCTAATCATCACCCATGATCTTGACATCCTATTCATTACCGAATCGTGACTGCACGAAGCCTCAGGTCCGGCGCTATCACTAGCATTACCCGCTAAATATTCCATTATCAGACAAGACCGACTAACCCAGGGTGTAGGAGTAGCATTGATAGCATAAGAGTCACTATCCATCAGAAAGACAGATAAGGTCATAGACAATAACAGTGATTACCTCCATGCTAAAATCAACATATCCCACAACTGCACCATCTCAGTGCACCTGGTCTGCCGCCCACCAGGACCAGCAGGTGACTTCCAAGCAGCCCTTACTCACCTCCTACCTGACAACCTAAAGAAATCTTCTAAGGCCATATTACTAGGAGACCTAAACCTAGGCCTTAACGATGATAATGACCCTGCAGCCAAAGCACTCAATTCCAAACTTCATACCATAGGATTCAGCAACACCATTACTGGTCCTACTCACAACCAGGGTAGGCCGCTTGACTGGATCGCCCAACATAACTGCCCACTCACAATCACAGCCAACTCACCGACCCCTTGGTCAGACCACCACATTATACACTTTGACATCCCTACTGCCAGAAATAAACACATCCCACGCATCATCGCCAGAAGCTCTAAGCAACTCATCAAAGAAAATCTCATGCCCCACCTATCAGGACCCACCTTCACACCCCCGTTCTCAACTGATCCAGAAATCCTGGCTCTCTCCTATAACAAAGCTATCAAGGCAGCAGTTGAAGATATCGCACCACTGAAACCTCGTAAAGCCAAACCTACACGACACACCAATGCTTGGTTTACCACTGACCTCCTGGCAATATGAACCAAGAAACGTGCAGCAGTAACACTCCACCCAAACTGACAAAGCTAAACTTGACTTCAAAGGTATTGCCAAAGAATACAAACAAGCCATCATTAGAGCTAAAGTCACCTCCTTTGAATCCAGAATCCAAGAAGCACAATCCCACACCAAAGAGATTTTCTCGATCTTTAGGGACCTAGAGACCCCCACTCCCGTACCACAAAACTTTAACAAAGACAAAACCTGGTGTGAAGGAATCCAATCAGCCATGCTTACTAAAATAAACACACTCAAAACCAAAATGTAATCATCCAGACAATCATTAAAGACCGCTCCACCCCCGCCACTTGCACAACCATCACCCAGGGACCCCTGCACTCCCTTCTTTGAAGAAAAGGACTTGATTAATATCATGAAATCCATCAAGCCATCCAAGTGCAAAGGAGACACATGCCCTGCCAGTATCATAAAAGAATGCACCAGCACACTTGCACCCTTCCTAACATCTTTTGTCAATGCTTAATTTGCCACTGGCAAAGTTCCTTCCTGCCTCAAAGAGGCATGGGTACGCCCACTCTTAATAAAAAACAACTCTAGACCCATCATCTCCCAACAATTATAGGCCCATCACCACGGTGCCCTTTCTGCTCAAAATACTGGACAAAGCTGCATACCTCCAGGTGCAAAAATGTATTGAAGATAACAAACTCCTGGGGGCACGCCAATCAGGCTTTTGCCCAGGACATGGGACAGAAACCACGCTATTGGACCCACAAAACCAGATGGATGAGGCTAGGGATGCCAGCAAACCGGCCCTCCCCCTCCTCCTACATCACTCTGCAGCATTTGGCCTTGTTGACCACAAGTCCTATGCCACCACCTAACCAACACAGCCAAATTATCACCAGAAGCCACTGCATGGATATCATCCTTCCTGCAAGGAAGAACCATCCAGGTCTTCTCAGACTCTGCCTCGGCCTCTCCCACCATCATCCTGTGCGGTGTACCACGAGGGTCCTGCATCTCTCCCACCCTCTATAACATGTTCACGCGCCGCCTCTTCCTCATTCTAGACCAACTGGGTATCTCGTATATTAATTACGCCGACGATACCCAGATCCTCCTTACCCTAACAGGAGATTATGACACCGACTCCATGACCTTAAATGACATTTATAACACAATCCAAGCCTGGATGGCTGTAAACAGACTTTGCCTGAACTCAGACAAAACTGAGCTACTACTAGTTGGCACCTGTGAAACACTCAGGAACCTAGACATAAGTTCAGTCATTTCAGCATCGAGAACATCAGAATCCCAGTTGCCAGCGCAGTAAAAACGCTAGGAGTCTACCTTGACTCTAAACTATCAATGACCAGACATGTCAGTGCTATTGCTTCTACAGCAGCCTACCACGCTAAACTCATGACAGCAGCCAGACCATTCCTATCTAAAGAAAACTCCATTGCCATTGCCCGAGCCGCCACTGGATCAAGACTAGATTACTGTAATATCCTCTTCCTAGGAACCTCCTCAAATAACCTGGCTAAACTACAGGTCATTCAAAATAATGCTCTACGAGCAGCCCTAGGCATCCCAAAAAGACAGCACATCACACACGATAGTAAAGAAGCACACTGGCTTCCTATCAAAGAGAGAGTCATTTTCAAAGCCCTTGCACTGATACACAAATGTATTTACCATACCGCTCCCACCTACCTCTCTGAAAAAGTTCACCCTATCCTCTGCGCCCTGCTACCTCCGGGTCTGGTGCGCATTAAAAATTCAATAAACAAACAAACAAACCAGACCTACCAGAACACCTTATGGGAACATGCTCACAGTGCCCAAATTTAAGAGAGCTCGAGCTGGTGACACCAGTATCCCCTACCTAGCAGCTATGCAATGGAACGCACTGCCACCCGCACTCCGAGGTGAAAGCTAACACATAGCCTTTAGAAAAGCTGCCAAAACACTACTCTTCACATAACCACGCCACACCTCAGCTACCCAACCGACACCTGCCTGAATGCATTATTTAATGTACTGTCTCACCTAAATGCATAAAGTATTGTACTGCTCCATGTACTGTATTGTAACTAAGTGTAACAACAAGTAACAGCGCTGCAATGCCCTGGGACTGCCTGTGCGCTATACAAGTGTAAAATAAATAAAAAAAATAAATAAATAGGCCATCTTGAAATGTCATGTCTGGTTCGTATTACCAGTGAAATGGTCATGAGATCATGATACCAAAATGTGGAAAATTTTAGAAATTCTGTGTGACTCAAAAATAAGCATTTAACAAAATGGTAAACAATGTCCCCTTGTTAGATGAAAGGCCCACTACAATGCCTCTATCCTACCGGGCAGTGGCACTCCCCTCAATCAGAAGACAACTGCATAGCTTTAGTGGTCATGTGAGTGGTATTGTGAGTGTTTGTGAGTGTTTCCCTGTCTTGAACACTGCCTTTAATACTCCTGCGGTCTTACCACCATTGCTTTTGCGAAAGGAGAAGGCTCTGCTTTATGAACACAAGTGCCAGTGTATGCAGAGTGTATTGTGAGTGTTTGCGAGTGTATTCGCGAGTGATCTTGAGGTTGGCTTCCTGTGCGCCTCCCTCGCTCTCTCCAGCAGACCATGCCAGAACACCTGAGACTGTGGCAGTAAGCACACTGCCCACTGTTAACATTGTTGGACACTGCGCGCCCACCTGGGGATTTTCTAGAAGTTTGGGTTGCTACATTTTCTTTTTTATGGGCAGTGTTGGGTACTGTGAGATCAACCTGTGAATAAGAAATAAATACTTTGGGTAAAGGCAATGATCCTTAGCAAATAGCACACGCGGTCAGCAAACCATATCTTGAGGAAAAATGTTCTTTGTCAGAAAGCCCCTGCAAAAGTGGCCCCTCGTTCAAGGACACTACAACCCACACGCTCCCCCCATAGGCCCATAACAAAAGCTACTGGGGGCAGTTCAATTAAGTATTTTTTCAAGCGGAACCCCCAAACAGACGAGTATCCTGGTTCAGTGTGACGTGCACCCACAAGACCAGGAATCTGTGAAAATTGATGCAGCAAATATCACGTATCCCACGCTAGCGTCAATAGACAATAACAACTCCCTGTTGGCTCTCTGCTATTCCCTAGCCGATACGCTGGAGACAGAAAAAAAAACTGTCCTGATGTACAAACAGGGGACAGGAGCGAAATGGTAGAAGTTGACAGTACAGATATTTTTGAAGTAGAAAATTACCCACCTCTGGGAACTTATAACACACAGAGGCTATCTGCATCCCTCAACTTGTGTACACTGAGCAAGGACATGAGATCCCTAAACACTGGCCCCAATATGATTCTCTCGCAAAATGAAATGCAAGCGCAACTCTCTGCCCTTCAGTGTGCCATGAAAGTACTCCTGCGGCTCAGCAGGAAAATCTTTGAAGAGGTGCAAAAGATATCTATACAGAAACCAGAGCAAGGTGACAGCAGTGTAGACTTAAAAAACCTAACTGAAGCTGCTAACCAGCAGACTGCCAATGAAGATCAGCTGTGTGGCAATGCTGCCCCTTTCCTTAATACCAGCAGAGAGGAAAGTGGGGAAATTGAGGTAAAAGAGGATGAAGCAAATAGTGAGACATCTACCATTTTACTCACAAGGAAGCAATGCAGACTTCAGAAGTGGAACACCCACTGGGTAAACATGCGCTTGAAATCTCAGGTGGGCCAGTTGAGCAGAAAACGACAAGGCAATGCTGAGTCAAACGCAATTACGCAGAAAAGCCCAAAGAGAAGCAAAAGGAGAAATACAAACACTATGCAACCTGGTGTCTTGACAAGTTGGCTCATAAACTATCACAGTCAGAACATGGCAGTTGACACTGCAACTGTTAATGAAGTCCTGGAGGCAACAGAAATCGAGGAAACACGTTCACTATTGGGATAAGTGAAGAGGGGAAGTTAGCTGGCTAGGTAGTGGTACCTGGTGTTAATAATACTCTGCCCCTGACATTATTGGATGCCCAAATATTCAGGATAAACCGAGCTCCTCTAGCCTTCACTGGAAATCGCACAAATAGATCTGATTTGTTGAAAGTATGCAGTAGTATCTTGGCGATCAGAGTTATACAGGCCGATTCATGGAATTAATGTGCGCCGAAAATTCTGGTGCAGAGGTGCCAAAACGTGTGATTTGCAGTAAAAGTGCGAAGATCGCAGGGAAACAGCGCACATCGATTCATGGAAGTCCGTGCGCGAGAAAAATATTGGATGTGCACTGAAAAAGGTCATCCAACGGCGTGCGCCATGGCCGCTGCGAAATCACACATAGCGCGGCGCACATCACAAAAGTAGACGGAACACGGGGTGTAACACTCGGAATGGGGAACAACGCGTGAAAATATGGGCGTCACAGGGGAAGTACAGGAGGCAAGTGCGCGGAATGCCCACACACTCGCTTACAACTCGTATTCATGGAATCGAATAGGGCAAACCAGCGCACGGTGAAAGACGTGCACAGGGCCAAACAAGTACGCCACAAGAAAGCAGGCGGTAGCGTCCCAGCGCCTGAAATAAATGTGCGCCAAAATGTGCGCTAACAAAAAGCACCCATATACAGCTATGATGAATGGTCCATACAGTGGCCCTCTAGGACAAATGAGGTGCAAAAGGGTACCGACAAACACGGAAACCCGCTGTGTGAAAAATAGCGTGTGCGTGTATTACGGGGTTCGCAGGAAGTTCCACACGCGATTGGCCTGGGCACATGTATTCAGGGGTGCGCGTGAAGTTCCACACGCAATTTCAGCAGAGTACGTGTACTCCGGGTGCGCGGCAAATTCCACACGCGAATCCAGCAGCCTACGTGTATTTCGGGGGTGCCGAGGAGTCCCACACGTGAATTGGCCGTGTGGGTCCTCCCAGCTGTTCCCTCTACACCCTCCACGGCCCCTGGAGGTGGCTCACACCACAGGGGACTACCCTGCACCCCTGCACATGTCCCGCAGGCAGCCCATCCACCATGGCCATGCCCCGCAGCCAACACACATGTCACCTTGCACTACTGCCCACCAACACATGTCTCCCAGCACCCCCACCCCCCAGCATCCAGGGGCACCCTCCACCAGGCCCCCACTCCTGTCCCCCTGCACCCCCACCCCCCTGCATCCAGGGGCACCCTCCACCAGGCCCCCACTCCTGTCCCCCTGCACCGCCATCCCCCTGCATCCAGGGGCACCCTCCACCAGGCTCCCACTCCTGTCACCGAGCACCCCCACCCCCCAGCCATGCAATTTGCCTGGGTACGTGTATTCCAGGGGTGCGCGGGTAGTCTCACATGCGATACCATCAGGGTACGTGTATTATTGGTCCACGTGAACTTCCACATGCGATACCAGCAGGGTACGTGTGTTACGGCGTTTGAGGGAAGTTGCACACGCGATTGCCCTGGGTCCGTGTATTTCGGGGTGCGCGGGAAGTTTCACACGCGAATTAGCAGGGTACCTGTATTTTGGTGTGCGCGGGAAGTTCCACATGCGAATTAGAAGGGTATGTGTATTTCGGTGTGCGTGTGAAATTCCACACGCAATTTCAGCAGGGTACGTGTACTCCGGGTGCGCAGCAAATTCCACATGCGAATCCAGCAGCCTACGTGTATTTCGGGGGTGCCGGGGAGTCCCACACGTGAATTGGCCATGTGGGTCCTCCCAGCTGTTCCCTCTACACCCTCCACGGCCCCTTCCGGCGGCCCACACCACAGGGGACTACCCTGCACCCCTGTACATGACCTGCAGGCAGCCCATCCACCATGGCCATGCCCCCCAGCCAACCCACATGTCACCTTTCACTACTGCCCACCAACGCATGTCTCCCAGCACCCCCACCCCCCAGCATCCAGGGGCACCCTCCACCAGGCCCCCACTCGTGTCACCCTGCACCCCCACCCCCCAGCACTGTGGTGCACCCTCCACCAGGCCCCCACTTATGTCCAACTCATGTCTCCCTGCACCCCCACCCCCCAGCAGTGCAGGGCACCCTCCACCAGGCCCCACTCATGTCTACCTCATGTCCCCCTGCACCCCCACCTCCCAGCAGTGCAGGGCACCCTCCACCAGGCCCCCACTCCTGTCTCCCTGCACCCCACCCCCCACCAGTCAGGGTCACCTGCCAGCAGGCCCCCACTCCTGTCTCCCTGCACCCCCACCCCACAGCAGTGCAGGGCACCCTCCACCAGGCCCCACTCATGTCCAACTCATGTCCCTCTGCACCCCCACCCCCCAGCAGTGCAGGGCACCCTCAACCAGGCCCCCACTCCTGTCACCCTGCACCCCCACCCCACACACGTCAGGGGCACCTGCCAGCAGGCCCCCACTCCTGTCTCCCTGCACCCCCAGCCCCCACCAGTCAGGGGCACCTGCCAGCAGGCCCCCACTCCTGTCTCCCAGCACCCCCACCTCCCAGCCATGCGATTTGCCTGGGTACGTGTATTCCAGGGGTGCGCGGGTAGTCTCACACGCGATACCATCAGGGTACATGTATTATGGGTCCACGTGAACTTCCACACGCGATACCAGCAGGCTACGTGTATTACGGGGTTCGTGGGAAGTTACACACGCGATTGCCCTGGGTATGTGTATTTCGGGGTGCGCGTGAAGTTTCACACGCGAATTTGCAGGGTACGTGTATTTCAGTGTGCGCGTGAGGTTCCACACGCGACTGGGCCTGTGAGAGTGGGGTACGTGTATTCCAGGGGTGGGCGGGAATATTTACTCGCGACTGGGCCTGGGAGAGCGTGTTACATGTATTCCTGGGGTGGGCGGGAAGATTTACACGGTCGCCTACAATGCGCCAAACAATAAATGGTCCAATCCTGAAACACGTATGCCAGCATGAAGCAGGCGCACGTCCCGCGCAGCATAAAAGAGTGCACAAACAACAAACAAGCTCAGACGCCAGGATGAACATACCGTTCCGAGCAGCAGTGGCCGTGGGATACCGCAGGAGGAGGAGAAGGATAGTCAGGGCCAGAATCTTCACACCCAGAACCAGCCTATTTGGTATGCCTGATGACAGGTGTATGGGAGGTACAGGTTTCCACCACACATAATACTCGACCTGGTCAGTGAGTGGGAGGATGACCTCACATCACCCACCCTGTGCTCCCAAGCACTCAGCCCCCTGGAGAAGGTCCTCAATGTACTGCACTTCTTGGCTACCGGATAATTTCAGTGGACAAGTGCCATAGTGGGGGGGGTGTCACAGGCCACGCAGTCACGGTGCCTACACCAGGTGTTGGCCATCATCACTGCACGCCCATCAGTCCGCAGGCACATATACCTGCCCAGAACACCTGCAGAAAGGCCGGCTGCCAGCCAGGATTTCTACAGGGTGGCACAATTCCCCAAAGTGCTAGGTGCCATTGATTGCACCCATGTGGCTCTACGTCCCCCCAGGGCATCTGAGCACATCTATAGAAACCGCAAGCACTGGCTTTCCATCAACCTCCAGGTAGTATGTGATGCCAAGGGAATCATCACCTCAGTATATGCCAACTATCCAGGGTCCACCCACGACAGCTTCATTTACAGGATGTCAACCCAAAACCGGGACATGGAAGCTGGGCGGCATGGCGATGCATGGCTGCTTGGTGAGTAGAAATGCCACAGCACACGCATGCATGATAGATACAGAGTAATGCCAATACCCCACTAATGATCCCCATCACCACTTTCCCAGGGGACAGTGCCTACCCTCTGAGCACACACATGATGACGCCAATTCGGAACCCCATCACGCCTCCCGAGGTAAGATACAACACAGCCCATATTGCAACACGGGGCATAGTGGCGCGCACATTCGGAGTGCTCTAGTCACGCTTTCGCTCCCTTGACCATTCTGGTGGGCAGCTGTTATGCGCTCCCCCAGTAGTGTGCAGGATCATAGTGGCAGCATGTGTCCTGCACAATGTTGCAACACGCCGGGGCCTGGCTGTGGACATGGTGGTGCCCCCGCATCCCCAACCACATGCACGCCCGCTGCGCATGGGAGGGGAAAGGGCACGGGGTGAGGCAGCCCGTATGCAGCTGGTGGCTGATTACTTCACATAGAAAGCACACCCCTGTGGAGTGCACACAGCCCTGGTACATACCATCTGACAATCAATGATGACTCAATCTGACAATTCTGATGAATCAAGGGACAGTCAACTGTCAGAACCATAGCAGCCTGAGATTCTTCACCTGGAAGTGTCACAATGTGTGCACCCCTACCTACACAAACACCACCAATGCAGTGTCATCAAAAGACACACTTCCATGCAGCAAAAATGAATACCCACTTGCAAAATACAACATGAGAACAGTGCCATGTCACCCAACCCCTCCCCGGCACGGCCACACAACACACCATGGCATGTCATGCAATGTGAGAGCTAACAAATTAATCCCCACAACATGCCCCAAGTGTCACCAACTACAGTGTCCCTAATGGAAACTGGCCACAAATGAAATGCTCACAGTAATGCAGGACCAACAACACACATTACCAAATACTTACTAATAATACCAATCACCTACACAACCTCCAACCTACCATAAACATGACAGTACGGACTTAAAAAATTGGTAGCCTCACTACCTGATAATGCCAGCACTTCGAACACTTCCAACTATACAGTGTTAGCGCCACGCAAGAGTGTAGGTGCACTGCTTACAACATGGACTCCAGTTCCAAAGTAGACCGCCTTGTGAAGACATGAGAAATGGACCTGCAAATTAGGAGGATGAGATGGATGCAGAGGCACATATCAATACACCATGCAGTGTACAATACAACCACAATATGCACTAGGAATGTATACACAGTATTGACTACAGACTGCCCACACATCATATGGGAGTCCAACGTCACCATGTAAGTCAATGTCACTTGGGCACACCCTTTGCAAGCCCATGGAAACGGGAAGCAGGAGGGGTGTGTGTCACACAAACCCAAGCATCTGACCCAAATTCAGGACAAGCCTGCATGTGCCCAGCCACAATACAGCGTATGCCCATGGGAGCCACACAAGGCAACACACTGTTAAAAAAATCAAGATTCAAAAATCAAAAAAAAAAAAAAAAATCAAAAATCGGCCCAGGTGGGGGGGTTGGGGGAGGCCACCCAGGAGGCCTGAGGACAGGGTGCACATCAAAACCCACCTGTGTGGATCTTGTGAAAAAAAAATACCTCCATGGGCTCATGGCCTGCATGCCTACCCTAATGTGGGAGAATAGCTGCTGTCGCTCTCCTCACCCTCTGCAGCTGCATCAGGAGGTGGTGGCACTATGGGAGGAAGCCCATGCAAAGCCCTAGTCTGGTCCTCCATGGCAGCAAGCATGTGGGTGTGGAAGGTCTGGTTCTGGAGGATAATTGTGCGTAGGTCCCCATGCAACAACTCACGGGATGCCCGGACCTCCGCCCTAGTTGCCTGCATCTCAGCTGAGAGCGTACATGTGAGCCACTCCAGCTGCTGTTCTATCCTCGTGTTAGCTGAAGCCTCAAGCTCAACCAGAGTTGCCCTGAGCTGACGGAGTTCCACCCTCAGGGCTTCCCTGTGGCCCTGGGACTCAATAGAAATGGCTTCCCGCAGAGTCTCCAGTGCCGCCCGCCTGTCCCTGTTGGACGCCAACATGTCCTCCCTGTGTGACTGGCTAATAGAGTCTGTTGCCTGCTGTAGTTGTTCAATTAGCCTTTCTTGATGGACAATGGAAGTGGCCACCCTATCCATGGCCTGAGCCATCATCTCAGTTGATGCTGCCTGTTGGTTTGCCATACCGTATATGGATTGCTCCCATGCGGTATTGCCAGGTGGCGTATGGCCACTGCATCGGTGGGCACCACACCTGTCTGGGGCAAGGCGAACTGCGCCTTGCTGTGCCGGCACTGCCTGAGGCTGCAGGACTGCATTCCCCCTCTGATCTGCTGGCCCAGGAACAGGAACAGATGTAGCTGAGTGTGACCCTGCATCCTTAACCACCAAAGGCGGACCTACCAACACTGACATCCCCATTGAGGGTTCTACCCCTGGTGCAGGTGGGTTGGACAGTACAGAATCCCTCCCAGAAACACTTACCTGCGACGGCACATAGGTCTCATCATCCGAATCGACACCTGAATAGAGCTCGGGGGAGGTGCACCCAGAGACACCCCTTGAGATGACGGCCTGCAGCAAGTGTGGGTTCTCACCCACCACCACACCACATCCCTCACTGGTGCCCGGTCGGGCCTGAGACCCCTCCTGGGTCTGCACCATCTCCACAACCCCAGCAGTATCAAGTGTGTCATCCCCTGCAAAGACATGAAATAAAAGAAATGGGAACAGGCATTAGCACCATGGAACACAATTCAGGCTGAGAAGCAACAGAAACAGTACTTCATTGACACATGTACCACATGACTACAACCTTCCCATGCATGCACTGCCACTGCGTATGAAGGGGAGGCAAATGGCACACATTGATGACACCAAAATGGAAGACCAACAAATTGGTGCATGCTGCCTAGCAGTGCCATCACACATTGGCCTGTGATTGGCATGTCCAATACACATAGATGACACATGCCATCACACAGATGGCATGTACCCTAGCCATGTCACACATGTGACAATAGGACTGAGAAATGCCTAGTGAAAGTGGTGGAATGCAGATAATCAGCCTGAATGAACACATAATAACATGCAACTATGTTGTGGCAAGATGACAATTCAAGGGCAACTGGCGTGAGGTTGGGCTGAATGTCTACTGTTGCCAGAAGGGATATTGCAACACCCAAATCCTGGTGCGCAGAATGTATTGGATGAAGCACATGGGTGACCCAAACCACTCAGGCACACACTCCCTCACCTGGCACTCAATCAGAAGCACTCACACACACACCATGCACATGGATGACACACACACATGCATGTGCACTCACCGGACAATGCCTCGTAATCTGGCAGGTCTCCCACGCCTTGGATCTGTTCCTCCGTGACGTAGGTCCCAGCAACATACTCATGTGGAGTGAGTTCTATGTCCTCTGTCGGAGACCCACCTCCAGTCACTAGAGTTGCGGCATGACTTGAGGCCAGCTTTTTCTTTGCCCTGCGCTTAAGGTCATTACAGCGCTTGTAGCAATCATTAGCTGTGCGCCTCACGAATCCAAGGGCACTTATGAGTTCCGAAATTGTCTGCCAGTATGCCTGACGTTGTGCAGGTGTGGTCTTGCATCCTGCAGTAATCACCATTTTGCTGTCATGTGCGGACACATACTCCACAAGTGCATCAAGTTCGACCTGATTGAAGCTGGGCTTCCGTGGTGGGCCGGACTGTGTAGCCGTGTCTGGGGCATCAGCCTGTACTGGACGAGCACTCTTCCTCTTCCGCTTGGAAGGTGGTGGTGATACTGAGTGTCCTACGCCACTCTGGACACTAGGGGCAGGAGCCCCGGTGGACTGTCGACTAGGAGTGTGGGAAAGAACACTCACCATGGGACTTGGTGCAGGCATTAGCTGAAGTGTGATGTAGTCAGGGGGAACGTCAGCAGGATGGACTAGGACCGACACTGTCCTGGCTGGGACACTCCGAGCTGGGGTGGATGGAGCTGCAGCTGCCCCTGCAGCCTCCCCATCCTGCCTACTTCGGGGCAGCAGATGACATAGCTGCCCCTGATCCACGTGGGCTGGTGACACCAACATGCACCGCCACACTTGGCCTAGACCTGCTGACCTGGAAGTCAGCCATGGAGTCACCCAGTGCCAGGTCTGGTGCCACAATGGGCTGGTCCAACTAGGGCTGAGCAGGGATGGTGTCAGCCACGTTACCCTCAACCAGGGGGGGGGGGCATGGGTGTCCCTGACTGGTCACCCACACATGGGGGGATAGGGGCACCCTGCAAGTCCTGGCCACGTCCCCTACTGTATCCACCACGGCCACCTCTTGTGGCTCGCCCACCTTTGCCACCCTTACCGCGTGCTCGCCTCCCAACCATGGCACTGATGTTGTTGTGCATATGGGAGTTGCAGTAAACTATTGTCCTGAGCAATTGGGGGTCAAAGGGGTAGGGTACTAGATGGAATTCGTACCCAAGTGCTTTAGCAAGGCTGTGTGTGACCCCTGGGGGAAGATGACGGGTCACGCAACGCACAGGCACCCGGAAAAAGGGAGATAATGTGCACGCAACCCCTCCTAGACCACATGCGTGGAAAAAAAAACCTGCACTATGCTGTGGCACCCAGAAACACAAAAATGAACGTATGCGTGTCACACGCAGCCTAGACTGACCTCTGAGGGGGTAGGCAACACACGGGGCAAGCACAGATGTCAAATACATGCGCGACTCACCGTCTGCCAGGAAATATCACGTGAAAAATATGCGCGTGTGCGCGTTGGCAACACCCCCGCCAAAAGAAGAATTGTACGCTGTCTGAGGAGACAGGACAACAGGAGAAGTGAACACTGTTTGAGAAAACAGGCCCAGGAAAAAGACAAGAAGAGAAAAAGCTATCAGAGGTAACAGGGAGTACGAACTTGGAACGCCATGAAGTAAATCGTGTGTGAACCGACAAGAAGTACAGATTTCACCCACTCGCTCTCCACGAAAAGCACGTACAAGGAAATGGTGTTCTACATGTACCTTTTAAAGATGCCCACATGTCCAGCGTCACTTCCGCGTGTACGCGCTAAGGCCCCATCCTCCAATCACACGAGCTGACACTCTGATGTGCAGTCTTTGGACGTGTAATATGCCCCCGTGTACAGGGAAACACCTGCACACGCACGTCACAGACACGCATACACGCTGGTGGCCTTTGGGCCAATGAATTTGCGTACGTGTGCTGACGCGCTTACGCGCTAAGGCCCTTTCCTCGAATTACATGCAGACATGCTGGATTTAAACGTGCCAAATCACTCCGTATCAAGCTGGCCACGCGTAAGCACACGGAAGACCACGCTCCTGCCCAGAAGGCCGAATTACTGCCCCCCACGCTCCCACCTGCCATATGATTCTGCCTGATTGCCTGCTGCCCACGTGCCCTGCCATTTGCTACCTGCACATCAGCCAGGGGTGCTGTTGCTGTGACCACCCCTGCTGGAACCGAAGACTCCCGACTGGGATACCATCGCTCCACAGCCCAGAACCAGGACCCAGTTGCCCACCCACTCCTGCCTCTGGGGTTGTCATGTTGGGCACTGCAACATCTGGCACCACTGACAACCCCCGGCCAGAGAGGCAGAGGGGCACCAGCTTCACTGCCACCGAAGTTGGTGTCCTGGTGGAGCAAGTCATGGGGCAGTATGATTCCCTCTTCGGAAGTTTGCGCGCCGACAAGGAAGGAAGGACTCAGATTTGGACGGACATCGTGACTGCCATCAACGCGGAGGGGGTGGCAGTCCGCGACTTCCAACATGTCAAGAAGCGCTGGGAGGGCTTCAGGTCCAGGACCCTCAACAAGGCCGGGCGCCTCTTGAAGGCAGCGGATGCTAAGGGGCGCCGGGGCCACTTGTCGGACGATCAGATGAGGGTCCTGGAACTCATATTCCCAGCGCTCCACGTCCAGGTCCTTGAGAGGCAGACCCGTCTGGAGTCGAGCGGTAAGTGTACATGCATCATGATTGTAAGCTGTGCGTGTGGTGATGTGCCAGTAGTGTGCAGGTTGCACATGTGTTTGTATGGGGCCAAGTATGGGTGTGGGGTGTACAGGGCCGTGAGGCTAACACATGCGAGGGCTGTCATGTGTGAGACATGGATGGTGCTTGTGTGTGTGGGCTTGCATGCCAAATGCAGTTGTGTGGACACACATGTTTGGATGAATGTGTATGTAAGTAGGCATGTTCGTGATGTCACACATGGATGTTGTTTTCAGCTGCATGTATCAGCACTGTGTACATGTGCATGTGCGTGTATTTGACAAGGGTGCAACAGTGATGCAACATGGATGCATGTGACAGCGGGATGTGGAAGCCTGATTGGCAGATGTGACATGGATGCCGATCTGAACACTGCGACAGTTGGCAGAGGTGTACACATGCATGCAAGTGTGGTGGTGTGTGTACATGTGTAGTGCACTCCCTGTGTTGCATGTGATGTCTGGCTCACCTTTGCCTGCTCATGCGGTTGTATGTGTATGGATGATGCTGGCAGTTGAGATATGGCTGTGGTATGGCTCATGTGTGCAAGTTGAAATGACATGTGTGTTGGCGATTGTGATGCCATGTCTGAGGTTTGCCAATGCCACTCATGTACAACTGTCATGTGTGTATGTGTCCATTGTACAGTGCCCTGATGGCTGTGTTTTATTTCTCCCTGTCTGCAGCGTAAACTGATGAAGAGGGCGGAGAAGGTGCTGTGGAGCACAGCGGCGGGGATCGCATCGCCAGCCGGAGACGCAAGGCCCGGCTCCCCTCCCAGGTTGTGATCTCGTCGGGGAGTGAGGAGTCCTGTGCCGCGTCCCAGGCCGCAGCTGTCGGGGGGAGGTCCAAGAGGCGGAGGTCGGAGTTGGACTCCTCGGCAGCAGAAGGGGCAGCTGGGACCCCACAGGGCCCAACGAGGGAAGATGGCACAGAGTCATCCATGTTGGTGGGGGGTTTGGTGGAGGAGGAGGCCGTGCAAGCAATAGAGACGGGGTCTGGAGGTGGGGATTCCACTGGTGCTAGTGTGCAGTGCACGACCAGGGACAGGAGGCACCACAGGCATCCGTGGAGGTGCCTGTGTGCAATCCTGTCCCTGATCCTGTCACTGCATCATCTTGCACCAGCAGGGATGCCTACGTCCAGACCCGTTTTCAGGCAGGGAATGAGCTCACAAAAACTGGCCTTCCTCTGCCTGCGGACGTGGCTATCCGCGTCTGGGTTGAGTCTGTCCTGACTGGTGTGGCGTTGCCTCAACGGGCCATGCGAGGTGACCTGCAGTCTTTTCATGAGGAGACTGCACATCATCTCGAATGGCTCGTTGACCGCGTCGGCCTACTGGGACATGTCACCCAGACCGGATTCCTCCGTATGACGGGACTTGCTCAGACCCCCTCCTCAATTGAACCCCCTATGCGCCAGTCGTCCTCCGTGCCATCTTCTCACCCATTAGTCACCTGGGTGCCCTGTGAAGCTGCCTCTGACGGTGCGGCTAGGCTGGTGGAGGAGGCATCCCTGCCACAGTCGGGAGTCGGACGTCCAGCCGGGTTGGCCACATCAACGACTGCACCCCAGCCGGTGGAGGATGTGCAGGCAGCAGGAGCCAGGGCAAGGCAGAGGCACAGCAGCAGCAGCAACGAGATGGGAGCTATGATGGCTCGGGGCCTTCGACATCGGAGGGGCAGGCATCGGCCGGAGGGCAGGAGGACCCAGGACGGGAAGTCTCTTCCATGTGGCAGCGTTTGGGCCACGCCATAGATGCGGAGCGGCAGCGGGCGGAAGAGGCACGGCTCACGATGGTCAGGGCGGAGAACTCCATGCGGAGGGCCCTGAGGAGGGCCGAGTGCCTCGAGGCAATCCGCAGGGAGTTGGAGGTGAACATGTCGATGGCCCTGAGCACCCTCGGGGCCATGGAGGAGGACCGCCTCTGGGACATTGAGCAGGAGTTCGATGATGCCCTGGACCGGAACATCCTGAAGTGAGCCGTCGGACTGGCCCGCTGCCCTTGTAAATAGTTCTGTAGTTAGTGTTAGGTTTCCTTTGGTTTTGCATTTTTTTTGGACCTTTTGTACAATGGGCCCCATTTTTGTATATAGTTTTTTTTTATTAGGTAGTGTTATTAGATAGGTTTCATTTCTTGTTTTGGGATCATGGACCCTGGATTGTTTATCTGTCTATAGTTGACTGTTGGATTTTTTTTTTTTTTTATGATTTACCCATGGAGCAATGGTTTTCGATTTTAATTTTCCGTTGGATTTACTTTTGTGAACTGTGACTTTGGACACCTTTCCTTCGGATTATGATTTGTGGTTTTACATTATTTTACGGACATGCTGCTTTCTTTTTTTTAATTCCCATTTTCGTTTCTTTATTTTTTATTCAATTTATTTTGCTTTTAATACATATGTTTTCTTCAAACTTCAATGTGTAGTATCATCTCATTGGTTTCATGCATATCATGATATGGGTTTTGACATTCACTGACACCCATTGTGTGTATGTGAGGGACATGTGTTCATTTACAAACTTGCCATTGGGGTTATATTGTGTAATTGCCATTTCTAAGTGGGTGGATGCAATACTCGGGTGGGTGTTTGGCATTTGGAGGCTGCCCATAAGGCCCAGGGATCTAGATTGTGATGACATGTTGGCTGGGGGACATGTGTGGGGGCCTGCTGGCAGGTGGCCCTGACTGGGTGGGGGTGGGGGTGCAGGGGGACATGAGTTGGACATGAGTGGGGGCCTGGTGGAGGGTGCCCTGCACTGCTGGGGGGTGGGGGTGCTGGGAGACATGTGTGGGGGCCTGGTGGAGGGTGCCCTGCACTGCTGGGGGATGGGGGTGCTGGGAGACATGAGTGTGGGCCTGGTGGAGGGTGCCCCTGGATACTGGGGGGTGGGGGTGCTGTGAGACATGTGTGGGGGCCTGGTGGAGGGTGCCCATGACTGCTGGGGGGTGGGGGTGCAGGGGGACATGAGTGGGATATGAGTGGGGGCCTGCTGGCAGGTGCCCCACAGTGCTGGGGGGTGGGGGTGAAGGGGGACATGAGTTGGACAGGAGTGGGGGCCTGTTGGAGGGTGCCCTGCACTGCTGGGGGGTAGGGGTGCTGGAAGACATGTGTGGGGGCCTGGTGGAGGGTGCCCATGGATGCCGGGGGGTGAGGGTGCTGGGAGATATGTGTGGGGGCATGGTGGAGGATGCCTAAGACTGCTGGGGGAGTGGGGGTGCAGGGGGACATGAGTGGGACATGAGTGGGGGCCTGCTGGCAGGTGCCCCACAGTGCTGGGGGGTGGGGGTGCAGGGGGACATGAGTTGGACATGAGTGGGGGCCTGCTGGTAGGTGCCCCACAGTGCTGGGGGGTGGGGGCTCAGGGGGACATGAGTTGGACATTAGTTGGAGCCTTGTGGAGGGTGCCCTGCACTGCTGGGGGGTGGGGGTGCTGGGAGACATGTGTGGGGGCCTGGTGGAGGGTGCCCCTGGATGCTGGGGGGTGGGGGTGCTGGGAAACATGTGTGGGGGCATGATGGAGGGTGCCCTGCACTGCTGGGGGTGGGGGTGCTGGGAGACATGAGTGTGGGCCTGGTGGAGGGTGCCCCTGGATGCTGGGGGTGGGGGTGCTGTGAGACATGTGTGGGGGCCTGGTGGAGGGTGCCCTGCACTGCTGGGGGGTGAGGGTGCTGGGAGACATGTATGGGGGCCTGGTGGAGGGTGCCCCTGGATGCTGGGGGGTGGGGGTGCTGGGAGACATGTGTGCGGGCCTGGTGGAGGGTGCCCCTGGATGCGGGGGGTGGGGGCGCTGCAAGACATGTGTGGGGGCCTGGTGGAGGGTGCCCTGCACTGCTTGGGGGTGGGGGTGCAGGGGGACATGAGTTGGATATGAGTTGGGGCCTGGTGGAGGGTGCCCTGCACTGCTGGGGGTTGGGGGTGCTGGGAGACATGTGTGGGGGCCTGGTGGAGGGTGCCCCTGGATGCTGGGGGGTGGGGGTGCTGGGGGACATGAGTGGGACATGAGTGGGGGCCTGCTGGCAGATGCCCCACAGTGATGGGGGGTGGGGGTGCAGGGGGACATGAGTTGGACGTGAGATGGGGCCTGGTGGAGGGTGCCCTGCACTGCTGGGGGGTGGGGGTGCTTGGAGACATGTGTGGGGGCCTGGTGGAGGGTGCCCCTGGATGCTGGGGGGTAGGGGTGCTGGGAGACATGTGTGGGGGCCTGTTGGAGGGTGCCCCTGGATGCTGTGGGTGGGGGTGCTGGGAGACATGTGTGGGGGCATGGTGGTGGGGGCCCTGCACTTCTGGGGGGTGGGGGTGCTGGGATACATGAGTGTGGGCCTTGTGGAGGGTGCCCCTGGATGCTGGGGGGGTGGGGCTGCTGGGAGACATGTGTGGGGTCCTGGTGGAGGGTGCCCCTGGATGCTGGGGGGTGGGGGTGTTGGGAGACATGTGTGGGGGCCTGGTGGAGGGTGCCCTCGGATGCTGGGGGGCGGGGGTGCTGGGAGACATGTGTGGGGGCATGGTGGAGGGTGCCCTGCACTGCTGGGGGGTGGGGGTGCTGGGAGACATGAGCGTGGGCCTGGTGGAGGGTGCCCCTGGATGCTGGGGGGTGGGGTTGCTGTGAAACATGTGTGGGGGCCTGGTGGAGGGTGCCCTGCACTGCTGGGGGGTGGGGATGCAGGGGGACATGGGTTGGACATGAGTGGGGGCCTGGTGGAGGGTGCCCTGCACTGCTGGGGGGTGGGGGTGCTGGGAGACATGTGTGGGGGCCTGGTGGAGGGTGCCCATGACTGCTGGGGGGTGGGAGTGCAGGGGGACATGAGTGGGACATGAGTGGGGGCCTGCTGGCAGGTGCCCCACAGTGCTGGGGGGTGGGGGAGCAGGGGAACATGAGTTGGACATGAGATGGGGCCTGGTGGAGGGTGCCCTGCACTGCTGGGGGTGGGGGTGCTTGGAGACATGTGTGGGGGCCTGGTGGAGGGTGCCCCTGGATGCTGGGGGGTAGGGGTGCTGGGAGACATGTGTGGGGGCCTGTTGGAGGGTGCCCCTGGATGCTGGGGGGTGGGGGTGCTGGGAGACATGTGTGGGGGCATGGTGGAGGGGGCCCTGCACTGCTGGGGGGGGAGGGTTGGGAGACATGAGTGTGGGCCTGGTGGAGGGTGTCCCTGGATGCTGGGGGGTGGGGGTGCTGGGAGACATGTGTGGGGGCCTGGTGGAGGGTGCCCCTGGATGCTGGGGGGTGGGGGTGTTGGGAGACATGTGTGGGGGCCTGGTGGAGGGTGCCCCTGGATGCTGGGGGGTGGGGGTGCTGGGAGACATGTGTGGGGGCATGGTGGAGGGTGCCCCTGGATGCTGGGGGGTGGGGTTGCTGTGAGACATGTGTGGGGGCCTGGTGGAGGGTGCCCTGCACTGTTGGGGGCTGGGGGTGACGGGGGACATGAGTGGGGGCCTGCTGGCAGGTGCCCCACAGTGCTGGGGGGTGTGGGTGCAGGGGGACATGAGTGGGGGCGTGGTGGAGGGTGCCCTGCACTGCTGGGGGGTGGGGGTGCTGGGAGACATGTGTGGGGGCCTGGTGGAGGGTGCCCCTGGATGCTGGGGGTGGGGGTGCTGGGAGACATGTGTGGGGGCCTGGTGGAGGGTGCCCCTGACTGCTGGGGGGTGGGGGTGCTGGGAGACATGAGTGGGGGCCTGCTGGCAGGTGCCCCTGACTGCTGGGGGGTGGGGGTGCAGGGGTACATGAGTTGGACATGAGTGGGGGCCTGGTGGAGGGTGCCCCTGGATGCTGGGGAGTGGGGGTGCTGGGAGACATGTGTGGGGGCATGGTGGAGGGTGCCCTGCACTGCTGGGGGGTGGGGGTGCTGAGAGACATGCGTTGTTGATCACTAGTGCAAGGTGAGATGTGGCTTGGCTAGGGGGCATGCCCATGGGGGATGGGCTGCCTGCGGGACATGAGCAGGGGTGCAGGGTAGTCCCCTGTGGTGTGGGCTGCCTGCAGGGGCTGTGGAGGTTGTAGAGCGAACACCTGGGAGGACCCACACGGCCAATTCACGTGTAGTACTTCCCAGAACCCCTGAAATACACGTACCCTGCTGAAATCACGTGTGAGACTTCCCGCGCACCCCGAAATACACGTACCCAGGACATTCACATGTGGAACTTCCCGCGCACCCCTGAAATACACCTACCCTGCTGAATTTGCTTGTGAAACTTCCCGCACACCCCAGGAATACACGTACCCAGGACATTCGCGTGTGGAACTTCCCGCGCACCCCCCAAATACACGTACCCTGCTGAATTTGCATGTGAAACTTCCCGTGCACCCCTAAATACACGTACAAAGGACATTCGCGTGTGGAACTTCCTGCACACCCCTGAAATACACGTACCCTGATGGAATCGCGTGTGGAACTTCCCGCGCACCCCTGAAATACACGTACCCTGCTGAATTCATGTGTGAAACTTACTGCGCACCCCGAAATACATGTACACAGGACATTCGCGTGTGGAACTTCCCCGCGCACCCCTGAAATACACATACCCTGATGAAATCGCGTGTGGAACTTCCCGCGCACCCCTGAAATACACGTACCCTGCTGAATTTGTGTGTGAAACTTCCCGCGCACCCCGAAATACACGTACGCAGGACATTTGCGTGTGGAACTTCCCGCGCACCCCTGAAATACACGTACCCTGATGGAATCGCGTGTGAAACTTCCCACGCACCCCTGAAATACACGTACCCTGCTGAATTTGCGTGTGAAACTTCCCGCACACCCCAGGAATACACGTACCGAAGACAATCGCGTGTGGAACTACCCGCGCACCTCTTAAATACACGTACCCTGATGGAATCGCTTGTGAAACTTCCCGCGCACCTCTGAAATACACGTACCCTGCTTGCCGTTTGCTGTTTGGCAGTCCTGTGGACTCGTCCAAATTGGGGATTTTGATGGCTTTTCCTTGCGCGAGGGCGTTCGTGGGGGCGTAACTGGCGCTGCTGCAGGATCGCTGCGCCACTCTGCGCCACGGCTGGTTTTGGAGGCTAAAATCCATGAATACGCTGTGCGACTTTTGTGCGAAATTCTATGAATTATCCTGTTTATGTCTAGTGACTTTGCTTTTGTGATACCATTGGAGTGGGTCAGCGGGAACTTTGCTCGTGTTCATTGTACCACCCATAAGAAGCCTTTCTTATACGTTGCAAACATGTGTCTGTATTGTCAATGGACTACGTCATTGACTGTTCTAGCCATTTTTCTCCTCCATTACCTGTGGCCGATGTTACCCTCTCTGAGGTCACGAGGGGGGAGTAAGCCATGGAAGTCAGGGGGTTGCACCTGCTACTGAGCCACTGACTGAGGATGCAGAGGGTTGGGAATGGTTCCAAATGTTTCTCATAAACCAAATAACAGAAAATAAGTGAACCTGGAGGCTTGCAAGCTGGAACACCACAGGGCATAAACACATTTTGTCTAAAGAGGGGTCATTGCCAGTACTGCTTGATTTTGATATATTTCTCCTCCAGGAGACTTGGTTAACCTCTCCGGTGGTGTTTGATGGGTACATTGTGCACCAGGAACTAGCAGAAAAAGGGGCTAGAGGGCGCCCTTTGAGAGTCTGATTATAGCCACTAAAACAAATCTGGCAGTTCAATCTACCAAATTACCATCTAATTGCTGCAACATGCTAGCGGGAGAGGTAACTTTGAACAAGGGGATTGGGGCCCAGGATATTCTAATCCTCAATGTATATAACCCCCAGGTGGTTCCATCTTGGATGAGATCCATACTAACATCAACATAATATGTTCAGATTGGTTATTAGGAAAGGGACACATTGGCCCTCATTACGACCCTGGCGGAGGACCATGGTGCAATTTGCACCATGGTCCATGGCGCAGAGCTGCCAACTCCGCCATGGGGGTTGGCGGACTTACCACCCCATTCCGACCTTGGCGGGGCGGTAAGTCCCCAATCCCCATTTACCCTTCCCCATTCCCATTTTTGCCCCATAGGGTATAATGGGAGTGGGGAAGGCGTTAATTACGCCACCGTAAATTACGGTGGCGTAATTAACAACAGGTCCCGTAGCGCCATGGATTTTTCCGCCCGGAAAAACCAGGCGAAAAAACCACCATGGCGCTACGGGAACTCGTAGTAAGGCGGAAAGGTACGCCATGCATTACGCTGGCGTAAAACCCTTTCCGCCAAAGTCGTAATGAGGGCCATTATCTTTCTTGGGGGGTACCTTCATGCAGGAAGTGTAGACATGAATAAGTGTGCAAACTACTGTTTGGTTAAGGCTAAAGTGTTATGAAGCTCCAAAAGGGAAATCGTAAGGGAAATCAGTGGCTTAATGTTATGAAGGAATGGGAGGTGATCATGCTAAACGGTAGAACAGAAGGTGATATTCCGGGTCACAGTACATGGAGGATAACCAATAGGGTGGCCACCCTTGACTACTTCTTCTGCAGTAACAGCAGTGCTGAAAAGGTAGAATCATTGAGGGTCACAAATATGTAATACAGCGACCATTCTATCATCGAGCTGCTAATGAAGATTGTCCACGCCTAAAGCGCAGGCTAGTCTTGATTCTATTAAAGACAAGGAGGCGAGCATTATGCTTTTTCTTCTTTATTACTGTACCCACAGCAATTTATCTCAAACACTTTTTTCTTTTTCATAAAACTTTGATAACCCGTTTTGTTTACCCATAGGTGACCTGGGGTTCGAAAAAACAAAGTAGGGGTAGTAAAGTTTTAGGCATAGAACTAAAAAAGTCCAAAACTACAAATCCCCATGCTACTCTGGGCCAATGTAGTCTTGTCTGTCTCCTTCTCCTCCAATCAGGCTCCGGCCATATGTATAACTGTGTCCCCTCTCTAGTACTCTTCCTCTTTCTTTGATCATCAACCAATATAAATGAACAAATTCAACAATCAACTTTAACCAACTGGCATGAGTTTCCATATATTAACTTGTTGTAACATCGGTTCTGCGAAGGCTAAGAGCTCTCCTTATTCGAACGAACAACTCCCACGTCTTTTTGCGTATAATCAGGTCGTTTTCTGGTTTTCTCCTAAGGGGAAGAGAAAATATATGATGAGGGTGGGTCTGTCATTAACATGCTGTTATCCAGCTTCATATTTATACAATATCTGCTTCATTTCATGCTTCAGTACAGAGATATCACATGTTCATTGTATGATTCCATATTTCAATACATAGACATCACATGTTCATGACCCAATAGGGCGGGAAATAATGCTTGCCTCCTTGTCTTTAATAGAATCAAGACTGGCCTGCGCTTTAGGCGTGGACAATCTTCATTCTATGGCGAGACAGGAGGCGAGCATTATGCTTGTTCAAAGTTATTAATCACTCTATTCGCTATCTGCGAAACAGGCTTAAAATAAAAGGTCTTGAATATACTCTCGTTAGACCAGTCAGCAGATATCATGATATCTTGCAATGAGACGCCTGCTGCGAAAGCCCTAGAGGCCATAGCTCCTCGTGCTGAGTGTGCACCAAACTGAGATAAATCAATTCCTGCCCAGTGCATCACCTCCCTAACCCATCTAGAGATGGTGGCTGATGCTACTGCATGGAAAGGTTTCCTACATGCAATTAACAGTTGAGTAACTCCTCTGGGTCTCAATGCAGCTGTGGCTGCTTCATTATCCTTAATGCATTGGGCTACGCATAGTTTAGTATTCTCTGGAAAGTATGGATATGAAATAACAGTAGAGTCTGATTTTGTCCTGTTTGCTACATTAAAGGCTACTCCCTCTGAGTAAAATATCTTTCTGTCGACCTCCAGCGCTTCTGATACTCTTCTGCAAGCTATGAGACATAAAAGCATGGCTAACTTCCCTGACAATTGGGATCGAGATAGCTCTCTGTTCTCTGGCCAGGCTAGGAATAGTTGAAATACTACTTGCACGTCCCAGAGCACTGAATACGTGAGCTTGGGCGGCTTATGCAACTTCAATCCTTTCAAAAGTCGGAGAACGGCTGGGTGTTCCCCTATCGGGTGTCCTTCTACTCTGTCGTGACCTGCTGATATCGCTGACCTGTAGACACCTATCGTCCTGTAGGCACAACCCTCTTCGAATCCTTTGGCTAAGAAATTTAGCATATGTACTAGAGGGGCTGAAACGGGATCAACACTGAGGTCTGCACAGAATGAGGACCAATGCTTCCAAGCTGCACCATAGCTCCTGATTGTGGAAGGTGCCCATGAGTCTCTGATGCAGTCTGCAGCAAATTGTGAAATGCCCGGCAGTTGCCAGCGTTTCCTGAAAACCTGCAAGCTAACAGGCGCAACGTCCTCTCTACTATGAGTGGATGAACATGACCGTTCGGATCCCGAAGAATGTCTCCCCTGAGAGGGAGTATCCTCGGGAAATCCGTAGAAAGTTCCATCACTACTGGAAACCACAGCTGAGATTTCCACATCGGAACGATGAGCACTAGTTCTGCTTGCTCTCTTCTCACTTTCGCTAACACTCTCGTCAGCATGATGAACGGAGGAAAGGCGTAAAGCACTGATCCCTCCCACTGTTGCAGGAATGCATCTGTCCCTGCTGCTTCCGGGTCTATCCTCAAACTGTAAAACTTTGGAACTTGTGCATTCAGTCTGGTAGCAAATAGATCTATTTCTATGGGCCCCCAAAGGTGGTAGATCTGGGCAAAGATGCTCGGATGTAGCCTCCAATTGCTGGAGTCTACCAGATATCGTGAATTCCAATCCGCTATTGTGTTCTGTACTCAAGGAAAATATTCTGGTGAAACTGATATGTGCTGCTGCAGACAATGATGCCAAAAATCCTTTGCCAATTCTGCCAACATCTTGGAGGGCGTACAGCCTACCTTGTTTATGTACCGGACGGCCGAAATGTTGTCCATCTTTAGCAGGACACAGCAGTTGGCTCAATCTTTGGTGAACGCCTTCACAGCAAAGGACCCTGCCAGGAGTTCCAGACAATTTATATGGGGGCATAGCTCTTCCTGAGACCATTTCCCTCCTGTCTCTATATTTCAGCACTGTGCTCCCCAGCCCGCTCTGCTGGCGTCTGACTCTATCACTAGGTCTGGGGTATCGTCGAAAATCGCTCTGCCGTTCCAGGCTTCCATATTTTCTAACCACCATTTGAGCTCTGTTATCGCTTCATGATCTAGAGTAATGAACTGGTGCTAGCCTAGTCCTTCTCTGAGATGTCTGATCTTCAATCTCTGAAGGGCTCTGTAATGTAGAGGCCCCGGAAATATCGCTTGGATCGAAGCCGCGAGGAGGCCTACAATACACGCTAGATTGCGCAGCAAAATCACTTTCTTCGCTATTACTACTCTGAGCTATTTTCTCATAGCTTGTATTTTCAGAGCTGGAAGTTCCAGCAAAGCTTTCTTGGTATCTATCACAAAACCTAGACACTCTACTCTTTGTGTGGGCACCAGGTCTGATTTCTTTGTGTTTATAATAAAACCGAGGGATGATACTAGGTTTCCTACCCAGGCTGCTTGGTCTCGTGACAAGGCTGCGCTCTGACCCAGAATCAGTATATCGTCCAGGTAAATAATCATTCTTATGCCTCTCTCGTGAATGGCTGCTGCTACCGGCCTCATAATCTTGGTAAAGGCCCATGGCGCTGAAGCTAGGCCGAAGGGGAGGCATGTAAACCTCCACAGTTCTGCGCCCCACCTGAAGCGGAGGTACTTTCGGGGTTCCACTGCTATGGGGATGGTCAGGTAGGCATCTTTGAGGGCCAAGCGGACCAGCCAATCTCCTGTCCTGAGAAGGTCTTGAAGCAGATGGATGCCTTCCATCTTGAAATGTCTGTACATGACCCATTCGTTGAGACCCTTCAGGTTTATTACTGGCCTTACTTTCTCCCCCGTCACACTAGAAACATGTTGCTGACAAACCCGGGGGTTTCTTGAATTTCTCTTTCTACGGCGTCCTTGTCTGCTAGGTTGCGCAACTCGCTGATTAATTGCGCTTATACGCTTTGCGCCACAGTTATTGGTACTGGCTCTCGCACTTGTGTGGTAGTTCCTAGGAATTCTAGACGCATGCCTGACACTGCTTGGAGCACCCAAGCATCGCTCGACAAATCGCGCCATGCTTGCAAGAATACAATCGTCCTGCCCCCTATTTTCTGGGTGCACTCCAAGGTACTCACTGCCTGTGGCGCTGTGTTGCCTGTTGGCTCCTCTCCCTCTCCTGTTCCTGGGGTAACGGCTTCTCGCGGGGAAAAAGTTATCTTGTTGGCGGTTTTCCCAGTATTGAGCCCTCTCACCCTGAGATCTCCTGTGTGTTGGAAATCGACCGGACACTTGACCCCTCTGTCGTCCGGTCCCTGCTAAAACACGACTAGGAAAAATTCTCCTAATCGAGCTCTGCGCCTTTTCCAGAGCGGAGTACGTTCCGACAAACTGGTTCATTTCTTTTGCGAACGCTTCCCCGAAGAGCATTCCTTTGGCACCCTCCCCAGTCTCGTAGTATGCGAGATCGCTTAGTTTGCTATGTAACTTTAAGAGTACCCCTCTTCTTCTCTTGGAAGAGAGCGTGCCGTTTGCGTTTCCTAGTAGACAAATAGTGCGTTGGGCCCAGTTTGCTAGGGGTCGGGGGTCTACTGTAGTACTGGTGTCTATGGCTCTTTCCCCCAAGTCCATAATCTTAGCGAGAGGACCGGAGAGGTCCAAGAGCTTGTCTTGACATCCTCTCCATGCTCTGTCCACCCCTTTTCTTACATCTTTAGATGATTTTGTAACAAAAGTGACAATTTTCGGGTCGAGGTCAGGGGTATCTGTGACTTTCCCAGGGATCTCCGGCCTGGGACACTCTGCTCTCATCTTAGATCTCACCTCTCTATCCAGAGACTTTCTGATGTGGAGCGCAATGTATTGCGCTACTCTGGGGGAAGGCACCTAGTCTGTGGACTTCGGGTGTCTTATGGCTTCCGGATCAAACATATCCGTGAGGTTGTTATCTTCTGGGGGATGCATTGGTTCTTTGGGCTGAAAAGACTCCTCTTCTTGGCCACTCTCTTCGTCTGTTGTGTACCCTGCATCTTCCCCATCCCCTGTATTGTACACAGGGTCGAGAGAGTGGTACTGCCGCCCTACTCAAAAAGGCTTCTTTCAGTCTTGCTAATGGGTCGGCTGGCTCCTGGGGTCTCAAGCCTACCCCTTCAGGATGGCACGGGGGAGTCAAAGAGTGCTTACTCTTCCGAGCCTTCTTACTGCCCTGAGAGTCAACCCCTGAATCGAGGTGTCTGGTTCCCTCGCCTTGGCTAAGCACCCTTTTCTTCTTGGGCTCTTCCTGCTTTGCTTTATGATGGTTAATCATAGCTTCAAGACTGTCTAGCCTCTGTGACAAAGGTAACATTCCTTCTGCAACACCCTTTGATAATGAGTCTCCTAGGACTCTCTTAAAACTAAGGCAGAGGCCCTGGTCCTCTCCTACAGGGTCTTCCCGCCATTCATCTGAGCTCCACTCTGGTGTAGTGGATCTAGAACCTCTGGGCTCTTTGAAATGTGCCATCCTGCTTTTGGAACCTCAACTTCAGTATTAGCCCTCGAGGTGTCTTTGCTGTGTGACAGCAGGCTTGTCAAAACAGCTCGTTCAAATGATGGTATTTAAATAAAAACTTTTTTTTTAATGCGCAGAGTGAATCAATAGCTTGTCGTCGCGTTGGCATGTTCCTCGAACTGTGAGGGAAACAGTTCAAAAAGGTGCGGTGGCTGCTGGGGTGCTTTGTTCCCTAAGCTCACGCTCGCTGGGTCCTAAAGCCCGCAAGCGGAGCAAACTTATTATGGGCTAAAGGAGGCGGAGCCGGTTGCCTCACATGAGTGCGTTCACTCACGGCTCCGGCTCCGCTCCTTATTACTTACCTGACGCGCAAGCGAGTCGCGAAGCAGAGCGCTACGTTCTCACATACAAAGTACGTTATTTATAAAAAAACAAAGTAGGCCGCTAGCGCTTCCTACGCAGCTCTACCTACATGAATCCTCATTCCATATGCCACATTGACAACGCTCTGCCATCTGGTGTCCGGTCAAATGTTCGAAAACAAAGGGTCGAATGACCTTTTGTTCGAAAGTAAAAGGATCGAAAAAAAGGTTCAAATTTTTTATTTTATTTATATATTTTTTAAGTTTAGAATGTAAAAAAAGTTTTGGGGGGCTGGAGGGGAACCCCCCCATAAAAAAATAAATTAAAAAATAAAATGTGAACCTTTTTTTCGGTCCTTTGACTGTCGAGAAAAAAGCATTCAAGCCTTTTGTTTTCGAAAGTTTGACTGTGAACCCTGCCATCTAATTCCCTCATGCAAACGTTTAGGTGTAATAAACAACAAGGCACTTATCTGTGGGCCAGCAACAAAGAAAGAGGAAGAGGACTAGAGAGGGGACACAGTTATACACATGGCCGGAGCCTGATTGGAGGAGAAGGAGACAGACAAGACTACATTGGCCCAGAGGAGCATGGGGATTTGTAGTTTTTGGACTTTTTTAGTTCTATGTCTAAAACTTTACCACCCCTACTTTGTTTTTTCGAACCCCAGGTCACCTAGGGGAAAACAAAACGTGTTATCAAAGTTTTATGAAAAAGAAAAAAGTGTTTGAGTTAAATTGCTGTGGGTACAGTAATAAAGAAGAAAAAGCATAATGCTCGCCTCCTGTCTCGCCATAGAATTAGTATGACAGAGGAAGAGAAAAGAACGTTAGGTGCATGGGGGATAGAAGTCAATCATGTCATGCTGGAAATCGGATCAAATGGTCTTAGAAAAACATAGACAAGGCATGTAATTTGGCGGGCACTCTGATATCTTTGTAATTTAGGGAACTTGCCTTGGTAAATACAAACAAATATGAAGAGCGCCTAAAACAAGGGGCCTCTAATGCAGGAACAGTGGTACCAAGGGGACTGGCCATTACGACCAGACATGATCAAAACCACTTTAACAAAGCTATCAGAGATGCAAAACAGGAAATGTGCAGGAAAATCAGGTGGGCTGAAGTGGCCGAGGATCTCGATGAAGAGACCTACACAAAGATTCCAAAAATCAAGGCAGAATATGGGGTTTGGCTAAAGAGATGGATATATTCTGCCAATAACATAAGGTGGCAGCAGATGCATGAAGCACTATGAAGTAACTCCACTCGAGCTATATGGCAAATCCTTTCACTGCCCAAAGGGGATAGTCACGTGAATATCATGAACCGCATCAGTGAGGAAAAGTGATTAGACCATATAGCTGTTAAGACCAAATTCCACAGCCTGCAAAACCACGAGAAGGGTAGGCAAGTTCCATGGCTGGGAAGAAATATATATAGCCATCCAGGGGTTGAAAAGCTTCCGTGCACCAGTGCCAAATGGGTTATCAAATGCGGTAATAGAAAAAGACCCCGCTAAGTGGGCCACAATACTGAAAGTTTTATTTGCTAGAGTCTGTGAAGATAGGGAAATTCCAGCATCATGGCAGCATGCAATACTGCTGTCAGTGTACACAAAGGGTGAGAGAGAACTCCCTGAAAATTACAGACTCATCTCACTGTTGAATGTGACTGGCAAGCTATTTGGCACCTTTGTGTTGGCAGCACTGGAAAATTGGGTTACCACCTCTAATGTATTGCATCCAATGCAGACCAGTTTTAGACTAGGGTCGGGCAACACCCATAATATCAGGTTGTTAGATAAATTGATCCAGGAGGTCAGTACATGAGGGAACCTAGGGCTGCACCTGATTTTTGTGGATTTCTCTGCAGTTTTTGACTCTGATAATAGAACAACTCTTTGGCAGAAGCTACGAGAATTGAGCTGCCCAGAGTGGCTTGTGTCAATTCTTATCATGCTGCAAAACTAACACAAGCATCCAGGTGAGACTAGATGGAATGGGTTCTCTTTCGGTGCAATGGGAAACAGTAGGGGAGCGCAACAAGGATGTGTGGTGGCCCCTCTGCTGTTCAATTTGTACCTGACTGATCTCCTGGTATATGTATTAAAAATTACAAGCTGCACTGTCAAGCTCGGCGACACCCCCCCGGTAGGCATTTTATATGCCGACGATCTTGTCTTAATGGATCGTACAATCAGTGGGGTGCAGGCTACGTTTGCTGAATTGATAAGATACGCGGCAGAAAATGACTTACTAATTAACATGGCGACAAAGGGTATGGTGGTGTCAAGCCTAAAATCTTAACCGCACAAGATTGGGGTCAGAATAGGGACACGTTGAGTATGTGTAACACTATCTCTACCTGGGCCTAGAGTTTGATAACCGTGGACACTTTTATAACATCAAAGAAGCCAAAAAACGAAAAGCAAACAGTATGACTGCTGCTATCAGTAAGTTTGCAAAGAGAATGGCAGGCTACTCGATTAAGGGGGTAATTCATAGAATTCAGCGCACAAGTGGCGCACGCGGCTGGCGCACAGTGTGCGCGTGCGCCTGTTTTTTTCCGCTTGCGCCTGCTTGCGCGAAGATTTTCGGCGCACGTTTGTTCCATGAATCGGCCCCTAAATGTGTTATTGTGCTGTATAAGCAGAGTTTCTGCCCAGCCATACTGCACGGATTAGAAGCTGTAGCCATGAAAGATCTGAAATGGCTTGACATACTTGAAGGGCATTTTTGGCGAAAGATGCTAAATGTACTGCCCTACACCCCTATGGACTCTTATGCCTTGAGTTCGGTCTTGTCTCACTAAGTAGTCAGGTGTTGTTTTTAAGACGAACCCTTTATATTCAATCTAAAACCAGCCCACCAAGCCCCATGCTCAAGATATTAGGGGCCCTGCAGGAACCTCCCCTGTGTAGTAATTGGAAAGGTAACTTCTGCAATGTAAACGAGGCCTGCTTTGCAATAATTAAATGGCAGCCTGATTTTGCTAGGGGCACAGGTTTTTTGATGGTAAAATACATCCTGAAAAAGAAAATTGAAAAATGGGACTGGGTACATAATTATGATCACCTAAGCACCCTGAAAGTTATAAATACATCACTGGAGTGCTCTATGATTACCTTAAACCAAAGGTGTACCTGCTTCAATCTCCGAGTTTAGCCGTCTGCAACTTAATGTTACTATTAAGAATCAATCAACTTCCCTTGCGGGCGGTGCATAGGCTTCCCCAAAAATACCTTGCACCCAGCGCTTCTGTCGGTTGTGCAAAAAACAGAACATTCCGTAAACGGCCAGACATGTACTTATTGTCGGACTGGCCCTGTTTATATGTGCCTATTGGGCCAGGTTGTTAGCCATGATGATTCAATTAAGACTGACACATTTTGGAACAATTGCACTAACTCTGACTTGTCTACCCTGCACATCGCACTTTATAATGTTTGGCGCCGTGTGTGTCTGTTATTGAGGAATTAATCAACTGTTTAAAGTTGCTTTTTTTTAAAAAAAAAAATGTGTATTGCTAAGTGTTAAGATATGTGACATTTTATCTATTTTATGATTTAGCTCCACGATGAAATATCGAGATCTTATTATTACCCCATGAGATGTGATATGTTATAATGTATGTATTTATATGACTGTATACATTGTTTGTAAAGGTTCATAGGAACTAATACAAATAAATAAATTATTTAAAAGAAATAGTGGTCACTCTGATTTTTCAAAAGGGGAAGATATCCTTTATGAAAATATGTACCTATCTCTGAAATATTTCCTGTCGCCTAATAAGTCCATGAATAGTATAGTTCATAAGCAACCCCATGTTAAACAGCTATGTGTTTGTTTTCCTTGTGGAATATTAATCACTCTATTGTGCCACCTCCATCCTAAACACCACCTGGTGATAGATGGTACCATGCCGACTTGAACTGTGGGAATAAAAGTGAAGTTCATGAAATATCCTCCAGTAAAGCTTCTCTTAGGCAACCTCTGCCCGTCTAAATCAATTGTTCCCATCAATGTATAGCACCAACAGCTCTAATAATAATCACATTGCTCATTTACTTTGAATGGAACCACCAACACCAAGCCATCCAATTGTCACTTCATCTTCTACACGCCATGTTGGGGGTGGGGGCACACACCTAATGCAAAGATCTGTTGTACAAATTAATAAAAGACCCACTATCCACGCAGACTTTGCAGACAGAACATTCTGCTAAGAAGCGAAGGAATTGTTACCAACCTTGAGAACATGAAGGAGCGACAGTGAGGCCGATCGACACAAAATACAACAGGTCCAGAATGCACATATTTCTCTTAACAATGAAGGCTTTCCTTTCCCTATCACACTCAACCTATTGGCATCACAACACAACTCTGATTTGGATGCCCCTATATGAATTTAATATAGGTTTTAGGCCTGCCTTCGTTGCAGAAGAAACCTTATGCCTTGACCAATGTCCTTCTGAGCTGAAACTGCGAGAGTTGAAATGCCATGTTCTGAACTACTATATATGGAGTCTCTCTTGCTCCGGCCTGACCTGTGTAAACTCCTACACTGCCAAGATTGGGCCTAAACCTACTCATGTGACTGCATGTAGGCACACTAACACACCTTTCCCTAACTGACCCCTCTTTGACCTAGCCAGTTAAATAGTAATGAGGGCCCTCCTCACTTCGATATCCCCACACTGCAATTTCCCAGCCATACCAGCCTTAGGATTTTGGCTCCCACTCACTAACCCTGAATGGCCCACAGAAAGCTAATGAATATATTACCCCACAGTACATGTCATCATCGACTATAGTAATATCGGCCAACGTGTGATATCTCTTTTGCTGATCATCTCGCTGCATGAGCTCTGTTTGATTCTTTCCCATTCCCAATGACCCTAAAGAGAAATAAGCTGCACCTCTCCACTTTCTCGCTAGACAACAAACACACTATCCATACAAAGGGTTTTATTTGTGTCGATTGCGTCGTGACACACTTGGCTGTGCTATCATTCATCTATGTTGGAGCTGCAAAATACCTTTGTGATGAGGGTTGGGTCCCCTGTGTGGATGCTGGAGAGACACAGGTCCGAAGTCCCTTGCCAGCCAACATCACTTTTTAGTTTGCAGCCCCACTTTATTTGTTGTGCCCTTTTATATACGTTTAGCGGACATTTTATGTTACTGAGTTTTATTCAATTTCAGTTTGTTTCTTTTAAAGACTTGCCACTGGCATTGTCCAGCATGGAGTTTGCGGCCAAGGCTTCTTTGGCTTTCATGAATTATGAACTACTAAATGAAAATATGGTTAAACTAAGCACACTTCTTCATGGAAACATGGTGCTCATTTCTAACATTGCAGTAAGTGATCTAACTGCAATAGAACAAGCTGCTTCAAGTGTACATTGGCATGCAAGCTGTACTGTAGATGTGGATGTTTTTATTTCCTGTATTTTAATTTAATTGCATGAAGACTTGAAAACAGAAGAGCAAAAAGTTAATTTTATAAAGACCAATTCCAAAAGGCACCTGGTGAAGATGGCTATGCTATAAAGTGACATCCCCAGTCCACCTTGCTACAGTGCACGCTGCTCATTGCCACTCAGAGCTTTTCTTTTCTTTGTTGCAATGGGGTAAGGTTCCCCCTCCCTCTGATATAGAGATCTTATTCTCTTGAAAAATACCTGGTGCCCCTTTTAGTCACTCGCAAGGTGATTAGCCTTTTTCATATGGGCGATTTGTGTGTGCCCAGGCTGAAAATGTAAATAAGTCATTGCTAAATGTCATGGATTGATGTCTGTACTTAACATGCTATACAATGAAACTATTAAAATTGCAGACTTTTAAGGGTCTTATTTACCCATCTTCCTACCTTTCTATCCCATTTAAAGGACAATTTTCTGGAGAGGACCTTACTGTTATGCATTGTGCTTTGCAACTTGTGAGCTACTTCACCTGCTATCCCTGCTACATGCATACATCCTGTGTAAATGTGGTGCCATAATGCATGACCAAAGCAATGCCTTATCACATCAGTCCAGAGATGAGCGCTAAAGTCAGGGAGCTTTATGGTGTGGTTATACTATTATGGAAATCCAACAATGGGCCTCATTAGGACCCAGGCGGTAAGGGGTTTACGGCGGCGTAAACAGCGCCGACCCTTACCGCCTGATTCCGAGGTCCCTTAGCGCCATGGAGGTTTTAACACCTGCAGGTCTTAAAATCCATGGCGCTAAGGGACCTTGTTGTTAATTACGCCACCGTAATTTACGGTGGCGTAATTAACGCCTTCCCCACTCCCATTATGCCCTATGGGGCAAAAATGGGAATGGGGAAGGGTAAATGGGTTAATGGGGACTTACCGCCCCACTCACCTCGGAATGGGGCGGTAAGTCCGCCAACCACCATGGCGTAAACGTGGTTTACGCCATGGTGGTAAAGGTACGACCCAGGCGGTAACTTACCGCCTGGGTCGTAATGAGGCCCAATGGCTTTGGTGGTTTGCCATTTATTACCACACCAGCAGAAAGGCTCAACTACAGAAAAGGATATTTGTACATATTGATGAATAAGTGCTGTAAAGAGAGATTGTGCAATAGTATTCCACAGGACATATTTTATATACAGCCACAGATGTATTTCCAACATGGCCGACTAGGCCAGCAGATTGCCAGAGGAGCGGCATTGTATTCCAGTTTTCTGGTTGTTATTTTTTAAATATAAAGCCAATTTTGTTTCTCAGAGTCTGTCTGATGCACAGCACTGCAACTAATTTTGAGCTGTTCGCAGTCATTACACTTTGACAGCTGAAGCCTTTTATGACCAAACCTGTATATATGCTTGATATTTACAAAAAAAGATGTATTGTCAGGGTGTCTTTTCTTTAAAAAAGAAAAGGAAGCATGTGCCAAACCCAGCGTGCTTTAAGTATTTAGTGATTCAGTCATACAACTCTCACAGATATATATGACAGATATAACGCTCTTTGGTCATTCTTATCATCCCAAAATGTTCTTTAATATGCAAAAGAGCCAAATCCTCATTGGTTTTATTGATGCCACCTCACATTATATTTGGAGTTATTTCTAATCAATACAAACATACACTGTGTTAAGAAATCATGTTTATATTAAAATGCACAGCATGCATTTTTTTTAAAACTGTTGCAAAAATTGGGGATTTCTCTTCAGAAAATCAAAGGTTAAAAATGATGCATCATTTTACAATATTAAACACATGCCTATGCTTAAGTCAAGCACATAGTTCCCGCAGGTGTCACTAAAATGATGTTCAGTAGCAAGCACTCATTTCTCTCCCTGGCCCCAAATTTCAGAGGTCTGTGTCCGCCCAAAAAGTGCAAGCATGACATAGATCATAGATCAGTTAAATTGGTGACGAGTAAATCTGAATGTGCAAGTCCATCAAGAAACCTATGAAAGGATAACCAAAGCCATAGAAGGGTGAGAACAAAAACAGAAGTTGTTCAGTGCTAAGCAGGCAAACGGCATCCCTGCTGGATTTATCTTGTGGCTTTGAAGGCATTCTGCTGCACGCTCAGTACTACCAGGACAACCAACTGCAAAGTATGTCACACAATGCATAACTGTGATGTGTATAAGTAATCTTTACATTAATTATATTTTAAATACAAGGTAGGACTTTTAATGTGAAACAACAGCAAGACATCTAAATCTATATCCACAAATCTCAAAATGTTTTGTATATTGCAAACAACTCCACAAAGTTAAAAAAACATTTAATTTGCCTTAAATGCACGCTGGCAAGACCCATCACCTAAACCCACCAACAAAGATAATATTGTGCTGGGACGCCCGCTCCATTGCTCAATTTTACTCTTGGCGTGTTGGGTATTTTGCACAATTGCACAAACAACCATGATTATTAAAGGTGCCTGCATTGTGCAGCTACAAGGAATGTTGTTGCTTCCCATCCATGAATGTTCAGGGTCGCGCGTATCCATTACTCCACTGTGTGAATGCACAGCCAAAGATTACAAGAACCTTCTCCAGCTGTTTTTACTCTACTGAGGTGTTTATGCCCAGGCAGAGTTCACACATTTCACATGTGATTTTGCTATATTTTAATGGCATTCCAGCCCAAGGGATTGGAGGTACATTGGTTGAAGTAGGTAACTTGCCTTATTTCCATTTGGCCCCCTGCTAACAACAGAGCTGTAACCATGAGATATGGGTTGAGTTATTTATTCAACATTTGTGTAAGATGTTCTTGTACCACTTGCATACATGTCATATGTAAACTTTGTCAATTGACAAGACTGGATGGAGACATTTAGTTATGTTCTATTAATATTAACGTATTAAAGACCGGTCTAGGTGCTTCTCATAGAGTGACAGGAGGAAATGTGTGAGAGGAACCAGATATTAGCAATGAAATCAACATTTCCCGTTCCTAGCTTCTCTCACTTGTATCCAGTTGGTAGACTATGTATGTTCTTATCGCTTCCTCTAAAAGATTGTTTTTGGACCTAACCGAAAGTAGACAATTAGCCATAACTATTACCTCTATTGCACTCAACTGTAGAACACACGGCCTTCTCGAAATCCTGAGCATCAGAGCTCTAAAACGCTCTTTCAACTAACATAACATAGCAGACGGCAGGCTTCAATTAATAGAGAGTAAGCAATAACATTTTAATCCATGCAACTTTAAAAACGTCCTTATAATGTTATCGAGCCAAAATGGGGGACAAAATGGGAGTGACGGGGTGTAGTTTGGACAGCGCAGACAGAGTTTGTTGAAGGGGCAGAATCTGGTGATGGTGCAGATCTGGCACAGGTGGAGTAAAGTTGGGGAGGCATACGCTTATTTGGGCCTAGGGCAACAGAAAGCCTAAATACGCCAAAGTACATTTATTTTTATATTTTATATTATCAATCATATCTGCCAACAGTGAAAAGGAGTGTGGAAGGCCCTTTACTGAGAACGAAAATTGATCAGATACCTTGTTCTGTGGATTGTCTTCCTCTCAGGAGGGTCTACAACCACGTTTTAGCTCTCTGCACCCTTCACAGAGGAGAATTATCCCTTTGCATACAAGTCTTTGACCCACCCACAAGGGCAGTCAAGCACCGAAATGTTAGGCAATACTCCTCTGAACAAAAATACCATCAGCAACCCCAGACACATGTTTCGGCCTTGTTGGGTTTCATCACTGAGGTGAAGCTGTTTTTTTATCCCCTCTACTGAGAACGAACATGGGTCAAATGCACTGTTCTATGGAATTTCTTGGTTATATCTGCCAACAGCCGGGATTGTGTGAAAGTATATTGTATTGTATACATATATCAGAAATAATGCCTCTCATAAAACACTTTCGGCATAGCCACAATTGAAAGGCATTGCCCCAGGTTTGCTTGTTGAAAGTATGGTGAAAGTAGGCTAAAGTATTGTACATTAACATTCCCCTTTTTCTATCCAGCAGAGGTGTACTAATCAATGCTCAAAGGGCTCTTGGCTAGAAGTGGAGGATTGCAAGCTCAGTTACTGTACAGTATGCCACGGTAGCTCAACTCACTCACCTGCTCCTGCTCACACCACATACCCACTCTACCTCACCAATTCTAATTCACCCTACTCATCCACTTTGCCTCACATCTCTCACCCACTCTTCCTTACCCCACTCAGCCAGTCTACCTTACCTTACTCTCCCACCCTACCTGACCTCAGTTTACACCACCCACACTAACCCAACCCTCTCGTCCACCCAACATCATTCCAATCTACTTCACCCCACTCACCCACTTACCCTCATCCTGCTCACACACTCTGCGTCACCCACTCACCCACTCTACCTCACCCTACGCACTCACTCTACATCACGCCTTTCAACCCCTCTTACTTCCACAACTCATTTACTCTGCATCACCCCAACAGAAATTCGAATTGGGACTGTCAAGTAAGTGGTACAACTGCAACAACCACATACAGTTTGGCAATATCCAGAGGCCTCCTAACATCAGACACCCTCACACTGCATCTCTCGCAACTCTACAAAGCCTTTCTCATTATGAAGTTACTAGACTTGGAAGGGGCCCCATGGGATTTAGCAAGGATACTGCTTTGATCTGGTTCTTTGCATATGCTGCGGATCTGTCTGTCAGATGCAGAAGATTAACTTCTGAGGTGTCAGGTATCCCAGTGAAGACAAGGGCCCTCCTTAATGATATGTAGAGCACATACTAAATGTTTGAAAATCTGTGCCATATAAGCATTTCTTATTTATATTTTCAAAGAACGCATTGTTAGCTCATGTGAGCTAATATTGTTAAATATTTGCTACCAATTTGCTGTTCTATGACTTGTATAGAGAGCTGCTGCTCCTGAGTCAGGGTGGTGCTATAAAAATATAATAATAATAATAATAATAATAATAATAATAATAATAATAATAATAATAATAATAATATTATTGACAGATTGTCCAGATACAGTTTCAAACTACAAACTACACCTAGCATCAACAGCATTATTCTCTATTCCCCATACATTATATTGTTTTAAAAATTAAATTGGCATCCAAACACATGTAGACACAATGCTGTATTTAACATAGGATCACAGAACACGTTTCTTTCAAATTGTTAATTGTCTGTACAACAGAAAAACTTTCACATCAGACAACCACATGTCTATCTTTCAACAGTGGCAGACACCAAGTCACCAACCATGCACCAATAAGAACCAACGATTGCTCCAAAACCCATGCTGTCTGCTGCGTAGTTGAACACCTTAATGCAATACAGAGAGCAAGCCCTATTCTAGACCTGTTGATTGTTGAACTCAATCCCCAAGTGCAAGTCGACTTTTCGTCTTCTTTGACAACCTGACCCCAAGGTGATTTTTGGGTGAGCCAAACATCACATTGAGCTCGGAAATTAACACTGCATCTCCATGATTCTCAAGGCAAAATGCAGCTGACCTAGCAAAACTTGAATATGATGTAATGTGACTTTATTTTAAAATCCAGACACATCTACTTGCTCACTCCAACGACTCTACTTTGGGCCTCATAAGAAATTGGGCGGTAACCCTTAAATCTGACGGTAACAGTATTAGCGCCACCAATACCGCTGCACCGGATCACAAGTACAAATACCACTGGCGCTATTACAGGCGGCGTAAGTACAGCCGGCTGTAATAGCACCGGCTGTAATAATGCCAGCACCCATTTGCACTATTACAGAGCCTTCACGAGTCTGGCGTGGGTGCTATTAGCCATAGATTTCTTAGCCATAACCGAGTACTGGCTCCACGCACCCGCAGGACCAGCCCTCTCGTCAGCCATCCCCAGCGACTACACCATCCTCCGAGCGGACAGAACAGAATCTAGAGGTGGTGGCCTGTCCGTAATTGCCAAAACACAGCTCAACATTAGACTTGACTCCTCTACCCACCTCCCATCCTGTGAATCACTCACAGCCAAACTGCCCACCACTAACTCCCAAACGATAACCATCCACCTACTCTACAGACCTCCCGGACCCTCAGGATCCTTCGAGGAAGACCTTACCACCATCCTCACCAATAACCTAAAAAATTCCTCCCAGAGCCTCCTCCTATGGGACTTCAACCTTGGCTTCAAAGACCCCAAAGATCACCAGGCCACTCTCATCAACAATACTATTTCTGAATTAGGCTTTACCCAAAAAGTATCTGGCCCCACCCATAACAAAGGCAGAACCCTCGACTGGGTAGCAGACCACAACTGCACGGCCTCCATCACTGATAACTCTCCGCAACCTTGGTCAGACCACCATCTTCTCTCCTTTACCCTTGAAGCCTCGAGCCCCATCACCAACAATGTGCTAACCTCAGCCATCCCCACGAGAAGTAAGAAAAATATCACAGTGGAAAAACTGATCCCTCTCATCCTCCTCACACTTAACCAACTCCCTGCCACCTCTAACACCTAAGACCTGTAGAAGGCTATAACAAAACCATGCGCACAGCCTTAGACTCCATTGCACCATTAAAAATAAGAAAATGTAAACCAAAAAAGCATCTCAACCACTGGTTCTCTAATCACCTCAAAACCCTTAGACTAGAAAAACGCAAAAAATAACAAGCCTGGAGACAATCTCCCACAGACCATAACAAAATATTGCTCAATAAAATAACTTCCAAATACAAAAAAGAAATTATAGCTGCCAAACATGAGTCCTACAACCAGAGAATTGCTCAATCCAACTCCAGCACCAAAGTGCTGTTCATGATCATTAAAGAACTGGAAACACCTGTGCTAATTCCAGACACTTGCGTGAAAGACAAACAATGGTGCACCAGTGTCCAAAATGCCTTAAATAATAAAATCATAGGCCTTCAAACTAAAATTAAAAATAAGAAAGATTCCATAGCCAAACCAACCAACCCCACTAATAGAACCCCGCGCCCCACGCACCAACACCCTCCACCCAACCGCTTTAGCTTCTCCAAAGTCTCCACTCCAGAAGTGGAAAAAATCATTCTCAGCCTAAAAACATCCAACTGTCAAGGTGACCTTTGCCCCCCACAAATTATAAAAGATGCGGTAAGAGACCTCTTGCCATTCATCACAAGACTCATCAACGTCTCCTTCTCCTCAGGGACCGTCCCCAGCAACCTCAAAGAGTCCTGGGTCCTCCGCCTTCTCAAAAAACCCTCTCATTACCCCTCCATTCCCACCAACTACAGACCCATCACCGCCGTCCCCTTCCTGCTCAAGATATTAGACAAGACAGCCTACCAACAAATCCAAAAATTCCTTGAAATAAACCATCTCCTCGGGATTCGGCAATCAGGCTTCAGACCCCAACACGGGACAGAAACAGCCCTCATCGACCTGAAGGCTCAAATTGACACTCTTAGAGACAATGGGAAAACTGCTTAATTGCTTCTCCTTGACCTCTCCGCGGCATTTGATCTAGTTGATCATAAAATCTTATGCAATCACCTGGACTCAGCTGCCCACTTTTCCCAAGAAGCCATCGGCTGGATCGAGTCATTCCTCAGCAACAGATCCATGCGTGTCTTCTCCACCACAGCTGCCGCTGACCCCATCCCCATTACATGCGGAGTCCCCCAGAGTTCATGCGTCTCCCCCACACTGTACAAGGTATTCACAAAGCCCTTGTTTGATGATCTAGATGGTCTGGGTATCACCTACACTAATTATGCCGATGATACCCAGATCCTCATCCCGTTGACGGGAGATTACAACCATGATTTGGCCTTGGTGAACAAGGTGTACCTCATCATCCAGGCATGGATGGCATCCCAGAGCCTATGCCTGAATGATTACAAGACTGAACTCATCATACTTGGCTCCACTGCAAACCTATCCAAATTAGACTACAACTACACAAGTTTCATTATAAACGGGAACCCGATCAAAGGAGCTAAGGAAGTGAAAACCTTAGGAATATATATTGACTCCTCCCTCTCCTTCCACAAACAGGTTAGCTCCTTGGCATCCTCCACGGCCTATACATGTAAGTTTATAAGGGCAGCTAAACCCTTCTTATCCGCCCAGAGCTGCATTACATTAGCCAGAGCCCTTGTATTATCTAAACTGGAATATTGCAACGCCCTATGCATAGGAGCTAGCAAACAGGTAACTAACAAAATACAGGCGCTACAAAACAATGCTCTCAGAGCAGCGCTCAGCATCCCCAAGTGAGAACCCATCTCTAACTTTAGGAGAGCCCATAACTGGCTCAACACCACAGACACAAACCTGCACAAAGTAGCCTCACTTACACACAAATTCCTCAACAACGCTGCCCCCGCTACCTAGTCAATAGAAAAAGTAAACACACTTCCATTAGACCTACCAGAGCCTTCAACGCCAATCTACTCACAGTTCCCAGGTTCAAACACACCAAAATGGGTGGCAACAGCTTCCAGGTGAAAGCAGCCCAACATTGGAACTCCCTACCACCCTCTCTAAGGACACCCAAAACCTACACACACTTTAGACGCAACTACATACACTGGATAAAGAGCAATGACCGCTAAAACCATCCAACACACCACCACTACCCAATATGTAAATATGTATATGTGTAAATCTGCAAACTCTTGCCTTCACTCTGACTGCTGCAACCTTCTTTGATCTTATTGTAATTAATGTAATGCAATGTAACATGTAACCAAGCTGTGAATAACTTTGTTGCTCCTGCGCCCTCATACCCTCGGGTCTGGTGCGCAATACAAATGAATAAACTAAACTAAACTAAACTAAACTATTAGCACCAGAAAACCAACAGAAAATCAGCTAAAAATACCCCTAGCCAAATGCTGGAGGTAAAAGAACACAGGAGACAGCAAAAAGTGCCCAAGTGATACAAATGCAAATCATAGGTCTACAAAGGACCCACCCATGCACACCACACCCTTCCCAACAGCATGTTGCCATTTGGAGCCGGGAGCCTTGATATTGACATCCATTTGCTGCGCCTGGAGCTGCAGAGGCCTGCTAACCAGCCCAGGGCCCTGGGAGCACAGGGGGAATTGGGGATGAGGAGAAGGAGAAGGGGACCAGCACCAGGAAGGCGGCCAGCCATCCCCAGGCTCAGGCCAACACCCTGGGCCCTGACTGAAGGGCAGCTGGTGACCGAGTACAGACGGCACAGAGAAACCATCACACAGTTGTTGGACACAATCCAGGCTGACATAAGCAGCCGTATAGCCATCAGCACTGCTGTGCCCCCACTTGTCAAGTTTGTGTTGGTAGTACAGTACCTGAGGACTGGCAGCTACCAACACACCGTTGGCATGATGCACGGCATGTCCCAGTCCACCTTCAATGCTGTGCTGGGACAGGTGCTGGATGCACTGCAGCTTCATGTGAATGAGCACATTGCATTGCCAGCCACACAAGCACAGGTCAACCAGCTCAAGGGCCAGTTCTATGCCATTGCCCAAGTCCCGAACGTCATAGCAGCCCTGGACTGCACACAAGTAGCACTAGTAGCCCCCCCCGGCAACATGAGGCAGCTTACAGAAACTGTAAGAATTACCATTCAATGAATGTGCAGATGATGTGTAGCTCTGACCTAAGCTTCACCCACTGCTGCGCCCGATACCCAGGATCCACCCACGACTCCATGGTCCTGCGCAACAGTGCAGTGCCAGCCTATATGGAGAGGCACCAAGGCCAAAACACATATATGTTGGGTGAATACAATACTAGCCTCAAATGCATGCCAAATTGCATCTGCTGGGCGGGGGGGGCATACACAGGGAATCCCTGCATGCTAGCATGAGACACAGGCAGCACTAGCACTGCAACATTCCCATGCCTGTGCCTCGCATGTGACAACTTGCATACATTCAACACAGCAGAACACAGTCTGAATTTCACACACCTGTGAAAGCACAGTCACATATGGAAGCACAACTACCACTAAGCATCTTGTGTGTGCCGCAGTGCTGCACCTCACCCTGACACGGAAGGGACATCCCACTCTGGCCATCAGACAATCATGCCAATAGAGTCCTAATGCAGGCACATTCACAAAGCCACCATACACAAGAGGTTGGAGTCATGAACATCCCTGAGAAACTGACCCCTGATTGGGCAATCACATGCCTGGCCAAATGTACATGACCGTGCCAAGTAGCAAGCTCAACACCAGCCATAGCGTATGCCACGACACATGCAGACATAAGGGTGCCCACATCCAGTGATAATGGACTGAGTACTGTGGCATTTCAAAACTGGGGTTGTGCATGCAGTAAATGGACCATTGATTGAATGTTGCACCTTTCCCAACACACACCACAATGAAAGTAAGCAAATAGGAATGAGCGGGCGTGTACAACATTAGAGTGACGCACAAAGGAATCAACATATCAATTGATACACTGCTGTATGTAAACCTCAGGCCATGCATGTCTGAGAAGGTGAAGGAAGTATGTCAACATGTCACAGGGTTACCTTCACAAAGCATACCTGATTGTACTGCCAATGTCACTGATGACCAAGCCATGTACACCCACTGAACCAACCTAGCCCTAATGTACACATTACTCCCTTGCAGGTGATTCTGGATACCCGCAGTACGCATGGCTTATGACTGCTGTGCGTCATCCACACACTCCAGCTGAGCTGGCATACAACATTGCCCATCGGTGTACACGCATCTGTGCGGAAAGGGCATTTGGACTGCTGAAGGCAAGATTCCGGTGCCTAGACCGTACGGGAGGGGGATTGATGTATGTACCTGATAAAGTTGGCAACATCATACTTACCTATGCTATGCTGCACAACATTTGCTGTCGCCGGCATGTGCCGCTGCCCCCTGATGCTAGTGACCCGGGGATGGGAGTGATGATGAAAATGTGTCAGAAGCCATGCCATGCCACATGCACAAAGGGATGCAGTGAGGGAGGGGAGGTTGGCCAGATAGGCCTTGATTGACAATTATTTTTGATCCACTGCATTGAAACACTTGACACATACCACTTGTAGAATAAAGAGCACTTCAACTCAATCATGAATGTCCATGCTATGTATGAATTGCAAATGGGATTTATTGTCATTTTTAACAAACCCTCAAACCCCCTGTAAACTCCCCATCACATGATCCCCCCAGCCCCCTGTAAACTCCCCATCACACAATCCCCCCACTGTCATGATGCCTACCCCCGGGCATCAGGACCAAGGCCCTCAGCTCCGGGAGCAGACATCCAGACATTTGTTTAAACCTCAGCAGCCCCGGCTAGGGGCTGTCTGGGTTCAGTCCAGGTGCCTTAGGCGCCAGGCTCATCATAGAAATCAGTCCTGGCGCCATAGGCGCCAGGCTCCTAGAATTTACTTACCTGATGCAGAACATGCTGCAAAAGAGTCCAAGCCTACATGAGGCCTGGCTGGGACTATTTTGTTACAGGGACTATTTTTTACTCGGGCGTGGCTCTAGGGAACTTCTTACCTGGAACTACTTTGGAGGCTATTTAAACCACACCCGAACAGCAGCACATGCTTCGCGTTATTCTGCATCCAGCAGCGTGACGCTCACTGTGCCTGCAGCCAGCATCCAGTCTTCTGCCACGCCCGCGTGCCTGCAGCCAGCATGCAGTCTTCTGCCACGCCCGCCTCGAATCCGGAGCTCCTAGAATAAAGAAGAAGAAACGGACAAGGTTAGAAAACAAACTTATTTTAAATTCCTCACCTAATTCCGGAACCATTTCATCTCCGGACCTGGAAAAAACATCAGTCCTGCAAGCGTCGCTTCGCCAGCTCCAGCACGGCGCCATACTCACCAGTTCTCACACCATCTTTCGATCTGGCACTGTCTCCATCATTTCTTCGCTGTAATCCGGCACCTAGGGGACACAAGAAAAAACAAGGTGAGCCAAGGGAATCAACAAATACAACAAATACAACGTCTTACCACCATAGACTTACCACCGGCGGTATTATTCCATAACTCTCCACATTTTCATATGCCGCATGAGGGAGAAAAGCAACACGTTAACGCATGCAATAGTTACCGGACAGCGTTGGGTAACACAGACTCTTACCTGAACGCCAGCAGCAGCTACGAGACCTTCTTCTCACGAACTCAGTTGCAACGTAAGGAAGGAAGGGGACAAGCGTGAACATCGGGAACATTGAACTCGATACTTACCAATCCCGCCAGGGACTTCGGAGTCAATACTTACCGGAACTCTCCCAACGCCTTCAAACCAGTGAAGTAACTGGTATCTACGCGCCCTTGCAAGACACGCAGGATGGAGAGCTCATCTTTTACGAACATAAGGTGAGGTTACTAAGGGCATATCGGAGGTGATTAGTGGGGGAGAGCGAGACCAGTTGGGAGGCCATCACTAAACCCCACAGGTGGTTAATCCCTGTCTCCACTTGCAGGAAAATACTTCTTCGGGTCCAGCAGACAAGACTAGGCGGGCCAGTCCAGGCAGTCATCTCTGCACTACGCATCACGTTGAAGGAGACCAGAGCTGTCTGGGTCCGATCGACACCTCTGTGGGGTCCAGGTGAGCGTAACAGAACGCGAAGCCTCGCTACAAATACCCACCCGGGTGTTATGGAAACCTCGCAAACCGACCAACTGGCCCAATTATTGGGGGAATTTAGGGCGCAAGTAAATGCCGCTCGCCCAGAGACTAATGCCCTCAGGAGAGAACTGATTGTCTCAAAGGAGCGCACAGATGATCTGGCTAGGCAACTACTGCAAAACAAGCTGGGCAAACGCCCCTACCTCGATATGGGGGAAACCCAACCCTGTTTCATCAAGCAATCCAGTGAAAGTGGTTTTACCAGGAAATATTCTATTAGCTCCATCCGAACGCTGTGCTGGGTACCCCAAAAGGTTCGCCGTGTTTATGACCCAATGGCGCTTGCACTTTTTATGCAGACCGGGAGCATTTCCAAATGACCAAGCCAAAGTAGCGTTTGTATTGTCATATCTTAGTGGCAGCGCAGCGGATTGGTCCATTCCATCAGTCAACCAGGATGATCCTCTTCTCCGGGATTTTCAGGGTTTTCAAAGGAGCATGGAAAAACTATTCGCCAGACACTCACAGGATCAAGCCCTGGACAACAAACTTTTATCCTTATGACAAGGTAACCAGGATCTGCTAACCTATATTGCAACCTTCAATAGGTTGGTGGTGGAAACCGGGTGGCCGGAGGAAAAACAAATGACATTGTTTCATCGTGGACTTCGGGGAGAACTCAAAGATGTCTTGGCTCAAGTTGTGAACCCACCTCAGGATTGCACAGAATTGTAGACTTAGTGGTCCAGCTAGACCACCGACTTCTAGAACCGAAAGACTGATCGAGCTAAGTTCGAGAACCGGGTATTGGTTAAACCCAACGTTGCCCCCAAAGGAACAGATGCATCTGAACCTATGCAGATCGGGGGGGGGTTTAAAGGACCCTTAACTCAAAAGGAAAGAGAAAGAAGATGACAGATGCAGTTGTGTCTGTACTGTGGAACCTCAGGACATTTTCTACAGGATTGCCCTACAAAACCACCCAAGAAGGTGGTAGGAGCTGCTGATAAAAGCCACGTAGAGCCTGATTCAGGAAACGACCACGCCCGACAAGCGTAGAGGTCCGCTTGCCGAGCTTAAAGAAGGACACTCAGACCTCGCATCTGATCATCCCAATGGTCCTACTTGATCCCAGGCAGCCATCACGTATGCACGCAGTAAGGGCATACATAGATAGCGGGGCCGTAGGAAACTATATGGACCACGAATTGGTGTCGAGGATGAATCTTCCTCTTTGCAAAAAGACCACTTCGGATGTCATCAACACAGTTTATGGAACTGAGATTGCCTCGGGTCTGTAACTCATTCCACTACAGAGATGACACTGTTGAGTCAAGATGGGCATCAAGAGACTATTGTGTTTGATCTAATCAAAGCCCCACAGTTCCAGATAATACTGGGGATGCCATGGTTGGAAACACATAATCCTTGTATAAATTGGCGAGAGAAGAGAATAACCTTCCCGGATTGTGCATACACCTGTTACCCGGAGAAAACTTTGAACAAAGGCCTGGCTACAGTCGTTAACCCAATCGTGCAGTTACCTCAGGAATACCAAGAATTTCAGGATGTTTTTCAAAAAGAACAGGCCAATACATTGCCTCCACACAGATCATACGATTGTCAAATCAACCTCCTACCCGGTGCACAACCCCCATGCAGTAGAATCTACGCCCTCACGGAACCTGAAAATCGTCACCTACGGCAATACTTGGACCAATACCTTGCTAATGGCTTTATTCGTCCTTCCAAGTCTCCTGCATCCTCAGCTTTATTCTTCGTGCCAAAAAAGGAAGGTGACCTTAGAACGTGCATAGATTACTGCGCATTAAATCAGCGATACCCATTGCCTCTGATCCCCGAATTACTAGACCAAGTAAAGGATGCTTGTATCTACACTAAGTTAGATCTCCGAGGGGCATATCATCTGGTACGTGTCAAGAAAGGCGACGAATGGAAGACTGCCTTTCGCACCAAGTACAGATTATTTGAATATCAGGTAATGCCCTTCGGGTTGTGCAATGCACCAGCAGCCTTCCAGTATTTTATGAACGATGTGCTTCGTGAACTCATTGACGTCTGTGTCGTTGTATACATAGATGATATTCTAGTGTACTCCTCCTCAGAATCAGAAAATGTTAAGCACGTGCGTGCAGTCCTTGAGAAACTACGCCGGCACAAGTTATATGCAAAATTGGAAAAATGTGTTTTTCATGCTACGGAAGTTGAATTTCTTGGATTTATCCTGACTCCAAAAGGAGTCCGAATGGACTCTCGAAAGGTGGACGCAATTCTCAAGTGGCCATCACCCAGTTCAGTCAAAGGGGTACAAAGCATGCTCGGATTGGCTAATTTCTACCGCAGATTCATTCCGGACTTCTCCCATGTTGTACACCCCATCACAGCACTTTTGCGAAAAAACAAACGCTTCTTGTGGACCGAAGAGGCTGAAAAGGCCTTCCAAGAGCTGAAAGCAAAATTCACATCAGCACCTGTCTTAAAGCATCCACGCCCTGAGCTTCCATACATAGTAGAAACTGATGCATCCAGTTTAGCCATGGGAGCTGTCCTGTCCCAGAAGGATCCTGAAACCGGTCAACTTCACCCAGTAGCGTTTTGGTCCAGAAAGTTCTCAGCACCTGAGTTAAACTATGCGGTTACCGATAAAGAGCTATTAGCCATCAAATCCGCCTTTAAGGCTTGGCGGCACTATCTTCTTGGTGCCAGGCATACTATTACCGTAATCATCGATCACCGGAACCTGCAGTATTTAAAAACAGCCAAAGCCCAATCATCGCGACAACTTCGATGGGCATTGTTCTTTGCCGAATTCGATTTCGTGATCACTTATCGACCAGGCTGCAAAAATGGCAAAGCAGATGCCTTATCCCGAATAGGGATCGATGAAGCATATGCAAACCCGGAACCGGTGCCAATAATTCCCGAGCAAAGAATTCTTGGCATAACTACTCTACAAACACTAGAAGATATTCATTCAAAAATCCAACAACTCTTCGAACCAGCAACCCTGCAGTACTGGGTAAAGAAAGGCCCAGACTACTCAGTCGTCAATGACCTACCTTACTATCAAGGACGACTATTTCTACCACACAAGGAAATACAAGAACTAGTTATCTCCAATTACCATGACACCCTGATGGAAGGGCACCCAGGTATCGCAAAAACTGAAGCGAACATTAAGACAGTTCTGGTGGCCACTTGGCGAAAAGATGTAAAGTCATTTGTGATGTCTTGTGGCATTTGCGCCCAAAACAAAAGCAGGAAGAAAAAACCAGCTGGCCTTTTACATCCTTTGGATATTCCACCTACACCATGGCACACCTTGTCTTTAGACTTTATTAAAGATCTACCTCCATGTAATGGATTTAACACCATCCTAGTTATTGTGGATCTTTTTTCCAAGATGGCCCACTTTATTCCTTTAAAGGGGTCACCTTTTGCTTCTATTCTGGCCAAGGAGTTCCTCGAAAACATTGTTCGATTGCACGGATTCCCTTCCGTATTGGTTTCTGACCGAGGTAGTCAATTTATCTCGCATTTTTGGTGAGGTTACTAAGGGGATATCTGAGGTGATTAGTGGGGGAGAGCGAGACCAGTTGGGAGGCCATCACTAAAACCCACAGGTGGTTAATCCCTGTCTCCACTTGCAGGAAAATACTTCTTCGGGTCCAGCAGACAAGACTAGGTGGGCCAGTCCAGACAGTCATCTCTACACTATGCATCACGTTGAAGGAGACCGCAGATGTCTGGGTCCGATCGATACCCCTTTGGGGTCCAGGTGAGCATAACACCCACCCCCTGTAAACTCCCCATCACATGATCTCCCCATCCCCCTGTGAACTCCCCATTACACAATCCCCCCACCCCTGTAAACTCCCCATCACATAATCCCCCACCCCCTCAGCACACCCCTACCTAGTGCTAGTGTGTCCATGTGCCCATGAGTCTGCAAAACTGTGACATGTGGGCCTAGGATGGATATGGCCATTTTCCATGGCTGGGTCCCTCCGGTGAACGGCGGGTGAGATTTTGCCGCCCCGTCTCAGTGGGCGTGGATGAGGCAGATGGTATTGCTCCAGAGACATGCAGCTGCCGGCGGAGCAGATTGTTCGCCTCCTGCATCTGCTCGGGATGTGCGGATTAGACCTCGCACAACTCCCGTATCCTCTGACCAAAACCTGTCAGTGCCGCTGTGGAGCCCTCCATGACCCTATGGGTCCGTGCATTGTCTCGTGCCATGGTCTTTGCAGCATCCCATTTTGCACTGCTGATAGCCTTGATGTGGTGTGTGTGTTCCATTGACAATTCCTCAATGTGCCGCTGTCGGGCCTCCATCAGTTCCAGCCACCCCATCACTGCTTCTCCCATGACTAAGAGTCTTTGAGTTGTGTTGGGGATCAGACTGATGGTGCAGTGTGGGTTTGGAGGGGGGTTGTTTGGGGACATGATGCCACCTCTGATGGGGCTGCTGTGGTTGGAGTGACTTTCCTCATGGGAGCCATATGATGGTGTGACGACATCTGGCTGAGGTGTGCCGGCCCTATGCACACATACATACTTTCTGCCCGGCCCCTTTACCGGGTGGTGGTGCTGTTAGAAGCGCACCGGGTCAGGCAGCTGGATGTTGTTGCCTCCTCATCATCATCATTGGCCTGTAATGAGCACTGCGTGCCTGTGGGGGACATGGGGTGTTGTATGATTTGAGGGCAGCTTAGATTTGTATCATGCATATAATGCCTTACAGTGGGTTTGTACACAGTTTCAATGATGCTTTGCCATTGCATTTTGGTGACTCCCCATGTTGTGATTGTTGGGACGTGGTACTGGGGAGGAACACTGCTTGGACATGTTGGCGTGACATCTTCAGTTGTCTGCTGGGGATGCACGGCACACATATTGCTGGGGGGGTTCATGCACACTCACACATCACATTGCTGTGCCATGGGCATGGATGTCTTTCCCCTGGGCCTTGTGTTGATGCAGTGTACGTACTCAGCGGAGTAGGGGGCACTACGGTACGGTGGTACGAGGGGTCAGTTATGGGTAGCTACGGTGCCTCACGCACATTGCATGCACATGCATTCAATCAGGGTCTGGAGGTGTGGCTCTTACAGGTTCATGCATTTTAGGGGGCAGTCCTCACCATCCCTGGGCACGCGGCCCTCAGAAGACACCCTCTAGCTGATAGTCCTCCATATCTGCTCTCAACGCTGGCCAGTTGTCTCGCACTGCAGTGCACCAGACAGCTCTTCCTGATGGGCCACTGCCTCCTCCACCAGTATGGCTAGCTCCTGGTCGTTGAACGTTAGTCTTCTCATGCTGTCCAGGGCAGACTTGCCCCTAGTGCATTCCTGAGACATTTTGCAATGTTTACAGGGGTGGATGGCTTGCAGGGGCTGTGATTTTTGGTGGATTGTGATTTCCAAAACGGCCACCTCTTTATTTCCCGTTCCGGCAGTGACGCGTTTCCCAAGTGCTATTAGCGCCACAGCTTGGCGGTAGCGCAATGTGCAATGGATTTACGGGTTCCTGGACAATTTTTACGGCAAGTGCTATTTGCGTTAACTGTGCGCGTGCACGCGAACTCATGATCTGGTGTACTTCCCGCCAGGCAGCGTGGCGTTAGCACAAATAGCGCTTGACGGGAAATCTGCCAGAATACCGCCAAACTCAGGATGAGGCATTTTGTCTAAATGGGACCTACTCACAGCTGGCACCAAATCTAGCTAAATAAATACTGGGGAATGCGGAAGTTATAGTTGCCTTTTCAGTTGCCAAGCATACCCAAATTTCATTCCTCACAAACTTAAAATATTCTTAATGTTCTGTCCAATCATTTCACCCGCAATTTTTTGAAAAAGCAAGAAATTGTGAAGGCTTTCCAAAACTAACTCTGTCCCAAAGTGCCTTCACATTAATCATGCCAAACATCTCAAAATAAGCAAAGGTCACAGAGCATCCATTCGGCATGCGTCGGTTGTACTACAATTCGCCCTCAAACTTGACGCTTTGAAAATAATCATGGGGCACTGGTAACAGACATAATTCAGATTCATTGTAGCCCTGGATATCAGAGCCCCTGGACTTAAGGATACCAGCATGACAATAGCAGAGTCAAGAGAGACACCTGTGTATCAGGCATAAAGCAAGTGGAGAATTTGTAGTTACAACATATTTTCAAATCACGGCAGGAGCACAATTAGAAAAAGGAACTTGGCGCCAAGGAATTAGAATTTTATTTGACAGCCGTGTTGTATCTTGACCTGAGGCCCCCTCAAGCCCTGTGTCACGCCGCAAAACCCCCAGCCAACCGAGCATACACAACACGCTGTTGCTTGTCCATGTTCCAATGGCGCTCTGGCGCACACATGACGTGCCCCGTTTATTAACTACATGGGGCAGAGTTGTGTCACTCTGCCCCGTGTGCCTTGTTAAAGACACAGACACCACACCCCTCCTTTATCATAACAACAAACATTTTAAACATAAGTGATACTCAATAAGCTTTGGAGTAACATGAACTGCAATTTCCCCACCCCGAGCATGTGCATAATGTTCTGGCATAACTACCATAAGAGGTTGTTTGGCTCTGTGTACGACCATGCGCCCCAACTCAAGAGTTCAGTACATCATCATTGCGGTGGGCAGGCCTCCCCCTCCTCTTGGGATACCTTCGGCCCCCCTCCCGGCTCAGACTCCCCTCACCTGTGTCCCCTCGACCTAGGGAAGTCGGTGTGCATGCAGGCCCCCCACCTTCATATGGTACCTCGGCACAGTCTCTCCTCGGGGTGACCTCCAGCTGGACTCCCCCATCTTGAAGAAGCTGGCCTTTCTCGTGACTGTCGACCTTCCATCTGATGCTGTTATCATCAGCCCTTTAACTGCGACAATGTCCATGGTATTAGCATTGTAAACAAGTGACATCTTTCCTTGGGGGTGTCGGTTTCTTATCAGCACCTCATCACACAGTGCGAGCAGAAGTTGATGGAAGTGAACACCTCTTTCAATGGATCCAAAATCAGTGTGCACTGTCTCCCACGGCTGCGTTCCATGAGGCATGCTCTCAATTTGAGGATCCCTTTGCACTGGTGAGGCCGTCTGGCACCACACACACAATACCACAAACACCTCCACGTGCCTCTCCAGGTCAGGCAATCACACCTTTAGACGGAGTCTTGCCTTGGTCTTTGCCACTGGTGTCCTGGGTGCGCCAGCTCAATCACCTGGTGTTTTTATTTCCAGCAGGTACAACCATCCTGTCTCCCTGAAGCAGTAGGCCGGATTCCATGAATGTCAGTTCCTCCCGCACTCTCCAGAGGTGCTCTAGGGTTGTTCGGGCTACCTGAGTTATTTCCCCAGGCCCTCCAGCACTGATTTCCACTCCCCTCGTCAGAGCGCATTTCTTAGGATCTGAAAACACTTGTCACGCTTGGACACCTTCTCCAGCTCTTGAATGGGCAGGGAGATTGGGGTGGCAGACCCCACCAGCAGTTGGACGTACTCATCGGCCTCATCAACACTTGTCTCATATTCTTTGTCCCTTCCGGCCCGGGGATGTCACGACAGATAGTCGCCCACATTGTTTTTCCCTCGCCGGTAAATCAGTGACACTCCATACTCCAACAGGGCCAGCATCCATCGTTCAATCCATGCTGGCAGCTTGAAGGATGATCCTGTCATATTCAGCAGTAGAGGCTTATAGTCCGTCACTACCATCACTGGTCTGCCAAGAACATAGAGGCGGAAGTGCCAGCACCCCCATACTAGAGCTTCCCACTCTATCTAGGAATTCCATTGCTCAGTCTCCGACAATGCTCGACTGGCATACGCTATGGGCCTGTCCTCTCCATGGTTGTCCTTCTGCATCAGGACAGCTCCCAGTCCGAATGGACTGGCATCCACCACCACCTCCAATGGCAGGGAGGGATCAAAAAAGGCCACTATGTCCTTGGCTGTGAGTGCTCCCTTCACGTTCTCGAATGCCACCTGTTCAAGAGGGCCCGATTGCCAAGTGGAATCCTTTTTCAGTGAGGCTCCTCAGGGCTTCTGATCTTGTGGCAAGGTTCCTAATGAACTGACCACAGTATGTGACCATGCAGCCAAGGACCCCCGTCATATTTTCAGGTGGCTTCGCCTCCACAATGTCTTTGTCTTTCCTAGTGTCTGGCAACACAACACCCTCCTTGAAGATGAACCTAAAGAACTCAATGATAGTTCTCAGGTACTCACATTTCTCCTTGTGTAATGCCAGGCCCAATGCTTGTATGCGCTCGAGAGTCTTCATGAGATGTGACATGTGTTCCATTTCCGACTTGGCGAACACCAGAATGTCACCACTAATGTTCAGAACTCCATCTAAGTCTGCCTGGGCTGCACGTATTATATTTTGAAATACTTCCGTTGCCGATGACATCCCGAAGCTTAGGCACTTGTACCGATACAGTCCATGGTGCGTGGTGAACGTTGTAATGCATCTGGAGTCTGGGTGTAATACGACCTGGTGGTATCCTGCTCTAAGGTCCAATTTGGAGAAGAACTTTGCACCTGTAGCTCCGTCAGTATGTCGTCTTTCGTCGGTGTGAGGCGCCTCTCCCTTTTAATAGCCTTATTTGGTAGTATCATGTCTATGCAGATCCTAAACGAGTCAGGCTGTTTCAGGTTTGCGGGCGACCACTATGGGGGATACTCAGGACAAAGAAAGAAGTATTCAAAAATCAAAATATATGTAAAAGAATTGTTTTAATTTTCAGATAACTGGGCCTCCGGCATTATCCTAGGCCTACTACACTATGGTATGCATATAAAACATTTATACCAAAATTAAATGTTATCTCTCTATATAAATCTCACTAATAGACATCCACAAAGGCATCCACTTTCAATCACAACAATCTCCATATCCATATAAATATGCAGTATTCTAAAAAATGCCAGACATACAGATATTCCTACTTAATATGGGTTTCTCTATGAACATTACTAACATTTCAATCAAACTTTTAACGTAAGGCAAGTATGGATAAAACATTTGATTTTCTATGGCATCAAGACAAATATGGCGTTGGAAAAATGTACATCCCTTACGTTTGAATATATCTATGCACCAATTCCCTGTGCAGGTGGAAGGTAGAGGATGTTTTAGTTATGTGGAGGTCACTTGGCATGTAGGCAAGGACCAGCTAATATAGGGCTATATGTTAAGACATTTACATGCAAAAGAGCAACTTGTTTACATTGGCAAATGTAAATTTGCATTCATAAATACTGTCTTGGGAGTCTATATGTTTAGTTCTGAACACAATGTTTCCTGCATGTGTGGGTGCAGTTCTGTATAGTCTTTCATATGTGACTTCATTAAACCAGGATGTGTTATTTTATTTATCAGTATGTGTGAGTTTGGGTGTAAGGCTTTCCTTTCTATCCATAAGCATGCACAGTTTTAAGAGGGGCCTGCATGTAAGGCTTTCAGTTTCTTTTTATTTTGGGGCTAGAGATATACTCCTCTCCAGTAACAGATATGTAGTTGAACATTCTATTTCCCTTCTCTCCCACATTACACCTGACTCTGCCTAGGCATTTACAGGCAATGGAATGTAGAGAATTTGTACTTTGCACAATTTTTAAGGAACATAAATAATTATTTTAGCATACAGTTCATTGGTCAAATATGAAGTCTGCACTATGGTCTCTGCTTGTGGCATTAACTGCATATCATCCCAGGTAATAGTACTTGCATGGCACCATAAACCTCTGTGATTCTCCAATTGAAGTTGCAAGTGCTACAACTTTAGTTAGAGAATCAAAGCATCCTTGCCTCCTCATTGTGATGTTTGCTGCAAGTCTTTCACCCTCGACACATGTAGATGAAAAGCGGCCACATTTGTCATGCAAATCGAGTCCATAAAGGAAGCCTTAAGGCACTCAATGTTACCTTTAAATGCAACTACCCATGGATCACCATGCAAAGCTGTAGCTACATCATTGCCCACCCCTGTCATGTTCAAAAGGTTCAGTTCAAGCAGAAACACCAGAATGAAACCCCCACTGAGAGAAGAATTGTGTCAGCTAACCCACTTGGTGGCCTCCTCAAAAAGCTGCACCAGAGAGCAGACATTAGATTGCACCTGCCCCTCACACAGTGTCAAAAATGTCCCATCTAAAGCTCTGATGAAGTAATCTGTCATGGCATTATACTCCTCAAAAAGCCTGTTCAAAATGGGCAAAGTAGAGCAAAAACAGGTGGCCACTGAGATCTTCAGGTTGTTCAGTGGCAACTTGTGGCACGCCTGCATGTGCTGCACTGCCTATTTGGCGTGGCCAGCCTGGCTGAAATGTGAACTAATCTTAGGGGCCACAGTGACCATTTCTTTTACAGGCTGATAATGGTTGACACGACAAGTGACCATGAAATGAAGGACATGCACACAACACGCTTGCCAATTCGTAAGGCAGGAAGGACATTTGACTAAATGTCTTCGGTTCCATGTCTTTTCATTGAAAATGTTTCATCTAAACATTTTTCCATTGAATATTTTGTGACAAAAAAATGTTCATCGAGTGCAATTTTTTATATTTTTATTTTATTTTGGGTGGTCACTCACCCTAACCCCCTCCCCCGTTTAGGACCCTTAAAAACGCACCCCAAACATTTTGCAAGCAATATTAACCCTTTACCCCACACAAAAATGCATTCAATGAAAATATTCGATGGAAAATGTTTAGATGAAACATTTTTCGATGAAAATACTGGATACCAATGTCTTCTGCAACAAAGCCAAATGCAAATAACAAGTCCTTAGCCACTGTGCCTCCACATCCTCCAGCTTCTCCTAGATGTCAACGCCCTTGTTGCTTCTCCATAAATTCCTTGTACATTCAATATTTCCTAGTGCTGAACTTCATACGTTTGCTGCTCCCTTACATTACTCCGAAACGCTGCATAGCTGGTAGAGGAAAGAAAGTCCACCCGGTAGACAATGATGGCAATGTTAGAAGTGCTCTAGCCATTGGTCCCCTTGTCATGGTGAAATTGATGTTTTGGTCCACAGACTGCTGTAGGGCCCACCTCTTTCAGCCATAACCTCATTGTATAATCTCAGTACTGCCTTGAAAGAGAACACACAGTGCCAGGAGCTTTCAGTGATTGTCTTTTCCCATAAATTGCTAGATTACACAGTCTATCATAAAAGCGTAGGACATGAAGTCTATTTCCGATATGCTGTCTGTCACGTTACGTTATTTTATTTCTATGCTCCGACACTTCCACAAAACTAGGCAGACACAATTGGGGTTACGGGGAGGAGTGTTTTATGACAATGAAATAGATGCAGTATTTGTAGAGGTAACTGCGCATGTTGATGGTGGTATGCTATTTGTCTGATGGGATGGGGACATTGTTTCCCAGCACAATGTGCAAGAGGCCAAATTCAGTTGCTGTTTAATATGGGTGGAGTGCATGCCATGTTTTCGACTTTCATTGGGGGGCTAACAAAACACAGAATGTGCTCACCTGGTGCAGATTGTGGTGGTGGTGCTCTGGATGCCATTTAATGATGTGATGTATTTTTCATCTGTAACAGGAAGGCTCTTCCTGGAATAGAGTGTTCACAGATAGGAAAGCTGGCTCCTGTTACAGAATCTGCATCTCCGGTTGTATTCTCCTCATTAGTATCACTGCTTTCCAGAAGCAATACATGTTTCGTTCTGGACTCTGGCTGATTGTAATCTTTGTCTCGACCATCATTCATGCCATCTTCCACTTTGTTATTGTTTGACTCATGAGTGGATGAGGAAGTCTAAGATTCTGGCCTGGAATTGTCAATGTGTCCCCACTGTTCAACTACACCATGTGTTGTTCTTTAAGAAGAAAAGATCCTGATCTTCAGTAGAAAGAAGCTACACTCCTCCACCTTCTACCCCTAAAATAGTGGAAGGAACTGAAAGTGCGACCTCTGGAATCATCCCAATGGATGATCCTGGTCGTGGTGCAATACCGCTTTATGTCCTGGTGCATTGCTGTAAAGTGAGTTGTAACAGGGGATATGGAACTTGAGTTGGATAATACCTTCACTTGGCCATGTGCAAGACTGGCATCCCTAGTGCTCACTGCTGCAAGTACTCTTGAAGTTAAAAGACCACAAGCAGTACACCTCGCAATGCCTCTGGCATATCTGGGTACTGACATATTGTCTCAAACGTTTCATTCACTCAATGACTTCTGTAACTTCCACCTCTCCAAATCTCTACTGCCTCTCCCCACACAAATGATTTGAGTGTGACTGAGGTATGCCATGCTCCTCCCTGGTGTCACGTTTGACATGTGTCTCTACCATGCACTTCGAGAGACTCTGATTGGCATAGCACCCACCTCTCTGAATCTCTGCTAGTTCCCCCACCAAAACAATTCAAGTGACTCTCACACAGGTAGTCTTCAGAGATTTGCTCCTCATTCTGATTTTCCTCCCAGTTGTTACATAATAGTATGTGTCTCATCCACTCACTTCAAAAACAGACACTGACTGTGGTGTATCACTTGCCTCCCTTAATGTCTGCTACTTCCTCCCACAAAAAACACACAAGCATGAGTGTTGCACAAACTGCCCTCTGGGATTCCTTGCATCTCCTACTTTTCCTCCATGGTGTCACTGAATGACACATTTCTCATTCGCTCACTTCAAAAAGACAGAAATAGAGTGTTGTGTTTTACCCACCTCCTTGGATCTCTGCTTCCCCCCCCCACAAAAATCACAAGAGCATCACTCTTGCAAAAACTGCCCTCAGAGATTCACTGCTCCTCTCAACGTTTGACCTGATGTCATGTGCCTCGTCCACTCACTTCAAGAAAGAGACATTGATAGGTGAAAAGCCTGGCACTCCAAACTATGCTTCTTCCTCCCCATAAATCACAAGAGCAGAACTCTTGCACAGGCTTCCCTGAGGGACTAATTGTCTGCTCCTCTCCCAGGTGTCACAGAGTGGAATATGTCTTTTCCAATCACTTCAAGAGATGGACATTTACTGGTCTATCACCCACATCCTGAATCTCTGCTGCTGCCTTCCAGAAAGAATACACATCTGTGACCCTTGCACGGGCCACACTGAGGGAGGTCCTGCTGCTCCTACTCCTGAATTCAGATGATGACACATGCCTACTCACTTCAAGAGACAGACGCTGACTGTGATGTATCACCCACCTCCCGGAATCTCTGCTGTCTCATCTCACAAAAGTCACACAAATTTGATTCTCACACAAACAGCCATAACGTATTGCTTGATCATCCTGCTCCTCCTCCCAGGTGTCACCCAATGGTAAATTCCTCGTCCACTCACTTTAAGAGACTGACACTGACAGTGTGAATCACCCACAACCCTGAATCTCTGCTACTTCCTCAAACAAAAATCATGTAGCATGACATCCAACAGCAGCTGCCCTGGGAATTAGTGGCTTCTCCTTCTCCTTTCCTAGGTATCACCCAAAAACACTTGTCTCATCTATTCACTTCAATAGATGGATATGGGCTTGTGTATCATCCGTCACATTGACACTCTGCTTCTTCAGTCACAAAAACCATGCTGGAAAGAGTCTCACACACGCTGCAATTCTGATTCCTTACTCCTGCAGCTCCACTGTAGTGGGAAACATGTGCCGTACACCGGATTTCTTTCCTGTGGCACATGTATCACTTATAGTCACATAAAAATAGAATGTCTGATAGTCACACAAAATCTAAAGTCTCACCTGTGTGTCTTTTACAGTCACTCAAGCTCCTCTCCGACTCAGTTGTTCCCTCTCCCTAAACTCACAACAGAGAGCACTTGTATTGTTCATCCAAGTCACATCATTGAATTAATCACATAGTGTCACAAAAGCAAAACATCCTAATTTAACTCTCTGTCTCCCAAGTCACACACTTTCTCTCCCTGCTCATTGTCATACTCAACTACTCTAAATCCCTTCCCTAAATTTCTTAAACCTCCTCCAGCAACAATCTCCTGCCCCTCTGGAAGTCACCCAAGACTAAAAATGAGCTCCAACCATTGGTCTTCCTTAAGGCCATGTGGTTGAATGTTTTATAAAACTCTAATAAATGTCCACCTGAAATGCAGGTGATTCGAGGTAATAGTGGAAAAGTTCATCCTTGGCCTGAGGCCTCTCCGAGCTGGATATGTTGGCGAAAATGTGTTAATGGTTCAAAAGTTATAAAGAAAATTTTAAAATGCTGTTTTTAGCCCCTTCATATACATTTTCCCATAGGGAAAAAGTTGCTTCCATTGAACTCCTGTAGCACAAAAACCACTGAACAGATTTTCACCAATTAGGAAACAAGTTGGGCACAAAGTGTTGTAGATGTCCCTTTTGTTGATTAAGTGTAAATTCATCCAGTCATTGTTAAAACATTTGACAGAAAATGTGGAAAGTCCTGGTCCCAGAAAACATGTATATTTCTTCCATGGTGCAAACCAGCATTGTGGTTTTTGTGATGAATCATGGGATTCAGTCACTTCTTCCCAGTGGGGAGCCTTTCCCTGTGAGGCTAGGGAGGTGAGCCCGCTACACAATACACTCCTTAGGGGTAGAGGCAAGCGGACCTCACCAGGAGAGACTCGCCCCTTCGGAACAAGAATTCCCATTCTGATTATCTCCCTAGCCAGCCCACCTATAGCCCACTGCTAAGAACATCTACTGGAAGACGACATGAAGAACAAGTTGATTTTTGTTATTGTTATATATAATCCATGAGAAAACCTGAATGGAAATACTTATCTGATACTGAGATGAAGAAAACCACTGGAGTAATGCAGAGTAATGCAGAGAACAAGTAAGACAAAGAAGAAGGATTTTGTCGTTACACCTGGGTAGTCTAACCATGTGTCATAAATCTAAGAGATGGGCACATGAGAGAGCAAGAAGACTGGGAAGTTCAAACGAGATGGCCGAGGTGGACTGGAGGAATGGAGGTATGCAGCATCCGGAGTTGACAGACGGAGCTGACAGATGGCTTGGGAAAAGTTTCTGAAGAGCCGTGGAGTGGAAACCCAAGAGAAGCCAGAGGAACCAGAGAGAAGCAAAGGCATCCCAAGGCAAAAGACGGTGGTGGTGTGACCGCCAGTGCTTGGCGGTGTACCAGGGGGTCCAGACACTATGCTAGACCTGACGAATGAGAAAGAAAGAAGGAGAAGACCGTTAAGAGAACCAGACCTGAACGGCACATGCCACCCGAGAATAAGAAACCCCAATCTCAGCTGAGACCCAGTTACGTTATACCTAAACGAGAGAGGTAAATGGGGAAACGGGAAACCCAGGAGGGGGACCAGCGATCGTAATGGGAATGTGCATAATCGTCCAAGTAAAGTAGAAGTATTGAAAGAGAGTGAGAATCATTACTAAAGCACTTATACTCGTCCCAGTAAAGAAAAAGTATTGAAAGATTATGAAAATCATTAGTGGAGAACTCGTATTCGTCCCAGTACAGAACAAGTGTTGAAAGAGAGTGAGCATCATTACTGGAACATTCATACTCGTCCCAATAAAGAAGTATTGAAAGAGAGTGATAATCTTTACTGGAACACCTACACTTGTCCCATTAGAGAACAAGTATTGAAAGAGAGTGAGCATCATTGCTGGATCACTCATACTCCTATTTGCCCCAATAAAGATTATGTCTTGGAAATACATAGGAAGAGTAAGAATGGTAGTTGGAACTGTGTTGTTTCTCCCAGTCAAGAGAAGGATTGGACATTGAATAAAGAGAAAGAGTCAACTGTGACTAATCAGGGACACATACAAGAGCTCTAAACTAAAAGAGAAAACAAAACAGAGAGGTTAACAAGCAAACAAAATAAGAGCTAGAAAGAGAAGTTGAAGAGCCCAATATGTGAACTGTGTGACTTGATAAATGCAGTCACAAAGAAGTATCTGTGAATACTTTATTAAAAGGGTTGTGCTGAAAAACAAGCCCACAGGAAGAGGGAGTCACTCTCCTGTATTTTAGATGTTTTGGTAGTGGTAGACAGGTTAGATTAGCTTGGACAGCGGACAGACCTTCATTATGGACTCACTAACAATTGGCGAGCACCCTAGTTAGTTTGTGTTAGCTAGGGAAAACCCATAGATTAGGGATAGTCAGGAGTTTTCACTTTTTCTTTAACAAAAGAATAAGACATATATGGAAGATCAGAGTCTGCACCCTACTTCTGGCCCGCTGAACCTTTCAGAAATGAAGAGCCACCATTTTATCTTTTTATTTTTTACGAGATGCAAAACATGTCTGCGGTAATCCTGAGGGAAGTACAAAAATAAAAGTGCTCAAGTAATATTTGGAAGAGGGAAAGGAGTGGTTTACTTCAGGGTAAAGGTGGGAATGGGGAGAGAGGAATACATGCACAGTGCGAAGGTTGGTGGTGGGCTGTGGAGCCCATTTGGGTTAGAACGTTTATTGTTTTACTGCGGGAATAACACAGGAATCTCATGAGATTCCCGCAGCAACTTGAAATGCTGAGCTATGAAAATAAAATCCACCACCAAAAACTGAAGAGTGAAAGGGGGTAATTGGAGGACCAGGGAGTAATCACACAAGGAGAGACAGTGGGGGTACCAAAACAAAGAGTGGGGATAAGGAGGACTGTGCCCTTTGCTCTTTTAAAATAATTGGTGCAACGTGAACACTGGCCATGGCCCAAAGCCATGGCCAATTCACCCTGAAGAAGAAGATATAGAATGGCAAAAACATTGAAATCTGTGAAAAAACGTTAGCTAAGACAGAATTAAGAGGATCCGATTTATCGCAAGCATGGTAGTAAACATTTACACATTTGCATGTCGGATTGCAAATGTGTGCAGGGCGAAAGGTGGCATACACGCGTGTATGCTGACTTGTGACGTGTATATTTGCAGGGCAACGTGAAAAACATTCCAATTCAGTGGGTGTGGAAAGTGATGACCATATTAACTTGGAGTCCGCCCATTGCTCAGCCTATCAGCACATACATGGCATCACATCAGTGATTAATGATAAGTTACAACATTTCATCAAGTGGGGCATCTTTGGGGGAGGACTCAGGGTTAAGATAGTCATCAAGTCCATCACTGGCTGAATTTCATTGGTTTTGTTTTGATAAATAAGATCATACACATGCGCGCACACACACGCCTACACGCACAAACAGACACACACAGGAACACACAGAGCAAAACGTTTGCATCATGCACACAGTGATTAAAGTATTTTTTTTTTCTTTTAAATACTAACCTGGCTGTAGGCCTGTCTGAGGTCCAGGGTTCCAGGGGGTTTATTAGCGGGAAGTCCTAGTGGCAGAGGGAATCACATGTGAGGCATGGCCCAGGGATCAGTACAGTGCACTGAAATGACTATTTTGCCATGACACTCAACCAAGCAGGTGGTAACACCAGGACGTGGAGGATCAGTCTAACTGGGGTGGCTCACCTCTCTAGCTCAACCCTAACTTCACCAATGACTGGGAACACATCTGCAGCCCTACCCTAAACTAGCTCCATTTGAATCTTCAGTTGAGCTATGAGTGGATTAACCAAAACCGAATTCTGATTCTTGGCAAACATTTGTTTTAGCTTCCTCTGGTCTCAAAAATGGCAACAGTCTCTAAAACCAACTAAGAACATGTGTGCAGCTTTGCTATCTTAATATTCTGGACTCCAATGTGTAACATTTGATAAGGAAGAGGCCCAGTTCTCAACATGGATCCTCCACAGCGGGTTTACGACTTCTGCACTCTCTATTGATTCCTTATGGCAATAGACTTCTCTGAGCCAAAGATGTCTGCAGAATGAACTGACGTGTTTTGTGTTTGCATGCAGTACGGCTTTTGTTACACAATATTTTGTGGTTGGGCCAGAGAGGCAATTTTCCATTCCCAAGACAGTGGCCATGAAATGGATGGATATGTCATCCACATGCTAATCTTCTCATGATCCCAATTCAACCCCAGACTTAGTGCACTAATTTTGCCTGGCCTGCAGTAGTAAATCTGTATAGGACTCAATAAGAGACTTAATTAATCATCTTTGAAGCCACTTTGGGGCACTTTTCCAGAATCATCATATAACTAGAAATCTTAAGCCCCAATTGACAAAAGATTTCTGGAAAAAATACTTCTTGTCACCCTCTTCAGAGTCTTTTGGGGGTATCTTCAACTGCTGCATTGGTTAACCATTAAAAGAAATCTCTATAAGCAACAATTTGAGTCATCTCTTTTTCCTCTTGTCTTATTTATCTCCTGAAAAATGTTTCTTGCCACTAGGCACTAAGGGGCTCAAGTTCCATAGAGCCGTAACGTGAATGCTAAGGATAAAAGCATTGAGTAAAGCTTTAACGCCTTGCATTCATGCCACAGCGCATTTTCAAGCATTTGTATAGTAGAGAGGAGGGGTGGAACGCAACGTGCATTTCTGCCACTCCCTTCCTTTCTCCCAAACAAATGCTTTAGCATTTGCACCAGCATGGATTTTCATGCTGGCACAATTGCTGGAGATCCCTATCGGGTCCGCCTGCTTTTTTGCACTAGCATAAAGGAGACGGACGCCATAAGGATACATTGTACAAGCTCCCTGCCATATGAGGATGGCAGGGAGCATGCCTATTTAAAATTAAACCGTGGTTTAATTTCAATTTGGAACACTGCCTACTGTGCGCGCATGGTAAACAGTTTTCCAATTCAAATTAAACCCTCCCCAAAATGTTTGCATGTCGGGAAGGGTTTCATTGTAATAGTGGGCCCCGCGAGCACGGCAAGCAGCACATTTTCTCACTTTGCACAGCAGAGTTCCAATTTGCATGGCATAAGGTGGCATACACATGTGTAGTGCTGGTGGAACGGCTTACATGCCGGCAAATTACACTTTTAGGAACGTGAGCTCCTCAGTAATCAAAACAAAGACCAACGCTCTCTCCTTAAATACCTCCCTGCTAGAGCCCTTTGTTCGTCTAGCTCTACCTCTCTGCAGATCAGATGTGTTTTCAAGCAGAGAGTGTGGGGTAGATCTCTCTCCTCCGCAGGAGCCCCTGGAATGGCCTCTCTGCCCCTCTCAGACTTGAGCCGGATGTCCTTAAGTTCCAGAAGCTTCTCAAGACCTTCCTTTTCTCTTCTTCCTTCCCTCTCCCCCTCCCCTGCTAATGTCTCTGTCTGCCTCTTGACTGGCTACCTGGTTCCTTCAGAGGCTTACAGGGCACCAGACCCACCTCCCCTAATTCCAGTCTAACCCTGTACTTGGTATCCCCTGACCACCCTCACCTGAACTTGCCCTTCCGGGCCCCTTCCCATGCACTAACCTGGATGGTCTGTGTCCTTGTAGACCTTCCAACACCTTACCTCACACTTAGCTTGTAGACCTTCCTTCCCCTTCACGCTCTGCTTTCCCCTGACTCTGTCCACCTGGCCACCCCTGACATGCGCTTTCTCACAGACCCTTCTGCCCTGAACAGCACTTCTCCCCCACCAATCTCCCCTGCACTTCTCTTTACTGCACTTCTGAATGTCACAAGTGCTAGTAGGATCATTTTTTTTGTCTTCCCTGCACCCCACCTTCTTGTCTTGTTGTGCCTCGAAACAGATTGTGTATAGGTGCATTATGAATACCCAATAAATAAATAAATATGAAGGTGGTTGCCCTAGCAACCGAAATCTGCAAATGTGCACCGGACCATTCATGTGTATGAGCTTCTTGCTCCCATCTGCCCGTGCCTTCCGTCTAATAACCTGCCCGCCGATCCTCAATGGTAGGCTTGGCTGAGCAGATGAGCGAGCAACCAGTGCGGCTCACTCATATCAGGATAATCCCATCCTTTATGTGTCAGTTTCAGGGCAGGAAGATGGTGGACCATCCCCATCTGTTATCAAAATATAAGGGCCATAGGCTGGATGTCACTGCTAAGAAGGGTGCCAGCCCCACTGCGACAGAGCCATCTGACATCCAGCTAGTCATAATAAAAGTGCAAAGTTGTTGATTGACAATAGTAGGGTGACAAATAAAAGGCAGGCCATTTTTTAAGCAAAACTGTCAGCAGAGCTGAAATTGTTCAGAAACATTGCGTTCTCAATTACCTTAAAATCTGGAATGAGTGTGTTATATAATAAAATGGGGCACGCGCGCAATGAAAGACATGCCAACAGTCATGCTATGTCAAGTATGCATGGTATCTGTTCACTAGAGGGATGTTTGTCCTTGTGTGTTAGACACTGTGGCGTCTTAGTTGCTTACAAAGGTACTTAGCCAGATACTAAACACCATGAGTAAACAGAAGGATCTGGGCGAAAAATAGGAGCTTGTATTTCAAAGTTATCAGCATGGTGAATGGACAATGTCGCCACTTCAAGCTGCTATACCTTTCTCAAGCAACCTATTTGCCTGCACCGCTGCCCCCCCTCCACCGCCCCTCTCACTCACAGACCTTAGAAGCTTGTTATTTGGTTTACACGTGATTCCCTTCAACTATTCAATCACCCTTGGGTGTTTTTGGGTACACCTGTTACCTGCTCACTTGCCTCTTGCAGTTCTAGAGCAAAGGGCGACTTTCCGAAGGATGAAAAAAAAGACGTGTGCAGCATTTAATCTTGTCAGGTTTCATTCCTCTTAAATGAGGCATAGGAAGCCATTTGCATGCATGTTATGCCTGTCACCTGCAGTGGGCCCTGACAGGATGGGGAGAGCAAGGTGTTGACACCCCTGACTGAATCAGCAAAGGAAGCTCGCGCCCAGACAAGCCTTAGTCAGGTTTTAAGAATCTTTTATGATTTTTGAGATAGGTGTCAAATTGGCTATTAAATCCAGGTGCACGTTTTCCCAGAGGTACACGTCTCGATATGTTCAAGAAGGAAATGGTGACCCTGAAGGAGCATTAATCTTATGACAGTTTGAACCACGAAGTGACCTTGTAGTGCAGTAGCTATTGCGAAAACCATACCATTCAGACCGCAGAACGCAGACTTTATTCAGTATTATTTTCAAACATGTATCTTCTTTACTGTGTTTCCATAGATACGTAAGGACTCATTTGAAATAAGGTGAATAATACAACGTTCTCTGGGATGTTTTATATTTCAGGAAATAAGAGGTAATGACAGCGGCCATTCACGTGATTAGTGTTCATTCTGACTATGAGTTTCTGTAAAGGAGCAGATGTACACGTCATCTGTAGCTCCTGCACCATCACCACCGTTATAGTGGAAAGGCAGCAGAAGAACCCTATGTGTGACACCAGATAATGTCCCTATGTTGCATCGAGTGTATGAGAGATGATATGCACTCAGAAACCGTATCGAATGTACCCACAAACTGAAAGGATAGGGTGAGATTTGCAGGAACCACTGAGCTTTAAGAAAAGCAAAAATAATCTGACAGTTGCAAAGTGATCTCACGAAGAGAAGATATAACAACACACTTAAATGATATGCAAATACTTAAAGAATGAAGATGTAACTGAAGTAACAAGAGAAACATGTAACCAAATTTGAAGAAATCATGTGCACCAAAGTGATAAGTGAAACAAAGTGAATGTACATACGCAGAAATGCAAGGTAGATGAGACATATAGAAACTTGCTGCAGAAGTAAATGTAACGTGACTAAATCAGCCATGAGAAAACGATGGAGGCCGGACTCGTGTTGAAACCAATCAAGCTACCTCGGAGACAGACCAGTGTTGCAGAGTCAGGAGATACTGGAAAAAGAGCTTTGTGTGAGGAATATAGAGGAGTCTATTTGCCTGGGATCAAAGATGCCATATCAAGAAATAATTTTAAGGCACAAAGGGACTCAAGAGGATAAGCTATGTACATAAGACATATGTCTCTTAGATTAAGCAAAGAAGAAAACATTGGCAAGTGGCAAGTATTGGACAGTAAAAGATGCAGAAAGCGTATGTGAAGTAGAGCAATCAAGTCTCCAGAGGCCAAGAGCAGTAATGACACCCAGTGGAATTGAAATTAATAGCACAATATAAAAGGTTGAAATGGACAAAATCGCAGTCTCCTCATGCGTGATTCAGAATTCCAAAACAAGGGGTTTTCATTAAGCTCCAGACAAAGATAATGGTGTACCTACACTCCCTTGAAGGTTCCAGAACAGAGAACAGGCTGCAAGGTGAACTAGAAAGGAGAAGACTTGGTTTAGGGCCTCACCAATGAGAGATGTTGGACTAATTGGGAAAGTGGGGAGTAGTCTGACGTTTTTCTTTGCACCTGAGTTTCGTTTAACTTATGTGCTGCTAACTATCTGAAAAGTCCAAGGTTAGGAGAGAATGCCAACTAATCGTAGGGGTCTATGTAGCAACATGCTACAAGGTTGCACAAGCCGATCCACTGCTGTTTTTCTGCTATAATCTGTATTAAAAGTATTCAGAGGAGGTTCAAGGCGTGCCTACCAGATAAGGGGCATCCAGTGATGCCACTAATACTTATATGATATATAGGAACATATGTTCCCTTAACCAATCCCTCCCTTCAATAGGTTTTACAATTTGCCACGTAGGATGATGTCAAAGATGACACATATTGAGGTATAAAACTTTCGTATAATCAAAACTTAAGTGTGAGTGCGTTGACAACAATTTGTTGTTCGCCAGATTGCCCTACTTTATTGAGTTGATAATAAAGTAGTACTTTCACATATTATTTGGGTCTGTCTGGTTTTTTGGATCTGAGATCATTATTGGTAATTCCATCAAGCACATGAGATGCTTAAAGGTGCTATTGCACATTTTTGTAGTGGTGTGGATGGTTCTGGTCCAGTCGACCTTGGCCCGGATCTAGACTCTCGGTCTATCGATGACTTTCATCATTAGCCAGAAGATCAAGAAGCTTCCTGTGCAGAGCGTTGCTCAATACACACGTGTGAAAAGAATCAGTCGGCAGGCGCCCCTTTGAAGAAATTCCTGTCCGGTCCCCGCAGTGCCCCACTGAAGGCATACTGGTCCATTGTGGAAGAGTCGATGCCGAGGGATTCGAGCTGAGCCACGGATGTAAGTAGAGCATTGAAAGTGGCAAATACAAGGGGAGGTAATGTATTGTAAATATATGTATATAAGAAACAGGATTTTTGGGGATTAGAAAGAAAATAAATAGATACCTCAATTCCTGGTTCCAAGAGGGGCAGAAGGGGACGAACAAAAAACTCCAATTGGGGGTATTTAAGGATTCCTGAGGCAAGGCCAAAATGAAGAGTTTGCATCAAACTCCAAAATGGGGTAAAAAGTGAGATGAGATACACTTACTAGTAAAGGAAGGCATACGCCAAAAATTGAAAGTGCACATGTGTATGGGGTTATAAATATGTCAGTATAAAACATTTATTGTCTCTAGATTAAGAGATATAAAACAAAAATAAACAATTAAGATGATCATCAGATTTTTAAATCAAGAGATTGATGTCAATCAGGAAGATAAAAATCAAAGGAAAATAATAAATTGATAAAGAAGAGATTCTTAAAATGTCAATGATAAAACAACAAGAAAAAAATTGATAGAAATGTCAAACAAAGGAATAAAAAGAACATCATTGTATACATTTTTTAAAATGTTTAAAACTTGGTTTCCTGGTAATGGGCGACGATTGATGGTGCTTTCTCAAATCAATTGGTGTGGTATATTTGATAAAGTAAATAAAAGGATAAAAATAAGTATTGACAGTTGAAATCGACTTGTCACCATGGGGGACACTCCCCTTCTACATCTATGCAGGACACTTCCAAGATACACACCCAAAATTAAACAGCACCACGCTGAGTGGGTCAAATGCACAACCAATGAAACACTCATGCCATGGCCGCAAGAAGGCTCATTATCAAAAACAATACTGTGGCATATGACAACATACTTGCATGACACATGTAAAGGGAAGAAGTTACAGACAGGTTGGCCATTTTAGAATTATGGAAGATGTACCAGAGTGAGAAAGAAGAACTGCCTGGGAAGGAGTAGATGCTTAATCAGCATTTCCCCTTCTGAAAACAAGGGTGCAGACACTGAGGAGCAGGGATTTTATCCTTTAAAGGAATTGAAAGCAGTGGCTGAGTATGTTAATCCGACATACAAGCCCCCCGCTTTCAACAGTGAGGACAATATGGAAGAGAGCAATAGTAGAGAATGCAAATTTATGTCAATACACAATGAAAATAAACAGCGTGATGAGAAAAGGCACAGACAACTAGAGATAGAGGAAGAAGTAAAGAGACAAAGAGAAGTGAAGGACAAGGCTAAGGAAGTGACAATAGTACACAATGAATGGATGGGAGGACAAATATTAGTCAAACTAGATGACAAGGGCATTGATGGGGTTGGAGAAATAGAAGAAAGAGAAGAGTGGCAAAAGAAGGAAAGAGAACGAGAGAAAGCATACAAGGACGAAAAAGAAAAAGAGAGAATGCAAAAGGGAGAACAAAGAAGGTATGAGAAAAGGAAAGGAAAGGAGAGACTAGAGGAGAAGAAACAAGAAGAGATAGAAACACAGAGATTGAAAGTATGCAGGTTGCAAAGAGCGCATTAGGAAGAAGAGATGAGACAGATGAGGAGAAGAAAAGAAGAAATGAACAAGAGTAGGGGACAAAGGTATAGTGAAATAAAGTATCTATTCAGCAGAGACATGGTGCCTATCAAAGCACAAGAATGATGCGAAGAACAGAGAGGGTCACAACAAACCTGCCAGGAGCTTGAAGGGATACAGAGAATACAAACATGGGCTGACGAGCATGAGGCAGAAGACAGAGAGAAAAGGACAGGTACAAGTACAAAGAGAATATCGAAGGATCTTTTCAAGGGAAACAGGAGGCAGGTCAGATAACGTAATGACAGATGAACATAGAACACTGTCTTTTGGGAAATTTGATGATGATGTGGAAAGGGATGGTAGCTATACAAGCCGGGGCATAATGGTGTCAGACGAAGAGTGGATAGAAAACAAGTGTCAAGAGAGGGAGCGTGCAGTTTTTTGAAAGATTAAAGTGTAGAAAAAGGGGTAAAATGGTCAGACTTAGTGGACCCTAAATAAATAACACCAAAATGGATACCATGCACTGAGCGACCACAAGTATGGTGCAGTGCAGGGGACATATCCCTCCTTATGTAAGCAGATTAAGGTCATTGCCAGGGTGGAGACGAATGGGTGAGACTAGTTCCGCTTGGAAAACAAGACCTGTATGTTGGTATGATTACTGATCAGGATTTACACAATTCCAATTATTAGAGAAAGGGGGAGGATGACCACAATATATACCTTCTCCACAAATGGACAAGGATAATTTGAAATGTAAATTACCTAGTTTGACTTCAGGTGTGTGAAAGTGGATTCATGAATTAGAGAGAATGACATCGGGAATGACGTTAGCGATAGGTGATGTTAAAGGCCTGCTAGCAGCCATTCTAGAGGAGGGGGCTGATGACATTTGGAGAAAAGCAAGGTATGCAATTGTGACTGCAGAAAACATGACACACACACGATGGAGCACCATTCAATAATTGTAGAGCAGAAGTATGGCAGGCGCTCAGGATACAATATCCCGAGACATCAGAAATGGGTGCGATTATGACTAGGAAAATGGGTGAGGATGAAGATCCTGTTACTTTTATTCAAAACATTCAAGAATGCTGGCATCTCGAGGTAAGAGAACCGTGGGATACAACAGTGTCATTACTTTACCACATTTTATGCCAGTCCAACGGCAGATGAAGAAACAGGTAGGGATGGAAGCAAAGCCATGGCCAGAAATACAATTGACTATCGTGCATCATTGCCGATTGTTGGAGGAGAAAAATAAGAAGAAAGCTGGGAGTAGAAAGCAGGAGGAAGTGAAGTTACTTCAGAAAAATGTGTCAAAATTAGCCATAGAGGGAGTGGTATTGATGAATGGTGAAGGTGTGACAACACAAGAGATACGTCCAAAGCAGCAAAGTAATGTAGCGTACCCAAAGGATCAGAGAGGGTACCTTTTTTCACATGAGGGAAAGGGAATCGACTTAGGAGAGGACAAGGTGGATTTCAAAACCCTTGGGGAGGAGGAGGATTTAATGGCAGACAGCGGCAACAATGTTGGAATTGTGGAAAGATGGGACATATAGCCAGAACATGTAGAAGTAGAGAGGGCATGCAGCAAAACTGGCAAGCTCCAAGAGGGGGGATGGGCTTTGTTGCACAATACAATACAGAACCACAAGAGTATTATGCCCAAGATCACACGCAGAATCAGACATGTGCGCCGCAAACACCGCAAACACAGCACGCTCCACTAGAAATGCAACCTCCACAAGGACAACCACGGCAAGTGCCCATGCAAACACAACAGATACAACCTTAGCAAGCACAGACACAGCTGGTCATGGTTCAACAATGGAATATGAATGCAACAGTCCTGCAAGTACCCACACCTAGAATACAGTGTGTGACCGTGGTAGGAGGAAATCCTTTCACGGGTTCAGGGACAGATTTATATCCACAATAGGACAGACTACAGAGGCACCTGTTGTATTCAGTACTATCAGTGCCACCGGACCTCCAAAAGGAACCAAGGGTCAAGGTAACGATAGGAGGCAATACATTTTCATTTCTGAGTAACTTCTTCCTGTGTCTGTGAGGGAAAATACCCATTGTATGGCATTGCGACGAATGCACAGGAATTCTCTGTGGAGATGAGTTTAGTTCCTTTTACAAATGAATTACCAATCTCTGTAGGAGAACATGGTGTGTCTATGCCACTATTGTATTCTCGATAGACAGCAGTAAACAAATTGGGGTGTGACTTGATGACAAAACCTAACATGGCAATATCTTTTACAGATGAAGGAATAGAGTGTTCCACTCCAGGGATACATTACATGAATGTGAAAGAGCTTATATTAGCTTTTACAAGCCAGAAGGCATTGCAAGGAGTCCTTTTGGATCCAGAAGTATTTTTGTATGGAATGACTGTTTTACTAATGTGGTTACCCAGGTTGGTAGGTGAAATATTGAGAATACCTGAAGAGTTTAGACCAGAAATACCTATGGATGATGAAGAAGGACAGGTTATCCCCTTAGAGTTAGAAGCAGCAGTTAGAGAAGAAAGGGTGGCTGTCCATGGGACATATGATGAGGGAAGAGGATGGAGAGCAGTGATAGCCCTCGGTGTAGTATATAGGTTGACAGACTTGTCAGACAATGAGCTTTTTAAGGATGATTATTGAGACAATGAGTTAGTATTTTTCATAGGTCTCAGTTTTGTGGATTGAAGTGGACAACAGAGAAATACCACAGAGAATGGCAACGGTAAAAAAGAAACCGTCATTTTTCCAGGAAGATTTAAGGAAAGTGCCAAACAGTTTATGGACCAACAGTGCATATAACGTGGCTCTACAGAAAGGAGCAGGAACAGTTAAAATGAAGCTTAAACCAGGAGCAATCTTGTCATGAGCAAAACAATATCCTATGTTCAGTGAAGCACGTGAAGGTATATTTGAGACTATTTTTGCTTTATTGAAGCAGGGAATATAAGAGTAATCAGAGACCTCATGTAACACGGCTGTGTACCCAGTGAAGAAATCAACTGGGGGTAGTGGAGATTTATTCAGGATCTCCATCCCCCAAACAATATTGTTGAAGCAGAGTTTTCTTGAGTTAAAAATTCTGCTCCAGTATTATGCAACATCCCATCTAATGCCAAATATTTTACAGTAATAGGAATAAACAATGCATTCTTTGCAATTCCCCTTCATGAAGACTCACTAGACTTAACTTCATTTGCATACAGAAATCAGCACCTACAACACACTTGTCTTCCTCAGTGGTACTCTGAGCCCCTCTCAATCTTTAATAGGGTTCTCCAGATGGAGCTAGGTAGTGTACAACTGGAGAGTGAAATAATCCAGTATGTAGATTATATATTAGTGTGCAGTGAAACAGAAGAGCAATGCAGGGAAGAATCAGTTTGACTGATGACAATACTGACAGAAAATGGTACAAAGTGGACAAGTAAAAATTACAAAATTGTCAGTAAGACGTCCTGTATATATGACAGTTAATCTCTCAAGAAGGAAGAAAAGTGAAACCCTGAAAGAGCAGAATCAATTACGAAGGCTCCGGAACATAAAACAGTGAGGGAAGTGCAACCATTTTTAGGCCTACGTAACTACTGCAGAGCCAGGTTTTTCGATTATAGCAAATATATCCAACCACTTTTAAAAAGACTTAAGGAAACACAGGTAGATTAAAGTAAAATAACATGGACAGATGAAATGACTGAAGGATTTGAAGAATGAAAAAGGTGCGATCAGTACAGGCCCTGTGCTAGGAATTCCATATTGCGATGAAGAATTTGTACCTATGTTCCCATTCAAATGGAGAAGTTATGACAGCAGTCCTCATGCAGAAAATGATATTAGGACATGCACACAAACTATTGGCTTACTATAGTGGGATTTTTGATCCAGTAATAAGAGGGCATTACTCTTGCAAACACGCGTCAACTGCTGATGCATTTGCTATTGAGAAAGCTTCAAATATTACAATGTGGTGTTCAGTGACATTTTTTGTCGAGCACACATAATGTGCCATTCTAGAGAAGCCCAAAAGTACATTGACTACACAAAGAGCATCAGGATACGAGGTAATTATTTTGAACCCAGCAATAAAATTTGTTAAATGCAGAATAGTGATCCCAGTAACATTCATAGCAGAACCAGTGGGGATGTGTGACTGTGTACATGACTGCATAACGTATACTGAGTTTTATGATGACATTCCCTGCATTATAGAAAATGCTCTCTGAGGGGGGAAATTCTTTTTATTGAAGGCTCTTCAGAAAATTCACCAAACGACTGGCGAAAGGCATACTGGATCAGCAGTAGTGAAGGTGGTCACTATCCACAATACAATTAGAAACTCAGAATAAAGGACACATCCCAGTAGGGAATGAGACCAGGAGATTGGTTGAGAGAGAAATAAAGGTTTATATAAGATTCAGCATCCAGAGAACTCTGCTGCTTCGAGAGCGCTCTGGCAAACAATACAAAAACATTACATTTTAAAGTGTGACAGCGTCATGGATGACGTTTTCCATACAGTCTACAGGCTACATTTGGATTGGTGAGGGATTGGGACACAGTATGTCAGTATAAGGGCAGGCTCCACGAGATTGGCTGGCAGCTTGGCGGTCTGGTAGGCAACACGTGGGTCAACTGGGCCGGTCCGTGCGAGGTGAAGGTCAGTTTGGGTCTGGGAGAGGCGACTGATTCTGTCTAACTAATCTACATGCTATTTTATGACATGCAGTAAATAAGAACCCATTAACTATACCTTGGTATGGAGAGAGGCGTATACATTGTACACACTTATTTACATTATCCCGGCTCAGACTGTTGTAGAGGTGAAGGGTGTGGGGGTCTTGCCCTCTAGGTGGCTTACTGGGAGTTGGAGTTCAACAGTTGCCTGTTGTGGCACCTCAGAGTGAGAGGGGATCAATTGATTCGTGTTGGTTTAACGCAGGATACATGACACATGAGATCAGTTATATTGGGGGCGCTCTAGAGTGGTCAGCAAGGAAGGGCCACTCTTTTGCTACATCAAAGAAAGGTTAGAGGGGCACAGGGTTGAACTCTCCAAAGGTGGGGGTGAGAGGAGTTTGAGCAGGTTTGTGGAGACGGATGGGCCACAAGTCATGATTCGTCCCGGTCACACACAGAGCAGTGATCTCAGAGGAAGGATGAAAAGAATACACTGTTTGCTTGCAACAATCTGTGCCAGATCAGCCGTGAGAAATGGTTTTGGGTGGCACAGGTGCGGAAGGAGGAGGTGGGGGCAGTTAGTGTTCGCTGTGCACAGTAATGCAGAGGGGAGAGAGGCTTCACAAATACCAGAATGTGGCCTAGTCCAAAGATGGAGTCTGGGGTGCACAAAATTGAGTCCAAATGTATCTTGCAGTAGCCCTGCTTCCGTAGGTGCCACGGATTCATCCACTGGGACCAGGGAAGAGCAAGGAGGGTGTCCCCCATTATTGCAAGAGCAGGTGGTCCCTTTCGTGTTGAATGTACGGGGAGGGGGAGGCAAACCGACCCCCTTCTTCCTTACATTACCCCCTTTTGTTACATTTAAAGTAACACATTATTCTTAATATTACTAGCATTCTTGTAGTGCTCCGTCTCCAGTACCACCTCATCCCAAGTGGGTGTTCCTTTTATGGGCATCCAAGCTCTACAAACACCTTGTAAAATTTGACCTCGTCTAGCATATTCATCAGGGGTGCATGTCATGTATATTCCCCCATCCCCATCCAGAGCCACCCACACCTCCTTTTACCATTTCAGTTCCCAGGGTTCTTGGATTGTTGTATGATACAAACTCTCCACCCTGTCCCCGGGATTGTGATACACTGCTGTCATACGAAATTTGGGATTGTTACTTTCCCCAGTTTGTATTTGCACATCTTTCATTGTTTGTACCTTTGTTGTTTTGCCCATTGTCACCATCATCATCGCAGAACTAGGCATTGATTTTGCACAACATCGGACTCCTACCTGGCACACACAAAAAATCAGTAACAGGAAAACTATAATTGGAACATGTATTTTCATGATAGTTCTGAGCCAGGAAGGGATCGAGTCAAAAATGGTGTCGACCCAATTACTTGGTTGTATCCCACCTTCTTTCTTCATTCTTTCTCCGAGGTTGTGGACTGCAGATATTATGTGCGATAGGGTTCCATTGTCAGCATCGGCAGAAGGTGCAAAAGTGCAACATGCACTCACGATTTTTCAGCAAACACCGCCGTTCATTGTTGTGCGGAGGTCCATGACGTACCGGTTTTGCATGGTCATCAACCGCAGGGCTCTAAGTTCCACCTTGATAACGTTGAACCCTTCTTCAGTGTCATTGACCAGCTGAATCAGCTCCCACCTTATTATCTGGAGCCACTTGGCGTTTGCTCTTGCCTTGATGCTTGGCATGAATGAGGCAAAAATAAAATACTGCTGTGTTGAAAAGTCTACATTGGTCAGGTATTTCTGCCAGAATTTCTGATGATTTGCTGGAAATGTAGTTTGATGATCATCTTTTGCTGGACACTCTTACCTGCAATTTATCTTCTGACAGAATGTCATATGTGGGGGGTTCCTCTGTTGTGGACTGGGGTGCCAAGGACGTTTCATTGGGCACCCTCTCCCCCTGGACATGGCTTTTCGGGATCACCATCAGAGCCGAGTGCAGTATGGCTGTGGTGCAGATACCTCTCCATGATGGTGGGAGGTGCAGGTACGCTTGCTTGCTGCATACCCAGTAAGTGTCCATTAAGGCTGCTGTGCCTCTCTTCATGTCTGGGAGAGTTAGTCTTTTGTCACAGTCTTTGTTTGATCCCATGGACACCTTTTCTTCTCTGTGAAAGCAAAGTTCATAATGTAGTTTTCGTTGAATTTTGATGGGCTTTTCGAGATCTGTTACCTAGGTCAGTTTGGTGATGTGTTTTTTCGACCCATAGAAATGTTTCCTCCGACAGGCCTCGCAGTGCTTCTGCTTTGCACATTATCGTCTCTTTTTGTCACTTGTTCTCTGCGAACATTGTCCCTTTGATTATAAAGAATGATTCTTTCACGCAAATGACTCTGTGAGGCTTGAAGTTACAGGTTTTCTCGTTTTGCTGTAATTGCACTGTTACGGTGTGTGCCTGGAAGGTACGCTGAATCCTATAAAGTGTTAGATGAACAAGATACTGGGCATCTGACAAAGGCGTTTCCTGGGGTATGAGAACTTTGGTCATTCCAGATGCATGCGGTATCAAAGAACAGCCGTAACAACTTGCGTTGGTCGCCTGTATATCTGAATACCATTTATTAGACTGATGAGACTGGCAGGGGTCTTCTATAGCATCTAATCCCAGGCCATGGTATGCCTCATAACTGTAGCGTTCTGCCCCCTTCTTCCGTCTTCTGTTCCCCCCTAGACTATTATATGTTTTTATCACCCTTTGATATCGTATAGGAAAAATGTCTGTCCATGTTTCATCATTGTATTAAATATTACTCTGCCAAGACTGTGAGGTTGAATACATTTGTGGGGTTGAGGTCAGGGGCATAAAGTGCATAGACTCGCCATTTGAGGTAGGTTCTCTGGTTGTGTGCATATGTACATATGGCAACATTGATACACCAAAAGTTGGATTGTCAACATTGTAATCATTCAATACTTCATCATCATAATTCATTGCAGAATATGAAAATGTTGGGGCTTTGAAAGTGCGGCTCCAATGAAGAGTGGTGAGGTTAAGATTTGTGGAGGCATTATGGGCCCAGATTACTTCAACCCCACTCCAAATAATACCTGTCCCTTCTTGTATTAATTTTATCCCGCCCCACCTTCTTTTATGTCACCCAAAATGAAAGAAATACTCCAATACATTCCCAAACAGAACAACATGACAGAAAAAGCTATGGCAACAAAATACAACCCACAATCATAACTATATGCTCTAGTAGCACTAACACTTTCCCTATTGCTATCTACGTTTGTAGTGTTGTTAGTGAGGGCCCTCAATTCCACCATGTTTTTAACCTGGACGGGCGATAGGAATGGGTTAAGTAAACACACCAAAAAAAATAAACTATCATTTTATCTCCTTGTCAGGCAATATAGTCAAGAAAACCCAATGAGGAAGAGAAATATGAGGAAGAAAGAAAGAGCTTAAGGCAAAAAGGGAGAGAGAGAGAGAAAGAGAAAGAGAGAGAGAGAGAGAGAGAGAGAGAGAGAGAGAGAGAGAGAGAGAGCGAGAGAGAGAGCACATCTACTAAATCACTTTCTTATGTTCTTTATAATACTGTACACTGTGGCGAAATTTGCATTCACTTTTCACTTCTCACATTTTATTTGTACTCTTTGCTCATGGCACCACACTTTCCTGCTCTTGTGGCTGTTCCCCATGGGGTGCTGTGCTGCTGTGTGCTTTTCTCACATCAGAGAGGTGTATCAAATAATTCAGGCCCTTAACTTTCACCACGGAAGGGGTGCAATACACTACCTCATATGGGTCGTGAAATATTGGAGAATTCCATCTCCGCACAAAGCTGCGCATGTATGCAAACTCTCTGTGCATTAACTAGGACATTGGACTGTCTGTTGCTGGGGTATTTGTATCTGTTTCTCCTTCCCATTTAAATGGGGGCGCTATCTGTTTGGCTATGCTCCTTACTGCTCTCGTGAGTTGGGTTAGGTATTCCCTAAATTCATCCCCAGCACTGTTGAAGCTCTATGAGCATCTGAGGCTCGTCTCACTGGAGATAATGGAGTTTGAATGCGTCTTCCCGTCACTATTTCATGCAGGGACAAATGGTGGTCCTTGCATGGCTGCGTTCTGAGTCGGAACAGTGCCACCGGCAGGCAATACACCAAGTTCTTTTTTAGGGTGTGACACAGTTTGGAGAGTCTGCTTTTAAGGAGGCTGTTTATCTTCTTGACCACCCCGTTTGCTTGCAGGTACAAGATCGAACATAATTTATGCTTAACCCCTAACAGAGATGTCACTTTTTTGAAAAGGTCATTTACAAAATGAGTCCCATTATCTGAGCATATGACATCACAAATTCCCCACCTTGGAAATACCCCCCTTAACAGAAATGTTTTTGCGTATTTCGCGTCTGGGTGTGCACAAAGGCCTGCCTCCACCCAGTGAGAAAAGGGGCACACCACAACTATGAGGTGCCTGGCTCCGTTGCACCTTTCTCCCATATCGGCGTAATCTATGTGCAGCTCTCTAAAAGGTCCTTTGTGGCGGGGAAGTGTTCCCTGCAACGTTCTGAGGGTCATTCCAGAGTTATATGTTTGGCATGTAATACACTCTATTGTCAGTTTTGTCAGGTGCTCCTGAAGGTTTGGAACAAACCACTCTTCTTGGATGTCTTCTGCTATATGTTGTTTGGCTATGTGTGTAGGGAAATTGAGCTGCTGGAATGCTACGTGTAACAATTCTTCTGGCATTACCACTTTTCCCGTTATTTCCTGCCACCAGAGGAGGTCTGTCGAGGATTGTTTACACCCTCTTTTAATCCACATCTCTTGTTCTTCTTCAGGTGCGCGTTTCTGTAATTAACTTATTTGTGCAATGGGCTTTGAGTTGTACCCCTCTTCCTTTACTCCCTGCATGCTGTTTTTCAGTTTACATTTTACAACCTGAGGTTTGTTAAAGTGCAACGCCTCCTTTGCCTGTTCTGTTGCTGCATTTCCCAATGAGATGACATTATTGTTGTTAGTGTGGGCCTGGCATTTTACCAAGGCAACAACTCAGGGCTCAGCTAACGCTTCTATGAGATTGTTTAATAGCTGTGCATGCTGCACTGGTGATCCATCTGCTCTTCTGAATCCTCTTCTCCACCATCGTGACAACCAAGCATGCCCCATGGTTGTCACGTATGCCGAGTTGGAGTAGATTGTAACTGCACATCGTTTTGCTGTGTGTAGCGCTTCAATAAGCACTATTAACTCTGCTGCTTGTGCTGAGTAATGAGAGGGGAGGCGTTTTTGTATGAGTACCTCATATTCATCTCCTTCTAATCTTACTACTGCTGCTCCTACATGTTTTTCCCCTGTCTCTGGATAAATAGATACAGGATCCATCCACAAAGTACACCTCACCTTCTTCTAGGGCATTTTCACTTGCTTTGGGAGTCTTGTCACCTTTCCCCTCGTAGGTTGCGCAATTGTGTGCCTGCATGTCTTCCACTGTGCATGGCTCAGTGATGGAGGTGGCTGGGTTGATGGTTTTGCAATGCACAATGTGTATGTTTGGGCTTTAGAGTATAATTTCTTATGCTGTCTTGTGTGGTGAGCGTCGATTTTGATCTTTCAAGTATGGCAAACAAAGAGTGCTTGACAAATAGTGTTACCGAGCACCCCATCACTATGGTGGTGCTTTTCTCAATTGGGATGGCCGCTGCCGCAAGAGCTTGTTTGCATGCAAAGGGCCCTTGCATCAGGGAATCTAGAGTGCTGCTTTAGGCCAATGGCTTGTGTCCTAGTGATGTTTTTTGTATGAGAACTGCTGTCATCAATGTGCCGTTGCAGTGGGAGAATAAGTAGAACTCCCAATAAGAGTCTGGGGTTGCCAGAACGGGTGCTGCTCAGATAACGTCTTTTAATGTATAGAACACTGGCGTACTTTCTTTGTGGGCTTCTTTCAGGGCCTGAAGTAGGGGAAGTGTGTATGCTGCGCAAGAATCCATGCAGAGCAGTAATTTCTGCATATCCTTTACAGGTCTTGGGAATCAAAGTTGCGCGTATGGCTGCTGCTCTGTCTGGTATTATTCGTTTAACATCCTTTGATATTAACTGCCCTAGATACAATACTTCTGCTAGGCAGTATTGCAACTTTCCTTTGTCTACTTTGTACCCCTTTTGGACTAGTAAATTAAACCGGGTTATTGAGTCCGATCTACACTGCTCTTCACTTACACTACAAACTAAAAGGTCATCCATGTATTGAATTATTGTGCTTTTTACATCAATGTTACCAAGGCTTTCGTGCAAAATTCTGTTGAAAATGCTGGGGCTCTCACAATATTCCTGAGGCAATCTGCAATGCTCATACCTTTTCCCACCAGGGTAAATGCTGTCAAATATTGGGAACTGGGGTCAAGTGGTACTGAGAAAAAAGCATTTTTTAAGTCCACTACTGTGAAGCATGTGGCTTCCTTCAGAACGCTGTATAAGATGGACGCCGGATTGGGGACCAGAGGGAACACCTTCTGTATGACGTCATTAAGTGGCCGTAGGTCCTGTATCATTCTCCAAGCCCCGCCCCTTGCCTTTTTGATAGGGAAAATGGCTGTATTACAAGGTAAGTTTGATGGTTCAATAATACCTTGTTGTAGTAATGCGTGTATTGTCTCTTTTATGCCTTCTCCCGCTTCTCTAGACAGGGGGCATTGTTTAACCCTGGGCAATACTGCCCCTGGTTTCAATTTTATCTTTACTGGTGTCACTTCCTGTAGTAGCCCTACATCTTGGGGGCCTGTAGTCCATAAGCTTAAGGGCACCTGTTCCCTATCTTCGTCAAAAATTGAGGGTGGTGCACTGACACTGGCCAATAGGGGGTTATTCACTCATCTGTTTTGAATCATTATGCCACATGGCATACACATTTCCATTATTATCTCTCCATCATTGTCATTGTCAGTGAACATCTCTTCGTCAGTAAGATCGCATAGTGCTATGTTCGGGTTTATGCACAACACTGTTCCCCACTCACACCCATGCGTGTCCAGTCCTATTGCCATGATTTATTTAGCTGACAATTGCACCCCCTGTAGGTCCAGTGACAGGATGGTACCTGGCACAATCTCTGGGTTGGCCACTGGGCGAAAATTAAAATCAGAGGGTACTCGCCATTCTTTTTGTGTTATTTCGGGCATCACTCTGGCTAGTACCTGTATCCCATGAATGAACATGTCAGCCTTCGTGGGCACCCCCCTTACTGCTACTTCATTTGTCATGGTACTGATCATTAGCATGTCTCTGAGTGGGCATACCCCTGGAGTGGAGCACGCTATCCCTCGTTCTGTAAAGGAGATGGTCAAGTTGAGCTTACTGAGGAGATCCCTCCCTAGCAAGTTTATGGGCGAGTCTTCGTGGTATACCATGGGTGCTCACACCATCTTCCCTCCCACCGTTATGTCCAAATCTTTTGTGTAGGGAACCTTTAAAATTGCCCCAGAGAATCCCTGCGTTTACAAATTCTGGCCCGAAAGCGGAAGCTGACCTTCCATGAGGCACGATTTTTCTTTCCCCTAAATCCACAATGAAGATGAACTGCTTGATTCCTAACTCCGCCCCACCAGTGGTTCCTCGTCTGGACGTAGGGTAGTCGATAGGACTGGACACGCAAGTGCTCTCTGTGGGCTGTCCTAATCTGGGTAGGTATTTGTACCTGGGAAGGTGTAAATGTTTTCCCCAATCATGGCTGTTCCGTGGAACGGTGCTGGCGCACCATTTGCTGTGGTGAGAAAGGGATTTGTATGTGTGTTTTCCATTGCATTTTGATGCGTTAATCGCTGTTGCGTGCCCTATTGTGGTGCTTGTGGCCCTTGCTGTACTACTTAGGTCCCTTTTTGGTAACTGTAGCCATGTTGTTCCTGAGGTCCGAAAACCCCCATCGGCACCCCATATGGGCTGCATGGCTGAGGGTGACCAAATTGTTGTTTGTTACCAAATCGTTGTGCATTCTGACTATACCACATGGGTTGTGCGTGACATTCCCTTGAAAAATGTCCCCATCTTCCACAGTTCCAACACGTTCCTTGTCCCCCTCCCCGCGCTCCTGGCCCTCCATACCCTCCTCTCTGCCCCCGGTACCCACCTCGGCCTCTTCCAGTCCTTCCTTGCCACTGGGGTCCCTCGTACTGCTCCTCTCCAGCCCATTGTTCCTGTCCATGTGCGGCACACACTGTTGCCATCCTTCCCTGTGAAGCCACTGACCCCTCCTCCCGTCACTCTGCCTCTCAGGGGGTCAGGCAGATGTTACCGCTGCAACTTTCACTAGATTATTCTGTACCAGTTTCGTTTCATCTGCCAACCTCCTCTGCGCTATTTCTTTTTCTCTTTCTTTGATCCTCCTATAATGGTGGACTATGATGCTCTGTATCTCGGGCCAACCCTTGGCTTCAATCCCAGCAATTTTATCTAGGGCCTTCTGTACATTCATTAGGAGGCCTCTCTTGATAATTAAGTAAAAAAGAGAGGTTGACTGGTCCCAAGCCGTGTCTGTCTCTGACCTCCACAGGTCCTGCACCAGAAGAATATACTTTGCAGCCTCTTCCCCATCCCCCATGGTACATTGCATCACTGAGTGTAAATCCGGGGTGTCAGGGAAGGTCTGTCGCAGTTCATCCAATACTCGAGCCCTTACATTATTAAAGGATGACCCATCATGGCGATCACAATCGAGTGTCTCTCCCGGGAAACCTGCCTTCATCCACACTCCTTCTGCTTGGTCTCCCACGGCGGACACTAGCAAGCTTTTGACATCTCCGATAACCAGCAGGACCCCTGCAGTATGCTTCTCAGAAGTGTATATCCAATTTCCTGCCCCTCCCAAAATTGGGGGCAACACCTTCAACAAATGTTTTTTGTCCATCTGCGCCCATGGTACGTAATGAGGCCTCCCTGCTCCCTTGTGTATGAGGGGCATTTGCAACTCCGTCCTGCTTCCTGTCTTACTTACCTTTACTCCTTGCTTTTTACTCAATGACATGTTTCCCAACCTGTTTCCGAGCCTCCCCTGCTACCTTTCTCTCACTACCCCATCCTCTGGCTCTTCTCGCAGTGGCAGTGGCATGCCTGCTGCGGCCCCTCCTTCCTCATATTCATCTAGATCACTCCAACACTCCTCTATTACCTTGTCAGAGGCTACACTTCCCTATTCATCACTTGCTTGGCTACCTTCTTGTCCCACTCCTACTACTTTTATTGGGGTATTGTTGAGGTGGAAAAATAATTCTCCTGATTTCCACTCATCCTCTGCCATACTAGATGTATTATTTGACGGGAGTGGTGATGGCGTTGGCCCACCCGCTGAGATGGATGGTGGCTCCCCTCCCCAGCAACATTTGGCCCCTGCCACACAGAGCTCTCAATCGTGTTAATTCCATTTGTGTGGTAGCGAGTTGTCTTTATAAGTCATTAGTTAGGCATGCAAGATTCACTGGTGGGGCACATGTGGGACCGTATAATCCTCTAGGGTCATAGGGAGGCAGGGCTGCTGCAGTGGGTGCGGACAGCGTGCTTGGCAGGGGCACGTATGATCGGTTGCTGTACACCTCGGCAGGTCTAGTTAGTAGTGGGTAGAGTCTGATGGGCGTCCCGTCACCCATTTTCGTTAGTTCCCCTCCGTCCACTTCTCCCCACCCTACTACTAGCTAGCCAGTCGCTGTCTCTGGTGACGCTTCTTTTTCTGTGCTGCTTGTAAGGGGCGCTTCCTCAAAGATCCAACACTTCGCATCTGTTTTGAAGTTGCTTTCCCCGGTATTTAGCCAACAAGTGTGTTGTCACAAGATCTAATATTCTTTTATCAAATGATCCCCCTTCTGGCCATACTTGGGATGCTCCCTCCCCCTTTATCTCTGTGTGCCATTGGTCATGGTACTTTTTAATTTTATAGCTGTACAGAGGGAGGTGCTGGCAAACGTGGGCCAATGGTGTATCTCCCTCCATGGTTCTGTGCCTCGGTCTTGTGCACGTTTGTATGTGTGTGTGCGGCGGTGTGATCAAGAAACACTTCTATTCCCCTGACATCATTTAATATACAAGTTATAACATCACAATTCAAATAACCCTTCACTTACACCTTTTCTGCTCCAGCATTTTTAAAAAACATCATCTGAACAAATTCAAAACAGTTTTGTAAATACTCATAGACCTACTGACACACTTGACTTTGACGAAAACAATTAACATAAAACACAGAGCTCTTACCCTTCTAGTTACACCCCCCTTCCCTTGATTATACTGTTATACTCTCTCCCTACACTCACTCTCCTCATCCCCCCTGTCCTGGGCCCCTTTTGGGATGACCTCTAAAAAGAGCTATTCGCACAAGAAAAATTATTTGATAATATCGCCTGAGTCTTTTCATTACACAAGATTCCTACGTTTTTCTATTTTATCTCCACTTATTTCCCTGCATTGGTCGAGACAATGCTATGCGGCGCCGTCTTCCACCCACTTTCAGAGCTCTGTTGCTGTACTCCTCCCGTATTCTTTTACCTCTGTATTCACAACCTAATGGCCATATAAAGAGAATAAAAAGCCTACCAGTCAGCACTTATACAAGCTCTCTATCCTAGATCTGACTCCCACACTATTCCTCACGGTTGCACGTTCACTCATCACTCCCTTTTTAAATCCCCTTCCTTTAAGGTTCTCACAACCAATACTCACGTGTCCGGGGTGATCCGAGAGCCTCCGTTCATGGTCTATCCACAATCAGGGCCGCTCCCAAATAAGCTGTGGCCTGCTCCGATGAGCAGTTGGGTATTTGCAATTGCCGGGACCCTTGGAACCTCTCAGAAGCGTACGATCACTGGTCAGCCGCAGGTGGTGATGGTTTTGCTGGGGGCATCCCGGATCTCGCCGCACGACATTGGGTTGTCTCTCGGTGCACCCGAAATCATGTCTCAGGGTCACCAAGTGAAGGTGGTCATTCCCCACAATACAATTAGAAACTCAGAATAAAGGACACATCCCAGTTGGGAATGAGACCAGGAGATTGGTTGAGAGAGAAATAAAGGTTTATATAAGAGTCAGCATCCAGAGAACTCTGCTGCTTCGAGAGTGGTCTGGCAAACAATACAAAAACATACAATTTTAAAGTGTTACAGTGTCATGGATGACATTTTCCATACAGTCTACAAGTTACATTTGGATTGGTGAGGGATTGGTACGCAGTATGTCAGTATGGGGGCAGGCTCCACGAGATTGGCTGGCAGCTTGGTGGTCTGGTAGGCATCACGTGGGTCAGCTGGGCGGGTCCGTGCGAGGTGAAGGTCAGTTCGGGTCTGGGAGAGGCGACTGATTCTGCCTAACTAATCTACACGCTATCTTCTGACATGCAGTAAATAAGAACCCATTAACTATACCTTGGTATTGAGAGAGGCCTATACATTGTACACACTTATTTACATTATCCTGCCTCAGACCATTGTAGAGGTGAAGGGTGTGGGGGTCTTGCCCTCTAGGTGGCTTACTGGGGGTTGGGCTTTAACAGTTTCCTGTTGTGGCACTTCAGAGCGAGAGGGGATCGATTGATTCGTGTTGGTTTAAGGCAGGATATATGACACATGAGATCAGTTATATTGGGGGCGCTATAGAGTGGTCAGCAAGGAAGGGTCACTATTCTGCTACATCAAAGAAAGGTTAGAGGGGCACAGGGTTGAACTCTCTAAAGGTGGGGGTGAGAGGAGTTGGGGCAGATTTGTGGAGACGGATGGGCCACAAGTCATGATTCGGCCCGGTCACACACAGAGCAGTGATCTCAGAGGAAGGATGAAAAGAATACACTGTTTGCTTGCAACAATGCGAGCCAGAGCAGCTGTGAGAAATGGGTTTGGGTGGCACAGGCGTGGGAGAAGGAGGTGGGGCTGTTAGTGTTCGCTATGTGTGGCGCTACAGAGGGGATAGAGGCTTCACAAATACCAGAATGCGGCCTAGTCCAAAGATGGAGTCTGGGGTGCACAAAATGGAGTCCAAATGTATCTTGCAGTAGCCCCGCTTCTGTAGGTGCCACAGATTCATCCACTGGGACCAGGGAAGGGCAAGGAGGGCGTCCCCCGACTATTGCAAGAGCAGGTGGGTCCCTTCATGTTGAATGTATGGGGACGGGGGGGCAAACTGACCCCCTTCTTCCTTACAGTAGTAAAGCTGAACTGTGAGGGTGAATTTGAAGTAGTGACAAGTGGGTGATTGCCTTTGCATTGTTCAGCACAGGCTGCAGAATTAATGGTGCTTATCGCTGCACTTCAAAGATATGAGGATGAGGAAGTGAAAGTGTACTCTGACTCCACCTGTGTGACGTCAACTGTACATGCAGGTTTATCATGCTGGAAAAGGAGGGGCTTCCTCCTCGCAGACGGCACACCAGTACAACATGCGTCCCTATTGGATAAGCTTATTGAGGCACTTAGACTCCTATTAGCTATTGCTGTCGTGAAATGCACAACCCAGACTAAAATAACAAACATGATTTCTCGCAGTGACGAAGCCACACATGTAGAAGCCAAAATGGCAGCATATTTTCCAAACATTTCTGATTTTGAAGTAAAAAGTGTTAGAAAAATGTCAGGATGGTGTATCGGTGAAGGAGGGTTTTATCATGTTGTCTATTATTCAGTTAATTATTATGCATATGGCACAGATCGTGAACACAGGTAGAATTGTCTTCTGCTGTTTAATACAATGAATGCCATATTTATAAACATTCGAAAACAGGCTGTAAGAGCACATAAATGTACCCTTTAACCCAAGTTAGCAATTTTTATGAGTCCCTCGTACAATTTAATGAGCACTTGGCTGTATGGGTTGAGTGATGTGACCACCGCACGCTGGACTACCCTCAAATAACTTCAGATTTTAGAGGGTTTCTGAGCTGGAAACTTGTCTGAGATTACAGGACGGCTGATTCCAGAAAACCCGAGAACGTGGAACTCGCCCAGAATTACATAACTGTTCATTTCAGAGAATTACCCAGGACCTGGAAATTGGGCTGGAAATGCATTACTGCTGCTTTCCGAGAATCAGACGCGCTTCTGAGGATAATATAATTTCCAGAAAACTACCTTTATGGTTTGTTTTAGCCAGCTTGTTTAACATTGCTTCTCTTTCCCTAATAATTAATGTACATATATTGTTAATTCATGTTCTCTATAAAGCGTGTACAAAAAACAAATTTTCGGTTTGTTATTAGAGAAATATTGAATTTGTCTAATTGAAATTTTTTCATGATAAAAGAACTAAGGCACACATTAATTTACTGGAACAAAGTACTTTTCAATGCATTTTTGCAACAGGGTGCCTTACATTTTGTACATTTTAGCACTATGGCAAACATTGCCATTGTTCAAAAACTCTCTGCACAAATAGGATTTCTGCACTAAACCCATGTTTGCCCATGTAAAACTGCACTTGCACGGATGCAAAGCTTCTGTGACCCCAGAAGAATATGTGCATGGGCAAAGACATTCTAAACACATGCACACATCCATGGGCATTCGGAAAGGGTTATCTGCTTTAGAATTCTCGTATCAGCTCATTCCCAAACCTTGCTCTTCAAATCTACAGGCTCAGGTCGGCCAACACTCTCACGGGGTCACAATATGCTAACATTCGGACCAGGCTAGGTGCTGTGAGACCACTCATGTGGTGACCGGTTCAAATAAATATTGGATAACATACAAGCAAAAAAGATAGATAGTGAATGAGGGGGGGTGATAATAAAATAGATGTTATCAACCTTCAGCATATCAGGTGGCAGTTATGCAAACTCATGGGGGGTCATTTTATAAGTCCCAGGGCAGGAACGCAAGGCATAAAACACTGCAGTAAATTGCCCTTTAGGGGCACGAAATGTAACTTTTCTGAATTGCATTTCTACTCTCTCTTCAAAAACAATATGGTTTAATGCCAGCATTGGGGTCATTTTATACTTAATATAAAATGCATGCAGGGGGGACTGCCGACATTTGCACTTACGTGCTGTTGCATCCCCTGCATGCAATCTTAAGTATTCACAAGGCAGAAGGAAATGTTAAACAGTAGAATGGGGCATGCTCCTTTGTACTCTTTAGTTTTCCTTTCAGTTTTGTAAATAACGAACTTTCACCTCCAAACTTCACTTTCTGGGATGAAAGATGAAAAGGGAGGCTGCTTACTTGGAACGTGGGTTGGAGAGAGCTAGCTAAACAGAAAAGGGCAGAGTAGGTGGCCACCCTTATGTTGTTCTGACTTTGCCTGGCGCCCACCCAGGTCTGTGTACATACCACAGGACTCACTTAAAACCCTACCTCTCATAACCGGTACATCTAGTTACCTCACATAGGCCTGGTTCACCAAGGAGCAACTGATGAGCAACACAGAAGGGACAGATGAACAGAAGAGCACCAAAGTCACAGTAGGAAGGAAGAAGAAAATAAAGAAAGAGGAGACATCCATGTGAAGGCCAATGCTTCTTAGTACCATCAACATGATTCTGGTGATGATAAGTCTCGGGCCCTTGACAACTACAGTCTTTGCTGTACCTTATTGTCTGTTGGTACTGGGAGTGAACCTTGTAACCTTGTGATGTAAAGGGAAGAAGAAAAATAACTAGCAACAGTAAGTCGTTTCTTTGCATGTTTCTGGGTCCGCCTAGCCCCCTACTCCCTTACGCCCACTGAAATGTGATTGGCCTGGAGGACAAGTTTTCTGTTATACTGAGGGGATAGCACCCTCAGTGTTTGCCGGGAGTTAATCTTGCTGGCTAAAGAGAGCGGGTAAGTGCGCCCTGTGCAGGGGAGACACCTGCCTTTGTTTAAAAAACAATCTGGGCTTTTTCTAGTCTGCTTTGTGCTTGTGTGCACTCCAGTGATTTCTCCCTGTGGTTTCTCTGCATGTCTCCAGGTCCACCTTGCCACCTCCTCACTTCCCGTCCACTGCACTGTGATTGGCCTGGAGGTTAAGCTTTCTGTTGTACTGAAGGGATAGCACCCTTGGTGTTTGCTGCAAGTTAATCTTGCTGGCTAAAGAGAGCGGGTAAGTGCGCCCTACGCAGCAGAGACACCTGCCTTTGTTTTGAAGTTAATTTGGGCATTATCTAGTCTATCATGTTCTTGTGTGCACTCCAGTGCTTTCTCCCTGTGGTTTCTTTGCAGATTTCCGGGTCCGCCTTATCCCCCTCCTCCCTTTCCACCCACCGCCCTGTGATTGGTCAGGAAGCCCAGTTTTCTGTTGTACTGAGGCATAGCACCCTCTGTGTATGCCGCAAGTTAATCTTGCTGGCTTAAGAGAGCGGGTAAGTGCATCCTGCGCAGCATAGACACATGCCTTTGTTTTAAACTAAATTTAGGAATGTTCTAGTCTGTTTTGTGTTGTGTCGACTTCTGTGCTTTTTCCCTGTGGTTTCTTTGCACGTTTCCTGGCCTGCCTTGCCCCCTCCTCCGTTCCCGCCCACGATACTCTGATTGGCCTGGAGGGCCAGTTTTCTGTTGTACTGAGTGGATAGCAAGCTCTGTGTTTTCCACAAGTTCCTCTTGCTGGGTAAAGAGAACGGGCATGTCTGCCCTACGCAGCAGAGACACCTGCCTTTGTTTTGAAGTTAATTTGGCCATTATCTATTCTGTTATGTTCTTGTGTGCACTCTGGTGTTTTCTCCACGTGGTTTCTTTGCAGATTTTCTGTTCCGCATTACCCCCTCCTCCCTTTCCATCCACCCACTGGAATTAGTCAGGAGGCCTAGTTTGCTGTTGTGCTGAGGGAATAGCACCCTCAGTGTTTGCCACAAGTTATTCTTGCTGGCTAAAGAGAGCGGGTAAGTGTGTCCTGTGCAGCAGAGACGCTGTCTTTTGTTTTAAACTTAATTTGGGCATTTTCTAGTCTGTTTTGTGCTTGTGTCCACTTCTGTCCTTTCTCCACGTGGTTTCTTTACACGTTTCCTGGTCGCTTTGCCCCCTCCTCCCTTCCCACCCACTGCACTCTGATTGGCCTGGAGGGCCAGTTTTCTATTGTACTGAGGGGATAGCAAGCTCCGTGTTTGCCACGAGTGAATCTTGCTGGGTAAATAGAGCGAGTAACTGTGCGCTGCACAGGGGAGACAACTGCCTTTGTTTTAAACTTAATCTGGGCATTGTCTAGTCTATGATGTGCTTGTGTGCACTCTGGTGCTTCTCTCTCTGGTTTCTTTGCACATTTTTTTGTCTGTCTGGCCTCCTCCTCCCTTCCAGACCCACCATACTCTGACTGTAGAAACCAGCACATAATAGACTAGCTAATGCACAAACTAAGTCCAAAACAATGCAGGTATCTCTGCTGTGTAGGACACAATTACCCGCTCTATTTAGCCACCAAGATTAACTTGCGACAAACACAGAGGGTGCTATCCCCTCCGTTTTATAGAAAACTGGGCCTCCAGGCCAATCACAATGCGGTGGGCGGAGAAGGAGGAGGGTTCAAGGAAGACCAGGAAACGTGGAAAGAAACCAGGGGGAGAAAGCACAAGAAGGCAAACAAGCACAAAACAGACTTGATAATACAGACATTAAGTTTAAAACAAAGGTAGGTTTCTCCACTGCACAGGGCACACTTACCAGCTCTCTGTTGCCAGCAAGATTAACTTGCAGCAAAAACCAAGTGTGCTATCCCCTCAGTACAACAGAAAACTGGGCCTCCAGGCCAATCAGAGTGTGATGGGCGGGAAGGGAGGAGGGCACCAGGCGGACCAAATAAAATGCAAACATACCACGGGCAGAATGCACCTGAGTGCACTATAAGGAAGGCATGGGGCCTCATTACACGGAAGGCGGTAATGGTTAACGGCCACCGTTAATGTAACGGTGACCGTTAACCATTACCACCTTACTACGAGGTCCCTTAGCGGGTTGGTGCTTTAACGCCTGCTTTTTGCAGGCGTTAAAAACCAACCCGCTCGGGGACCTCGGAGCTAATTACGGCACTGCAAAATTGCGGTGCCGTAATTAGCGCCTTCCCCATTCCCATAGAGCCCTATGGGGCAGAAATGGGAATGGGGAAGGGCAATGGCGGAAGGGGGATTTACCGCCCCTCCAACCTTGGAATGGGGCGGTAAATCCCCTTTCCACCAAGGCGGTGCCGGTATTTTACCGGCATGAGCCATGGTGCTAATAGCGCCATGGCTCACCGCCTTCCGTGTAATGAGGCCCATGGTATCAGACAGTAAAACAGACACAAGTGATCAAAGTTCACTTGGGTTAATTGACCTTCAATCGTGTTTGAAAAACACTATCTAAACCTAAATCTAAGGATGGGAGCAAGCTACGACCATCACATAATAATTATAACGCAGTCCTTGTCGAGTCTGTCAAAATTAAAGGGCCTATACAAATAAACCTATTGCCAATCCATAACTCTAAATATAAATAGTGTGGGAAACAATTGTTATGCAAAATAAAAGTGTTCAAGAAATGATATGTCAGGATATTCAAGCCGTTGGCTTCCTTTCCCCATGTTTTCGGCACTGGGCAAGGCGGCACACGCTCTCGCTTCTCTAGCACAAGGATGCAGTTCCAAACTTCCACATCAGGGCCGTCTATGTCAAAGTCTCTTTGCATTAAAAATCTCTTATTTTAGAGGGCCTGATGCAACACGACAAAACATTAATGTTTCTTTCTTTTCAGGAGTTTCACTTATACAAATGATCTGGTAATTTACTGTTCACCCCAGGTGTCCCCCCCGCCGGACTCGACCCCACTTTAACACACAACCTTCACTTGGTACTTTTCCAAACGTTCTCTACTTTATCAAAATCGTAGACTTTCGACTGTGCGAGGGGTTTTGCTTTACCCGTCGTCAGACCACTTCGATTCACATTTATTCGTTCTCTTTCAATTGATCTCCCTCTGCCAGGCTCAGACCAACTTTATCTACTTTTGTCACTTCTCAGCTGGGGCGTACTTTAGAGATGCCTTAGATTGAGCACCCATGCGGTGCCGGACCACTCTGTCAAAGGTATTGTAGCTTGCTTTAAAGTTCAATCACTCATCAGCAGTTCAACTTCACTTACGCCTCTTATCACACATGTTTTAACAATGTTTGTTCCAGCACTTGTCATACAATGTTGCTGGTTGCAACCTTGGCTTCAACACAGGCCAGTCTTGTATCGGCCTCCCCAACTCACCGGCTGTGTTGATGTCACTGATGCTGATTTGTTCTTGGAGCCAAGGTTGTTACAACAGTGGCTGGTGATTCTCCCCGCCTTGATTATTGACGCGGGAGGTCGCAGGTATCTCCGGTACACAATGCAGGATTTTTCAGCCTGTTTTCCTGGTCTTAAGCTTTTTATTCTTGAGGTCTCTGGAAAGTAATGGTTCCTTGCCGAAAAGGTCAAGGGAACTTCCCACCTTGTGAGCCCCTTCAGTTTTGCCCTCATTCCTTTCTCGTTCAGCTGCCGTCTAAGAACTGCTGTTTCCTTGTGTGCTTTGCCTTGTTCTGAGTGGGTAAGTGTGCCCTGCACAGCAGAGACACCTGCTAATGTTTTAAACTTAATTTGGGCATGTTCTAGTCTGTTCTGTTCTTGTGTGCACTCCGGTGCTTTCTCCCTTTGCACACTTTCTGGTCTGCTTTGCACCCTCCTCCCTTCCCACACACCGTACTCTGATTGAATGGAGGCCTAGTTTCTGTTGTACCGAGGAGATAGCACCCTCTTTATTTGCTGTGAATTGATCTTGTTGGCTAAAGAGAGCGGGTTAGTGTGCCCTGTGCTGCAGAGACACCTGTCTTTGTTTTAAACTTAAATTGGTCATTATCTAGTTACTTGTGTGCACTCCAGTTTTTTCTCCCAGTGGTTTCTTTGCATGTTTCCTGATCTGCCTTACCCCCTCCTGCCTTTCCACCCACTGCACTGTGATTGGCCGGGAGGCCCAGTTTTCTGTTGTACTGAGGACATAGCACCCTCAGTGTTTTCCCTGAGTTAATCTTGCTGGCTAAATAGAGCGTGTAACTGTGCCCTGCACCGCAGAGACAACTGCCTTTATTTTACACTTAATATGGACATGTTTTAGTCTATTGTGTGCTCTGTTTACTCCGGTGCCTTCTCCCCGTGATTTCTTTGTTCGTTTCCTGGTCCGCCTTGCACCTCCTCCCTTCCTGCTCAACACACTCTGATTGGCCTGCCGGCTGTAGGGAAATGTGATAGGGAAATGTGTTCCCTATTGTGAATTTCAACAATGGTAGCTCCACATTTCATCATCCACATTTTAGCAAAGTTTTGAATTTTAACTAGGGCCAAGGGTGTGAGACTCCTGTGTGAGGCTCAAGCTGTGCCTAACAGATGTCCAATTATAAAGCATATGAAAAATAAAGGGTTCCTGTAATGCTACTGTTCCTCCAGGTAAGAATCAAATATATATAACACATTGATCATTGCTTTGAGGCTGGAAAGATGCTTATTCACTCAGACTTCCACACAAATATACATGTATTTAAAAATGCTGTAACTAGTAATACTGTGTTCACATAAAAACTCCATTACATATTTCTATTGCAATGTAAATCAGAATCCATCCATTTCACTCCATCACACATTCACACTTAAGCATACACAACCTTCAACATTTAAGCTTTTGATCTTGGCTACATAGTATATATAACCCTCTGACATAAATCTTTCCAACTAGTTCTTGTCACCTCGATCTAATAGAAATGTGAATATCTGCTCTACAACAGATTGGACTCGGAGACACGTGTTTCAGATGGTTATTCTGGGCTTCAGGCCTCGCCCTCTATTTCACCAACGTTCTTCAGGACACTAGTGGGGCACAGATAGTGCCTCATCCTAGGTATATGGAGTGCGAGACGTCATCTATCAAAATGAAACATTAATACTTTATTACCATTTGGGTTCTAACCAGCCTCATTCCTTGTCCAGAGAAACACAAATAAATTGTGCATGTAATTCTTGCATAATTACATAGATTCACACTCACCTCCAATTCAAATCATGGGGCTAGTGCAAACAGGTAGATCCAATTCTCAATGCTCCAGTGACCTTGTAAGTTATTAGCAGAGCCTGTTAACCAAAGGCAGAGGGTGAGGAAACCTACCTCGCATATTCCTTATTCACACCCATCACCAACAGTAACGACATGGTACATGTCTCCAATCTACTATGAGGTTATGAACTCTTCAAAGATGGCCACTCCTACCCAATGCTGCCTAGTATTATTAATCCATTGTATCAACAAGATAGTTTGTCAATCAATGGAACCGTCCTCCTAGGGACCCTACCGTCAAACATATATATGTTTTTATATTTTTTAGTCAGCACATGTTCCAGATTCACTTACCGTGGTCACCGCATGGGTAGTCCCGGCTACAGAAGGGGAACTGAGGGGGAACCTCTCTACTCAGGATGTGAGACATGACAGAAAAATCAATATAAAAACAATAAAAGCAGAGATGGAATCATCCGCTCCTTTTCTTGTGGCTTCACACTTATTGCCATTTGGCCAAATGTGCCAGGCTTGCATCATCTGTGCTTTCATCTGTGGTTATCACTCCCCTAATGGTTAGCGCAATACTGGGAAAATCCCTCAGTGCCACAACATGTCTAAAATATGCAACCATCATAATTATCCTGGCAATTCATGTTGCTCACTAGATTAGGAGCTCTTATGTTTGTTCCAAAAACATTTATTATTTGCTGTGTGGGTGAATCAGCCGTTACCAACCTGTGTCCGAATGGAAAAATCAGCCGTTGTCAACCTGTGTCCGAGTGAAACCGCACCTGATCTCACCTGAGCAACCATATCCAACTCCAGTGTGGCTCTCCTTTGAGAGTCTCGCAACGTTGAGAATATTTTACGTGCAACTCCAGGCATGCATGGTGACAGAAATAACACCTAAAGCCACCCAGCACTTACTTGTGCTTGTGTCTTTGCTGTGTTCACATCAGTTCGCTCACCAACTGTCCTGGGTGCTTCGTATTCCGCCCACTCAAGCCAGGGAGATATTCTTCCCGCATGGGCATAGAAATGGGACTGAGGTAGCCCTATTTAAAAGCCTCAGAGGTGGGGCATAAAAAGTGTCCAAACTACCACGTCACAAATGTCAAAGGGGTTTTGCTTTACAGTCCAATCCTGACTAGATATTTAACTCAGGGCAAATTTTAAAAAACTTATTTCACAGATTACGTGCACAATTCAGAATTCGTACAGGCTTTCTATTCCATTATGCCCCGCTCCAAAGCAAGCTGGGAAACTAAGTCGCATGTTTCCAAACGTAACCTAGTGGGGTGAAGATCTGTCATCACTCTCGGACCAAACCCGATATGCTGGTTTTCAAAACAGTCTTTTGTATCCTGGCTGTTGCCAATTCTGACCATTATTCAATATTTCAAAAAGACCTGGCATGGTTTTTATTACAGACCACAAAACCTCAAGCACCTGGGGGTGACATAGCCACCCTCCCTCAAAAAATCGAACAGAGATGGATTAATTCCCCAGATACAGTACGTCAAGGTTTGAACGTGTCTGTGGAGTGGCATAAGTTGGTCTGAGCCCAACAATGGAAGGACATAGCTATAAACATGAAAAACATGAAACTCTGAGGTGACAATTTTGACTCACTTAATCTTGTCTCATAAGACAGTGTGGGCATTATTTCCTGTCCCGAGTCCAGGATTTCTTGTAAGAATTGATTGGCTGAATCACTTCCACAAAGGAACTACATCCACTCGCTTGAAATGAGAGCTAGATGAGGATATTCATATGGAGGAAGCAGTTGCACCCCGTGCTGATGACAACAGAGATAGCTCAGGACCCAGAGCTGGAGGGATGAGATTGGTGTACTCTTCCTTTGACTAGCACACTGCCATAGATATTGAAATGGTGTGTGTATCTGGGATAATAGTTGAAATATTGAATAATTGTCAGAATTGGCAACAGCCAGGATACAAAAGACTGTTTAGTAAACCAGCATATCTGGTTTGGACCGAGGGTGAAGAAAGTAGGGTAAAATTTCATTTCATACGCCCATTTGCCTAGCATTTAGTAAAAACGAGTAAAGAAAAGTAAGTCCTGAAATTAGTAAAAATGCACATTTTATATGTGTGCTAGAAGAGGTTGAGGATAGGTACTTTTCTCCTATCACTATTTAAGAAAATGTAAATCATTTGTAATGACTGACACAGGTAGCCAAGTAACAATAATGTCAAAAGAACTGGTGAAAAGTATCAATGAGGGGAAATCCCCACAAAATCATGTAAAGTTGAGGCAAAATGAAGTCCCTGTGCACGAATTCAGTGAGGAAGCGATATCTATCGAAGGTGTCACTAAGGTTGACATAAATATAGGGACACATCAGCTGAGACAAGAAGTGCTGGTCACATCCATTAATGAGATACCCTTTCTCATAGGGACAAATCGCCTGAGGATATTATTGCCCCACATTGATCGGGTAATTGGGGTATTGTGGTTGTTAGCTAAAAAGCCATTGAGACCTAAGATAATAATTACCCAAAGCAACAGTATAAAAGAATGCCACACCGTTGCTACATCAGAAAGAGCAGTGGAAGTATTTCTTCAGAATGGCTGTGTGGAGGATGAAATGTGAGGAGAAAAAGAGAAGCAGTCTTTGGAGATTTATTTGGACCCTAAGAAAAACTGGCAAACAGAAATAGATGAAAACACATTGGCCCTCATTACGACTCTGGCGGAAATCGTGGTGCTAAATGCACCATGGAGCACGGCGGAAAGCTGCCGATAGCGCCATGGGGGTTGGCGGATTTACCGCCCCATTCCGACCTTGGCGGGGCGGTAAATCCCCATTCCCCATTTTACCCTTCCCCATTCCCATTTTTGCCCCATAGGGTATAATGGGAGTGGGGAAGGCGTTAATTACGCCACCGTAAAATACGGTGGCATAATTAACAACAAGGTCCCGTAGCGCCATGGATTTCTCCGCCCGGAAAAACCAGGCGGAAAACGCTCCATGGCGCTACGGGAACTCGTAGTAGGGCGGACGGGTCCGCCGCGAATACCGCTGGCGTAAACCCACTCCGCCAGGGTCGTAATGAGGCCCATTGTGTTTTTTGGTAAATGAAGAAAAATACAAACCAAATACTACTCCAGAGTTAAATCAGGAAAAATGCATTTCAACAATTGTAAAAATACACATGAGAGAAGGGAATGCTGAAATGATTATGGACACTTTGCCGCTTGAGCATGAAAGGAGTTTCATTAGTGTAAAGGTACTCCAGCAAATACTTGACAAAGAGGAGATCCCAACGTTTAAAATAAAAAAAACACATCTTTGGCCTAGATAACCCAGAGTTGGGACAAAGAATTGTAGGAAGATGCTTGTTAAAGATTACAATCGTCACTAAAAGCATTCATCACAATTGTGTGGGTCGTGAGCGGAACACAAAACAATTTTTATTTGGGAAATGACATCATGTACACAATGTGTATGGTGCTAGAATTTCTAAATCAAAAGGTCTGGTGCAGATTGGGTGGAGCAGCACCTAAATTTGAAGCCAAGAGACAAGCTTATCATTGTGCCCAAATGGCACCATAAGCAATTGTGTTTCAAGTGAAAAAGGATGTTACCATTCCCGCATTCACCAGACAATTTACAGTAGAAATAAAATACAGGAAGGGACAAGAGATAACATATTCTGGGGCATTTGTATGCCTAAATGAATCCATAAAGCAACAAGGGTTAGAATGTGAATATACACCACTGATAGAGATTGGGGATGGACCCATTCAAATCCTGGTGGACAATAAAGGATGTCAAGTCATTCATTTAGAAGAGAATACAGCATTAGGAATAGCAGTACAGAACTCCAAATATACTTCTGATTTCAGTAAACCAGTGATCGGGAACACCCTGAAAGCTACATGACTGCACACAGTGAATTACCAGAATCATTGGAGTCAAAGCCTATAGGAATCATTAAAATTCAGTCTGTGTACCCTTATGAGCCAAGTGAAATGGTATGCTGTCATCAGATTGATTGTATTCTATTTGAATTAGCTGAATCTAAGAGAGAAAAGCAGCATATCAAAGTGGAGGTCAATATTCCAAAATATTTGAGGGTAGCGACTCTCCAAAGAGACACAGCCACACGGTTAGAGGAAAGTACAGAGGTTCCTCCTTTGGAGGATTTCCCAGAGTTTTCTAAAATGGTAGAGGAGCATATTCAATCTGTAGATGCTTGCATGAATGAAGAGAAAAAGACCAATTGTGGAAAATATGAATGGAGTTCAAACAGGTTTTTGCCAAAGATTCCTATGACTGTGGGATGACTGATTTGCATGTTGCCACACTGCCAGAAGGACATGGTAGGCAACCATGGCATGTTTGGAATCAATAGCTAAAATAATCAAACATTTTATATCTAGAGGAATCATTAAGTCTACTCATAGTACATCAAATACTCCTATATGAGGTGTGCTAACACCCATGAGCAATTGGCGCTTGTGTGCAGATCTACGAGAATTGAACAAAAAGGTACCTGTTTCAAGGTGGATCGTTCCATTTATTGATCAGGGCCTTAGTCAGGTTCATGGGTCAAAGGTATTTACCACCTTAGATCTTACAGCTGGATACTGGTGTGTGCTGCTAGCATAAGACATTCAAAATGTATTTTCATTTTCATTTGACAAATCACAATATGCATGGTCCCGGACCCCTTTTGGGTATGTCAATAGTGGGGGCAAGTATAGGATATTCCTGAGCAAGACACTCCCAGATGCAGCTGAAAGAGGAACAATAGTTTATGTGGATAATGTGTTAATCAAAAACGAAGATGTGATAAGCCATTTCAATGAGATTAGACATGTACTCAGTCAGCTACAGAAGGCTGTAGCAAAAGTATATTTACAGAAAGTACAGTGGTGCAGAAAAAGGATAAACTTCTTAGGCCATAAAGTGACAGAGCATGGATTAAACCCACAAAGGAAAAAGGTGGAAGTGATTCAGAAACTAAAAGATCTCACTAACTTGAAAAGTTTAAAGAGTTTGTTAGGAATGACAAGTTACAACAGAAAGTTTATTGAAAATTATGCAGAGATTACACAACCTTTGACAAGATTTCTGAAACTTGATGTACCTTGGAAATGGGAAAAGGAACAAAGTGAGGCTGTGGCCATGCTAAAAGGGTGCCTAATGAAAGGGACAGGTTTGGCATATCCAATGAAAATCCAGGATATCTTTGTAGAAATAGGATTCACATACCAATGTATGTCAACAGTGTTATATCAAAAACATGATGCATATAACAAAACCATTACATATGCTAGCAAGGCATTGTCACAGTTATATACCAGATGTAATGAATGTGAAAAAGCACTTTTGACCACAGTCTGGGCATTACAAAATTGTTGTCCCATAACTCAAGGGAAGCGGGTGATTGTTGAAACAAATCACAAGCATATGCAATTTTTGCAAACTAAGAGGATCAGATCAGGGAATCTGGCCCAGTGAAGAATCACTTCATGGACATTAACACTTCAAGGATTTTCAGTAGAAGTGAGATATGGACAACATCAAAAGAACCCAGTTGCTCAAGGGCAAGCAGAGTTGCATGATTGTGCAGCTGTCTGTGGGCCTGATGACACAGAGCTAGAGACACTTTTAAATTAATTTGAGTAATCCCCACACAAGGCTTTCAACAGAGAAACATGTAAGAATTTACTGTGTATGTAGATGGATGTGCATACCACGTAGAAAATGATGCTGCAAAAGAACTTGTGGCAGGAATAGGAAATGGGTGGTTTAAATGTGACAGCATTCCAAGAGTAAGCATGAGGATAGGCCCCAAAAGCAGTCAAGTGGCAACATTGGCTGCTATTCATAAGGCAATATCTACAGCAGTAGAAATAGACTCAAAGAAATAGTTTTAGTCTCTGATTGTGCGCGAAATAGTTTTGTGGAGTATTTACCTGGCTGGAAGGTCAAGAAGCCATTTAAACATGCAATATGATTCAAGCTATAGGCAAACTTGTGTCAAAAAATGACCTGATAATCCATTGGTGGAAAATACACAGTCATTTGAAAACCAGGTGAGGATATGGGAGGAAATGATATACCAGAGCAATTACCCAAAATTGGAGCTATAATGGGGGAGTTATTTTCTATTGAATACCTGCTTGGTGGAAACAGGTGGATGCAATAACAAGTTCCAAAACTCCGAAAACAGTTGAACAGCCTGTGACACAATGGAGTTTTGATATTCCAGATCAAGACTTGATTGAAGCACAAAAAGAGGATCTTATTCTATGCCCATTTTACTGCTATTTGTTAAATGCAGAACAACATCCACTGAATGAAGAGGACTGCAAAGTGAAAGAGGAATTGAGGGTGTTATTAAAAACCAAAAGAGAATTAGGTTACAAGATTGACTGGTGATCAGAGGATCTGTGACAGGCCAAATCCAATGGGTAGTGCCTTTGTAATTTTGGGTATTGATGTTACATCATGAACATGATGCCATAACTGCAGGCCACAGAGGGTCACAGAAGACTTTCGAAATTTTAAACGATTATGCCTATTGGCTACACATGTCTCACGATTTTGAGCTCTTCACCAGAGGTTGTTCAGTCTGTGCACAGTTTCAGCCTGCACACCTGCCCATGGAGCACAACTAATGAAAAGGGTTTTGACACTCCCATGGTCTGATTTGCAAGTAGATTATCTAGGGCCTGTGGGAGATCAGCAAGGGGAAACAGGTACATGCTGACAGTCATTTGTTTAATGTCTAATTGGGTGCAGTGCATTCTAGCTTCAGACTGCTGTGCACAAACAGCAGCCACTTTACCTGTGAATCATATTTTTTCAAGATTTGGTTTACCTCAAAGAACAGAATCAGACTATGGAACTAATTTCACTAGTTCATTAATGACAAACATGTGGCAAATCTTGGGTGTAAAGAGAAAGCTACACATGTCTTACCGGCCCTCCTCTTCAGGGGGAGTGCAACGGTGTAACAGATCGATAGTTGACATGTTGAAAATGAAACAGGATCTACCTGGGATTTGCGGCTTCCATTGGTACTAATGGCACTCATGTCGATGCCCTCTAAATCAACAAATCTCAGGCCCCACGAAATGTTGACAGGTAGAAAAATAGTTTTGCCACAACACTTGCTCTACAGAACAAATAAACAGGTTCTTGTAAATGCATCCACAATCCATGAATATGTGGAAGAACTGAGAAAGCACTTGTTTTTTAGCAGCGAAATTTGGAAAAGGCCGCTGACAGTGCAAAGTCAAATTACAATGGGAAGACATCTATGAAAGAATATGAGATAGGAGACCAGGTTTATAAATTCAACTTTGGGAAAGGTAAGCATAAAAACTCTAAATTTCTTGCAGCATGGCAAGGGCCATACAGAGTCGTAGATAAGGATTCACCTGCAGTCTACAGAATTGCTAAAAAGGAGGGAGAATGAACAGTGGAACAGTTTGTCCAGGTTAATCAGATTAGGTCCTTCCACCCGAAACATGAGGTGAAAAGGCTAGAGAAAATTGAGACTATCAGTGAGTGAAAGTAAAGCGTTTCCCTATTAAATAGAATTACCATAGCAGGTGAATAGGTGTAAATAGTGTGAAGATATAAAAATGGGATTTGAAGAGATATAAAGGGAAAGATATATCAAATTAGTGAACAAAGATATAAATAGGTAAAAAAGAGAAAGGGGTTTTCTAAATAGGTAAGGGCTTAACTAATTTGCATTATTTGTGTTAGATGTTGTGTTAAGATTGGTTATGTTTGAAACAGTTGCCTGAAAAAGTGCTGTGTTGCATTAGTGTGTTTAATTTATGTTATTTTAGAGGGTCCTAAAGAGATGACCTCGCTGCATTGTATGATGTTTAATGTAAAATGTTAATTTTGTGCATAATTAAATTTGATTTCAGATATCCAGTTGAAAGGGACAAGTAAATGGATTGTTGTACTTGATTCTTACATTGTCTTTTCTTTTTACTATTGAAAAATAATTGTTTTCCCCGCCATTGCACCGGATCCTTGGAGTGCGCTGGATCCCTGGAGGATGCTACTGCAATGGACTCTCCTGGAAAAAACTCTGGACCGAAAAAGGGGGTGAAGATGGTGACCCTGGAAGTAGTCCCACCTACAGAGGATGGAAGTTCACTACACCAAGAACAGTTTCCTGAAACATTTCTGACCTACAAAGGATGGAAGTTGAATTCACCAAGAACAGTTTCCTGAACAATTTCTGACTTTACTGTTAAACATCAAAATCAATAATTTCTTCCTTTAATATTTAATAAAAAAAAGATTTAAAAAAAGAAAAACAATTCTAAAGAAAAACACAAAAAAATAGGACAGCACCCATTAAAGGAAGATAAAAGATAAAGGTGATCAGAAGATGAAAATATAAGATTTCAACAAAACATAATGATAAAAAAATGATTTTTCAAAAATATATGTATATATGTATAATATGTTTTTTGTGTATGAATATTACCAATCGTATGTTGTTTGTTTCTTGACTATTAAGATCAAGGTAAAATTGTGCCCAAGATCACACCTTGATTATGTTGTGATTATTGCATGTTTGTTTTTTTCTGCAGTGATTTTGGTTGTGTCCAAGCAGAAAAAAAGGGAGGGTGTGTAGGGAAATTTAATAGGGAAATATTTTTCCCTATTCTAAATTTCAACAAGGGTAGCTCCACATTTCATCTTCCACATTACACACTAACTGTGATTTTATTTACGTGACTGTTTTTTTTACTATTGTTCTACTGACCTATTTGCCGGATTCCTTGCTCCCAAAACGTCCTGTGTGTTACATTCTACATAGCCTTATTACATCAATTGGGGGATCAAAGTTTAGGGTTTGCTTACTCAGGAGATACTTTGCCTAATAGTCTTTCTTCTGTGACCGCTTAGATCTGGGTCACGTGGCATCCTCTGCTTGGCATTGAAATAGCTGGTTGAGAGCAGCTTAGAGTCTGATTCAAGCTCTAATTTTAGCACTAACTGTGATTTTATTTACGTGATTCTGTTTTTTACTATTATTCTACTTACCTGTTTGCCTGATTCCCTGCTGGCAAAACTTTCCATGTGTTACATTCTACATTGCCTTATTATGACAATTGGGGGATGAAAGTTTAGTGTTTCCTTACTCCTGATAGTCTTTCTTCTGTGACCGCTTAGATTGCGGTCACGTGGCATCCTCTGTTTGGCATTTATGTGTTTTCGTAATCGGCGGTGCAGCGGACGGGTGCAGTGGGTGCGCCTGATGTGCGACGAAAGCACACTTAAGGCCAGCCCATCTGTGCCCGTCTGGGAACCGGCAGGGGGGCTGGGGCATGTTCTTTCTTCTGCAGCTACTAATAAGGCCATGCCTCTTGGAAGACGGAGGCAGTTAATTGATTGGCCCCTCTCTGTACTTGCTGGCCAGTAGGCTTTTTAGATGAACTGGTAATTAATGCTATAGAAGCAATATTCAATCTACACCATTTGAGATGTCGATTGTGCAATGGAAGGTCTTTGGTGGCTCACTCTGCAGATTGTTATGATCTACTAGTTGATCTTCTGCCTAATTGTTTATTTGTCACCGAAACATGTCTCTCTGAGACCTCAGGTCCTGCTGTAGTAGCGATGCTCCCTGCTGGCTATAATATTCTTAGATCGGTCCGAATACATAGCCATCCAGGGGATGGTGTTGCCTTTATTGGCAAGTCTACATCTACATTTAGCGCTATTCCCTTGCCTACTTTTTCTAGGTTTGATGCGTTTCTGGTCTGCCTGACTATGTCAGCCTCTAAGACTGTTCATATTCTAACAGTTTACCGTCCTCCTGGTTTATGTTTGTTGACCTTTTTATTGATTTTGTTGATTCATTGTAATTACAACATTCAAATCTTATTGTTGTGGGTGATTGTAATTACAAATGTAATGACTCCTCGGATAAAATTACTATGAAATGATTGAGGTTATGGATGATCTTTCCTTGTCACAGTTTGTGGTGGAGCCTATCCACAAGCTGGGCAATCAGCTAGATCTGGTATTTGCAAAGCACTATTTTTTAATGGTATCTTCCCCTTTCCTAGTTATGTGGTCTGACCACTTTATTGTTCCATTTCTAGTCAATTGTGTGGATCCCCCACCAGCTCCCTCTAAACAAAGGAAAAAAGGATTAAGAGGCAGTAATGGCGGGTGGTCAACACATCAGTGTTGGCTTCTCACATTTTCACTGGCTGTAGCACTGCAATGGCTGCTGATTTTGGCACTTTATCAGAAATGTTTTCCATCACTGCTGATTTGGTTGCGCCATTGGTTGAGATTGTGGCTTAAACATAGGCAAGCAGAACGCAATAGGGTGGAGGACTGGACCTCTTTCTGTGCAGCCACCTCCCTATATCATACAGCTGTTAGGCTTGCCAAGTGAAACTACTATACTTCCCAAATCGAAAATTCCATCTCTCAGCCTAGGAGCATTTTCGGGTTGTTTGCTCTCTCTCAACTAGGGATACTTATGACAACTCTGTCCCCTCATTTCACGAACATTGTGATTCTCTGGCTAAGTTCTTTGTGCATAAGATTGAGAATATTCGTGAGCATATTATGTTGGACCATGATCCTCCTGAGGTCAAATCTGGCTCCCCAACTCCTGTGACCTCAGGGACCATATCACTACTGGTTGCCTGTTGGGACTCCTTTCCACTGTTTACTCCAGCTGACTTGACTCTGGCTCCTACCGGCATGAAGTCGGCCTCTCCCTCTGATACTATTCCATTATCTGTGGTGAAAGATATTTCTGGTGCTCCTGCCTCAGATTACTGCTGCAGTGAATCTCTAATGCTACTCCGGAACTATTCCTTCGGGGTTGAAGTGTGCTACAGTGATTCCCCTATTGAAAAGGCTGACTCTTGATCCATGCCTTCCTGCTAATTTTCACCCCATCTCTCTTTTACCCTCCTTCATGAAGTTGATTGAGTCCTTGGTATCTCCTCTACTGATCAAATTTTGCGAGTCAATGGCTTTGCTCGACATGTTCCAATCTGGCCTTAGATCAGGCCGGTGCACTGAGACCATGTTGGTCACAGTGCTTGATGACTTGGTGCTTATCACTGATCAGGATGGAGTGGCAGTCTTGATCCTTTTGGATCTCTTGGCTGCTTTTGATACTATTGATCACGCCATCCTGATCAGTCGGCTGTCAGCTGCCAGCATGTAGGGTGATGTTCTCTCATGGTTTTGCTCTTTTTTGCCTGACTGGTCTCAGCAATTGTTACTATGACCTTCTCTCTCTGCAGTTGTGGCTTTGCTGTGTGGGGTTCTGCAGGGCTCTGCCCTGTCCCCCACATTGTTCAACCTCTACATTCAGCCTTTGATTGCCCTAATCTGATCCCACGGCTTCAGATGCTACTCGTACGCTGATGACACACAGTTCTTGGTACGGCTTCACTTACTCCATCCGCCTAATGCCACTCAGCTATGAAATTGCCTCTCCACCATGGGATTCTGGATGAGTGAAAACCGGCTAAACCTCAACGGAGATAAGACAGAGGTGTTGACTGTGGGAGCCGATACAGCTCCTTCACTTTGGGCACCCCCCCTCTGGCCATCTGCATTGGGTACTTTCCCAGTGGCGGTTCCTACTGTTAAAAATCTGGGTGTTAAAATATCGGCTTCCATTTCCATGGCTTCTCAGATCGGTTTGGTCTGCCAGGCTGCTCACTTCCAGTTTAAAATACTTAGGAAGGTTCTGCCTTATATTCCGCTCCATCTAGGTGCCACAGTAGTTTCCGCCCTGGTTGTCAGCAGGATTGACTACTGAAATTCTCTATATCTTGCCCAACCAGATTATGTAATCCATTGCCTGCAGATGTTGCAAAATTCAGTTGCTCGCCTTGCTACTGGTACTCCTTATTTGGAGCATATTTCACAAGTCTTTAGGTCTCCCCAGTGGCTTCCATTGGCTAAGCGTGTGTCTTTTAAATCCCTTTGCCTAGTGCACAGGCCTTTTTATGCTGCTGGTCCGAAATATTTGCAGTTGAAATTTCGACCCTATGTTCCTGCTTGTGCACTGCGTTCGGCTGACTGCTCCCGTCTGGCTGTCCCTAGAGTTCAGCATGCAAGAATGGAAGGCCGTTCTTTCTCGGTTAGAGCTGCCATGTTGTGGAATGCCCTGCCAATTGCCCTTTGAGCCTGTCCAATTCACATGCTTTTTAGGAAAGCTTTGAAAACCCTACTCTTCTAGCTTCCTCTTTTTCTTGCTCTGCTTAAACTAGCTTCAGTCTTAGCACCAGGTTGCCTCTTTTAGTGTTGGTTGCACTGTACCTCGGTATGAAAAATTCTAACATAACATAACATACCATAACACATTTTAGCAAAGGTTTGAATTTTAACTAGGGCCAAGGGTGTGAGACTCGTGTGTGCCTAATAGACATAGGCATTGCTAGGGGGGGGGGTTAGGGAGCTGTAGCCCTGGGTCTTTTGGTTGTAGCCCTCGATAGAATCTCAGGGGCTACAACCAAAAGGCTAGCTAGCCCTGAGTCCTGTCAGTCACTACATAGCGTAGCCCCATATCTTTTCCAGACCTAGCAACATCCCTGCTAATAGATGTCAGTAGTATAACGCATAAAGCACATGCCAGCCAATTTGAATTTGACCCTGCACAATAGGTTTTATCATTTGCACCACACCACAGCAATAGACTAAATGAAATGAAAGTAAAATTAACATATTAATCCTATTAATATTCCAGGACCCAATTATCTATTCCCCTACTAATATGCAATGCAATTTAGACCATTGCTTATGAGTCCAAAACATTGGTGCATTGGGGTAAAGTGGCCCATTTCATAAAATGTAAAAATATTTCAGCTGTGCAAAGTCAACTGGAAATGCAGGGAATGTAGAATTAGATTTGTTTTGCGGTGAATTAGTGACAGGGTTAGATGCAAGTTGATTTATTAAAACCGGCTCCATTGTTCATTTGTGGGGAAGGAGGAAATAGCGCTGGATGAATCTAACATGTTTATGCAGTGCTGCAGCTTGAATCTCAGTCAAAGTCACAAAGCAAATCATGTGCTATTTAATGGGCTGTTTTGAATAACACATGAGTTTTAGAAAAAGGACCTGAGCAAAAAGGGCTTGAGCAGAAAGGACTGGGTCATTCACTCACTGGCTTGGGAACTGAAAGAATGGTAGAGGACTGGTTCCTGGGCAGACTCCTGTGTTTTTTTCCAGCAGTGCTGCAGGCTGACTGTCTTGTGGGCTGTCTATATCTCTTGGGTTGGCAGTCATCAGAAGAAGCAGAAAGGCTGGGGAAGGACTTTGTGGGTTACTTCCAGTCTGAGTCGGGAAGTATCGCCAGTTGAATTTAGATAATTATACAGGAATTGAAGAGTGAGAGTGTGCTACGTGGATGCTTGATACTATATAACATAGGGTAAATAAGCCATTTCATTTTTAGGCCCTACATAATAACATTTTAAACGTGTATGTAAAACTGTGTTCATATTTCCCAAGTTTTGCTGCAATGAAACTCTGTTGGCAGAACCTTGGGCATTATCGCAAATATAATATATTGAAATATCTTGCAAGAAAGACTTTGCTTATGTTTGAATTACAGCGTGGATGCACATGTTAATCTTTGTATCCTGCATATTTCTAGCTTCAGATCAAGAATAACAATAAAAAAATATGACTTAGTGTATTTATTCTGCACTCAGCTTTATTGGGTTGGCATGCAGAGAGATGCAGAATGTGCATTAAAAAATATCAAAACAAAGTTAGCCACTATAAATTGTTTTCGCAAAGTGTTTGTGCTCGCTGTCTGGCTGTGAATCCTGTTTTGGAACTGTGGACTTTTGCGAGCAGGAAGGAGTCAGTACACAGAAGTCGTCATGTGATTTTGCCCAGAGGAATCCCCTCAAACAATTGGCCGGGAGTGAACCCGCCCATCCCCATCCGGAATACACAAAAGCACAGCGCACGCGCACTCGCGCGCGCGCATTTGCACAAGTGCTTTCGCAAAGTGTTTTCGCTAGCTGTCTGGCTGTGAATCCTGTTTTGGAACTGTGGACTTTTGCAAGCAGGAAGGAGTCAGTACACAGAAGTCGTCACGTGATTTTGCCCAGAGGAATCCCCTGAAGCAATTGGCCGGGTATAAAAGCCAGCCTTCGGGCTAACAGACTGTTAACAGACTGTGAATAGACTGTGATAGACAGAATGTAGAAAGAACTAAAATTGGTTTGTACCTTCTTTTTAGGAGTGAACCCGCCCATCTCCATCCAGAATACACAAAAGCATTTGCGCGTGCGCATTCACACAAGTGCTTTCACAAAGTGTTTTCGCTCACTGTCTGGCTGTCTAGCGGGAGTACGGGTGTACGGGCGTACTGGTTAATTAATCATTTTTTAGTGTGTTGATTTTTTTTTGTGTGTCACAATGGGCCCTAAAAAAATCACTTTAAAAACTGGAATACCAGCAGTTGAATCAATACAATCATTGGCAGCAGAACAAGGAGGAACACCACAAGTAAGTGTATTTAACTTCCGTGTTAAAAAATTAGCATCTGCTGCAAGACACGCGGCATTGCTACCGCGTTGCTCAATATCACTTACTTCTGATATACGATTGTTTTGTACAAACGAGTCGAATGAACAAAATCCAGTAAACCCGCGAAACCATACAGGTGCGAGACCTAATTCACAAAAAGTCAATCGGCATAGTTACTCAGTCGATTCACACCACCGCAATAGAAGAAATAGAAAAGAATGAACCAGCTGCATAGAAGGCTGAATTGCATGCACAAACCCCTAATGACCAGAGATTAATTTCGCTGTCGGGAGAAGTAACAGACACTACACTAATCACTGCTTGTACAATGAATGAAACACACTTAGGTACGGTAACTCAGCCGTTAGCACGTGACATTGCCTTAATCCCTCTGCACCCAATTAAATGCACCGTAGCAGCACAGAGGAGACTGAGGCATGCTCATGAACAATTAACGCTAATGGGAGAAATAGATGAGGATGCACTAGATTTTATGGATTTATCAAGTAAATTTAGCCCATGTTCACAAGAGATCCAATATATATGTTCAAATTCCGGGGATTTAATACAATTGCAAGAAGATATGAGTGATAATGCCATCGTGGACCATCAAGACCACATATCGCCCATTAAAAACATAACTCAGGAAGAACACATAAGAGAAGACACACTTGATGATGAACAAGGCACTTGTGTAAACGAGTCACTTTCATTCATTGCCCCAACTCCATGGCGAACCAAGTTTCAAGACTTAACGCGGGAACCTGGGTTTTTTATAAATAATGACCACTCGAAACGTTTTTCATTTCCCGAAGCTCCCGCACTCAATAACACCTTAGGAACTATGAACACGGCACTACTAGCTATAGCGAAATTGTATGAAACAATAGAGGCTAAAATAAGTAGGCAGACTTCTATGATAGAGTTGCTCACTCGTAAAATAACCAGTATCGAAACTTTCATCAAACCTGGTGTTAATTTAAGCATACAATCATTAAAGGAGAGTTCCGGGACTTTTTTTTTATTGTCCCTACGGTTCGGCCATGTGTTTTTAAGCATAACTCGGTAGATCGTAGAAAACTTTCCTATGGACCTTACCCGACTTTTCGTCCATTAACGCACTCGAAATCAGCCGCCATTTTCTGATAATCCTATCACTTGCCGCATCGCCCTGGCTCACCTGCTTTTGCGGCACTAAATCAAATCCCCCGCCCCTGAGCCTGACATCAGCAGACGCGTACCGCCCATTTCCCAACGCCAAAGCACGTTTCGTGTCAACAATGGCTGCACCTCAGCTAATGAAGTGTCGCCATGGAAACGGCAGGACGCCTCTTTCCTCAATAAGTATAAACACACCGTTTCACAACACACAGCAGCAGATTTTCGATTCCATTACTCTCGCTGTGTTACTTTGAGTATTCTGTAACTCGTTTCTGTGCTCTGGTCAGCTACCTTCGTTGATTGTAGCCCGTGTGAACAGATACCAGTACCACCGCTATAAATTATTTTACTTTCTTTACCACACAATGGCTACAATAATGCCGTATATGTACGAGCCCGAGTACACCGAGGAAGAACTACTGGAAAGGCAAGCACGCGAAAACGATGGGGATTCGGACGGCAGTTGGGAGGACCAGTCAACGGATGAAGAGCCTGGACCATGTCGCATGGACGGCGTCTCCACCTGGTGCACGTGCAATCGGTGCGAGCTAATGCCAACTGAGGAGGAGAACTGCTGCTGCCGTGAAAATTCCGGGTGCTTGGCCTACATTTCGGAAGGCGAGCCAAGTCCGCAATGCATCACCGAGCTGCCAGAGTTCAGGGAAGCCTGCCTCTCACGGACAGTGTTGAGGATGATGATGGTGCTTATGCACGAACTTTGCGGCACTGTTCGTCCGCGTAATCCGAGTAACGAGTAAGTATACTCTGGTTGTGATGTCAGTGATGCCACTACTATTTCATGGTCGTCTCCCACATATAAAACTACATCTACATATCATTCGAATGCATGTAAATTGGTTCCATGTTGTGCATTTTCTAGATAGAATTTTTTTCAAAGCAGAATGACATTTTTGTACCTGAATCGACAGTGATAAGAAAGTTGTCATTTTAATACAGTTTGCATCTTTCATTTTCACAGGTGGTACAGGCTGGTGGCCTATCGTTGCTTCACTTGGTGGCTTCACGGGAGGCTCGGACACCGCGTTCGGAGAGTAATACCTGCCTGTGCGGTACTTGCCATTAGACAACATTTCCCCAGCGACAGTGGACAATACCGCGGATTTTCCCTGGATGTGCTGCAACCGCAACTTTACAATGTGTAATGTTTATTATTTATGTTCAATTGAAATTAAGATCTAAAATAAAACCCAACATATATTTTAACAATGGTTGTTTTGATTTTTTAAATGAATCTAGTGTGTCTCCATTGAATAGTCTTCCTGTGCCTTGTCTTGTCACACCACATGTCTCCGGCCAGCATCCTCCCTCACGCTGGCCGCCCACCTTCAATCCACATAACCGTTGAACCCATATGCAGCAGACATACATATGTTATTTTGCGGGTTGGCATCAAGCCTCCCGGCCTTGCCTCCTCCCCCAAAAATACTTACCACACCACTTTGTTCAAGCGTTGGCAATAAAAGGAAGGCCGTTGGATTTTATTGATACAAAACATGGTTATAGGTAAATAATCAATATGGTTGATCATAATAAATCATCCTTTTGGGCACCGGGTACAGAGATGACCCCCTCTGGCCCGTGCCGCCTTGCCACCACAGGCCAGCCTGCTGCTGACTAACTGCCTAGGGATCCAGGGTCTCCAGGGTGAACTGCACCCATATATTCTCCTGGGAGGGTGAGGTATTTATAAACTCACCCCCCTGCCTTCCATGTACTAGATCCTGCAGCCTGCCTCTTACATGCAGTTAGATGGCCTCTCCTTGGTGAGGCCCTACGGCAAACGAGTCTTGTCTGCACGACCACCGCCCCAATCCACCCCCCGCCCTATCAAAGGCAGTTTGCACCGGGGTACTTGCGCTGGCAAGTGGAGCTGTCAGGGAGCGATAAAGGCCAAGAGGTGCCAAAGACCATGTACACTTCAAAGTGGTCTATAGAGCATGGGTTGTTGTTCCCATGTCTACCGCCAGACCCCGTGTCTCCTGCCAAGCATCCCCCCTCACGCTGGACGTCCCCCTGCAATCCACATAAGTGTGTCTCCATTCACGAGTCTTCCTGTGTCTTGTCTGCACGACCACCGCCCCAATCCACCCCCCGCCCTATCAAAGGCAGTTCGCACCGGGGTACTTGCGCTGGCAAGTGGAGCTGTCAGGGACCGATAAAGGCCAAGAGGTGCCAAAGACCATGTACACTTCAAAGTGGTCTATAGAGCATGGGTTGTTGTTCCCATGTCTACCGCCAGACCCCGTGTCTCCTGCCAAGCATCCCCCCTCACGCTGGACGTGATTCATACACGTCATTCATTCACAAACACACCCCTGTTTCGAATTCTTTATAACCCACTTCATATTTATAATGAGAACTTCTTTGCACTTTGCTAGTCAACCCGTGAAGGTGCTGGTTATCTGCTCTTCGTCTCTGTGAACTTCCGTGACCACTTCGAGGAAACTTGTCAGTTTGCAACCTGTGAACTGCTCCCTGTTCTTCGACAAGAAACTACTCTGATCCCTGCATCTAACTGTTTGCTCGTCAAGGTAAGGCCATGTACCATACTCATTTTGCGTCCAATTTCTTTTCGTTCAAGACAGTACATGCAAGGAACTAGTCACATGTTCTGAGTTTAGTCAAATTATTTTTCTATTTTTTTAAAGTTATTCAAATACTTATCCACATGTGAATAACGTGTATAGTTCCAAGAACCAAAACATACCTTGCATTGAACCTTTTATGTGTCATTTAATTTTTTAACACATTGGTATTCATAGAGAATTGTTGATCTTTACTTTTCAGAACTTTCCACAATGCCTGCCTGTTCCATTGGCGGTTGCCCTTCGAAGACCCATAATAAATCTGAAGGTACTATAATGCATGTTTTCCCTAAGACAATAGATCAGATAAGAGAATGGGTCCAATATTACGGATATCCACCCTCTGAGCTTGAAAGTAGAGTCCTAGAAGTCTTTGCGGACAAGAGGGGTGATCGATACCGCATCTGCAGCAGGCACTTTACCTCTGACATGTACTCCACATCATTGCTAATATAGAAGAACACACCGCGAGCGAGGCGAAAATTGCTCCCAACCGCTATTCCCACTCTATTCGTCCACATCCCTCCACTGAGTCAAGTTTACGTATTTATCTCTCGGCCTTGCGGTAGTGTGTAGCATTAGCTAACAATAATTTCCCCATTTATGTATCCACTCAATATGAAGGCGGAAGATTCTCCATCCGTGTCGTTATTGCAGTCATCAGCCACTTCAAGCGCCTATCGGGTAATCTTACTTAGCTATTCTGCCATTGACTTGTTTTAGGCATGTAAATCAATAGTTTTAATTTATCGTGTAATTATTTTACCTAATGGTACACCCTTGTACTCGTCCTCTAGTCTTTGTTTTCAGTTATAATTATTGTTATCCAAAATAATTCAAGTACTGTCTTTCAGGGAGATGCTGAGGAGTCCAACGTATTGACGACTACCGTTGATGTCACTCAGATGCTCGAGGTACGTTTCAGGACAGTTCCATCGATGGAGATCATCAGATCTTGCATTCTTGTAGCGTGATTGTTACACACAATGTTTCTTTCGTTTTTAGCCATTGATATGTCCTTCTGTCGGCGCCCTCGTATGTGTCTTCTTTTTTCAATATTGTGTTCATTACTAATGAAAGTCCTATGTTTCAGGGAGTCGATGGAGCATTAGTCCAAGAAGAAGGGGGAGCGTGCAGTTACGGGTCGGCGCAACAGCTTGCAGAAGTGTGCACCGCAGTTACATCGTCCCTTGATGTTCTTATGCATTTCGAGGTATGGATACTGACAGCTCGATCAAGCGAGATCATATGACGTGATTACATCCGCTATACTTCCTTCTTTATTAACGCAAGTACTATGTTTCAGGGAGATGACGGAGCTTCTTCTACAAGAACATCACCCCTAGTAGTTGATGCAGATTTCTGGGTGGTGACACTTCCAACGATCGAGCAAATCGAATCATATTTAGATATCCATTATTTATTTTAGACAACTGATCATTTGTGCAGGTCTATTTAGATGAGCCGTTGACGCCTGCACAAACTTTATGTTCTTTTTATCAAAATAGAAAACCATACTAATGCAATTACTGTGTTTCAGGGAGTCACTGAAGCATCATCTTCAATAATATCATCAATGGAAGTCTATGAGGAGCCTGAGGTATGGATCTTGACAGTTCCATCTAACTAGATCAACAATGCGTGAATAATTGTCGTTTGAATGTTCTACACAAAGCGTTCATTCGTGTTTTGCTATTGAGATGTACGTGGGTATTGGTCCCCAAGTACATTTTGTGTTTTCGATATTATTATACATACTAATGAAAGTTCTATGTTTCAGGGAGTCGATGGAGCGTCAGTGCGTGATGGATGTGCTTATCAGGAAAACATAGTCGTTGCAGCGCAAGAGGAAGTGGAGACATATACACACGAGTCGGAGCAACAGCGTCCTGATGTTGAAGTTCGAGGCAAGAAAGTTTCAAAGAAAAGAAAGCAAAAGAAGGTTAGTGTCCTGGTCACTATATTATGTTGTTTTTCACTGTTAATAGTTCAATACTGTAAGTTGTGTTTAAACTGAACACCCCTTTTCCAATCTGTCCTCTAGTTGCGAGTGGGTGTACGAACTAGATCTACACAGACAGTGAAGCGAACGAGAGATGTTGCTTGTCAAACCTTTTGGCAGGGACTTGAGACTGGAGAAGCATCGTGCCAATGGGAAGAATATGAAGTGATTGACAACGGAGCTATACCACCACCAGCCATTGATAGTGAATGTCCTCCTGGTAGTTCGGATGCAGTCGGAGATCAATTCACAGAATCCACACCCGCAAAAACTAAGACCGCGAGAAAGTTGAAGAAATTGTTTTATTCACCCATCGCCGGAGAAGGAACAGATGTTGCAATGGAAGAGAATGAAGTAGGCGACAATGAAACACCATCAATATCACTGAACATAGCGGAAGACGATATCAGAGATTCTACCTTTCATGTGAGTGACATGTCCTCAACGTTACAGGCCGAACCAGCTGGGATGCAGACTGACAGTATAAGGAAAGAGGCCAAATTCATTGTATTCGATAGTTGTTTTCATTGATATTATTATTCGGATGAAATGTGGGCATTTGGTTGGTGGGGAAGTATGTGGGGAGCCATTGATTAATGTGACTCGTGCAATTCGAGGCACTAACCTTAAAATACATGCCACCTGTACAAAATATCATCCTTTCACATGGTCTGCACAACCTATGCTGGGACAACTGCCAGCAGGCAATCTACTTTGTGCAGCGGCTGCACTTTTTAGTGGTTCAAGTTTTAAAAAATTAGAGTCTTTCTTTCAGTTTGTGGGAATCCATTTCATTGCGAAAACTCAGTTCTACAAATACCAAACCGATTATCTATTTCCAGCCATTAGCGAAGCTTGGAGGATGGAAAAAATGTATATTGATAGTACATTCGTGTGAGTGACATGTCCTCAACGTTACAGGCCGAACCAGCTGGGATGCAGACTGACAGTATAAGGAAAGAGGCCAAATTCATTGTATTCGATAGTTGTTTTCATTGATATTATTATTCGGATGAAATGTGGGCATTTGGTTGGTGGGGAAGTATGTGGGGAGCCATTGATTAATGTGACTCGTGCAATTCGAGGCACTAACCTTAAAATACATGCCACCTGTACAAAATATCATCCTTTCACATGGTCTGCACAACCTATGCTGGGACAACTGCCAGCAGGCAATCTACTTTGTGCAGCGGCTGCACTTTTTAGTGGTTCAAGTTTTAAAAAATTAGAGTCTTTCTTTCAGTTTGTGGGAATCCATTTCATTGCGAAAACTCAGTTCTACAAATACCAAACCGATTATCTATTTCCAGCCATTAGCGAAGCTTGGAGGATGGAAAAAATGTATATTGATAGTACATTCGCGGGCAAACGGTTCAGGCTAGCCGGTGATGGACAGTGCGACAGCCCAGGATTTTCAGCCAAGTACTGCACCTACCACTTTCAGGACATGGAAAGTAAGAAAATTGTGAGTTCGGTGGTCGTGCAGGTGTCACAAAGTACATCCTCAGTGGCCATGGAGAAAGTTGGCTTTGTAACATCATTGCAAGAACTACAATCGCGGGGAATGGTGATCGACCTGATAGCCACGGACAGACACGTTTCAATTGCCAAGACAATGAGAGAACAGTACAAAAATATAAATCACCAATTTGACGTTTGGCATCTTGCAAAATCAATCAATAAAAAATTGTCGGCTGCAGGTAAAAAAAAAGAATTGCAAGGTATTTCACAGTGGTCCAAGTCAATCAGCAACCATCTTTGGTGGAGCTCAAAAACATGTGGAGGGTCGTTGGAAATTCTACTGGAAAAATGGCGGTCAGTAATGCCACACTGTACAAACGTTCACCGATGGAACACGAACCAACATTTCCACAATTGTGAACATGGCCATTTGTCCACAGAGGAGGCACGGAAGAAGAAGTGGTTGATTCCTTCATCACCCACTCACAAAGCCATTGAAAAGATTGTATTTGATAAAACTATAACAAAAGCTTTGAGGGGACTCACGGAATTCTGCCACACAGGAGATTTGGAGGTGTTCCACAATATGTGCCTCAAGTACAGGCCAAAACGATTGCATTTTGGCATGGAGGGCATGATAAATCGGACTCTTTTAGCGGTCTTGGCACATAACCATAATGTTGGCCGTCAACAAAGTAGGACGACCGGAACTTTAGGGACGCTTCGCTACAATAAGGCCTTCACTAAAAGAAGTAAACAATGGGTGATCAAACCAGTGTTTGAGGATATGCAATATGAGTTTATTGAGAAACTTATTGTTGACGTCCTAGATAGGCACATAAATGGAGTTGTGAACGAACCTGTGCAGGGGACAACTGCATTGCCACCCAACATTGCATCTGTTCCATGTCCACCTAAAGAAGAACTCATTGAGAAATACACATCACGGTTTAAATGATTGTAATTTGATTGTCTGTTCTCTCAAGTCTCCTCATGTCGCAGGCCCATTGAATATGTGTATCTATCCAACCTTGTTCATTTGCGCATTAAATTAAACCAAACAGTAATATAAATCATTTTTCAAAAAATATAGAATCTCTCCGTATTTATGGTTCTGTGTGGCTGCAAAGCACGCAGACAAAATGCAAAGATGGAGTGTAAATTTCAAGTCCTGTGAGAATGCCTTACACTGAATGTAGCTAACTAGGAATGTGTGCTCGTTCAAAGTGAAGGTCAGCTGCTTTGATTTTTTCTCGGGTGCCAGAATGGCCCGCGACTCAGTATAAGGTTCTATTGTATTTTGACCTTGACAGGCCGGGACCACGTAAGAAACGATAATGAATATAATTTCAGAAACGAAAGCCATTTCATGTTCGTTCATTAGAAGAAATAACGTCGGCATAGAAGGAGTGGTATTTCGGGGCTGCCCTACGCACAGACGCAATGGAAAATGCAAATATAATGTAAGTAACTCTTTAGATGAGTTTATACCGCAATTTAATTACTATACAGTAGCTTTAAAGACGGGTTAAGTTGTACTTGTTCGTTCTATGTGGCATGTTGTTTTGTACCGCGCACTATCTTGGGGAGAACCGTCTACTTTTACGGAAGCACCTCAAAACCTTTGCTTCTGCTTTCTCTCTCCCTCTCCCCTGCAACAACTGGTCCACTGTCTGCGATCTCGGTCCTGGGCCCTTCCACTCTCCACCTGCACTCCCTGTCAACCCCTGCACTGAGGGACTGTCTCAGTATCCTACAGCCCCCCCTTGACGTTTAAAACCCAGTTGCACTGTCCTAGCTATGAAATAATTTACCGACCGAATATATAAAATGAATAATTTTAATAAAGATCTGATGGTGAGACTAATTTCATTGTTTATGTTTTTCAAACAGGTACATCATGCATTACTGCATGTGTCACGAGTACCAGACACCGGCGGACGGCTTCTTTAACCGCCAGTTGCTTCTCCGCGTGAACAACGTTACCACCCTGACCATTTTATGGGACGATCGCCAAGTACAAGTATGCCCTTACGCGGTACTAACGGCTAGATGCAACATACAGACCGTTGTGGTGGCCTAGTGCCTCGTTGTTGGAACAGCCATGCGATTATCAGTGCGACCGAAGAGCTTATTTTATCGTAAACCAACACCCTGTTTACTGCACACGAACATCGCTTGCCTCAAGACGAACTATTTTGGATCGAGAGCAAATAAAAATGAAAATCGCTGAATATTCTATAAACATTTGATGTCCAATAAATGTACTTTGCCAAATGTACAATCTTGCAGTTTGCTTTTAAACCACAGTTTGATATTCCGAATTGTGGCGCTGTATTGTGAGATGATCTAAGACCCTGTGTACAGCAAAGGAACATCGCGTGCCTCAAAACGAACTATTTTGGATCGAGAGCAAATAAAAAAGAAAATCGCTGAATATTCTCTAAACATTTGATGTCAAATAAATGTACTTTACCAAATTTACAATCTTGCGGTTTGATTTAAAAGTACAGTTTCATATTGCGAATTGTGGCGCGCTGTGTTGTGTGAGCTGATCTGTGTTGATTTCCGGGTTCTGTGTGGAGTCGCGTAGAAGACGCCTGGGCGCGTTTGCCTACGCAGCACAGTCACGTCACGGATAGAGGCGGGGAATATGAATGTTTTGATAAAGTCTGTTTCAGGGGCGGGGGATTTGATTTAGTGCCGCAAAAGCAGGTGAGCCAGGGCGATGCGGCAAGTGATAGGATTATCAGAAAATGGCGGCTGATTTCGAGTGCGTTAATGGACGAAAAGTCGGGTAAGGTCCATAGGAAAGTTTTCTACGATCTACCGAGTTATGCTTAAAAACACATGGCCGAACCGTAGGGACAATAAAAAAAAAGTCCCGGAACTCTCCTTTAAAGAGTCCCCCAAATGTGATATACCAACTCATAGACAATAAAGCTACCCAAAGTGAGGAAGTTACCAAAGTTGAAGGAGAATGTAATCACCAATCAGAAAAAAGCATGGAGACACAAATCGGTCGAGCAGATATTGGCAAAGAGCTCAGAAAGGAAGAAACACCTGAAAAAGTGCAACCTACAAACACGAAAGGCGAATCTGAGAAATTAACTGATATAAATCCAGTGATTGAAGTCACACCTCTTAGTAAAGTCAACATGTTTAATGTATTTACATCTATTTGGAACAAGCAGGTTATTGAAAAAGATCCAATGACAAAGTTGAATATGTGTACCAAAAAAGGTAGAAAACAGGTGAGCAGAGCTCAGCAACTTAAGTTGAAAACAAGACCAAGAAGGATTATAAAAGCAGTTAGTCGCCAGCACAATCCAGCGAGTGAGACATTGTCCTCAGTCCCAACGAAAGATGCCCCCTTGATAGTGGTTTCTAAGCCCGTAGGCGAGATTATAGTACCACCGACAGCCTACGGCCGCTAGATGATCTTGTAGCGCTTTCCAAGGGGGTGGTATCTTTGAGCGAATGAGCGCACAAAGAACATTCCAAAAATGAGAGAGAGGTCACAAAAACATCCCTATTTGATAATACCGTTATAAAAACAAGTGCATCAATATTAGCACCAATTCATGCGATAACCACCAATTCTGATCAAACACGAATCAACGCACTTAGAAAATAAATACACATGTCCATTGATGCTTATATGTTGCAGAAACCAATGGATGGGCTAAAAGCAAAGCCCCTCAAGCTTTAACTACAAACCCAATCAGAAAGGTAACACAGGAAGACCACTGCATACCTGTTACTAATACTAAATCGAATATTCTGACGTTTTTGCCTTTGAAACCAAATGAGATCACACAGCCTGACAAACAGTCAAATATGGTGTCACAACCTATAACTGAACAAATTGTCCCCCAAGAGTTGAGAGATATAATTAAATTATCTATTGACACATATATTTCATATAGTAAAAGTTGCTTAGGAAGGGTCCCAGGTCATGTCAATTAGCTTTTCCAGATGTATCAGCACTGTTGCAAGGTCCTTTTGGATTAACAGAAGGTCCTAATCAAACATACGAAAAAATGACAAGCTCATATGATGTGGGAAAACAGTCACACTTAGCAAACAAGAAACTGTATATTAAATATTTGCTCAGAAATTCCCATATTGAAGAACTTGATAACAACAGATATCGACCTAGTGGAATTTATTAGCAATCACAAACTGGATGAAGCTAAAATATATGTACGATCAGGGCTGGTCTTTAACATATTGTGGCAAGCTAAACCAGACTTGTTCAATTTAGGGTTTGTACTAACCCAAAATAATCCAGTGATACCACAGACCGAGAAATTAGCAATGCGAATTTACAAACCAAACCAAACAAGTGAAATGGAACAATTTACAGATATGCATTCCTATAGAGATAGGTCATAACAGGTGGTGGTGAATGAGAAAATAAGTATAGTCTCTTGGAATACAATAGGCTATAAGTATTTCATTAATTCATGGGAAACTGAACTCGGTATGCACGACCTCATTGTATTGCAAGAAACTTGGTTGATGAATGCACCAATATGGGACGCACATACCATTTTAATTACACCTGCGACAAAGCAACTAATGGGGCGCCCAAAAGATGGTCTCCTGATAGCAATTAAAAAAGCTGCAGGCATGAAATGCATAATGTGTCCATCCCCATCACCATGTTTTCAAATAGCAAAGATAACCAGGGGCACATTGACGTTTGCTGTCGAAATGTTTATTGGAGCAGACAATCAGCACCAGCAGAAACGTTTTTCGAAAATATACTCCTAATACTGGATATGTTATTTTTAGATTCTGAAATCGTACACACTATAATCATGGGGGATTTAAATCTGCACCTCACCACAAATGTCAGCATAGAATTTTCTTGCGATGAAATGCTATGGTCCTCCATGATGAAAGAGAGAGATTTCATAATGTTGAATGGCACAATAGAGAGTGATGTACCAGCGCAATATATGTGGAGTAGAGGTCATCAAAAATCTATTTTAGACTCTATATATTTAAACTCTGGTTTTCTAAAGCACGTGACCTGATTAGAAATCACTCCATCGAAACAGAGTGATCATAGTATCCTACATATGTCCTGTGTGATACCAACAAGCTCTGTGAGCCTCCACGGATGGACCATTGTAAAAATTTGATAGTAAACAATGGGTGTAATCGACTTTGTTGGAGTTGATCTAAATTAGATCAATACATGCTAGATATTGATAAGGTCCTCGGATCCCCTACAGTGAATGGCACTGAATGCTATGTCCAACTAATGCAGATATTTAAAGAACACAAGTTACAAGATCATAGCATTAAGTTTGAGCAACAAATATAGGTAAACAAGTAAAGAAAAAGAGCTAAGAAGGGCATATAAAGCCTGGCTGAGAGATTGTAAACATCTATGGAAACAACTGGATAGTGAAGCAATGCTCAAACAAATTGTGAGCAAATCTACTAGTGGCATATGGGCCTTTATTAATAATGCTACATCAAAAAATCAGAGTGTGGTACAAATTAATGCCATTCCAAAAGAAGATTGGGAGAAATATTTTGGAGAATTGTACATTTCCCCCTTTGAAAAAATTGAATGGCCCACAACTTCTGAAAACAGAACTAATTCATTTCACGTTGAAATTGAAGACATCATATACTGCATTAGTAACTTGAGCCATTCACGAGCAATGGGACCCAACGGCCTACACAACGGTATGATGAAAAAACACCCACAGAAATGAGCAGGAATACTATATCGAATCTTTAACCATATCTTTTTAGTAGGTCACATCGCAAAATCATGGAAGCAGTCATTGATTGTCCCGATATTTAAGAAAGGCAATAGAACTGATCCAAAATCATATAGACCAAATGCGTTACTGGACTGTCCAGGAAAAAAAAATTCACAACTAGTCCTCGGACAATTCAATGCATGGCTTGATGCAAAAAACCATCGAGATTCATTTCAGACGGGATTCATACCCGGACTCGGGACAGGAGTTAATATTACTACCATAAATAGTATATTGTGCAAATGAGACAAAATGAGACAACATGGCCAACCATTATATAACAATTATATACTGCATTCATAGATTTTAGGATGCCGTTTGACGCCATACCACGAGAACTTCTATATAAAAAACTAATGAATAAAGGATGCCCATGGTACATCTTAAAATGGGCAATAGAACTATACTCAAATACTTCTATCCGGGTCACATTATCCACAGATGGATTATTAACAGACCCCATTGAAACATACTGTGGTTTGAAACATGGTTGCTTATTGGCATCTGCCATGTTCATTTTCTTTATTGCTGACATCAATGCATTACTTTGTGCGCTGTATTGTTACACCCAGAACAATTATATAACGATTAATGTAGCAAAAACCAAAATAATTCAGTTTGGTAATATTAAACAGCGTAATGCCAAACATAAATGGCCATTGCAGAATGTGTATTTGACATCTGAACCCACATACATATATTTAGGCACCTTGATATCAAATCAAGCAGGTCGAGTCGCATTAGATCTGCATATTAAACACAAATTGCAGACAGCAACCTCTCAAGCACACATAATTTGCACCAAATTTTGTAAATTCTCAATATCTCCTGTTCTGATATATTAAAAACAGAAAGTAATACCAGTAATCACGTATGGCTCAGAAACCTTACCTGATAGATCATATAGCTACTGGGCCAAATTAGAAGGTGAATATTGGAAAAACACTCTTAAGCGTCCAAAATCAGAACCCATATGTCTTATAAGACATGAACTTGGCTTAATATCATTGCATGCGGTACATGGTTAGAAAATATTTTCTTTTTATAGGAAATGTATTCTATTAGAATCCAAAAATGCATTTTTTCATGTTCTAGCTAAATATTTATTGAAATCAACTGATGTGTTTCCATCACTATGGCGAAGGAAAGCAGAAAAAATGATTATTAATGGGGATGTCATGTTAAAATTATTACTGGAAAATCCGGATACAGCAAAAGAGGGCATTTGGAAAACTGACTGGATACAAACCAGACAGGCATGCTACAAATATCAAAAGTTTGTGAATAATCCATTTGCTATGAAACGTTATGGTATAGTTGAAACATACTTAACACAATTCCCAAGTTTATATCATCGGAATGGTTATTTACGCTTTTGTTTAAATCTTTGGCCCCCAAAGGAGCTAATGTATTTGCGTAAACAGATTCCAACCAGTGAATTGAAATGTCGGTTTTGTAAACTTGTACCTGAAACAATGAAACATCTATGCACAGAATGTGGTAGCATATATCCCCTAAGAGTGATACATTTTAAGCATTTGTACGAGGATTACAAAGATCTTGATGTAGATCAATTTTGGGAAATGATATTTCATACAACAATGTGGGAGAGTCAGATATGCAATTCTTAATTTTCTAACTAGCTTGAAGTTAAAAATTGGGAATACTCACCAATCGTAATGATGTCCCTTTTTCACTGCTGACATTGCTGTGTGAATTGTATTGTGATAAGACTGTCTATTTTTATTATTTGTTTGATTATGTATTCAAAGAAATTTGTGTTTTTATTTTTTCCCCTTTTTCTGTTTTATGTATATATTTGTATTTTAAATGTTGAAAAGTCAAGATTTATCTTGATTAAAACAACAACGAGTAAATAAAAAAAATGAAAAAATTGTTTTACTCTGAGAGGCTGAATGAATGTTTTGTGTTTCATTTGCATGGTAAATGCATTCTGGGATGCAAGCCAGAAGGGCATAAAGTGGTATTGTAGATAAGATACCACAGGAGGGGGCACCCGGATGAGTTAATTATTCAGAGTGTACTAGGTCCAGTACTTTTTTACCGTTAGTAACCCTGGTAAAATAATTATTAGGCAGTGTTCTGAAGTTAGTCTCACCACTAAAAAGATACCCCGATAAGTTTAAAACAATATATTAGCAAGAGCTAACAAAAATACCACTATACCAAAATACCAGAACATACCACAAGATAATAAAAATATACCCCAAAAAGATCAGTAACAAAGCCGAGGTAAGCACCCTCAGTGTTTGCCTGGAGTTCATCTTGCTGCCTCTGTCCCTTTGGCATCTTTTGTGTGTTAACCTTTTTTTAATTTTGAAATATTCTCATGGAAAAAGGGTTGGGCTTGCTGAAAATGTGTAATATGGGGCCACTTAGAAAAATGTTTCTAGGACCTCTTTTGGCTCCCAGTCCACCCCTGGTCCACCTTGCCCCCTCATCCCTTCCTGCCCACCACAATCTGATTGTCCCAAAGGACATTTTTCTGTTGTACTGAGGGGATAGCACCCTCAGTGTTTGCTGTGTGTTAATCTCGCCAGCTGAAGAGAGCGGGTAAGTGCACCCTGCGCAGAAGAGACACCTGCCTTTCTTTTAAACTTAATTTGGGAATTTTTTAGTCTGTTCTGTGCTTGTGTTCACTCCGGTGCTTTCTCCCTGTGGTCCCTTTGCACGTTCAAGGTCCGCCTTGCTCCCTCCTCCCTTCCTGCCCACTGCACTCTGATTAGCCTGGAGGCCCTTTTCAGACATTAACTCTCAGTAGCCTCTGCCTTGGCAGCCCTCGTCTAAAAGCCCTAAGACAAGGGGCAGCTCAAGAAGAGGCAGCTCCAGTCCATGATTGCCTGTGTTCACCTGGGAAGCATGCCGCAGTTAACCAGCAGTGACTGCTAAGGTAAGTGTAGTCAGGGCAGGGAATACAATCATTACTGTATTCCATTAAAGTGCCACCACTCATTATACCCAATATTACATAGTACACCTCTGCTAAACTGCAATCTCTAGGTGTTTCTATGCTACAGCTGATCCAATTCTAGGTGTTCCATACTACTGCTGTGTTCCAACTCTAGGTATTTCCATACTATTGCTATATTCAAATTCTAGGTGTTGCCATGCCACAGCTTTATTCCAATTCTAGGTGTTTTTTCTAATGCTGTGCCGTTACAATTCCTGGTGTTTCCTTGATACTGTTGTGTTCCAATTCTAAGGGCCTCATTATGAGATTTCCGGTAAAAAAAAGGAAATTACCGGCATGTCGGTGCTACCGTGTCCGTGTAGCGCTGCTGCTGGAATCTACGGTAGATTCAGAGTCAATGTGCATGTGCATTCCGGCATGCCGGAAATGGTAGCACCGGCATGCTGGAAACGGCCCCCAAAACCCTGATACTGGCATCCTCATAGCCACAGGTACCGACACTGGCACCGGCAATGCCGTAATTACCGGTACCTTGAGGAGGGTAATACCGGCACCGGAAGCAACATCATTGCGGTGGAACGGGAAATGTACTGGCAGCCATCATTAAAAGTACAATCCATTTCAATCCTCATCCCACAGGAGTGCAAGTGCCAATCCAACTGCACAGCAACACTGAGGATAATGTAACCGAACCGAGGAACCGTCCGTCGGCGCAAACCCCGCTTTAGTGAGCAGGAGTTCAATATGCTTGCCGACACAGTAGTCAAGCATGCCAACATGGTCTTTGGTGCCCGCAGCCACCAGGAAACACAGGCTGACCAGCAGACACAGCACCCACAAACACCTGACAGCAGGGAGCCCCAGCAGTTGACCCTAAAACGTGCTGCCAAGTGGGCACAGCAGGTGGAAGAGTCTGATGCATCAGTGGCCAGCGAGCCGGAGGATGCCCATACACCAGTGGCCAGTGAGCCGGAGGACGCCCATACACCAGTGGCCAGCGACCCTGAGGAGGCCCATACACCAGTGGCCAGCGAGCCAGAGGAGGCCCAATTTCCGGCACCCAGTCAGGCAAACATCCACACAACAGAAACACATGGCTCTGATGGAGCTGTGTTCACTCCCCAGGCTGTCGGGGCCCACCTCCCTTGCCACTACCCAGACTCGGCCACAATAGATACCTCGAGGTGCAGCTCACACGGATGGAAGGCCAGCAACAGGCGATGCAGGCCTTGGTCACAGAGTACGTGACAGAGGCAGAGTACACACGCCAGACCATGCAGTAGGCCCTGCAAGAGAATGCAAGAAAGGTCAGCAGAGCTGTGTACCGCATGGCCAGGCGTGTACAAGAAGGAAATGCAGTCATGGCTGCAATGGCCCAGTCCATCAGTCAGTTGGCAACCAAAATTGCGGACCAACATAATGTCACCACAACCCCCCACCCTGCTCCATCATCCAGCACAACATCGGCCAGTTCGACGCAAACAAGCCCAGCGAGTCGCTCACAGTGACCTCTTCAACGCCCAGAGGATCACCCCTCTCCACAAAAAAGGGCGCTTGAATAGGAGAACTAACAAGTGCATGTGGGGATGGAGTAGTTGTGAAGTTGTTGTGCGGGGGTAGTGGGGGAGGGGATGTTGGGTTATTGGGTGTGTGGGTAGTGGGGGAGGGGGTGTTGGGGTATTGGGTGTGGGGTCTTGGGGAGGGAGTGTTGGGGTATTGGGTGAGGGGATTGTGGGGGAGGGGGTGTGGGGTCAATTTAACAGAACGGGAGAGTAGTGGTAGTTCAGTAATGCAAATATGAATATAGTTAATCATTGATCAATACAGCTGTTGTGTGAAAGAAAAACACATGACTGGACATTGCTTCTTGAGTGTGTGTCCATTTAATTATGTACAATGCCCAGTGCCCAGTTTGACCCATGCCCGGTGCCTTCTCTTTTCCAGGCCATCAGAAGTAGTGGGCAATTAAATCTTGCTGTCTCGCATGTCCATCATTTACAGTGTGCCGCTGAGGAATTCTACCATCTTCCACCTCATCATCCTCATCCTCAGATGGCATCATGTCCATGTCAGGGTGCAGGGGGACACTGCGCCGAATGCACATGTTGTGTAGCGTGGCACATACTAACACAATTCTTCCCACCTTCTCTGGCCCGTAAATGAGCGCCCCTCGACCTGCTGAGGCAGCGGAACCGGGCTTTCAACAGGCCAAATGTCTGCTCAATGGTGACACGAGTGTGTGCATGTGCACGGTTGTAGTCCTCTTCATGCCTGTTGACTAGTTGCCTGATGAGGGTCATGAACCAGCCCTTCAGGGGATACTTGGCATCAGCTGCATGGGAGCAAGAGAAAGGGTACTTGTGATTCATTTAGTAATTCCATGGTAGCACTGCCTGTACAGTGTTCATGATTAGATGCAACTAAGGATTCATAACTGCACATGACATGTACCGTGTTCGATGACCCGGTTAAGTGTACTTAGGGATGATCCATGGGCGGGGGGAAGGGTGCAGTTGCTGCCCCAAGGACCTTCTAATGTGAGCCGGCACTCTCACAAATCAAGTCCAAATGTCCATGATGACCTCAGATTTCATTGCTGTGTCAACAATGGAAAAGGACTGTGCATGAACAGTGCATTAACACACATTTCCCTGGTTGGCCACATGTAACACAGTGGCATCCCCAATATGCATTCTACTTATTCATGTCTCCATGTACATGTGCATCCACACCTTCCCCCACATGACTATGTCAGACTTACATTTGTGGTATGGGCCACGTTTATGTGATGCGGCTGGGAGGGGTTTGGCCTGGTGGAACTGAGTTACTTTGGGTGAGTCCTGCTCCTCTCAATGATATCTTAGTGGTAGTCAAAGATTTCTGATTTTGATTGTTTTCATACTTGGCCCATTGAACTTGGAGGTGTCCCTTAAGGTGTCATGACAGGCATGCTGATCTGCGGTGTACCTGTGAACTGAGTGCAGTGACTGATATTATTCAGTGTGGCAGATGGCTTTCTCTCGGGCAGGGCAGCATGACTCGTGATTTACTTTGCTGAGATCAAGTATTTCATGCATTGTCACTACAGGGTGGTGCATTGTGGTGCATGTGGTTCATGTTTTATGGTGTTCCTGATACATATGCCGGTGTCTGCACTGTCTCTGTTGATTTCATGGACACACAGCTGTGTAGGCCTTGAACATCTGCAAGCATTGGCTGTGTTGCACGTTCAGTTTAATTTACTAAGGTCACAGTTGAAGGCTCCAGGACGCTGTATGTGGTAGGATTCCATTCTATCTGTGTAGTTTAATACAGTGCAGGTTGGGGATGTAGAGGTTGCTAGGTCTGATTCCTCATCTGACTTTGCCTTCTATTGCCCAACCCAGTCTCTCTGCACTTCATTGCATATCTGGTAATGTGTATGCCTATTTGCAGGTGTGGTGATGGTTAAATGCATGCAGTGTACTCCTGTGCTCCTTCGTCAGGCATGCAATCCTATGCTATGTTCCAACACCCCTCATGGCCCAACCAGTAGACACCTTGCCTATGCTTGTGATCCTCCCACTCTAATCAACACCCCTCATGGCCCAGCCAGCAGACACCTTGCCTATGCTTGTGATCCCTCCCCTAAATAAGACTCCTCATGACCCAGCCAGCTGACACCTTGCCTATGCTTGTGATTCCCACCCCCCAAAATCAACACCCCTCATGGCCCAGCCAGCAGACACCTTGCCTATACTTGTGATCCCCCCACTCTAATCAACACCCCTCATGGCCCAGCCAGCAGACACCTTGCCTATGCTTGTGATCCCTCCCCTAAATCAAGACTCCTCATGGCCCAGCCAGCTGACACATTGCCTATGCTTTTGATTCCCCCGTAAATCAACACCCCTCCTGGCCCAGCCAGCAGACACCTTGACTATGCTTGTGATTTCTCCCCCCTCCTTAATCAACACCCGTCATGGCCCAGCCAGCAGACACCTTCCCTATGCTTGTGATTCCCATACCCAAATCAACACCCCTCATGGCCCAGCCAGCAGACACATTGCCTATGCTTGTGATTTCTCCCCCCTCCTTAATCAACACCCCATATAGCCCAGCCAGCAGACACCTTGCCTATGCTTGTGATCCCCCCCCAAATCAACACCCCTCATGGCCCAGCCAGCTGACACCTTGCCTATGCTTGTGATTCCTATACCCAAATCAACACCCCTCATTGCCCAGCCAGCAGACACCTTGCCTATGCTTGTGATTCCCATACCCAAATCAACACCCCTCATGGCCCAGCCAGCAGTCACATTGCCTATGCTTGTGATTTCTCCCACCTCCTTAATCAACACCCCTGATGGCCCAGCCAGCAGACACCTTGCCTATGCCTGTGATCCCCCCAAATCAACACCCCTCATAGCCCAGCCAGCAGACACCTTGCCTGTGCTTGTGATCCCCCCCAAATCAGAACCCCTCTTGGCCCAGCCAGCATACACCTTGCCTATGCTTATGATCCTCCCCCCACAAATCAACACCCCTCATGGCCCTGTGGTTAGACTCACCCAGCAGCCAGGTACATTGTGCAGCGTGTCATGCCATGTACCGGGGAAGCGTAAAGTTGTGCAGCACCATGGCGTCATTTGCCAGGGAATCTTGCACAGCAATGCGTGATGATTTTGTGTGCATTGCACACCATCTGTACATTCAGGGAATGGTACAGCTTCCTGTTGCGGTACACTACCTCCTCAGCACGCCGGACAACCAGCTCCACATGTCTGCAGTCGAGGGCAGTGATTACGTATGGCATGCCTGCCAGTGCATAGAATGCTATTTTGGTTGCATTCACCTCCTCTGCAGTCCGTGGTAACTTGATGTGGTTGCTTGCGTGTTTCAGGAGTGCATATGGCACCTGCTTGAGCACACGGGAGAAACAGGGTTGTGAGATTCCATGGAGCTTCCCACTGTGTGCTGATAAGTGCCTCTGACAAAGAAGTGTAGCACAGACACTACCTTCAGCAAGTAGGAGATGGTTGTCCGGATATTGATCAGGCGCACCAGGTTCTCATGGATGAGGTCCACTAATGTGGTGATGGTGTCCCTGTCCAGCCGGTACAGGGTGTGGATCTGAGCAGTTGTTAGGTTGAATGGGCTGGCCCTTATGCGAGGGATTGGTGGCTGCCTGCGGGGTACAACTGCCTGCACAATGGGTATGTGCTGGCCCAATCTCACCCTCCTTCTCCTGCTCAAAGTGTAGCAGTGCATGCATGTCCCCCAGCTCCATTACTGCAACTGCTAATGGTAGCATTGTGGATTTATTTGGTAGGGGTGTGGTGTGTGGGAGTGCTCCTTTTGTGCTGTGCCAGACTCCTTTGCCTCCGCCTGTGCTGATTGTGTGCACCTGTGGCAGGCTTCTACACAGCAGATTCCTATTAACGCCTGCACTGCGATGCTTGTGTTAACGACATCATTATATCTGTTATTACCAGCATGCCCATGCCGGTAATTGAATGTCCGTGCACCTCTTAATGTGCACTAAACAGCGGCCTACCGGTGTCACAGGCACGGCTGACGCATGTCCCCACTCATACCGGCAAGGGTGCCGTCGGTCAGAATTGGTGTCACTGGCATCGGCAGGGAGCTGCCCCTGCCGATGCCAGTGACACTAATTCTAGGTGTTTCCCCTTCAGCACTGTGTCCCAGTCCTAGATGTTCCCCCACTACTGCTGGGTTTTAAACCTAGGTGTTTCACCTCTGGTGATCTGTTTCAGATCCAGGTGTTATTCTCTTTGCTGTTTTGCTCCTATTCTAGGTATTCCCCCTCTAGCACAGTGTTCCAGTTCAAGGTGTGTCCACACTACTGCTGTGCTTCCCATTGCTGCACTGCTCCAGTTCAAGGTGTTTCACCACAGCACTGTGTTCCAGTTCTAGGTGCTCCCCCGCTGCTGCTGGGCTTCGAATCTGTTTGTTTCTTCGCATTGCTACTTTGTTCTTGGTCTAGGTGTTTCCACCTCTAGCACCGTGTTCCAGTTCTAAATGTTCCCCACTACTACTGGGTTTAATTTCCAGGCATTCTGTCCCATTACGCCTGTGCTCCAAGTCTAGCTACTTCACAACTAGGTTTTCTCACCAGTGCGGTGCTCCAATTCTAGGTGCTCACACTAAGCAAACTGACTAAAGTACCAACAGCCTGCAGACAGCCACTGGCCTAAGATAGGTAATGCTTGCAAACTAGCAGGAAGATAGAACGGCAGCTGTAAATTGAGAGGAGACTCGTAGTCCTAGGAGGGCAGATTTCATATTTAGCTCAACAGGGTAAGGCCACCTAAGCGCACATTCAGAACCCACCATCAACCACTACCCCATTAGGATCCCTCCAACCCTCACCCCTTGGGGGGTATCTCCGTCCATAATGCCGAGTAGAGCAAGAGACCCACCCTCAGCAAGCCAATAGCCCCCAAAAGAGTCACACTCACAGCTTCCCCAACAATAACTACAGACAACAGAAGACACTAAGACAACCACTATTTAAAAAGAGACACTCAAACCAAACAAACAGGAAATAAAACAAGGCCAACAAAAACGTGGAAAAGCTGTCAGAGGAGGACTTGCGCGACTATGACCCAACTAAATAACATAAACTCCAAAAACAATAGAAGACTAAGGAGAACAGTATACTCCCTCCTCCTCTTCTTATTACTGTCTTCCCTCAAAGGGCAAATTAAAAGAAACCCCTGGCAACCAGACAATGGCAACAAAGGTGGGATTTCTCTGTTGAAAATAAAGGAGGACAGGAACATTTGTTACAACATGCTCTGCAGATGAGGTGGTGAGTTGGCGCCAAATTCTGCTAACTGCCAGGATGCCAGAAAATGAAGAATCAGGTAGTGTCGCAGCTTTTCGTCAGCCTGGACCATTCGATATGGGTGATCAGCAGGCATTGGGACCCGATCGTAAAGATTGCTACAGAGATTTTTAAAATAACCTCCATGCCCAGGACGAGACCACACTTGACAAATTCATGAGGCGGCTGCTGGTGAATCTGGTAGGAGATGAGTTGGAGAATCTCATTCCCACTTTCCCGCCTGAAGCCGTTGGGACACACAATGGTCTCAAAGCAGCAGTTAGCAACTACTTTGTTCCCCAGAGCAACATTGACCACAAAAGGCACACCTTCAATGTGGCCTGCCAGATAACGGGCAAGTCCATGGATGCCTTTGAAACCTAGTGGCACATTGTGAATTTCGCAAGTTCACAAATGAGGAAGCCATCAGACTGAGGATCATAGGAGAAAAAGTTACTATGGCAGCAGCTGGCAATGATAATATATATTTCAATCCAATGCTATGCACAGAAGTGCTGTCGATGCCAGCCCCGTTGGACTGGGGGTCATCCTAGCACAACATAGACCTGGGTGAGAATCCCCTAGAACGGTGAACGCATACACCAGCAAGAGCCTGTAGGTCTTGGAAACATGATATTCACAACCAGCAAAGGAGGGCCTTGTTGTTGTGTGGGCTTATGAGCCTTTTCAGATGTTACTTCTCGCCAATCCTTTCACGATCGTGACGGATCATATAGCCCTGGTGACCATCTATGGCAGCTCCAAATACAAAATGCTGCCATGAATAGAGAGGTAGGACCTGCGACTGCAGGATTTTGCCTTCACAATTGTTCACAAACCGGGGAAGGAGTACAACCCGGCGGACTTAAAAAATTGATAGCCGAAGAGTATGTGCATTTCCTCACTCACCATGGGCCTCCAAGGGCCATCACGCCAGTAGTGATCCAGGAAACAGGATGCCATGATGCTGTAAATACAAGAACTCATTAGGTCTGGAAGGTTGAGAAATGCAGATTATGCAAGCAGAGAAATGGGTGACAGGGTTATGACAGAACTGCAAGCCTTCAAAAATATAAGAGAGGAACTATCAGTATCGGCAGAAGAGCTTGTCATGCAAGGTCACAGAGTAGTGACCCCCCTGCACCTGTGGCAGCAAGTCATAGATCTGGCCCATGAAGGACACAGGGGAGTGGTGGCCACAAAGAGACAGGTGAGAGACACCATGTGGTTCCCGGGGCTCAATCAAATGGTGGAGCGCACAATAGGTGCATGCCACCTATGTCAGTGCACATCAAGGCCAAATAATCTGGAACCCCTAAAGATGTCAGACATGCCAGAACTCCCATGGACCCTCCTGGCGATAGACTTCTTCGGCCGGTTCTGGTTATCATGGATGAGTATTCACGATTTCCTCTGGTACACCTGGTATCATCCACAGAGGCCAGTGTCGACATACCAGTGCTGGATTACATTTTCTCTGCATGGGGCATTCTGGAAGTCCTTAAGTCGGACAATGGCCCGCCATTCAGCAGTCTAGAGCTTGCAAAATTCATGGTGTACGTAAGCATCTGCTATCGAAAGATTACTCCCCTATGGCCACAGGCCAATGATATTGTGGAGCAATTTATGGGAAGCCTCAAGAAAGTCCTCCAACAGAACCAGTTACGAGCCATGTCGCTCAATCAGGCCCTGTGCAACATGCTACGTGACTACTGTAACTTCCATCATGGCATGACAGGAAGGTGTTGGTCGAAATTGTTATTCGGCAGGAGAATCAGAACCAGACTTCCTCACCTGGCAAGCACTCTAACAGAAGACAGGGAACCGGTGCGTGAAACTGATGCCCGCAAGAAGCAGACATGAAGACCTATGCTGACAGCTGTAGCCGAGCCAAGAACTCCAACCTACAGGTGGGAGACAAGGTGATTGTCTGCAGAAGGCTGGAGAGGAAACCAGATTCGAGATATGATCCAGAATACCTAACAATAATCCAGTGTCAAGGGAAGAATGGTGACTGCTTGATCTCGTAACAAGGTGGTCACATGAAATGTCTCCCAGTTTAAAAGGTACAAGGAAGAGGATCAAGAACAAGGTGAAAGAGACACATCAGTGACTTCAGGAAGTGAGCTAGTGAGAGAAGAGATGGAGGAAGAGCCAGAAGAATGTTGAGAAGCACCGGGCAGGTGCATCAGGAGGCTGGTGTGTCTAATGAAGAAATATAAAGACAGAACTGTAAGAGACTGATTTGTTCGTTTGACAGGGGGAGATGTAGTGTCCTGGCAAAGATAACAGTTAACAGAGCTCTGGAGTAAGTGAAGAGCCCGAGAAGCAGCAATTTGCCGCAGGGAGTGAATAAAGACAGTTCAATGTACTCCCGGCTCCTGGTCTTATTACAGGATTTGCCCTGTTGAATCAGTGTGTGCTGCTTTTCCCTCCTGCATGCTGTTTTCCCTCAAAGGGCAATTTGAAAGAAACCCTGTCAACCAGACAAAAACCTTCACTCCATACATCACAAAAACCCAAGGGAGCTCCGGCAAAAACAACAAGAGACAGAAGAGGAACCAGAAGATGTCATGGTCCCAAAATACGAAACATAGTTGACCTACTCAATGACCAAACAGATCTAACAGAACACAATTTACTTGCTGAGGACAATGAGGAAAATCACCAACAAGACCACAAAAAGACACAAGCAAGAACAAAACCGAACACTTTAAAGAAAAAAATACTTTGCAACCTAATCAATACAAGATCAATGTCCAAACACATAACAGAGATCTACGATCTACTCTGCAGTGGTGGAATTGACATCCTATTTGTCACAGAAACCTGGTTAGGTTACAACTCCAAAGTCGCACTACACAGCTATGTACCTGACAACTTCAGATGCATACAGGTAACCAGAAAAGGAAAAAAGGAAAAGGAAAAAAGAAGAGGAGGAGTCACAGTAGCCTACAAAGAATACCTAAAAATAAAAACAGCTGATGCACTGAATATCCCAAACTGCGAATCCCATGTCCTTCACCTGTTATCAGACCCACAAACAAACCTCACATTTATACTCATCTATAGACCACAGACCTACGACCGAACCTCAATGGACACCTTCGTAGAAGCTGTCATGAAAATGGCCCTCAAACATGATCACTTGATCATCATTAGGGACTTCAACATATGGTTCGAATAAGAGAACGCAAACTTGCAGAAATCACTAACTAAGCAGCTTGAGACAATTAGACTACTACAGATGGTGAAAGGAGCGATGTACTCAGCAGGACATACTCTTGATGCAATCTTCACCAATAAAAACCTTACCTCAATTGTGCAACCAATACTAATATTATGCAGCGACCACCTCATTATACCGATTGTGAGCCAAATACCATTAAAAAAGAAACGTGATCTGGAAAAGAAACTGGAAAACCGTCAAAAGCAGTAACTTAGCAGAACAGCTGGACTCATCAATGCCATCGATTGCAACGTTGGATGCAACTGTCTTAGATGAAAAAACAGACCTAATTCTGAAATGGATTGTGGAAACAATTGATAGCATCTTCCCGGAAAAAAAACTCATCCCCTCACGAAAGAAAGCAGTGGCAAGATGGTTCATGCCCCACCTCAATAAAATGAAAAAATAACTGAAACTAGAAAAAGAATGGAGAAAAAACGAAGACCAAGCCAAAAGAATGACCTATCAAAAACAAACCTGAGCCTACAAAAAAGGAAATTCTTAAAGCTAGATCATTTAAAGAATAAAATCACAGACATACACTGGATCATACAAAGTAGACCAATCAACCAGACCGTGCACAATCCCCTGCCAATCCCAGGACCACAGAAAATACTGAACAGCTTCATCCAAATGTCAAGTAAAAAACTCCTCAGATTCTTTTAAATAAACCACAGGGCATGCTCCCCAATCGACCCCGGGCACACCAGACATCTATAAATCAATCCTTACACAGGGAACACCATTGGAATACTACCTAAACCCTAAACCTCTTCAATCTATTACTCTCAACAGGGAGAGTACCGCAAGCATTAAAATCTGCCTACATCAAACCATTCCTATATGTGCGATGTGGAAGACCTATCAAATTACAGACCAATCTCAAACATTCCTTATCCAGCAAAACTATTAGAGACCTATGTCTATGAACAAACTCTGCAACATGAAAAACAACCAACTATTGGACCAGGCACAATTAGGCTTCAGAACCATGAGATGGATGGAGACGGCAATCTCTCTATATGTGATGACCTAAAGACCAACGCAGACTCCGACACAAACTCAGCAGTGATACTTCTCGACCTCTGTACAGCATTCGACACAATCAAGCATAACATCCTCATAAATAGACTGGAAAAAAATTGGCTCTGCTCTGGATTAAATCTTCCTTGTCTGAAAGAACAGAAACAGTATGGACAAAACCATTCAAATCCACACCGCGGGACGCCACCTGTGGGGTACCACAAGGGTCCTTGTTATCCCCATTTTTCTTCAACATCTATATTACGCCACTAATCAACCACATCAAAAGACATGGCTTCACTTGCTACAACTACGCAGAAGATAGCCAAATCATCTACAAAATCAGCGACAAACAAGAGAAGAACACAACGCTAATAGACTGTCTCAAAGAACTCTACCAATGGAGAAACACTAACAACCTCAAAATCAACCCGGACAAGATGATTACATCCAACAACCAAGGAAGCAACCACTGCATCCCTTAGTCCACAGAACTGGGAACACCACCTTCACCATCCAAAGTTGTCAAAAACCTTGGAATACTAATGGACAACGAGTAAACCCTAGAACCGCAAGTAACCACAATAATTAATAATGCTTCTTCCATCTACACATGATGAAAAACATTCTACCATTCCTCTCCTTTACGCACAAAACACTGACCATCATCTCCCTCATCATTTCAAGGATAGACTATGCCAACAGCTTATGCCTCGAATGGCAGACTATTTACTGAGGAAAAGGCAATGAATACAGAATACAGCTGCGAGACTTCTCCTCATACTCCCACGAAGGAACCACATCACACAAGCGCTAACCACATCACACAAGCTCACCTTCAAAACAATGTGCAAAACACACAGAGAAATCCACGGCCAAGGAGCGTAATTCATCAAAAAGAAAATCACCATCTACCAGACGACTAGAACACTCAGATCCAGCAACAAAATCTGCTTAGAACCTAAACGATACACAAGGGAAAAACTGGTTGATCAGCCTTCTCTTGCTTAGATGTAAAACCTTTGAACTCCCTCCCCAGAGAAATCTGAACTATGAAGGGCCATCTAAACTTTTGAAGACTTCTGAAATCCTGGCTCTTCAGCTCTGAACGGGATGCAAACAATTGAACAACATCCACACACCATGAAGTGAACACACAACTGAGAAGAAGGCCAGACCGGAGTGGAGGGCATGAGAGAAGAGAGGTGTCTGAAGGGGATGGGTGGTTTTGAGACCTGTGGTGTCCCCATCCTGATAGAGGGCCAAAGGGGCAACAGGGGAGGGAGATGGGTCTGACTTAATTGAACCACTGATAGAGGGCCTAAGATGGAAACAGGGGAGAAAGGTGGACCGCTGGGCACAGGGTACACATTCCCCCTGGAGGAACCAGTGGTCGAAGTGGGCGGGAGCGGTTAGGAGAGGTACTCCTCTACTTTTATTTTTTAAGTTTTACTGTTCCTATACTTTATTTTAAAAAGAAACCGTTCTGGAATGGTTGTTTTAAAATAAAAGTGTAGGGAGCAGTTGAAGCTTGCTGTACACCAGAATGTACTAAAGGGGAAGGGATATGGGCAGCATTTAGTCAGAACAGCGGATGTAGGAAACATACTGCCACTAACCAACGCTACTAAAAATTCACCATTCTGCATACACTTCTCAAACTCTGAACTAAATGCAAACAGACCACTACAGCACAACAAACACACGCACTTCACAAAACCACCACGACACTGATAAAATCCACACATAGGCCCTCATTCTGAGTTGGGCGGTAAGGGATACCGGGTACCGGTAAGGAGACTGGTGCCAGTAATCCCTTACCGCCCAATTCCGAGGTCCCTTAGCGGCAACCGCAAACGACATGTGGTCGGACCACACGTTCTTTACGGGTCACACTAAGGGACCAGGGCTCTAATTACGGGACTGCTATTCGCAGGCCCGTAATTAGCGCCTTCCCCATTCCCATTGAGCCCTATGGGGGCTCAAATGGGAATGGTCGGGTGAATGGGGACATACCGGATCCGCACAGGTCGGAATTTCCCGGTAAATCCTCATTCACCCAGACTGGACACGGACCCGGGTTTGGAGGCAGCCATGGCGCAAATAGCACCATGGCTACTTCCAAACTCGGAATGAGGGCCATAGCCTCGCCCAACACAACATGCCTGGTACCAACTGAAAAACACAACTATGCTCAATGAACAGTGTCAGAAATAAAGCTGCCAACAGCAGATCACAGTTCTCTTGCTCTTTTTCCCCCTCAGTCCTAATAACTTACCAACCTCCCTCCTTCCTTTACAAATCCACAAGCACCAAGAAACTATGCAGGTGGCAACAGTACCGTGGTATAAGAACCTTCGACATAACATAACATAACATAACATAACTTCTCATCTACTTTACTATCATAAGACACTGTGAGGCCTGATTACAAGTTTCTAAAATACCACAAAATAGAATTATGATGACAACTTGAAGAGAACACATGATTCTTTTTCATGTGAACCTCTGGGACATCATTTCACCAGAATGCTAGTGGTAGCGGAAATGACATGACCTGACCTTTGACCTTCGAAGGCATCACAGGAAGTGATGTCATTTGGCCCCACCCCGAAATGACATCACAGGAAGCGATGGAACACGACCTTTCACCCCTTGACATTACAGGAAGTGGCATCACATAGCATTGTTCCTAAGTACACTACGAAAAATAGTGTTATATCACTGTAATGTGATATACATTTCACACAAGAATGGATCCCAATATGTATCATTAATATAAGTGTGTATAGGCCCATATTAAAAAATGAATGTGAATTCAAGCAGACGTCTAAGGCCAAATGATAAGTTATTATATAGCACTCATGCTTAAGCACTTTATATAGAACAAATATACATACAACATCAACCAACCTGTGCTGGTACTCATTTTTCGACCTCAGAAGGATGGAAGGCTGAGTTGGCCTTGCTGGGATTCGAACCTGAAACCTGCAGATTGCACACACATCGCTGCAGCAAGCGATCAACCCACTGAGCTATCTTACTGGTTATAGCTATTTTACCGGCTAGAGTAAAATAAGCAATTACATGTCTGAATGTACTCAAAGTCAGAAAGCACATTGCACTCTGTAATGGGTACCATTAAATTGGTAACTTAGATTTAACAACAGGCCAGTTTATCTGCAGGTCTGGTGCAAAGTTGGGCACATGTCAAGCCTGCATGAATCTACTTTTCAGGCTTCAGAGTTTGGCAAAATACATACCATTGGGAGGGTTCAAAACTGTGTACAAAGAATTTAGAGTTGCGCAGGGAAAGCAGCGCACTCACATGGCATCCCATACTCAGGGCACTCCTTACCTCATACATGATATGATAGGGCATTTCTAACGCACGCGTACACAAACAAACATCCTGAACAGCATGCCAGGAAGATAGAAAAGATAGACTCATTACAACAAAGCATTAATTGTGGAACAATGAAAGAAAGGGCCACTTTATGTGCTATTGCCAAACATTGCTACCCTGTACACAAACTTTTAGGCACAATGATTTTGTCAAGTGATCGAGGACACCAAGATGGAATGTCTTATGATCATCGCAACAGAGACCACGGCAGAAAAAAACATGCTATAACTGCAACTTGCAAAAAGCAAAATACATAGGCCCTCATAATTGCGCAGAATGGGTTTAACGGCACCAGTAATGGTGCCGGCGCTGTTAAACCCCCTCCGCACTATTACGAGGTCGTCTCGCGGGACCCGATGTGGACGTCTGGTTTATCCAGACGTCCATAGCGGGTCCCGCGAGGGAACTAGGGAGCTAACAACGGGCCCATTCTGAGTGGGCCCGTTGTTAGCTCCCTCCCCATTCCCATTGAGCCTTAAAGGGGCTCAAATGGGAATGGGGAAGGACCAGGCCCGGGTTCCCTGAAGGAGGAATTACCGGGCCCTCCATACTCGGATTGGCCCGGTAATTCCCCATTCAGGGAACCCAGACGCGGACACGCTTTTGGAAGCAGCCATGGTGCCAATAGCTCCATGGCTACCTCTAAAGTCGTAATGAGGCCCAAAGTCCGAAATGGATGCTTTTTCTGCTCGAAATGCTTTTTGGAAGTCTGTATCTGCATTGTGAATTTGAGGTGTTTAAGTACAGACTAAATCAGTGACTCACCCCTTGAAGTGTGCCTGAAGTAAACCTTTAATGAGTCTAGCAATTATTGTATAGAATTCCACATGGGCAAATTATGTGTTATTCCAATTCTTTCTTATTCAGGGTCACTGCTCAATGTGCTACACTTGTGGAACTCCCTGTTTTTTTTAAGAGGCCTGAACAAGTATGGCAGCAACTCCAGAAACAAGGAGCAACATGGCGCTGGCCACAGCCAGAAAGCTTCCTTTTAAAAAAAAAACATTTTTTAGGGGTAACAAGGGAGACCACTGGCGACCCCCAAATGACGTGGTATACCCTTCAGTTGTTCCACATTTGAGAGACCTCTGGGACACCAGTGTGAGATGCCAGATAACCGCAGTTTTATAGATAGCCATTTGATCAACCGCATTATATGTTATGGATTGCCATGCTACAGAATGTATTCAATTGCGAGGAAAGGAAAACTGCAATCGTAAATGTCCCTTTTGTGAAGTTGTTCTTTTTTGCCGAGCGCATACTCACCCCAGACACTGTTTATTTTATTTAATATCAATCTTTCGTAAAATGTGTTGCATTTCAATTCTTTCTGTTGGCTGGCAACAAAGGCGGTTGTTAGGCTCTTCAACCCAAAGCCCTTTTTTATCAGACGAAGGACTTCAATTTCAACTCAAAATAGAACAGCGTGCAAGCAGGTGTATTTATCTCGAAAAATCTATTCAAACATACAGTCATTGATTTGTTTTAGTTTTGAACAAGAATGTGGGCTACAACATTGATGTATTTATAGATAAATGTCCATGGAACAAATTGCAAATCTTGTTATGATATTTTATATTTTTGATTTTTTTGTAATGCTTCAATTATTTAACAGTTTATATTTGAATAGCAATCCCAGTGCGTTATTATATATTATTGTATTTTATACAACATAATGAATTGCATGAAATCAGTGTTATGTATAGGGATATTTTGAATGTTGTGTAATAGCGCATCTCTGGCACATCCATCAGGCGTGCACGTTTCTTATGCAAATGTTATGGCACTCACCACATTGCGTTAAAAACGCGAGCATCACATCAAATGTGCCAATAAAATGTGCATTCGCTTTAACAATGCTCCAGGAGCAAGAAGTAGCCTCCGACTACTTGCAGTTCACCTGCTGATGGTCTGGGAAACTGCCATGTGAGCACAGTAGGATGCCCTCTTAGGATGACCAGGGTACCAGGATGGGATAAAAGGGAAATGGCCAAAGGCCTCTCACAGGCAGAGGGGGGCGTCATCATAGATCACATAGGATACCTTCTTCCAGCTACATGGGAAACATGAGAGCATGGACAACAGGAATCCTCTCTGGATGGAGCTAATACCAATATCCATGCCCTGGGTTTTGCCAATCAGACCCCAAAGAAGAGACAAAGCGCCAGGGGCGGGGGGTAAATGGGTATAAAAAGTGAACAAATTGTAAACTGGCAGACCAACAAGCCCATGCAAGAGGGACACACTTTAGACCAGTCTCTCAAAGCAGCATGACACCGGCAGAAGAGACTGTGGGAGGGATGCTCGAAATTGCGGTTGTATAATCTGTATTGAGTGAATGGACCAAGTGGCTCAATAACTGGGTGAGTATGCCCATAATCTGTTTACGCTCTGTGTGTGTTGCATGCGTGTGCTATATGAAGGATGGGGTGCTGGAAGATTGGCAGTCAGAGTGTGTAGGCAATGGATCCTCGAAAGCAAGTATTGGACACTAATGTCATTAAAAGCCAGTACTGTGTTCCTCTAAGTGTTGTACTCTTGCAACACAGTGACACATTGGTCAAATTGCAGACAGCTGTTATGTTGGGCCGATTTCATATCTGGCCATGGCTACTGTGCATGCATTGATTCCCAAATCCAGGTTTACAGCCTCAAAGTGCCCTTTGGCCAGGCTAGATGGCCTATGTTGAAAGAATACTGTGTCCATGTATTGTAAGGAACTCATGGTGGCAACAGTAACGACAGACCCAAATGATCACAGTTCAAGGGTGTTTATTAAGCCGTATAGGTAGGTTGGAAAAACGCCCAATTTAAACCTAAATCTAAGATAAGAACAAGCTATGACCTTCAAGTAATAAGGCAGTCCTAGTGGCATCTTGTCACTAAAAAGGGACTATACTAAAAAAATCAATTGCCAATCCTTGCAACTTAATACAAAAAAGAGAGTGGGATAGGGTTCATAAGAAAGAAAGAAGTGTTCCCAAAATGATAAGTCAGGATTTGATAGCCGGGGGTCTCCCTTCCCCATGTTTTGAGCACAGGAGAAGGCGGGACTCCTGAGCACAGAGCACTCTCGAGCTTTCCCAGCACAAGACTGTAGTTCAGTTCTCAGGTATCAGGTTCTTCGGTTGTTAAGTCTCATTTATACAAAAATGTCTCGTGCCTTCGAGGACCTGATGTGTTCAAAATAACCAAACAAAAAGTTCCTTCCTGTATTTACGTTGGGTGATGACTTTTCACCCCTGGATCTCCCTCTTCTGGGTTCAGACCCTTCCCGAATGTTAGCCTCCCGCTGTCGAGTTCACTACAGCTATTATTCCATAAGATTTCATCTATTTCATTCATTTCATTGACAAGTCTTTGGGGGATGGCTTTTCACCCCAGGATTCCCCTATTCCGGGCTCAGACCCTTCTCGATTGTGAGCCTCCCTCCATCAGGTTCAATACAACTTTTATTCACAAGTCTTAATATTCTTTTGAACAATCTACTGTGGACATCCCTCCGTCAGGTTCACTCTTGTAAACACAATGTTCATTGGGGTATCATGATTCACCCCGTTCTGCAGGTATCCCTCTGTCGGGAACACGTTTGCCAGCACCACAGTTCCTTCTACTTTCTCACTATGTGGGATTCTCTTCCCTTCGACTTCCAATTACTTGTTGTTCCAAGACCTTCCACTGTACAGGGGGTTTTGCTAGACAACCTTTATGACCACTTTGTTATTTTCCTTGTGGCTCTCTTAGGGCGTTCTGGTATCGGTGGGTTTTCAATAATAGGGGAATCAACCAAAGTCTCTTGAGTGAGCACCCGTGTGGTGCCGGACCCTTCTGCTGCTGCTATTCCCGAGAGGTGTTAACAGTTCTTTGATTTTTCCTTAATTTACCATTCGCAACTTTTGTTCAACACAGTGCTTTTTATTATTGGTTCTTTTTTCAACTCACCGGCTGTGATGAATCAATGGGCTTTTCTTGTGTTTGGATTCAAGGACAGTACCATGGTAGCAAGTGTCTCTCCCTGTCCTGGTTATCAGTGTAGGAGGGCTCCATGTACCATTGACATCTGTTGCAACACACGCTGACTATTGGTCGTGGTCTTATGCTTCCTTTCATGGAGGCGTCGTGGGTCTGGCTCGAAAAGGACAAGGTCACTTCCTTCCTTGTCACCCCTACGGTTCTCGCCGTCTTTCTCCTCCTCTTGAACTGCTGCTCTGGGATAGCCATCTTGACATGCGGTCTGCCTGCCTCTTTGTGTGCTCTCGTGCTCCGCCTTTTATCCCTGTGGGGAAAGGAAAGGGCCGACAGGTGTGTGTTGTTATTATTAATTGCCTGACCCATGTGTTGGGACATGTCAGGTAAACAGCTCTGTTGTTAGTCCATTGTTTTTCACGGTATGAAAAAGTGTTCATTTTGGAAAGGGGGGGTAGAGGTTCTAAATATCCTGCTGAGCAGGATGGGTAAAAAGTGTCACAAGAATGTATATCTCTCATCCTATGGTTTGTGGTGAGCTCAGAAGGGTGGGTTTTTTAGGGTTTGTGAAATGAGTAGGAGGGCTTGTGGGAACTGTAGTATTTTGTCACAGTCGACTGGGAGTTCGGAAAATGATAATCAGAGGGATGGGGAGAAGAATGACTGGGAGTACTCGAGTAGGTAACCGAAAAATAGGGACTTTGGAAGATGTAGTTACCCACGGTAATGCTGTTCAGGTTCATCATTGGTTTCACAGACAAGGAGGGGTTCTTGGATTGTAATAAGGGAGAATGACTGTGGAAAAAGGGTTTTAATTTGGAATAGCCTATAAAGGCCTCAAGGACTATGTCCTCGTCCCTGGTGTAATACCATATCTCACCTGGTGTATTTCCCCGAGCATAACCCTGGATTCCCCTTCCCAGGTGATCCCCCCTCGCTCGTCTGCCCCTAGGTTTGGGATCCGAGTGCGCCAGCTCTTCCTTGGCCACCTGAATAAGGGATTCTTGGGGTCTGCTTGGGAGAATACCCTCAGGTTTCTCACAGTATCCAAGAGGAAATCTGTATGTAAAGGTGTAAGGTGATGATAACAAATTAGGGGGGGTTTGAGGGTCAAATATTCCATTTTGATGGTGAAGTAAACATTATATGATATTAGGTGCAAATAAATAGGGCAGCTCTCCTACCCAGGATTAATTCTGAGAGTAATAAAATGTTGAAATCTGTATCTAATCAAAACAAACATGAATATACATACACCAATGACCACCTCCCTCTGGTTCTATGTTCATTCATCACCATTTTCTTTTTCACTGAGTTTTTCCACTGACATTTATTATTTTTGATTTGGAGATAGGAGATACACACCCAAGTCCCCTCTTCCCTTTTATGTATTCCCTTTCCTCCCACCTCCCTACCCCTTATATGCCTCACCCACACCCCCATAGTTTCCAATGAGTTTTATTCAGCCAAAGATATTCGGAAAAAAACTTGGTGGAACAAAAAGTTGGGGATGATTGAACGTCCTACCCTCCCTGTCCCACAGATGCTGCTCAGCAGAACACCTTTACTTAGGAAATGTATGATAACATGCCACATCTTGAGAGGGATGATGTGGATGAAGGGCCTGCACAGGCAGACATGTCCGCTGAACCTAAGGAAAACAAGGCACATTGGTTGGAAATGTGAATGTAGAGAACATTGAAAGACTATTGTATACGTGCATGTCAAGCTCAGGGAGAGCCCCTTCCTGCCACCACTGAGAAACCTATTTTTAGATCCAGAGATGTCCAAACATGTACCTAGATGGCATGCACAAATTAACCCAGCACATGTCGGTAAAGTAACTGAGAGGAGATCCACCAACACAAGCTTCCCATCTGGACACAGCTCACCTCCCTCCGGGCAACAGATGAGGGTATGTCTGCAGAGCATTGCCAGTGTGGTGGCTAATACCTGGCTGTTCCAGGTAACTGAGGCTACAGAGATAAGAGGCACTCTTGCAGAGGAGCTAAGGGAGCTGAGGAGTTCACAGCACCACACTGCTCAAAGACAGGTACAAGCATTGAAGTGTGTGCATTCAGAGACCATAGCTTTTTCCAACTACATCAAAGATGTCCTAGAGGGCTATGTGGCACCAATGGTTCAGTCATCCAACTGCAGTTCAACAGCTGAGGTCAATTTGCTGCAACATAGTTACCACACTGCCCAACCTAGACAAAGGTACCAGTGGGGCCACTAATGCAGGAGAAGGTGAGTCCAGACAGGGGCCACCTCTTTGACACAGCAACCTTTCCATTGTTCTTTCTTTTTTCAACTATTTTCCAGCACTGCGAATTACTTTTCAAGTTAGGGTTAGGGTGATACAATGTTTCCTTTGGACATGTGCTGTATAGTGTTAAGACACTGTAAATCTTTCTAGCAATTGACAAGGGGAACAAGATGTCATGTGGTATGTCACAGTTGAGGTATGGTATCCACCATAGATGCAAACTATAAAGCTTTGTCTGTGTCAGTGTTCTTGGTGAAAGAAATGATGGGTACACAGGGATTCCACTGGGGAAGTGTAATGCCTCATGCAGGGGTCAGGATGGGGTGTACCTATATAGGAACACATTTTGACCACTATGACCAAGGCACAAATGGTCATTGTTATCTTTATCCTTGGCAAACCTTCCCAAAAGTGATCTGCAGGCTCCTGGAAATTTCCTAGTGAGATTGAGGTAGGTGTATGGTTAACAGTGGATTTTTCTTCCAGCTTTAATCTGTCTAAATCTTCCTTAAGAGTCATACATTTTCAGGGAAGTGCAGATATGAGCTGATTTGTGTGACTAAGAGATACACAAATTACTATAAAGGCTTCAGGAAGTGAGAGCACGGTTAGGGGTGTAGGGAAAGATAATGGAAGGATTATGCACTTTCGTGGGGGCAGCACACTGAATGCTCTAGTGACACTGTGTATGAAAGACAGCAAATGGAAATACACATTATGCACGCTAAATTGTTCCATGTTATGGTGAATGGGCCATCTGTACAGTTTGCACTGAATACATATGCTAACCTAAATTAATCAACTAACACTTTCCCATTAAATAACACTACCCAATAATTATTGTACCCTTTAACATTGCAGTGCAAAATGGTCTAGATGACAATTTCTGTTTGCTTTTCAGTAGAAGTTTAAATGTGCAAGAAAAATGCATTGGCTGTCCTTTCATTCAGAAGGCATATTGTGAGCTCCAGGAAGCAATTTAATACAAGTATACTTGGGAGGTGGTGTTTGAAGAGAAGAAATGCCATGATTATAGATGAAGCTGGGGTGACATTACACATCAGAAGGGGCAGGAGGTAGTTTGAGTGACAGAGCTAGTCCATAAATGTAGGAGGATGACGAGGTGTGGGGCAGTCTTCTTCTTTCCACCCGGAGGAGAACGGGAGAGTGGCAGACAGAAAGCAGAGCTATGCTGTCCAGGCCTTTTGAGGAAGCTGGGGCTGTGAGCTTACTTTCGTGGCGCGAAAGCTGGCAGAATTTGCAACACTCCCTTTTGCCCCAGACAGGGGGCTTTTCCTGATAATAGCACAGAGGCTTCACAATTTAATGTGAGTATCTCTGAAATTGATGAGCGTGCAGAGAGGGTGTTATCTTTTCAGTCAGTCAGAGTTAGATTATTATTTTAAACATAGATGTTATTTTCTTTCTCGCATTTATAATTGAGAACGCTGTGGCATAACGGAAAATAAAAAAGTGGCGTGTGATATGTATATGCTTTTGTCTTTTCTTTTAGATGGTACACTGTCTACTGTCTTTGGGGTTCAAGGTGTTGGTAAGAAATGAGAAATGAATGTGTTATTATGAACACAGGCTGTTTATGTATCCAGAAGAAGTGTTAAATTGTTTTTACATGTACACCGCAAAACCTGTTTTAAACCGTAGTGTGTACAAAAAGAAAAATTCTCTTTAAAACCAAATCAGTGGAATTGGGTTTTCTGTGCCTTTGTGAATTACTTGACCAAGAGGGGAAACCACAGGGAAACACCGCAGTAAAATAGTTTACCTCATTTATCTGATAAAGTGGGAGATAAAAGTTTGGGAACCAGCTAGCAAGCTAGAAAATGTATGATGCATGTGTGTGTATGGTGAATCATTGATTGTTATGAAAAGTATTGTGAACAATCCGTCAAAGGCAGTAGTCCGGTTTCGTAAATAAGTGACCAGAAAAGCAGCTAGTGTTGTTTTGTCCCTGCAAGTGCAAAGCCCGATAGTCTGCACTTACAGTCAACCCTAAACAGAATACAAATATTAGAAAAGGGACAGTCTTGTCCCATCATATTTGGCATTACTATGAATATGGTGTCCTACCACTGTTTTATCACAATACTAAAATACCACCCAAGTTATGTAATAGCCCTCTGACAAAACCCCTAACATATTTCGGTGCGTTGGCTTGTGGGAACAACTGGAAGGTAGTTACTGGGCATGGCAAGTGTGTTCAGCACGGCCCTTTGGTGCATTTAAAATGGAACTAATTCTGTGAGTTGATAGTGTGGCGCTGCACAATGTCATTATGTCCCAGATTGAGGCACATTTTTCTGAACTGGTGAACTACCTGAAGGCAAAGCTATTTGCCCATGGGGTGTGGTCATCAGAAAATTCTGTCCTTTGACTAGATCTCATCTGTGGGGAGGTGCAAAAAGAGCCATTAAATGACATTTTTGAAGAAGGCAGCATTATCCAAGTCTGCCTTTTTTGACTTTTTAGAGCTGCAGACAAAAATGCTGAAAAAGATTGCTTATTAAGGCTATGTGCAAAGATTTGGTTCCTCTTAAATCGGTCTTTAAGACTACAGGATAATGATGTTGAAGTAATTAATAAATTATAGATCCGTTTGGATGAGGCAAGTGAACAGGCAAAAAGTTTAAAATTAGAATCATGTAACATAGCGATGCAATCTAAATGTAGTGAGTTGGACAAGCAGCTTTCTAAGAGGAGGAGACAGTTTGAGGAGCGAGTACAGGAACTGAAACAGTTAAAAGGAATCATAGACGCGGTCAGACAGGGCAAAGATGACACCACTTTGAATAACATGGAGAGAGAAAACGAATTTCACACTATTGAACAAGAAATGGCCAAAATGCTAGATGAGAATGACCAGAAGGATAGGGAGTTTAATCAGTGCCAAATGCAAATAAATGAAATGCAAACTGTGATTAATAAGATTAATGGTGAGAACTCTAACCTTTGTCAGGAGATAGACCGACTTCATAAAAGGTGCAAAGATTTGGAAAAGCAAATATCTAGTTTTATATCTCAAGAAAAGCCACAAGTCACCACATTTAATGGTATAGAGATTAGTCCCAACTCTGCATGAGGGAACAATGTACCAATGGCTATACCAGAGGCTAGGCCTGATTGTAGCCCATTTGGGGGCTTCCATTCACCCACCGCTGGTTACTATCAACCGTGTCCACCTGAGAAAAGGAATGAGCGATGGAATAAGACATCCCCGAATATGTCGCTAAGTAACTCCATCAAGATAATGAAATCCATCAAAGCTTTGATTAAACCATTTAAAAAGGGAGGCGATTTTTGCATAGAAGATCACTTAGAATCAGTACATGATATATTCAAAGCCCTTCAAATACATAGGGAACAGTATAGACAGCACTTTCATCAACTCTTGATTCGGCAACTGTGAGTATTATTAGAGGCCTTAATGAACAAGAAAACCCGTCATGGGCAGACTTTGAAAAAGAGACCAGACACCATTTTTCACCATATCAGTCGATGCAAGATGCCAAGAAATCAGCATATACAATGACAGCAAGGCCAGATATGTCACCTTGCCAGTTTCTCCAAGATTTAAAAAGAGCATTTCCCCGTTTTGATATGTCTTTTGATCCTAATTCTGTAGAATTTAAGACCACATACTTTTATGGTCTTCAAAAAGACATTGGGCCTCATTACGACCCTGCCGGCCGCAGAATGAACGGTGCCGTTCATACCGGACTGCCACATTACGAGTTTGCTCGCGGGTGGCGGTATGCACGTCTGGTCTGGCCAGATGTGCATACCACCACCCGCGAGCAGACCAGGATGCTAACAACGGACCCGTCATTAACGGGTCTGTTGTTAGCATCCTCCCCATTCCCATTGAGCCTTATGGGGGCTCAAATGGGAATGGGGACGTACCGGGTCCGCGTCCTGAAAATGGGATTTACCGGGCCCGCAAATGTCGGAATGGGCCAGTAAATGCCATTTTTCGGGACCCGGACCTGAGTCTGAGGGTAGCCATGCCTCTAAAAACAGCATGGCTACCTCCAAAATAGTAATGAGGGCCATTATATCACAGTTAATTCGTGAATTTGACCAGGAGAAATCGCTAGAGTGGATTGTTGAAGAGGGGACTAAATTATATAGTAATAGAGAGACAAAATCCAAATCTAAAGATTCCACCCCAACGGTAATGGAGATGAAGTCTGCCAAAATGACGCTTGAATCAGCCCAAAATCAGACAAGGAACAATATGGCATACGATCAAAAGGGCGTGCCACCACAGAGGACGCCACCCCAAACACCTGTGTTTCAATCACATGATTCGGGCAACAGAGAAAATTACATTAGTCAGTCCTAGACATTTGGGTGACAGAAGTAGAGTGGGATACCAGCCCGATTTGTCAGGCATGAATAACAATCAAAATCCAAATCAAGAACCAATGGCCCATACCAGACACTGGGGACACAGAGCAGATTTGACCCCAATACTATGGTGCATGGCAATCAAGACAGACCCCAGTATGTGGATAGATTTATTGAAAATGTAAATCAACATAGGGGACAGTTCCCACAAAATGAAAGACAAAATATGAACAATGTCTCGCGCCATTATAATCATTCACCACCACCAGTCGACCACAGCCAAAGGATGGTCACACCGTGCTCTCCACTTCCTATGAACCAGGAATTCAGAAACAACTCAAATAGAAATCAAACTCCTGAGAGATACCAGAACAGATTCAACCAGGGTGAATTTAACCAGTACCGGCCTAGGAAATTGACAGATTTCAATGCATTGAGGCCCAGGTTAAAATGTTATCTGGGCAGATAGGGAAACTCTGTGCAGTTCAAAAACAGCCACAAAGTGAGGGTGCAGAATGTCAGAGGAGTGATCTTGTGTGCTCTGACATCAAGCAACTATGTAATAACCCCTGCAGTGATAAAAGTACAGAATCCCATGAGCCCGTTTTGTGTAACGTTCCTGAATGGCTTGCTGATTCAAACATGAAAATACCCACCAATGAAAGTGAGATAAGTAGTACACACCCACACAAAAAGGGAGTGTGGTTCAATTTAGAGTTGAATCAAACTATTGAAGTGTGTTCAGATGAAAAACAGAAAGGAGAAAATAAACAAGAATATCCAAAAGAACAGAGAGACAGATTTAAAAAGGACATCCTATGCTATGATAAAACACCTGATAAAGAGGTAGGATTCGTTGTTAAAATATCCTCCCTTGATAGTCAGAATACTGACGAAATGCAGACAGGAAACATGATTGCTGAAAAGGAGGGTGCAGGCCAGTAACCTGAAGAGTATTTTGAGCCACACATATTCCAAGAGACCAAGAGGACAGGCACCATGCAAGATGCAAATGAGTGTTCTGAGCCAGAAAATGACCAGCTACCACATGATTTTTTTTGAGGATGTTCAGCCAAAGAACTGCAGTGTGAACACTGAAGGTCACCGATCAGAGGGGCAGACAGTGGCTACACCCCAGATGGGTTCTGAACGTGGAATAATAATTCCCAAAATGAAATGGGCAAAAAGGAGGGAAAGGTATAATTTCACTTGCCCCTGTGTTTGGCAATAAGTGAAAAGGGCCCGAGAAAGGTGAGTCCTGAAATCAGCAGAAATTCACACTTTTTAAGTGTGCTGGAAGAAGTCGAGGATAGGTATTATGCTCCCTATTACTGTGGAAGAGAGATGCAATGCATTTGCAGTGATTGACACGGGCGACAGGCCACAATCATGTCCAAAGAGCTAGTATCAATGAAGGGAGATCCCCACAAAATCATATCAAAGTGAGACAAAGTGAAGGCCCAGTACACAATTTCAATGGTGAGGAGACACCTACCGAAGGTGTAACTGAGGTTGACATAAAGATACGAAAAAACGCAGGATGAGACAGGAGGTGTTGACAACATCTTTCAGTGGAATTCCATTTCTGATGGGGACAGATTGCCTGAAGAGATTGACGCCCTCATCGATGGAGTGAATGGGGTCATCTGGTCCCTAGCCAAAACGCCATTGAGGCCTAAGAAGGTGAGGCCACAAAACAAAAGTATAAAAGAATGCCATACTGTGGCTAAATCAGATGATGCAGTGGAAGTGTATCTTCAGAATGGCTGTGTGCCTAGTGTCACAGCCATTCTAAGTGTCAGGGTGAAATGTGAGGTGAAAAAGAGAAACAATATCTAGAGATTTATTTGGACACCAAGAAAAAATGGCAAACAGAAATAGATGAAAACACATTATGCTTTTTCTTAAAAGAAGAAAATAACAAACTACCTCTCATTTCAGAGGTGAACACAGAGAAACACATTTCGACCCTTTCTGAAATACAAATGGGAGATGGGCAGCCATGGATTGCTATCCGTGTAAATGGTCATTCTGAAATAATAAAGGCAACTTTAGCACTTGAACAGGAATTAGTTTCATTAATGAGAAAATACTCCAGCAAATAATTGACAGGGAGGAGATCCCAAAATTCAGAATAAAAAACCAACACGTTTTTGGTTTGGATGATCCGAATTGAGGGAATAGAATTGTAGGAAGATGCATGCTAAAGGTTACCATTGACCCGAAAACTGTCTGTCACAATGTGTGGATAGTGAGTGGGACACAGAATGATTTTTATTTGGGAAATGACATTATGCACAGAATGTGTATGGTGTTGGACTTCCTCAATCAAAAAGTGTGGTCCAGGTTAGGAGGACCTGCACCTGAGTTTGAAGACAAGAGACAGGCTTATCATTGTGCCCAGTTGGTACCATATGCAATTGAGCTACAGGTGAAGAAGGAGGTTACAATTCCTGCATTCACCAGACAAGTTAATCTAACGCTAAAACACAGAAAGGGACAGCAGATAGGGGATTCTGATGCATTTGTGTGCCTAAATGACTCCATGAGGCAGCAAGGGTTAGAATGTGAACATACGCCACTGGTTGAGATTGGGGATGGACCCATTAAGATACTGGTGGATAACAAAGGATGTCAGGATATTTATTTACAAGAGAATTCAGCATTAGGAATGGCAATACAAAAATCTCATTATACTGCAGATTTCAGTAATGCAGTGATCAGGAATATCCCTGAAAGATATCTGAATGCACAGGGGGTGTTACCAGAATGTTTGGACTCCCAACCTACAGGAATATTCAAAATGCAGTTTGTGTATCCTTATGAATCAAGTGAGACAGTTGCGGTGTCACCAAGATAATTGCATATTATTCGATTTAAACGAGAATAAGATGGAGAAGCAGCATGTTGAAATGGAAGTCAAGATTCCAAAATATTTAAGTGTGTCTACTCACCAAAGAGATATAGCCACACGGTTAGAGAAGAGCACAGAGGTTCCTCCATTGGAAGATTTCCCTGAATTTTCAAAAATGGTAGTGAAACAAGTTCAGGCTTCAGAAGCATGTATGAATGACGAGGAAAGGAATGAGTTGAGGAAAATATTCCTGGAATTTAAAGAGGTTTTTGCCACAGAAGCATATGATTGCGGTCTAACCGATTTGCCTGTTGCCACATTGCCAGAGAGACATGGTAGGCAACCAGTGTTTGTGCGTCAATATAGGTTGCCACCAGCATGTTTGGAATCATTAGCTGAGATCATTTTTATTTTTTATTTTGTATTTAGCATTTGGTTTTGCAACTTAAACCTTACTATACATTACTAAATATCAAACAAAATGAAACATGCTACAGAATACGAATCTCAATTTAAAATTCATCCAAATTAGTATTTTTTTCAAGTACGAAATTTTCTTTAGTCTACCACAAACGTCGCCGGGGGCACCCTTTACATTTTATCAACTCAACGAAGGGTGAACATGGATTTACCAGTTTACTCACTCGTCCAGAGGGATGCTCCCCTTGCTTCCATCTAGTTTTTGGAATGAGGTCATTTATCCCCCAACAAATCAAAAGGTCTTTCACAAAGGCTAATAGGGCTAAAGTCAGCGAGGTTTATGTGCTTGACATCAGTCTTCCCCCACCATTCTTCCGCCGTCAGGGTTGTGAATTTACAAAAGTGCTTAGCCAGCAATTTTGTTCGAGGCTCAATGCAACCATGACAATGTAGCATAAGATGAAATAAAGTTTTACGATCATGGCACACAGATGACACTGATATTTCTGAGTACCCGGTGGTCTTCTAACTTCCACAGCTTCCTTATTTAGATAGAGATTCATCCTCACCCTCAAAAAATTATCAGTTTGAATTTACAAGGGAATTTGGACATGTAAGGTGGAAGGGATCCTCTTACTATTACATCCTTAAAATTATTGCCATAAATCTTTGAATTAGTTTGCAACTACAGCGTTTGAATACAGTCCAGGTCATACAGTTTTCTTTTGACTCTGGCTGGCCGATCACCCAGAGATTTAGCTGTTTCTCGATAGATAATTAAGGATTTAGAATCCAGAGGAATTATTAGGCCCATTTATAGCACCTCAAACACTCCCATTTTGGGTATGTTGAAATCTAATGCTCAAAGGTGTTTGTGTGCAGACTTGAGAAAGTTAAACAAAAGGGTGCCTGTTTCCAGGTGGCCACTTCCATTTATTGATCAGGGTCTCGCACAGGTACACGGGTCAAAGGTATTTACTACATTAGATCTTACAGCTGGTTATTGGTGTGTGCAACTGGCTGAAGACATACAAAATGTGTTTTCATTTTCGTTCGACAAAACCCAATATGCCTGGTCCTGAACACCCTTTGGGTATGTCAATAGTGGGATGAATTTGGGATATTTCTGAAGAAAGTGCTCCGAAATGCCGCGGAAAGGGGGACAATAGTTTATGAAGATGATGTGCTGATTAAAAATGAAAACCTGAAGAGTCATTTTAATGAGATTAGACATGTTCTTGGCCAGTTAAAGAAGGCCGGAGCAAAAGCATCTTTGCAGAAAGCACAGTGGGGCAAAAAGAGAGTGAATTTCTTGGGTCAGGAGGTGACTGAGCATGGGTTGATTCCACAAAAGAAAAGGGTGGAGGCAATACAGAAGTTAAAAGATCCTACTAACCTGAAAGGATTGAAGAGCTTATTAGGGATGACAGGATATAAGAGGAAGTTTATTGAGAATTACGCAGCGATTTCTCAACCCTTAACCAAATTACTGAAGCAGAGTGTACCCTGGAAGTGGGCGAAGGAGCAATGTGAAGCGGTGGCTAGGCTGAAAGAATGTCTCATGAAGGCGCCATGCTTGGTCTATCCCTTAAAGAGCCAGGATTTCTTTGTAGAAATAGAGTTCACTGATCAGTGTATGTCAGTTGTGTTATCTCAGAGGCATGATTTAAATCACGGAACTATTGCATATGTGAGCAAGGCATTGTCTCAAGTTGAAACTAAATTCAGTGAATGTGAAAAAGCACTTGTGACGATTGTTTGGGCATTGCAGCATTTCCGCCCCATCATTCAAGGAGAAAAAGTAATTATTGAAACAAATTACCAACCCCTACAGTTTCTGCAAAGTAAAAGGATTAGGTCAGGTAATTTGGCACAGTCCAGAATTACTTCCTGGACATTGGCATTACAGGGATTCCCTGTAGAAGTAAACTATGGACAAAATAAAAAAAGAGCCCAGTTGCCCAAGGGCTGGCGGATCTGCATGATTGCGCAGCTGAATGTACACCTGATGAAACAAAAATAGAGTCTGATTTGAACGTTGTATTTCTGACTGCGGCAGCTTTCTCTTGGAGTCTCCTGGATGCCCCCTGAACCCGGGGAGTCCAGGAGACTCCAAGCAAAAGCCACCACAGTCAGAAATACAACGTTGTTGTTTTTGTGATTGCTGTGGTTTTCTAACCACAGCAATCAGAAATACAACAACATTGTGTTTATAATTACTGCGCCTTCACTTTCACTTTCATTTTACGTTTTCTGTGTTTTCCTGGGCTTGGGGAACACCCAAAGCGTAAAATGAAAGTGAAGGCAGCCTCCATGTACATCTCTGCTCTGGCTGCAGTAAGCAAAAGCTCCCAGTAGGGGGCTTTTTCTGCTTGTTTAGTGCTGCCAGCGCAGAGCTTAACAATGGCAGTGGAGGCTGCCTGAAATGCCAAAATGGTTGCTCCCATGTAAACTCTTTGAGCCTCGTTTGCTCAAAAGTTTACATAGGAACTTTCATTAAAATAATGTTTAATGCATGTTTTTCATTTTCATTATTGCCCACCTGTTAGGACAATCATTTTTTTGAGCGCACTATTTCTTTAATCTGTTCTTTTTCTATTGACTTTAGATGACTAATTCCTTGCCCCTGCAGGGTCGGATCCTTGGAGGGCTGGACCTTTGGAGGATGCCACTGGATCGGAGGCCCCAGAAAAGGGCCCGGACCGAGAAAAGGGTGATGATGACCCAACCTGAGAACTGGATATGCATTGTGCTACTCATATTGGGTGTTCCACAGGTCGTCATAGAACCTGGACCAGCATCCGGAATTGCAGTGGAGGAGCCACTTGGATTCATCTTGGGAAATCGAAGACTAGTATATCAGAACATATACATTAACCTAAACCCTGATCTTATTGTCGAGAAATTTGTGAATGAAACCGTAATTGCATTGATTCAGGTGAGAGAGTTGATAGAACTGGGGGGGGGAGTTCAAAGAGCAATATCACAATTAATTCAGGGGTATATCTTGTTGTACTTTGTGTCATCCAATATCATCCATCAAATGATAGCAAGGATTACACAGAGAGAAGCGAAATGGTGCAGGTTAAAACTGCATTTGAAATGGGGAGTGTTATGCCTTTATACATGAACATAGAAAGGATGGAGGTTGGTTTTTTATTATGCATCCCATATATTGCTCCCGAGTTGATATATCAGACCAAGTTGGTGCATAATGTGGGATTTTGGCAGAATGATAAATATGTCAAAATCAAAACCCCAGAGGCAGTGGTGTTTCAATCCTGGGAACCTGATGTTTATTTGATTGCAAATTTGGATACCTGTGTAAAATTTAAGGAGCAGAACTACATGTGCCCGGGAAAGCCATTTGTTCCTGAAGTTGCAGATGCTATTTGCAGGTTCAAACCGGATCCAGTGGTGTCTGGGGGATATGAAGTGGTCATCAGTAATCCTGGGATTGAGGAACTATCCCAGGACAGGTTGATTAAAAAGAGGTGGTTGATAAGCACTTCTTTGAAAAACTATACTGTCACTCATATGAATCATGGGTCTTTCATTGTGAAACAATTGAAACATAGTGTGTTCTACATATCTGTCCCAAAGGATACAGACGTTTCAGTAGGGGGTTTGACTATATTTCATGCGGCTGATGAATTATGGGAGGGGAAAGTGAAGAATATTGAATTCTTCTGGAGAGATTCATTCCCTATTGATCGGGATATAGAATTTCTATTGAACCACAAACAGATGCATACCGTCAGAATGAATTTGAAGAAAGATAATATCATTGTGAGTAGCCTGGGTTTGATAGAAAGAAATGCATTCAACTGGTGGACCTGGGTAGAAAGAGGTATGATGAGTCTGGCAATTCCAATTGTTTTAATGGGGGGGGTGGCTAGTTGCTCTCAGCATTAAGATGAGTATGTTTGTCATGATTCTGACAACAACAGGGAAGGAGAGATGCCCTGTGGTGCACGCATTCTGAAAGGGTTGATTTGTGTTTCTCCTGCAGTGATATCGCAGGCGATGTCTACAGGAGAAAAAGGAGTGAGTGTAGGGAAAAATAATAGAAGGATAATGCACTTTCGTGGGGGCAGCACACACTGAATGCTGTAGTGGCACTGTGAATGAAAGACAGCAAATGGAAATGCACATTATGCACGCTAAATTGTTCCATGTTATGGTGAATGAGCCATCTGTACAGTTTGCACTGAATACATATGCTAACCTAAATTAATCAACTAACGCGTTCCCATAAAATAACACTCCCCAATAATTAATGTACCCTTTAACATTGCAGTGAAAAATGGTTTAGATGACAGATTCTGTTTGTTTTTCATTAGATGTTTTTCATAACGTGCAAGAAAAATGCATTGACTGTCCTTTCATTCAGAAGGCGTATTGTATGATCCAGGAAGCAATTTGATACAATTATACTTGGGAGGTGGTGTTTGGAGTGAACAAATGCCATGATTATAGACGAAGCTGAGGTGATATAAGACCTCAGGAGAAGGGGCAGGAGGTAGTTTGGGTGACAAAGCTACTCCACAAATGTAGGAGGATGAAGAGGTGGGGGCCAGTCTTCTTCTTTGCATCCAGAGGAGAACGGGAGAGTGGCAGGCAGAAAGCAGAGCCAGGTAGTCCAGGCCTTTTGACAAAGCAGGGACTTTGAGCTGACCTTTGTGGTGAGAAAGCTGTGCAGAATTTGCAGCACTCCCTTTTTTGCTGATAATCCACTTCAGAGAGGGGGCTTTTCCTGATAATAATGCAGAGGCTTCACAATTTAAAGTGAGTATCTGTGAAATTGAGTAGCGTGCGGAGAAGGTGTTATCTTTTCAGTCAGTCAGTCAGAATTAGACTTTTATTTTAAACAGAGATTTTATTTTCTTTCTCGGATTTAAAATTGAGAACGCTGTGGCATAACGGAAAATGAAAAAGTGGCTTGTCCTATGTATATGCTTTTGTCTTTTCTTTTAGATGGTACACTGCCTACTGTCTTTGGGGATCAAGGTCTGAGTAAGAAATGAGAAACAAATGTGTTATTATGAACACAGGTTGTTTATGTATCTGGAAGAAGTGTTACATTGTTTTTACATTTATACCGCATAACCTGTTTTAAACCAGTGTGCACAGAAATAAAAACCTACTTAAAATCAAATTAGTGGAATTGCATTTTCTGTGCCTATGTGAATTCCTTGACCAAGAGGGGAAACCACAGGGATGTGCCCCAGTGTATCAGAAGCTGTAAAATGTTACCTCATTTACATGGTAAAGTGGGAGATAAAAGTTTGGGAACCAGATAGAAAGCTAGAAAATGTATGATGCATGTGTGTGTATGGTGAATCATTGATTGTCAGGAAAAGTATTATGGACAATCTGTCAAAAACAGTAGTCCAGTTTCATAAATAAGTGACTGGAAAAACAGCTAGTGCTAAGAGGGGAAAGGGAGGGTTGGGCGAGGCTGGTTGAGAGGCTTTGCAAGAGGAAGTGGAGTTCTGAACATTTTTTAATGTTATTCAAGTAGGACAGCATATTAAACTCAGAAGTTTGATATCTCAATAGATTAAAGCACCTAATTCAGGCATCTACATGTTACCTGCCGGTTCCAATTTGAATCTGGGTAAGAGCAATTCAGTCTTTCATCCTACTAAAGTTGATCAAATGAGTAAAGTTGAAGGGGGAACTGTAAGTTTGCATTGCAAACCAGCACAGTCAGTAATATCTCAAGTATTCATGAGCCTGCGTTTCATCATTTAGCGGTTGACATTTTGTGTATTATTGAGATTCATAGTATTGCAATATAGAGAGCTCACAACAAACTTCGACCTCTGAAATGCCAATAGGGCTGGAGAAGAGTCAGTCATGCATTAGGGTGCATAACATTTCATCCTGCTGAGTTTTCTTTGATGAAGAGTACTGAGATTATTTATTTATTATTAGGGAGCGAGTGAGTCATGTGTGTGTGTTTTTTTTTTACCACTGGTGGGGGTGTACCAAAGGCTCAAGCAGCCATGGTGAGATGCACTAAGAGAGTCATGGAAAACCTGGCCTGTACTCCTATGGGACCACCTCCATGTGCTGCCACACCAGATCCAGTCATGGAAAACCTGGCCTGTACTCCTACGGGACCACCTCCATGTGCTGCCACACCAGATCCAACCACCCGGTGCTCTGACAAAGGCTGTTCCTTTCTCATGGAGGAGCAGGTTGACATGCTCTACCCCATCCTCCTCAACCACGTCTACCACCACACAGACTAATCCTGTGGGGCAAAGAATCCTGTCAGCCGCCTCGCAGGCCATACAGAAGGCTGTTGACCCTTACCTTTCAAGGGTCACAATACTATGTTTATACTGCAACACACTGATCTGAAGGGAGGAGCAATTTTATAGTGCTTCCAAGGCCATGGTAAAGGAGCACGAGAAACACTGCCTCCTACCTTAAATTTAAGGCCCACCCAACATCTGTCCCCATCCACCTGCCTCTGTGGTTGGTGCCCCTTCCCTCCTTTCCCTTTCCCACCTTAGCTTACAAAACAAAATCCAAAGAAATATATAAACCAAAAACACCAAAAAAAGTTCCTTTAGGAGCCACTTTTCACAATAAAAAACATTGAAGTAAATGAAAAAATTGCAGCACCTTTTGCAGCCCATATAGTCCCGAACATTGCGATAGTGTGCGACATATGAGAAATTTCAGGCGTGGGTGTGGGAATGAAAATCATTTAAATTCTTTTTCATTCAAAAACGGTGTCTCTTAAAATATTTTTTTTTATCTTTCTGGCTTGTACATTTTTTGTTGATTATTTGGTTTTATGTACTGAACTAACAAATGTTCTACTGAACACAATGATTATGAACTTTCACAAAAGGTGCTTCTAATTTGTTTCCTTTTTTCTTTTTGTTTACTTCAACTACTACAGAATACTTGAATCCATAATTTATGAGTCAGATGCACTCCACTTCTTTGAAAAATGTTGACAATATCAAATTTGTTCACATTGCGCCTTACTTTCTCAATTTGTGGACAAAATACATTTGAGCGCATCCACATTTGTCTCTGAGCTATCCGATAAAAAATAATTGTACAATGTTGAAACATTTCCATCAACTTTCCAAATGTATTCTTCATGGCAAACTGTAATGCAATTCCAGTAACATAGCCCAAGCATTTGCCTCCACAGTGAACTACAGTGATGTCCACATCAAGTTAACCATATTCTCACAAAATGGGAGGAATTCCGCCCACTTAATTCCTCAAACTCCATAACATGAAACTTGAAATTAATCTAATCCAAGATTCTCAGACAATCCACAATTCTCAGAATACACCTTTAGCCAATGGGCCCAGGAATCACCAATGATCCAGACATTCTGCTTCCACAAAGCCGTAGCCATAGCAATCTTCACTGCACACATCAAAGGTAACTCTTGCTACCCAGTCTTCCTGCACCCCACACACCACACCCAGGAAACTTGTTTGGCTGATTCGCCGATGTCCGCAGATATCCATACTCAACTTTCCATGGTTGTCGCAGTCCCCTTTCAATGTCAGGAATCCTTAAAAGACCCCAAATGGCACATACGATGTCCGCAGACTACCGCCGTGTCCGCAGACACTGTAGCAGAGGGCAGACTTTTAACCTTTTTTACTTTTATGTTTCTAACACTCCCTCATTGGCTGCTTTCAAGCAGTCACACATCCATCCACCAATCACATCCAAAAACTCACATGTAACCCTGTCATCTCAGTTCAACACTTAAGATGTACTCTTGAACTCTCAGAGTACATTTTATAACTCTTTTACAAATGTATGAATACAGGGTTCCTGCCACTTACCCTGTAATAAGCTTCTCAATAATCATATTCTCGTTTTTAACCACTCTAGCAAATGCCATGTATTGCAGCATTCAGCACCTGCTCACATCAGGTGGCACTTACTTACAATGCTATGGGTTTAAAAATATTTCTTTTTTGTAGCATTTTCATGAAAGTAAAACAAATGCACTTGTGCATTTATAGCAGCACTGTGTGTTACTTTTTTCTAAAAGAAAGGAAAAGCAGATTGAAAAGATGTGTACAACATTTTTAAGTGGCACTTGGTGTGTGAAAGTTTAGTACGTTGCAGTACATGCATACTGGCCAACATGACCCATTCCAAGTCATAAGTGCTTATCAAGTCTTGGTTTTTTCTTTGCATTATGTGACTTGTAATACCACCTCTCCCATTACACAATTCAGACTACAAGTCCCAGAATGCAACATAAAAAACCAGGACTGGAATGGAAGATTCAAAAGTCTGATATTTATATGTAACGAAAAATGGAAAATGCTGGGCGTTTAAAAATATTTCTTTTCATTAAAGTTAATAAATGCATATATGCATTAATAGCAGCACTGTGTGTAACTTCTTTCGAAAAGAAAGAAAAAGCAGATGCAAAAGATGTATACAACATATTTAGGGCCACTTAGTGTGTGGATGTTAAATATCTTGGCAGTACATGCATACTGTAATGGCCACAGGCCACAGAACACAAAAACCACACCATCTAGTGATGGGGGCAATGAGTCACTTGACTCACTTATGTCCCTTTGGGACCTATAAACACAGGGACCCTGGCGCCAGGCTCATATAGAGATGTGAGCAGGAACACTTTATTTCCGTGAAGGAGTGCTTTTACTTTATATCGGTGCAGGAGTGCTTTTATTTTATAAGAACTTTCCAGGAGCTGAGAGCCTTTATTCAGGAGAACATCCTCATGTGCTGACTCATCGGGTGTGGCTCCCTAGGCCTGGTCTTCATGTGCTGTCTCATCGGGTGTGGCAGGGTATGGCAGGCAGGCTGAACCTGGTGGGCGTGGCTTCAGAACCTCAGCTATATAAGCTGCTCCATCCTTAAGGCCAGTGCGTCGCATTACTGTGCACTCATGTGCAACGTGACGCTCACCGCCGCTTGGACCAGTTTACTTACCTTTGGAAACCAGGAATTCTCCTGCATACTCACCTCCAGGAAACTGGTGCTTCATCGCTTCATCTGCAGACTCATTTCCTGACATCCAGTGATCTTGAACCCGACGCCGCAGCGCCGCACTCCACACCCACAAACTCGGACCCTGTGAAGAAGAAAAAAGACAAGGTTAGAACATCAGTCCTAGGGCCATGCCGCATTTGAACCCTGTGCGCCCCCTAATTAACAATTTACCAGCTACTGTACCACTGCAGCTTCGTTCCTCATTCCATCGAGCTGTCGCCTCGAGCTCTGCAGCTTCTGCCAGGCCGACTACATCACCTGCAAGGGAAGAAAGCAAAAGAGCAAACATCAAAAGTGGAACGGACAGCAATACAAGCCAACAATCTTTACAACACAACAAAAACAGACAAGGAAAGACAAAGACAAACAGGAACACTTACCTGAAGTATGGTGGCTTAGTCGCAGCAGGACTGGACAACCACATGCAAGGGACCAGTGAAGGAACTCGGTCCAGATCATACAAGCGCCCCTGCCAGAAGCAGCAGGACGGAGTGCTCGCCAAAACTAATCAACAGGTGAGCTTTCCAGGGACAGCGCATCCCACAGGTACCACGGTTTGGGAGAAGGGGTCTGGAAGGGGATCAAGTGCACAAGCTGGCATACTCACGCCCCAATTCTCCACGCAGGAGCAGTCCCGAGCAGCATCACCTATTACCACCAGTTACCACATAAGCGCAGAGGGCAAAGTTGGACTCGAGCAACCTCACACCCGGGAGAGCTGCAACCGTGACCCAACGCCTCCACAGAAACCAGGTGAGCGTAACACATACTTACTAAAATGACCCGTTCCAATCGGTAGGTGCTTGTCCAGTACGAGATTTTACTCTCCATTCTGCGACTTGTAGTCCAGGTTTTCTTCTAATAGAACACTGCAACTACAACTCCCAGAATACAAAGTAAATAACCAACACTTGATAAACACTTGCACATCTCAATTGATCATGTTGGCAAGTATACATGCACTGCCAACATATTAAGCTTCCACACACCAATTGCCACTTAAACATTGAGGGATATTGACCCACTCAATGGCATTACACCACATCACCAAGCTGCATTTGCCCAAGAAACTGCAACCTGGCTCCGCTGGCTCCTGTGCGCACCATGACCACAAACTGCATTTTGGCAGCAACAAAAGATGGCTGCACCATCCTGCCTAGTACATTTCAGGCATGATGGAACAAGGGGACACACTGAAAAAGTATGCCAGTGTGTTCTGAGACATATATATGGAATCAAGTGAACCGGCAGCACTGTGTTGCTGTGTTATGCTATTTCCATCTGTGCATTCTGAAACCACTGTGATGGAAAGGCCTTGCCAGGCCCATGATACGTCATTGTGCCTCAGAAAAAACAGGCATAATTCCTGAATGACAGGTCCAGTCTAAGTAGATTTGAAAGAAATCAACAAGCAACTTTCTTTTCACTCACACAGGAACACGCATTTATTTCTTGCCAAAATGTATCCAGGTGCAGCAGTTCAAAGAGACTTTTTACTCTGTGAACCAGGTCAAGGATAAATGCATCTTTGCTTTAAATAAAACTCCTGCTGCAAGGAAATGACTACAGCCGCAAAGACAGTGTGGGCAATCTGAGGAGCTTCAAACCGAATCAAAGAAAGAAATGCTAGCAGTTTTTAACACCTGTGAAAAAATGGGCTGTGCTGACTGAGAAGAGAAAAAATGGCCTGTTTAAAACTCAATTGTTAATGAAAGCCTGTTTACTTAGCAATAGAAAGGGTTTATGTTAGTGGTGATAATAAACACATAGGCTATCTTCTGTCATAGGTTTGCTTAATTCCAGAACCAAAGTAAGAGATTAAACAGTTTAAAGCGCATAGGCTGGTGTTGCAAGATCTCAGAAAAATCTGTTATTCCAGTTGCCAGCCATGAAACTTCTCCAAGGAAGGGAGATACACCATAAATCCAGGACACGTAGGTGCAAAGTGACAGATTGAAAAACTTTGTATGGGACAGGCAATGAGAGTTCACAAGCTTGTCTGTACTACAGGCTTGGACAATAGCAGTCTTGGGACACTCACCTGTCAGGTGTGAAGTGGCAATAAATCCTTCAATTAAGACTGGAATCTCCCTTGATGACAACTGCTTGCAGTTGGAGGAAGAAAAAAAAACAGGATCTAGTAACCAAGGGATTGCCTTTTGGTTACAGAGATTATGTTATAAAGAAACTTTAAAGACTTTTATTTCTATAGCAAGAATTAGCAAAAACTTTAAAAGTGTGCAGTTTTAAATCTAATTTTGTGGGCTATTTTTAAAACTTGGTAGAACTCATTGCTGCATGGGGAACAGAAGTTACGAAATATGACAGATTCCAAGGAAAGTAGTAATGTGGCAAACATAACATTGTATACATACATTCCTGGGGACAATTTGCATTTGTGTATAAAACTGTGGAATTTTAGGCCAAATATTTAATGTGCAAAATTACCAAAATGTATCAGAAAGGCTGAACAAGGTCGCACACACCTGAGGATTGAACTGAAATGTGATGCACTTAATATGCAACCTGTGTGTATAATTTGCCAAGAGATTGCAAGTGAAGAAATGTATACATTTGAAAAAATTGGATTTTAAGTAAAGTAAATGTGGGAGTGGTTGAGACATTGTAAACCTCACCTCATAAACCTGACATCATCTCCTTAATAGTCCAACCAACTGAGAGCGAGGCAGAGACTAGCTTCCCTGCCCAATCCAAGTGGTTTAGGGGCGGGCGTAGTTAACCTTGCCCAGCCTCTACCTTGATGATTCATTTTGCATGATAAATAAGGGTCCCTGACGAGACCGTGGATACACACACCCTCTTCCTTATTTCCTGCGCTGCGTTCCTGTTTCCGTCATCTTCCAGATTCCAGACTCCAACTACAAAGCCAAGCATTGCTGATCCTATTCCAGGACCCATTGCAAAATCCAAGCATTGCTGATCCTACTCAATCAAGGCCTACCCTACAATATTAAAACCCACTAATCTCTCAGTAAACAGGAGAAACTGTGGTACGTTTGGCATCCTAATCCAGCTTGGCTTGCCGCCACTCACTGCTTGCTGCTGCTATCCTGCTACCCTGATGACCTATTGTATCCGGTACCCAGAATTGCCAGTCCAGAATAACCATTCTTTGGTATCCAGTCCCTGTCCAGCTGATCCTGTTCCGCTGATTTTGTCTGGCTGTCCTTTGTTAGACCAGATCTGTGTGGTGACCAGAACCGCTGACTGTCCAAAATCCAAATTAAAAAGTGGACTGTGAGCATAAATAGGAACCATAGAAAACCAGAGTATATCTTGCCTTGCGTTGTCCTTAGTTCCACTCTCTAAGTCCTATCCTTATCCTGATAACTTGTAATATTGTCAAAATTCATTCTTGAAACCCTGCCTTTGATTTCTTGTGCTAGCGCCAATATCTTTAAT